>NC_049224.1:26418881-27043881 GCF_011100685.1 Canis lupus familiaris
TCTGCATTCTCATTTTCACTGCAGCCTAATTCACAATAGCTAAGCAACCTAACTGCCCATTAACAGATGAATGGATAAAGAAAATGTTGCATATGCCCAAAATAGAATATTATTCAGCCTTAAAAAAGAAGGAAATCCTGCCATTTGCAACAACATGGTTGAATGTGAAGGACATTATGCTAAGTGAAATAAGCTAGACACAGTTGAACAAATGCTAAATAATGCTACTTATACAAGGAAACTAAAATAGTCAAACTCACAGAAGCAGAGAGTAAAATAGTGGTTGTCAGGGGCGGAGGGGGTGGGAGAAACAGGGACAAGTCAATAGGTACAAGTTCCAGTTATACAAAATTAGTAAGTTCCAGAGATCGACTGTACATCATAGTTTCTATGGTTAATAATACTATATCGTGTACTTAAATTTTTGGTATGTTGTGTTTTTATCACCAAATAATAATGAAATAATAATAATAATTAAGAGAGTAAGAGGAAACTTTTGGAAGTGATAGAAATCTTTATGGCACAGATTGTGGTAATGGTTTCATAGATGTATACTTATCTCCAAACTCATCAAATTATATTAATTATGTATAGCCCTTGGTATGTCAAGCGTACCTCAAAAGGTGGTTTTTAAAAGTCAAAAACAAATTTATTTAAAAAGAAGGCGATGTGACCCCGAGACATTTGAAAGAAAATCTCAGAATTCCATATCCTCTGAGCTGGTAAAAGAAATAACTTCAGAAGATAAGGCTGAGAGCTTTTACACTACATTGCAAATGCATTTTAATTTCTTTTATTTGCCTTTGTTTCCATGAGCATGTGAAGTGAACTGTCAATGAGTTCATTTTTTTTTTTTTTAGATTTTATTTATTTATTCATGAGAGACACACAGAGAGAGACAGAGGCAGAGACACAGGCAGTGGGAGAAGCAGGCTCCCTGCAGGGAGTCCAACGTGGGACTCGATCCCAGGACCCCAGGATCACGCCCCAAACTGAAGGCAGGCACTTAACTGCTGCGCCACCCAGGCATCCCTCAATGAGTTTATTTATATGACTCGTATGGTGGTGTATTTGCTAAGATCTACTGCTGTGACCATTATTTATGACAAAATTACCTCCTGTTGTTAAGTGGACCAGGTTCCCACTCACAGAGCACATGTATGTTGGTGTTATTTTCATCTCAAATACAAATGGCAAGCACCATAATTGTGAAAGAGGACAAGCAAAGTGGATTATAGATTCCTTAATGGAAGACCAAATATTCTGGGGACACTTCAAACTTTTTTTTTTAATTTTTATTTATTTATGATAGTCACACACACAGAGAGAGAGAGAGAGAGAGGCAGAGACATAGGCAGAGGGAGAAGCAGGCTCCATGCACCGGGAGCCCAACGTGGGATTCGATCCCAGGTCTCCAGGATCATGCCCTGGGCCAAAGGCAGGCGCTAAACCGCTGCGCCACCCAGGGATCCCCCAAACTTTATTTTTTAATAGCATCTGAAGAAAACTGAGAAATTGCCCCAAATCTGATGATAACTGCACCCTGACTTTGGTGATGACATTTTTTAAATTAAAAAACTGAATTTCAGCTTATGATCTCTTGGTTTAATTTCCTGTGTTGTTACTCTAGCTTGTCAGATTACTGCAGGAATAAACTTGAAAGATCACAGGAACTTTAAAGTATATTACATGTCTTAATGGCAAGGAATATGCTTTTTAAAAAACTGAAATTGCCTTGAAATCAAGATATAGAAAAAAACTGGGTGCCTGGGTGGCTCAGGCAGTTAAGCATCTGCCTTAGGCTCAGGTCAAGATCCCGGGGTCCTGGGATCCAGTCCCATGTCTGGCTCCCTGCTCACTGGGGAGTCTACCTCTCTGCCCCTCCCCCCACTCATGCTTTCTCTCTCGTTCTCTCTCTCTCTCAAATAAATAAATAAAATCTTAAAAAAGAAGATCTAAAAAAAAAAACTACTCAGGCAGGGACACACAGGGTGGACTTCAGTGACTTTGGAAAGAAAGTTTTGCTGATTAGGATTGGCATAGTTGAACACAGGCGTTGAACCACTGGGAAATTCTGGATTTCCAGTCATTGGGACCCCCTTAGAATTTTATTACTGGGACGCCTGAGTGGCTCAGCAGTTGAGTGTCTGCCTTCCACTCAGGGCGTGATCCCAGAGTCCCCCGTCGGGCTCCCTGAATGGAGCCGGCTTCTCCCTCTGCCTGTGTCTCTACCTCTCTCTCTCTCTCTCTCTCTCTCTCTCTCTCTGGGTCTCTCATGAATACATAAATAAAATCTTTACCAAAAAAAATTTTCTTACTAATTTAGCTACATGACATAGTAACATTATTTCTTGAGCATTTTCCATTCTAGACTGTCACAATGGTAAAAAAAAAAAAAAAAAAAGAATAAATTACTTTTCAAAGTCCTTTATCAAAGGCACCATCTTTGGCTCACTTTGGCCTGGCCCCAAGGAAGCAGCTAAACCTCTGCTGGGCCATATCCAGTTCTACCAGTGGCTCCATTCCAAGCTCATCCAAAGAGCCATTGCCCAGTGAGGCCTAGACTCCTGGAATATTCCCATTAGAGCAATTGCTGGGGCCCAGGCCGGGCAATGAAATAAAACAATAGCACTTCCTCATATTCTAGCAAGCTTTTACTTCAAAAATATCAAAATGTGCCCATATGTCATCTGGCAGGAATGACATTTAGGAATTCATTTAGACCATAATTCTTAAAACACTGGTTTATAAAAAGTTTCACTGATTCCCTGTGAAATGAGAAAAGTAAGGAGAATGGAGTGAGTCTGTAATACAACTCATTAAAATTTAAAGACCTATTATTCTGAAAACATTGCCTGTCCTATTTTGACCGAAGGTATGCTAAGTACTAGCAAAGCCTTCCTGATTCCACTCTCATCCTTCTTGTCTACGTGAACCAATAGACTCCCATTAAGCAAGCAACTTCTTTTCCTCTGGTCAGCACTCATGATCCTAAAAGGTCAGACTATAATGACTATAAGGAGCATATGTTCATCCTCTCGGGAAGATGAGGAAACTGAGGTCCCCTGACTTACACAAACAAAGCCACATGCTCCTAGCCTCTCTGTGGCCTCCCACCCCACTGCGTCCTCTCACAAAGCTTCTGACATCTTTACCCAAACATTCCTTGGCACCACCGCTCTTATGCTATTGTTCTTTGGCTGTTTGGACTCTTCTGTCTGTCCAATTCCATTCTCTCCTAAAAGCCTTTGCTGAGCCCCCCAGCCCACTGTTCTCTCTTTTTCCTCTGGGTCACCCGAGTAGCACCCCCAACAATCAACTGTATTCACTGGCAGCCTACTGGGATCTTTCGTGTTGATACTTACCTCTGGCCTCAATTTAATTCATGTGGATGAATGGATCCTCGATATCCATCTTGACTAAGTTCCTTGAAGGGCAGGACTTTCTCTTCTTCTTTTTGTACTTCCCAAAGCAGCCAGCGCCAGCACCTTACAGAAGATTAATGTGTGTAGGTTAATCTTTTAATCTGTTTGTATTCATCACCTCTTTCCAAGAAAGTCATTAGTCTCCTCATCTTTTTCACCTTCTAGCAGAGGGGCCCCCACCACCATCCCCCCGCCAGGCCTAAAACAGTTTGGGTCTGGTAATGCTTAGACATTCCAGTCTAAGTCAGAAGTGGAAAAACCCAGGCACCAGGCAGCTGCACCAGGCAGCTCCATGCCATGCCATGTGGGAGCTTGCAGGCTACTCTCTATGCAAACTGGATCAACACACAACCTAGATAATGTCATTGTAAATCATCAAAGTCACATCTTCACTTCTTTTCTTTCCTTTTTTTTTTTTAATTTTTATTTTATTTATGATAGTCACACAGAGAGAGAGGCAGAGACATAGGCAGAGGGAGAAGCAGGCTCCATGCACCAGGAGCCCGATGTGGGATTCGATCCCGGGTCTCCAGGATCACGCCCTGGGCCAAAGGCAGGCGCTAAACCACTGTGCCACCCAGGGATCCCACTTATTTTCTTTACAATACAGTTGTCAAGAACCTCTTGAGAAGAAAAGATATTGTCTAGAAAACCTGAAGGCGGTGACCATTAGGAAACATTAAAAATAGGAAGATACAGGGTCCAGAATCCAAATGTTGGATGAAATTTTTATTGGGCCATATAAGTAAACGAGCAAAACATTTGTTCTTTCCAGTCAACATGCAATAGGGCCATTTTTTATTTATCATGCATCCTACTGAGTGTTGTAAACCTCACAACAAAGTAAGGGCTGTTCCATTTTATGGACTACGAAGCTAATTCCCGTTGAAACTAATGGTGGTGGGGAGTGAGAGAGTACATAAAGTCCTTCAGCAGGGAGTTGAAGCACTGTTTCGTACCCATGTTTTTTTGTTGTTATTGTTTTGTATTTTTAAGGTTTTATTTATTTATTCATGAGAGACACAGAGAGAGACAGAGATGTAGGCAGAGGGAGAAGCAGGCTCCATGCAGGGAGCCCACCGTGGGACTCGATCCCCAGTCCCCAGGATCACACCCTGGGCTGAAGACGGTGCTAAACCGCTGAACTTCCAGGGCTGCCCCAGACCCATGTTTTAAAAAGCACAGCAACTAGAGCTGCCTGGATGTCTCAGTTGGTTGAGTGTCTGGCTCTTGATTTCAGCCCAGGTCATGATGTTGACCTGGGGCCTGGGATGGAGCCCAACATCAGGCTCCCTACTCAGTGGGGAGTCTGCTTGGCTCCCTCTCCATATGCCCCTCCCCTCATTTGTGCGTGTGTGTGTGTGTGTGTGTGTGCGCGCGCGCTCTCTCTCTCTCTCTCTCTCAAATAACTACATCTTAAAAAACAAAGTACAGCAACTAAACCTAGCACCAGTAGTATGTGTATGTTTACTCCATTATGCCTCACATGAACTTATCTTAATGCAAATCATAGTTAAGATTCTTCCACTGATACAGTTTCCAATTATACTAAAATGGAAACAGCTTGATTTTCCTAATTAGGAAAGGAGATGTTCAGTACATTTTACCACAGTAAAGAAATCACCAAAAAAGAAGATGCTTATTGTAAAAGCAAACAAAAATAGTCACTATTTGGGAATAACTGATTAATAGTCTAGGGATAACTAGATTAATAACAAAGTGTTCTTTAAAAACTTTGAATTCTGGGGCATGTAGGTGGTGTCGGTTTTGGCTCAGGTCGTGATCTCATGAGTCATGGGATCAAGCCCCACCTTGGGCTCCACACTCAGCAGGGAGTCTGCTTGAAGAGTCTCTCCCTCTGGCCCTCCCCTAACTCACATGCTCTCTTCCTTAAATCAATAAATCTTTTTAAAAATTACTATGCCAGTTATTCACAGAAACGAAAATAATAGCAAATGTTGCTGCATGCATTTTAATTTTCTTTTGGAAACATTCTAGTAAATCCTTGTGGTCATGTGAAGAGTTAGGAGCTGGCTCAGCAGTCTAGGCTTCACAAACCCCCAGCACTGACCATCAGAGGAACTCTAAGTCTGTGACTGTGGCATCTGAATCTGATTCACTTTAATTTCTTGACTAGGCTTAATTTGTTGGTTGTACTTTGCTGTAACAACATTAGGAACTGCACCATCTTCCTACACAAAGACAGTAATGATTTTTATCTGTGTGTAGATATAGCACAGTTTCTTTTAAGTAGGTTCATGGAGGGAAAAAAACCCTCAAAACTTTCCCTTTTTTCTTTGGATGCCCTCCTTCTAGCAGAGTTTATCTGGAAACAAAACAAAACTGTCTCTCTCACCAAATCTGGCCCCACACACGCCAGGGATTTAACCAAAGTTCATCCTTGGGGCATTTCCCACCGAGGCTTTGTCCCCCTTCCAAGCTCTGTCATCACACACACTTCATAACCACCATCATCCTCAGCTCTGGCTTACGGAAAATCTATTTTCCATTGACTTTACACAGGTCAATGTTAGACACCAAACATACAGCTCCCTACCTTTGAAAAGCCTGCCTGTCTCCCACTGAAGTCCTCCCCTACTTCCTCTCACTGCACTTAGAGAAAATATGCTACCAATTCCAAAGGGATTTGGGGGAGGAGGGTCACCAATAATGAAGTGGACACAAAAGTTCTCATCATACTTGAGGAAGAAGGTAAAGGTAGAGAAAAACAACAGCAGCAAAGTACTGGGGGGATGAAAGCAGGAAGGGCATTCAGGGAAAGAGAGTGAGAGTGGAGAAGACTAGCTACTTCTGTGTTGGTGTCATGAGGAGCAAGCTGAACGGGGTAGGATTTAGGAAAGAGTCCACGAGCCTATTTAGGAAGTCAGGTAGGGAGAGCTACTAAAAGCCTTCATCTTCGGCACACTGAGGCGACTGAGCATGCTCAGTCAGGCGGGGGGTACAGCAGAGATATTAAGTCAACAGATGATATGATAAGGCCCAAATTGTTGGGTCAAGCTCTGGCTACTTAAGCCACATGGGCAAAGGTCAGCACCATGGATAGTCCCAAGAGGTAATTCCTGCATGGACCAGAGAGGAACAAATGAACCCTAGGCATTTAGAGAGAGACTGAAGTGTGGTGTTTTAGTTTTGCCGCTGAGACAGAACCTTGTTCTATCTATATTCAAAACCACAGGGATGCCCGGGTGGCTCAGCAGTTGAGCATCTGCTTTCGGCCCAGGGCGTGATCCTGGGGTCCTGGGATCGAGTCCCACATCAGGCTCTTTGCATGGAGCCTGCTTCTCCCTCTCCCTGTGTCTCTGCCTCTCTGTGTATGTGTGTCTCTTATGAATAATACAATCTTAAAAAAAAAAAAACAACATTTGTTGAGTATCTACCATGTGTCAGGCACACTTACTAGTCCTGGAGAATGACAAGGGTTCTCCGTCCTTAAGACGTTTGCTACCTTCTGGATAAACTAGAAACTTAAACAAAAATGATGATAGTTAAAATGTATTGATCAATTACTATGTGCCAAATATGTAATACTAATTGCCATATATAAATTGTTTTATTCTTTCAACAGCCCTTATGTAAGAGGTATTTTTATTTTATTTTATTTTATTTTATTTTATTTTATTATTTTATTTTTACCAATGAGAGACACACACACAGAGAGAGAGGCAGAGACACAGGCAGAGGGAGAAGCAGGCTCCATGCAGGGAGCCTGACGCAGGACTTGATCCTGGGTCTCCAGGATCACACCCTGGGCTGAAGGTGGTGCTAAACCACTAAGCCACCCGGGCTCCCCTATTATTTTATTTTTTAAGATTTTAAAAATTTGTTTGTTAGAGAGAGAGAGAAACAGAGTGCATGCAGGAGCAAGGGGTGGGGAGTGGCGGTGGGAGAGAAGGTAAGAGGAGAGAGAAAGAATCTGAGCATGGAGCCCAATGCAGGGCTCAATGCCACAATCCCGAGACCATGAGCCCAGCCAAAATCAAGAGTCAGATGCCTAGCCAACTGAGCCACTCAGGTGCCCCTTATTATTATCTTAAATGAGGTACCGGAGGCATACAAAATTTAAGAAGCTTTCTTCATGTCACATGGCTGATAAGAAATAAAGTCAGAATTTAAAATCCAGACATTCTGACTCCAGTGTCTATTACCACACTAGACTGTCCACATGTCAACATTAATAAATGCCACCTATGGCAGAGATATACACAAAGTACCAGAATCAAAACTGGGGCTGGGAATAGGGGAGAAGTTCTCGGAAGTCATCTAGCAGAGGTGGCATTCAACTTAAATTTTGAAGAACAAGAAGTCAGTCATGGAGAACATGCAGCAGAAGGCGCAGCATGCTTAATCTTACGGTGCCAGGCCTCCAGAAGGTCTGAGGAGCCAATCAACTGTCCTCTCCATTCCTCAGTTTCTAAACATCGGATAATGGACACAAGGAACTAAATGAAGCCTGAAGTGTGAGGTCTACCTAATTCTTTCCAAAGTACAAGACTCCCAATGGAGGTTTGGAAAAAACAGAGAACAGACAGATTGGGAGATAGGCCGCGTTACCTTTGCATTCTTGTACCTCAGTCAAAAAAGAAAAAAAGAAATTTCAGTTCAGTATAGATTCTGGGAAGAGGAGTAATGAAGTAATGGTTTTGAGTATCTTTTCACATGTTTATTGGCCATTTGTGTAACTTCTTCAGAAAAATGTCAATTCAAATCATTTGCCCACCTTTTTTAAAAGGTTATTTTATTTATTTATTTATTTATTTATTTATTTATTTATTTATTCATTCATTCATTCATTCATTCATTCGAGACACAGAGAGAGGCAGAGACACAGGCAGAGGGAGAAGCAGGCTCCATGGAGGGAGCCCAATGCGGGAATCCCGGATTGCGCCCTGGGCCAAAGGCAGGCACTAAACCGCTGAGCCACCCAGGGATCCCCTTTTGCCCACTTTTTAATTGTCTTTTTATTGTTTAGCTGTAAGTATTCTTTATATATTCTGAACATTAAACCCTTATCAGCATCTACATAATGTTGTATAATAAAGAATTGGACTGGCCTTTGTCTCTAGCTTCTGGGAAACCTCTTAAGTCCTGGAATGTCTGGTGTCTCTATCATTCATGGTGGGCCCCTCAGACCACACCTGACAGTTTGTGTGAATGAAGTGATTCGCAATGGCTCCTTAAACTAACACAAACTGAATCACTTTGATAGGAACCATTCGATCAGAAATATCTGCTCTTGGCTTAGTGAGATATTCCTTTCTCTGATACACATAGAGGTTTAGAGAAGTTTAAAAGCAGCAATGGTCTGCAATTGGTAAATATGCTAAGTTCATCACAGCCCCCCCACAGTAGCTGATTAAACAAGGAGGCCATTCGATGGAGCTAGCTCTAAACATTTGGCAGCCTCCATAAGCAAACCAGAGCCTAAGCCTGTAAACGCCTCAAAACCCCAAGAAACTGAAATCTAAGGACAACCAGTCACAAACAGCCAATTTGACCTTTCCAAATAAAACAAATGCTTAAGTTATGGCAAATCAAGTAATTCCCTTGCTTTGCTTCCCCATCTTCCCTATAAAAGTCTCTCCCCTGGCTACTATTGGTGGAGCACTCCTAATTACTTCCAGTGTGGCACTGCCAATTAAAATAGATACTTGCTCAAATAAACTCTTAAAATTTTAATAAGTCTCAGTTTATCTTTTAACAGTTCCCTTTTATGTCTCAAAGGCAGTTTTGGTCACCTCTTAGAGTTCTCAATCCAAGCAAAATAACTCAAACCCCAAAGGCTCTTTCAATTTTTCTTTTTAAGATTTATTTATTCAATTGGGGGCCAGGGGAAGAGCAGAGGGAGAGAATCTCAGCGCAGAGCCTGACAAGGGACTCAATCCCCAAACCCTGATATCATGACCTGAACTGAATTGAGTTGGATGCTTGCTTAACTGACTGAACCACCTAGGTGCTCCTCAATTTTTAAAGATAATTCTGGTGCATTTTGTTTTCACTGTTTAGATGATCATATCCTGTTAAATTATAAAGATGGGCTCTAAATTCGTGTTATGTAGCAATTCCTGAGTATAGTATGACAGGTAAAATATGCTTAAAATTTTTTTTGATGATTTTATTTTTTTCATTTGAGACAGAAAGAAGGAGAGGGAGAGCATGAGCAGAGAGGAGAGAGAGGGAGAGGGAGAAACAGACACCCCACTGAGCTGGGACCCTGATGTGAGGCTCCATCCCAAAACTGGGAGAGCATGACCCAAGCCAAAGGCAGACACTTAGCCATCTGAGCCAGCCAGGTGCTCCAATGTGCATTTTTTCACATAAGTAATATGTTGGTTGGATTATGGGGGCAGTCAGCCGATAGCATAAGTAGAAAACACACGTTCTTTCCTTTTTTTCTCCCCCTTAGACAATATTCAATAGCAGTCAGTTGTCTCTATAAAAGATAAAATCTGGGGATCCCTGGGTGGCTCAGTGGTTTAGCGCCTGCCTTTGGCCCAGGGCGCAATGCTGGAGTCGCGGGATCAAGTCCCGCGTGCGGCTCCTGGCATGGAGCCTGCTTCTCCCTCTGCCTGTGTCTCTGCCTCTCTCTCTCTCTCTGTATATCTATCATAAATTAAAAAAACTTTAAAAAAAATAAAAAATAATAATAAAATCTGTTTATATAGAGAACAGGATGACTTTACAGGGTGTAGAAGAACAGCATTTTCCCACCTAACACTGACATTTAGAGTTGTCCTCCTTGCCCTTTCTTTTGGGGTATCTGAGCAACAGGTCACATTGCTTTGAACAATGAGTTTTTGGGGGACAAAGGGAGAAACTGTCAGTTTAGGCACAGATAGTAGTTTAGACTGAAGATTGTGGTGGATCTGTGTGAATTTGCCAATACTTTGACTCAAACCCTTCTTTTTTCTCAAAGATCAAGAAACTGAAGTAAAAACACAGCAACAAAGTAGCCAAAGGAAAAACCAGCCCTTCTCGTTGACGTTTCTGAGGGGCCACAGTAAAACTGTAACCAGGTAGCAGAATTCAAAGTTGGGATTTTTTTTAATGGTTTTTAAGACTTATTTATTTGACAGAGAGGGGAGGGGAGGGAAGGGCAGAGAGGGAGGGAGAAAGAATGGCAAGCAGACTCCCTGTGGATTGAGCCCATGCCGGGCTCAATCTCATGATCCCGAGGTCACGACCTGAGCCAAAACCAAGTCGGAAGCTCAACCAGCTGAGCCACCCAGGGGCCCCTCAAGCTGTTTATTTTAAAGAGAAACATGTAATAAAGAAAATTAGTGGGAGTGTGAGGGTGTCACTGGTCCTGGTCTCCCCACTCATGAAGCTCCACTGCTGCTCTGCCCCCATTCTTCCACGTGGCCTACGTGGCCTGCGCGGCCAAGGGCTGTGGTTCCCTGAATCCTTGGGCAGGAGGGGAGAGCAGGAGAGCCGCTGAGGGTAGAAGCAGGACGAACAGAACTGGAATGACCCAGAACCCGCACAGCCTAAGATGCCAGCATGCTAAAGTGAGCCTGCGGTTCCCTGGGACAATGTGGATAAGCAAAACTGGCTGTATTATGCGACAAGAAGGGAGGGAGGGAAGGAGGGAGGGAACAAAGAAAGAAAGAGAGGGAGAGAAAAAGACTGAGACAGAGAGAGAAGGAAAAGAAAGAAAGAAAAAAGGAGGGGTGCCTGGGTGGCTCAGTGCTTGAGCATCTGCCCTCAGCTCAGGGCGTGATCCTGGGGTCCTGGGATCAAGTCCCCCATCAGGCTCCCTGCATGGAGCCTGCTTCTCCTCTGTCTGTGTCTCTCATTAATAAATAAATAAAAATCTTTAAAAAAAAAAAAGAAAGAAAGAAAGGCAGAGACAGGGAGAGAAGATGGGAGGGAGGGAAAGGAAGGAAAGAAGGAAGAAAGGAAGAAAACTAATACCATTGGTCCTTCCATTGTCCATGTTGGAATTTTCATAAGAGTATTCCTTTATTTACTCTTCTAGTTAAATTGGTCTTTCCAAAGACCCAATATATCAGCACCCAATATATACATATATTTTTTAAAAGTACTTTACTATTCAATTGTATTTCTTTTTTGGCTACTTAAGACTTACCAGTATTATAACAATATTCTGCTCTTATTCACTACAAAGTATAGAATTTTAGTTATATTCTGGGTGAAATAGGCTTTTATGAACTCACCTAAAAATGTAAGTTCTCTGGGATGTCTGGGTGGCTCAGTGGTTGAGCATCTGCCTTTGGCCCAGGGCGAGATCCTGGGGTCCTGGGATCGAGTCCCACGTCGGGCTCCCTGCATGGAGCCTGCTTCTCCCTCTGCCTGTGTCTCTGTCTCTCTCTCTGTGTGTCTCTCATGAATAAATAAATAAAATCTTTAAAAAAATGTAAGTACCCACTTAACCTTGTTTCCATAGGGAAATGCATTTCAAATGAGCAGCTGAGATCGACTTTTAGACTACAAGCTAAAGGTACATCATTGATTACCTGAAACATCAGGACCTATAACTTTTATTGCCACACGATATGCAGCAACAAAGCAGTTCCATGTGCTTTTCCACTTCCATGTGATCATTCTTCTCCTCAGCACAGATGTTTCAAGGTTTCTGGGAGCTGCTGGAAGAACAGAAATTCTCCAAAAACAACAACAAAGAAACTACAGTAAATCAACAAGTCGAAATAGCCGTTAAACTCCTTATGAGCTTGGCATATTACTAATCCATCCAAAGAAAATTTTATGGGGCAATGTGCAGAAACAGATTTCTTAAAAAAGCTTTTCTGATTCAAGGCATAAATCTAAGAAGGAATGCTACAAACTCACAGGTGCCAAGGAGCAACAAAACTTGACCTAAAGGGCAGTGTAAGTATAAAATGGAGGACATAGAAGGTAGAGAAAAACAGCAAATACATGCTCTCTACTTTATACTAGGCAAATAAAAATTAGATAATATAAATTTAAAGTAAGTTATTTTGATAAATATGAATTTGTACCATTCAGGGCTTGGGGGACTCTATTAAGTTAACAGCAACTTAACTGCTTAGTGGTATTTTCCAAAATAGTCATGATTTGGGCAGCCCCGGTGGCGCAGCGGTTTAGCGCCGCCTGCAGCCTGGGGTGTGATCCTGGAGACCCAGGATCGAGTCCCACATCGGGCTTCCTGCGTGGAGCCTGCTTCTCCCTCTACCTGTGTCTCTGCCTCTCTCATCACTCTCTCTGAATGAATAAATAAATACATCTTTAAAAAAAAAACAAAAAAACAAAAAAAAAAACAAAATAGTCACAATTTATATAAATAACTGTACTAGACACACTTTGTATACTTCTCTCTTATTTGCAAGATGAAAAGAAGTATATGGTAGCGTAGACAATAACAAGGGTCTGGGGGTGCAGGTAGTTAAGTGTTCCACTCTTGGTTTCTGCTCAGGTCGCAATCTCAGGGTCATGAGACCAATCTCTGGGTCAGGCTCTATGCTCAGTGGAGAGTTAGCTTGAGATGCTCTCTCTTCTCCTTCCTCTGCCCCTCCCACTTGTGAGTTTGCTCTTCCCCTAAAAATAAATGAATCTTAAAAAAATGGGCCACCAACTATTAAAACAACATTTTTGGCAAATGGGAAATACATGTAAAATAGAAATAAAAGGAAAGTAGTGCTAGACAATTAAGATAGTTGTTTTATTTCCAAAAACCCTAAAGTAAGTCTCCTACATGATGTCTAGAAGCCACACTCAGCTATAACAACAAAGAAAAAAGATACCTAGAAAAATCAAAGAATAATCCTATTTCTGAGACTGTTTCTCGGATCCACAAACACAGACAAAAGACAAAGATTAAAAATAACAAAACCTGGTTTGTGAAATAGAAGAGTGGAATAAAAACAAGGAACATCTGGAAATAATGGATGATAATAGAATGCCAAAGTAGATGTTGTTCCAAGGAACTATGAAAAGATCAAACTTATGTTGAACATTCAGACGCAGGCCTACTTGCCGAAAGCCATGATCTACTCTGTAGTGGTGGCTGCTGCTCGTGAGAGCTACTGGGACCAGTGGTTGAAAGACTTATTTCCCCATTGGGGGAAAAATGAGGCCCAGGGAGCTTCTAGGTCTACCTAGACATATATGACCCTATACCAACCAAATGGCCATAGGAAGTGGAGAGTTTTTCTTTCTTCTTTTCTTTTCTTTCTTTTCTTTCTTTCTTTTCTTTTCTTTTCTTTTCTTTTCTTTCTTCTTTTCTTTTCTTTTTTCTTTCTTTTTTCTTTTCTTTCTTTTCTTTTCTTTCTTTCTTTCTTTCTTTCTTTCTTTCTTTCTTTCTTTCTTTCATTCAGATTTTATTTATTTATTCATAAGAGACACAGAGAGGAAGAGACACAGGCAAAGGGAGAAGCAGGCTCCATGCAGGGAGCCCAGTGTGGGACTCGATCCCAGAACCCCAGGATCACACCTTGAGCTGGAGGCAGATGCTCACCACTGAGCCACCCAGGTGCCCCAAGGGAGTGGAGCGTTTCATTCAGTGCATGCACCAAAGAGGATTTCAACAAGGATAGAGCTGTACTATGGTGACCAAATTCTGTAAAATATCCAAATTCCTTTGACTTCCACTGTATTTTTTTTTTTTTTTTAAGAACTTGTAAATCTGGGATGCCTGAGTGGCTCAGTAGTTGAGCATCTGCCTGGCCCAGGAGACCCAGGATTGAGTCCCACGTTGGGCTCCCTGCATGGAGCCTGCTTCTCCCTCCACCTGTGTCTCTGCCTGTGTCTCTCTCTCTCTGTCTCTCATGAATAAATAAATAAAATCTTAAAAAAAAAAAAAAACAAACTCGTATATCTAAGCCGATCTGGGGCAGTCATAAAGATGAACCTCTTGTGAAACTGACCAAGTGAACAATGCTTTGTCCACATGTACTGCGTCAGTTAGGATGCTTCTGGCAGCAAGCAAAAGAGAAATCAGACTATGGCTTAAACTAGAAGGACACTGATAGTTCACTAAGAAGACCAAGGTTGATCTGCTCGTTCAGTTATGTCATCAAGGACTCCGGCTCTTGCCATCCCTGCCTCCTCTGCTCCCAGCACATTGGTGTTAATCCTCATGGTCACAGTTCCAGGCATTATATACTCTTCTATTACAGCTTTCAAAGCTAAACTTGGAGGAGAGTAAACAACTTTTTCTTTGAAAGTTGCTCTTATCAGGAAGGAGACAATTCTCCTGAATTCACTGGCTGAGTCTCCCTAAATCTCACTGTTCAGAACTTGGTGACATGTTCACTCCTGGGCTAATTACTCTCAAAGAGGAACCAAGTTGTTAATAATTGGCTCAGTGAATTAGTTGAGCTAGAATGAATTTGTGATTCTGTTATCAAGGAATGGAGACGAAATTGTGCAAATTTGGCCTTTGGGGAAAGGTTAATTGGTAAATAAGAAGCCCAAGCAAGATGTGATGTTGACTACATAAATGTTTATGATGCTGTTGTGTCAGGAGTAGAAACATGGAAAAGAGTCTGCATAGGCTAAGTAATGCTGCAGCAACAAACAACCCCCAGTTAACAGAGGTTTATTTCCTGCCCAATTTACACGTCCACTGCAACTCTGCTCTACTCACAGGCCCAAGCTCACGGAGCAGCTCCCATATGGGACGTTGCTGCTCTTGCAGCAGAGGAATAAGACCACCGTGAACTAGGTGCTGGTTTTTGATGTTCCTTGCTCCAAAATGACACCCATCACTTAACACTCACAGCTGATGACTAAAGCAATTTGGCCGTGCCCGTGTCCACTAGCCGAGAGTACTACCCTCCTGTGGGAAGGTGAGCTCAGGGAGGCGCAACAGATATTTTGAATGAAAACGCAATCTATCAAAAAGATGACTGTGTCATTCAGCCATTATTCACTTCAATATGGTCACACACATTTGTGACTCAGCATTAAGCTTTTGTAAAACTTGACTGAGTCTTCCTGTTGCCATTAAAGCATAGTGGCCAGATCTTACTAGTTATCCTGTGATGATAAGCCACTCAAAGAACCAACTAAATGTGCAACGGTATTTATTTTTTCTTCTTAAAATTTTCAATAAACAATGCAACCATATTAAAAACAATTTAAAACAGTCATGAAAGACTGCATTTCATGAGCTCCGTCCCCTTTTCCCTTCAGCTCTAACCCCTTCTGAGTGTAGAAAGGATTTTAGCCGTCTTGCAACACCTCGTGTTCTCATTTTAATCTAGAATTAGGCTGGCTCCAGGGATAGTTCTAACGCAGCCACAATAGCCTTATCTTTCATAGTGCAGATCCTCATTTGAAAAAAAGTATACATTTTATTTTTCATTTTATTTTATTTATATACATTTTTATAAATGAGAAGCTCATTTATACTAGAAGCAAACCTGACATCTAAAGCCTAGTCTTCCCTGGACACAGCCTGCCTGACAAGAGTCCTTGCAAAGCGACTCTCCCAGAGCATGGTTTCCTTCACATTCCACTCTGTATCCTCGGGATAGGAATCAGGGCAATTATGTAACTACCTGTGATTTCTCTGAGATTATGGAAGGAAACATTGTTTTCATTGTTGTCTGGGGCTTTGCAGAAGCATTTAAGGCAAGCTTTGCACTTAGAACTTATTTTAACTTATTTTGTAACATTACTCTATGGCAAGAGGCCTGGGTGGCTCAGTTGCTTAAGCCTCTGACTCTTGCTTTTGGCTCAGGTCATGATCTCAGGGTCATGGTATCAAGCCCCACATTGGGATCCACACTCAGCAGGGAGTCTGCTTGGGATTTTCTCTCCCCCTCCCTCTGCCCTCCTCCCACTCTTTCTCTCTCTAAAATAAATAAAAATCTAAAAAAAGCAAAAAGACTCCTCAACGTTCTATGGTAACATATTATACAGAAATCATACATGACTTTTTTTTGAAAGTTAATAGGTTTTTTGTTGTTCTCTAAAGAACTCAAAATGAATTTGAATAGGGCATATATATGACATAACTCACCATTATTCTATCCTGAAAACCACCATTTTATTTTTTTGTCTCTATGAATTTGACTACTCTAGGTACCTCATGTAAGTGGATTCAGAGCATTTTTCCTTCCTAACTGGCTTATTTCACTTAACTTAATGTCCCCAAAGTTCATCCATGTTGCATTGTGTGTTGGAATTTCCTTGAAGTCTATTAACTTACACATTGACATACTTGACAATGTGTCTTAAAAATTATTTGCATTGTCTTTAGAAGTTTTTTAAAACTTACATACAGTCAGATTTACTTTCTTTGATGTATGGTTCTAGGTGCTTCAATAAAAGCACAGCTTTGTACAATCACAAACTACAATCAGGATACAGAACCCCTAAAAGTTCCCTTGTACATCCTGCTCCACTCCAACCCCAACCATAGGCAATTATTAATTTGTTTTCCCTACAGTTTGCCTTTTCCAGGACATCATGTAAGTGGAATCATACAATATGTAAACTTCCGGAACTGGCTTCTTTCACTCAGCACAACACATGAGATATTTATCCAGTTGTATGTATCAATAGTTTGTTCCTTTTCATTGCTGAAAAGTACTCCATTTTTTGGAGCAACCGTAGTTTACCCCATCACCAGTGGAAAGATACTTGTTTCCAGTAATGGGTCATTATGAATAAAGCTATTATAACATTAATGTATGAGTTACTGTGTGAATGTAAGCTTTTGTTTCTCTAAGGTAAACACCTGAGAGTGGGAGGGCTAAATTTTATGCCAACTGTATAATAACTTTAATAGAAACTGCCAAACTGTTTTCCAAAGCAACTGTACCATTATTTATTTATTTATTATTATATTATTATTATTATTATTATTATTATTATTATTATTTTAGGAGCTAGAGAGCACATGCAAGTGCACACACACATGCACATGAGGGCAGGTGGGAGGTGCAGAGAGAGAGAGAGAGAATCTCAAGCAGGCTCCCTGCCCAGCATGGAGTCCTACATGGGGCTCAATTTCATGACTCTCAGATCATGACCTGAGCTGAAATCAAGAGTTGGATACTTTTTTTTTTTAAAGATTTATTTATTTATGATAGACATTGAGAGAGAGAGAGAGAGAGAGAGAGAGAGAGAGAGGCAGAGACACAGGAGGAGCGAGAAGCAGGCTCCATGCCAGGAGCCCGACTTGGGACTCGATCCCGGGTCTCCAGGATCTCGCCTGGGCCAAAGGCAGACACTAAACCGCTGAGCCACCCAGGCACCCCAAGAGTTGGATGCTTAACCAGCTGAGCCATTCAGGGGCCCCAAAACAACCCTACCATTTTGCATTTCTACCAGGAATGTGTAAGAATTCCAGTTGCTCCGCATTCTCACCAGCAATTGGTATTATCAGTTATTTTTGTGTTTCAAGACATTCTAATAGGTGTGTAGTGGTGTCTCATTGTGGCTTTAATTTGCATTTCTCTAGTAACTAACAATGTTGCACATTTTCTGTGCTCACTCGCCATTCATATATCATTTTGGTAGACAAGTCTATTCAAATCTGTTGTCCATTCTTGCAGTGAGTTTTTTCCTTATTGCTGAGTTTTGAGAGTTATGTATGGTGGCTGAGTCCTTTGTCAAGTATGTGAAATGAAAATACTTTTCTGGTCTACAGCTGAGCTTTCATCCTCTCATAGTGTATTTTGTGGGTCAAAAGTATTTTTTTTTAATTTAAGGTTCACTTATTTTTAAAATGGATTGTTTTTGGTTCCATATTTAAAAACACTTTGCCTAATTGAAAGTTATGAAGATTTTCTCCTGTATTTTCCTTATAGTTGTACCTTTTATATTTACTGTTCATTTTGAGTTTGTTTATTAGAGAGCAAGTGAACGGGGACAGGGAGAGGCAGAGGGAGACAGAGAGATAGAGAATCCTAAGCGGGCTCTACACCCAGCATGGAGTCCAACGTGAGGCTCGATCTCATGACCCTGAGATCATGACTTAAGCCAAAATCGAGAGTCAGGTGCTCAACCAACTGAGACACCCAGACCCAGACGCACTGTTTATTTTTATACAAGGAGCGAGAAAGAGGTCAGGCTCATTCTTTTGCATATGGATGCCCAATTGTTCCACATCATTTGTTGAAAGGACTCCCTTTTCTCCAAAGAAATGCCATTCTCCTTCATCAAAAGTCAATTAACCATATTTGTGTGGATTTAATTTCACACTCTATTTTATTCCATTATCTATGTGGTTATGCTTTTTGTTAATGTCAACACTGTCTTGGTTACTGTATCTTTACAGTCTTAAAATCCAGTAACACAAGCTTTTTAAAAATAATGATTTTATTTTGTGTTTAAAATATTTTATTTATTCATTCATGAGAGACACAGGCAGAGGGAGAAGCAGGCTCCATGCAGGGAGCCCGATGTGGGACCTGATCCCGGGTTTCCAGGATCACGCCCTGGGCTGCAGCCGGCGCTAAACTGCTGAGACACCCGGGCTGCCCAAGACAAGCTTTCAACATAATTTTTCTTTTTTGAAGTTGTTTTGCCTTTTCATATAAATTTAAAAATAATCTTGCTGGGATTCGGGTTAGAATTCACTAAAACTGAATCAATTCGGAAAAATTGACATCTTAATTATACGGAGTCTTCTAATCCATGAATATCTTCATTCATTTAGGTTTTATTGCCTTAATCAGTGTTTCCGGTATTGAACATAAAAATTCTTCAGAAATTGTTAAATTTAAACCCAAGTACTTCATCTTGGAAGACTACAAAAACAGTAATTTGTTTTCTGACTTTCAATTGCTGTTAATATATAGCAGCATGATTGATTTTTATGTTAACTGTGTATCCTCCATGGTAACCACACTAATTAGTTCTAGCAGCTTTTTTGTAGATTTCTTTGTATTTTCTACATAGACAATCGTATTGTTTGCAAATAGAGAAAGTTTTGTTTTCTCCTTTGCACACTGTATGTCTCATTTCTGTTTCTTGCCTCGCTATGCTGGCCAGGGCTTATGAGGTTAAATAGAGATGCTGAGGGAAGACATTCTTGTTTTCTTCCCCCAATTAGGAAGAAGCATTTGGTCCTTCACCATTAAAAATGATGCTATCAGCTTTTTATAGTTGATGTTATCAACTTATGGAAATTATTATATTTCCAGTTTGTTGAGGGTTTTTGTTTTGGTGAAGGATGGATGTTGAATCTTGTTAAGTGCATTTCCCACCTGATTACGATTATACTTTAGTCTGTTAAGATGGTAGATTACATTGATTTTCAAAAGTGGTACCAGCCATGCATCCCTGCGAGAAACTCCACTTGGTTTTGATCACTTTACTCTTATTCAATTTGCTAATAATTTGTTCAGGATTTTTGTCTATGTTTAAGATATTAGTCTAGTCTTTGAAATGTCTTTCTCTGGTTTTGGCACTAGGGTAATGCTGGCTGTCAAAATGAGTTGGGGAGTATCCCTTCCTTTTCCATTTTCTGCTGGATCTTGTGTAGAGCTGGTATTATGTCTTCCTTAGATCTGGACCTGGAATTTTGTTGGAAGGTTTTTAACTACAGGCTTAATTCCTGTATGTTATTCAGATGATCTGATTCTTACGTGAGCTTCAGTCATTTATGCCTTTCAAGAAAGTGGTCCATTTAATCAAAATTGTTGAACTTCATGTGCACAGACTTGTTCTAGTATTTCCATATTATCTACCCTTTTAGTGTTTCTGTGGCCTATACTGTTATTATATCTAATATTGATATTTTGTGTCTCTTTGATCAGTCTGGCTAGAAGTTCATCAGTTTTGTCGATCTTTTCATAGAACTAGCTTTTGGTTTCATTAGTTTTTTCTGTTGTTTCCTTCCTTTTGCTTGCTTTGAGTATTGTTCACTTTTTTCCTAGTTTCTTAAAGTGGATGCTTATTGACTGTTTTCTAATATAATCCTTTAATGCTATAAATTTCCTAAAGGTATTGCTTCAGCACTTTAGTCACTTCAAAATATTTTTTAATTTCCCTTGGGACTTTTTCTTTGGTCCATAGATTATTTATAAGTGTGTTATTAAATATCCATGTATTTGGCGGAATTCCAGATAGCTTCGTTATTTATTTCTAGTATGATTCCATCTTAATGAGAACATATTTTGTATTCTTCCTTTTAAATTTGTTAAGGTTTTATGACCAAGGATATGTCTATCAGGGCCCATATTAAATGTATGCTTGAACAGAATGTATATTCTACTGTTTTGGGTGGAATGTTATATAAAAGTCAATTAGATCAAATTGGTTCATGTTATCATTCAGGCCTTCTATATTCTTACTGATTTTCCGTAAACTTGTTCTATTGATTACTGAAAGGAATGTTGAAGTTTCCATCTGTAATTTTGGATTTATCTAGATTTATCTATTTTCTGTTTTCAGTTTTTATGTATTTTGAAATTCTGTTGTTAGGCTGCATGATTCAGGATTCTCAGGTCTTCTTAATGAATTGATAACTTTGTTATTAAATTACATATTTACTTCTTTATACTTGTTAATTTTCTTAGTTCTTAAGTCTGATTAACATGGCCACTCCAGAATTCTTTTGGTTAGCCTGTGAATGGTGTATTTTTTTCCATCCTACTTTTTAGCTACTTATGTTAAAGTGAACTTCTTATAGATAGCATATAATTAGGTCTTTATCTTTAACCAAAATGACAAACCGCCTTTTAATTGGTTTCCAGAACATTTCCGTTTAATGCAATTGTTGACATGGTTGGACCTATAATTTTCTTTCTTTTCAGTTTCTCCCTTTTTCTCATTTCTCAGTTTTTCCTTTTTTGGTTTCTTTTGAATTATTTGAGTATCTTTTAGTTTTCTATTTTAACTTATTTCTTGGTTTTTTGAACTCTGTATGTTGCATAATATTTCTAATGATTGCTCTAAGGATTAAAATATACTTAAGTTTTATAATCCACTTATTAATATTTTATCATTTCAAATAAAATGTAGGAAACTTTCAAGCACATAGGCCCCTCTATATTGCACACTTTATGTTGGAGTTATATGTATTACATCTATGTACACTAAAAATTCTACCATTTAAAATCATATTGTGTTTCTTGCAACCATTATACGTAAAGAACTCAAGAGTAGAACAGTATTATATTTACCCATATGTTTGCTATTTCTGTTGTTCTTTATTCCTGAAGTTTCAAGTTTCTCTCTGGTATTATTTTGTTGAAGAACTTCATTTATTTTTTATTTATTTTTTGGAGAACTTTCTTTAACATTTCTTTTACAACAGGTGTATTGCCAACAACCTCTCTTAATTTCCCTTCATCCATCTGAAGAAGCCTTTATTTTGCCTTCATTATTGAATAATATTTTTACAAAATATAGAAATCTGGGTTGACATTTCTTTTCCTTCAACATTTAAAAAATATTGTTCTAAAAAAATAGTTGTGGGAAGCCTGGGTGGCTCAGCCGTTTAGCACCTGCCTTGGGCCCAGGG
The DNA here is from genome assembly GCF_011100685.1 of Canis lupus familiaris. Lineage (NCBI taxonomy): Eukaryota > Metazoa > Chordata > Mammalia > Carnivora > Canidae > Canis > Canis lupus. The sequence goes on from NC_049224.1 coordinate 26,440,749, forward strand.
CGTGATCCTGGAGGCCTGGGATTGAGTCCCACGTCAGGTTCCCTGCATGGAGCCTGCTTCTCCCTCTGCCTGTGTCTCTGCCTCTCTGTGTCTCTCATGAATGGATAAATAAAATCTTTAAAAAATTTTTTTTTTAATTAAAAAACCTGTTTCACTGCTTTCTATCCTCCATGATTTCTTATGAAGAATCCACAATATTCTGATCATTTTGTCTTTTTACATACTGTGCCACCTTTCTCTGACTTTGTCAAATTTTTCTTTAATTTTAAGTAGTCTATGATACATGTGAGCAGTTTATTATTTTGGTTTACCGTGTTTGGGATTTATGGAACTTCTTAAATCTTTTAACTATATTTTTTTTTGCCAGGTCATCCTTTCTTTCAGTATTTAGCTGGTACCAATCTCTTCCTCCTGTATTTCTGAGACTCCAAACACATGAAGGTTTTATATATATTTTAAATTCCAGTGTAGTTAACAGTGTTGTATTAGTTACATAGATTCAACAATTCTATGTAATACTCAGTTCTCACCAAGATAAGTGTAGTTTTCAGTTTGTACATATCCATTTGGTCCTCCCCCCACTGTGAAACATGCTTTATTTTTACTTAATATATCTCCAGCTAAGTACATAACAATTTGTTCTTTTAAAAAGTTGTGTAAAATACAAACTAGTTTACCATCTTAACCATTTTTAAGTGTACAGTTCAGTAGTGCACAACATTCACATTGTTGTGCAACCAATACACAAAACGTTTTATCTTGCAAAACTGAAAACTCTATACCCATTCCCCAATGCCCCCATGGTTCTTTCTCATAGCTTCTATTTCTCTACAGAGAATTTTTACCTTTATATCCATTTCAAGAGTGCTTGGCTAGAATAGCTGCTTTAAAGTCACTGTCTGATAAGTCTAACATTTGAGGCATTTAAAAAAATATTTTATTTATTTATTCATGAGAGACACAGAAACAGAGAGAGGCAGAGACACAGGCAGAGGAAGAAGCAGGCTCCATGCAGGGAGCCTGACGTGGGACTCCACCCCAGCACTCCAGGATCACACCCTGAGCCTAAGGCGGCACTAAACCCCTGAGCCACCCATGCTGCCCCATTTGAGGTATTTTGAGGTTCGTTTTCCTTGCAAGTTGTTGAGATTTTTATATTTTATAGGGCTTTTTAAAAAGATACTAAGTGGCAGGGTCAGCACCAGAAGTGGTCTGTTAACTCTGCAGTGCTCCGTGTACTGAGCCATGGAACCTTAGTTGTACACACATCACGTTCATATTTGCATTAATCATCAGGCAAGTCATAATTAGAGAATTGTCTTTGGAGCCAAAGTAAAGGCTGCTTAGTGCTATTTCTGCAAATCATCATTTCAGGTAGAAATTTTGAGCTCAATGAAAAATTTTTCTTTCTTCCTACCATAATGAATACTAGGTATCATGAAAAATGATGGCCCTTGTGGTTCCCATGTGGATCTTCCACTTGGTAAAAATGACAGTGATACAAACACACACAGATATACACACACACACCAAGGCCACTAAGATTCAGTGACTGAATTCCAAGGACCCCTTTTTACCCAAAAGCTTTAAGTTGCTCAGCAAGTTTAGTCACTGAGAAGCCAGGGGGGAAAGGTATTTTAGGAAAGTAGACATCACAGATCTGAGACAATAAGAAAAGGTAGAGGAATGGCAGGTGGCATGTAAGGGTGATGAGTACAGGTAGGAGTAAAGGAAGTCACTCAGGAAGTTATGAATTATTTACTAGAACAGGAAAAGGAGAAACAGCATGGGGAAACAGAGAAGGAAGGGATAGATGCATTCAGTGGACATTTTAACCATCAATTCACCCAGCTACATGCACAGCAATCTTTCTTAAGTATGATAATCCAGAGTTGATTAGGTCTTCTCACTTCTCCTCTACTGTGGGGGAATATGAACACTAGCAAGTGCTTCCATCCCTGTGACAGGAATATATTCTTTCATCTAAATATTTAGTCAAAAGTTCAAGGATAACAACCTGCTCAATGTGTGTAATATAGCCAATGAATAAATTGTATATACCAAGTCTTCTAAATCAACTCATACATCTACATTTAAACAAGGGAATTCAGAACTCAGCTAAAAAAACAAAAAAGTATTGGATCATTATAACATTTTCCCAGTTGTGGGATTTGAGAGAATTGTTACTAAGAAGAAAAGACTCTCCTATTTGTGTGGCATCAGGATGTAATTACTCAAAAGACTTAATCCTAGGAGCACCTGGGTGGCTCAGTGGTTGAGCATCTGCCTTTGGCTCAGGGCCTGATCCCAGGATGGAGTCCCACATCCGGCTCCCTGCGAGGAGCCTGCTTCTCCCTCTGCCTATGTCTCTGCTTCTTTCTCAGTCTCTCTCATGAATAAACAAAATCTTTAAAAAAAAAACTTTAAAAAACCCACAAACTTAATCCTAAATACTTTAAGAGTTAAGGATCTGTCCTTATCATTAATACATTTATTCCCAGTAGGATCTAGTTTCATTCCATTCCCTCAAAAACTGTAAAAAAGTTTTTCCATATCACTTTATATACATTTTAACACTAACTCTGGACTCACCACTTAAAGGCTAACAATTCACAGAAACCCTAAGATTTCATCAAAGGTATTTCTCATATTTTTCTCAACCAAACATTTTAATCTTTGTTTTAGCTAATCTTTCAAATTTAAGATGTTACTGAATCTATAGATTGTGCAAAGCGTTCTATGATTCAGGTATTTCACTAACTTAGGTGGGTATGTGGGCATACTGCTCCAGCTAGGATGAACCAGTAAAGTTCTTTATTTCTAGGAGGCCAGTGTATTTATATATTGTGAAGACCTCCAGCACTTTCGTGAAATCACCTCTACTGGTGCTCAAAGTTGCTACCAAGCTTGTAGCTTCTTCTGAGTAAAGTGAAGCTGCCATTCTGGATGGAACTGACGGAATAGAGTGGTTGCTTGATTTAAGGTTGCTACTTTTCAGGCTAGTCAGCTGCCCATCATGCGGCCCAAACCAAAACTACCCGGCAGGAACAGCCAGGATCCACTGAACCAACCAGTTCTGCCTTCCCAGGGCAGCTGAAGAACAAAGTAAGAGACTGGTGGTAAGGACAGAGATGGAGAACCCTGGAAAAAACGCAATAATTTTAAGTGCTGGGAAATTGGAGGCTAGAGAACAGAGAAAAAAGCAGAGAGTAAGTCAGAAGCAACAGAAACAAAGAGAAGAGCTGATTCGCTAAAATGGTAGGAGAAACGGGAGCCCACTGCTGATGCAGTGACAAATGAAAGAAACAGAACTGTATATGCGGTGTTCTGAAAATTATTCCAATTTATCTTCTATTAGCTCAAGTTAAGCTGCTCTTTGCTTTCCTTACTTTCAATGTTTCCTTAGGTGTCTCTCCATTCTCACAACTTAAGAGTCTGCCACTATTAACTAAGTTTGCAATTATTCCTTTATGCACAGATCATTAAATTTATGATAAATTGCTATTCTGAAGGGATCATTTTAATTTCAAAAGATCCTACCTGTGGTTGGGCATTTATGTAACATTTTACTTCTTCTGTTCTGGGGATAGTAACTTAATTACCTGAATACATTTAGGTGCCTTGAAGTTGGCCACTTATACTCATCTGCTACTAATAAATGTTATTTTTATATTTAAATCAAATGCCTTGCTGTAGCTTGATACTTACCTCCATAGAAAAGTCAGTATTTTCAACTTGCTCCTCCCTATAAATAAGGAATTGCGTTTTGTCACTGTAAGAGAACACTAACTCAAAAACTTAATTCAAACCTTATTCCAAGGTTTCTACTTGACATAGGAGTGATTGTCCTGGGAGCAGTAATATTCCAAGTATAGGTTACAAAAGTGCCAATAGCATTAGTTTACATAGGGATCTGTTTACCTATTACTTACAAACTGTGAGTCAATTCTTGGGTAAATTTCTGACTTAGGCCATCATCATGTTTTTGTACCGACAGTGAAAGAACATTTTAGAATCTAGCCATGTACTGATGGCAAAGCCACTGATGGCTGGAAAACTGTAGTGTTCAAGGTCATGAAACAGAGATGATGCTTGGGAATACTTTCATTTTCTCCTTTCCTGATTATGCTATACATCAGTTTGATTATTTAGAATATCATTTAATAGTATCAGTATTTGAATGACAGACTATTATTAAAATACCATTATAGCAGAAAGCCTATGAACAGTTCAAGGTATCATGTATGCTCTTTATAGGCACTCCTTTAAACCTTGTAACACAAGAATGCAACCTTAAATGTTTGCTTTTGCCTGATATTTTGTTAAAAAGAAACCCAAAGGGTTTGGGGGAGTTAAAGGCCCAATGTTATTTGCAAAAGTGGCTTCTTCTGATGAAGAATTTGAGGGGATTCCTGGGTGGCTCAGCGGTTTCGCGCCTGCCTTTGGCCCAGGGCGCGCTCCTGGAGTCCCGGGATCGAGTTCTGCGTCAGGCTCCATGGAGCCTGCTTCTCCCTCTGCCTGTGTCTCTGCCTCTCTCTCTCTCTCTGTGACTATCATAAATAAATAAAAATGTTAAAAAAAAAAAAAAGAATTTGAGGCATTATGTCCATGTTTCTTGAAACTCAGGTGTTTTTTTTTTTAATTTTTCTCTCTGTACTTTCTGCTTAATTTTGCTGTGAAACAAAAGCTGCTCTAAAAATAAAATCTACTTAAAAAAATGAATCTAGATATAGACCCTACACCCTTCACAAAAATTCACTCAGATGGATCATAAACCTAAATGTTAAATGCAAAGTAATAAATCTCCCAGAAGATAAGAGAAAATCTAAATGATCTTGGTATGCCAATGACTTTTTAGATGCAACACCAAAGGCACCATTTATGAGAGAAATAACTGATTAGCTAGAATTCATTAAAATTAAAAAGTTCTGCTCTGCAAAAGACATAATCAAGAGAATGAGAAGACAAGCCACAGACTGGGAGAGAATATTTGCAAAAGACACATCTGATAAAAGGGCTGTTGTCCAAAATATGCAAAGAACTCTTAAAATGCAACAAGAAATGAACAACCCAATTAAAAAGTGAGCAGAGGGCCTGAAAAGACACACCACCAAAGATATACATGTGGCAAATCAGCATATGAAAAGATGTGCAGCATCCTGTCAGTGGGAAAATTGTGAGCTAAACAATGAGATACTACTAAATGCCTATTAGAATGGCCAAAATCCATTAACAACATCAAATGCTGGCGAGGATGTGGAGTAAGAAGAACTCTCATTCAATGCTGGAAGAAATACAAAATGGCACAACCACTTTGGAATACAGCTTGGCAGTCTAAACTAAATATACTCTTACCATATGATCCAGCAATTGCACTTGGGTATTTACCCAAATGAACTGAAAACTATGCCCGCATAAAAAACTGCATGTAGATATTTATAGTAGCTTTATTCACAACTGCCAAAATTGGGAAACAATTATGATATCCTCCAGCAGGTAAATGGATAAACTGTAGCACACCCAGATAATGGAATATTACTTGGTGCTAAAAAGAAATGAGCTATCAAGCTGTGAAAAACATGGAAGAAACTTAAATACATATTACTAAGTGAGAGAAGCCGATCAGCAAATGCTGTATGATCTCAACTGCTTAACATTCTGGAAAAGGTAAAACTAAAGAGAGAGTGAAAAGATCAGTGGTTGCTGTGGTTAGAAGAGAGGAAGGGTTGAGTAGGAGTAGTACAGAGGATTTTCAGGGCAGTGAAATTGTTCTGTAGGATACTACAATAGTAGATAGATATCATCATGCATTTGTCCAAACCCAGAGTATACAACACCAAGAATGAGCTCTAATGTATATACTATGTGCTTTAAGTGAAAATGAAGTGCCAATGTAGGGTCATCAATTATAACAAATACACCACTTTGGCACTGGATGTTGACAATGGAAGAGGCAGTGCTTGGGGGGGAGGGAGAGGATGGGCAGAGAGTATAGAGGATCTCTGTACTTTCTGCTCAGTTCTGTTGTGAGTCTAAAACTGTTCTAAAAAATAAAGTCTATTTTAAAAATAATAAAGTTCTCTGGGCCCCAAGCCAGACCTACCAAATCGGACAGAATCTTGTAAAGCAGTTAGAATCTAAGGAATCTGATTTTTAGTAAATGGCTTTGGAGACAAGATTACTAACATGGGGGGAGAGGTAAGAAAGGAGAAGAGGAGAGAAAATGAAGAGAGGAGTAAAGAACTTAACAGTAAATGACATTTCCATGTCCCAACCTTAGATTCAGATTCAGTACAGTGACAGTGCTGCCTAGAAATATGCATTTGAAAACTCCTTAGCTGATTCTGATAAACAGAAGGACACACTCAATCCAATGAGGGAGATTCAGGGAAGTATGGTTTAATAAAAAACAAGAGGTAAAATGGCATGTAGTATTTCTAATTTAGAAATAAACTCTTTTTTTTTTCCCCAAAGAAATAAATTTTTCTAAATGTAAAAAAAAAAAAAAAAAAAAAGCGGGGGGATGGAGGGATATAGGCAATGAAGGGAGGATTTCAGCAAAGGACAAAATGACCTGAGAAAGACTGATTCTTCCTTCCAAGCTCAGTAACTATTTCTGCAAGAAGACAGCCTTGCTTTATCTTATGAAGTCATGTAGGTGCACATTCTTTACCATGATTTCATAGAAACAAAACAGATGACAAATAATTTTCAGGAATGTAGTTTCAAAAGTAGATTAAGGGGGTTTCTGGGTGGCTCAGTCAGTTAAGTGTTCGACTCTTGACTTAGGATCATGTCATGATCTTAGGGTCAGGAGATCAAGCCCTGTGTTGAACTTCGTGCAAGGAGTCTGCTCCATCCCCCCCCCCGCCCCTCCTCCTGCTTGCCCTCTTTCTCTTTCTTAAATAGATTAGGGAACAAAGCTCTAACATGTCAATTAGCAGAGTCATATTTTCTAAATGCCACAATATAAAGCATTTATTACTAACAGAAAAAACAATTGGCAGGCCTTTGGGATAAAAATCAGTTTGTACAACAGGTAAGAAAAAATGGACTTTTTAGGATGATTATTTTTTTAAAGATTTTATTTATTTATTTATTTATTTATTTATTTATTTATTTATTTATTTATTTATTTATTTGAGAGAGAGAGAGAGAGAGAGAGAACAAGCAGGGAAAATGGCAGGCAGAGGGAGAGGGAGAAGTAGGTTCCCCACTGAGCAGGAAGCCTGACGTGGGGCTCAATCCCAGCACCCCGGGATCACGAACTGAGCCTAAGGCAGACGCTTATCTGAATGAGCCATCAGGCACCCCTAAGATGATTTTTAAAATCTATCAAGTCAGCAAAGTTTGCCAATATAACTGGGGTAACCATATAATGTATTATCTAAAACAGGACATTGTTGAGTGAAAGAGACTTTTAATACCTATGCCATGAAAACAGGTATAGACTAAGACTGTCCCAACCAAACCAGAAAGGATATCCCTTTAATAGCAATATTTCTCAGGGTATAATAAATCTAACAATAATTGTATATACTAACTACACAATGCTCCAAAGAGGAATTCATTCTAACTATAAAGTTAGAAACCACAGATAGTATTGATCCAAGTTTCTTCCTCCCTCTACCCATATCCTTGGTAGAGAGCATCAAATAGCACTTTTGTAATTACATAGCCCAGCAGTAATTAATATTGATCTTGGAACTAAGTAAAGGTCAACATTAATTTGTGTACCACACTGGATTTCAATCTAGCCTTTACTCTGGAATTCATTCAGTGGGCACTGTTTCATCCACCCCATTACTACTCCACTCCATTCAGGCTCAAACCTGAATAAATTGTCAGAATAAATATTTTTCTTACTTTAAGATGTAGTATACTTTTGTATAGATATTGACTCCCTAGTGAAATGGTACCTTGATTATGAAAAGAAGAGTCTTTTCCTTGAGTTTCGAACCTGAAACGGTTTGGTTTTTCTTTTCTCTTTCAACAAATAAGGATGGGGGGGGGGGGTGTCTATAGCATGCTATACTTTTTCCTAAGTGAAAGAGAAAGCAAAGAAGAGGTTGGAGCAAATAATTGTCATTCCAGTGAAAAATATAGTTTAGCCATTTGTCATTATTGAGACTAGTAGCTCACAAACCTGACTGCACATTAGATTTGGGGAAGCTTTAAAAAAAACAAACAACCCTATGTCTTGCCACATAAAACACTCATAGCAGAATTACTCATAAAAGCCAAAAAATGGAAACCCAAATGTCCATTAGCTGATGAATTGATAAATAAAACAAAGTATGTAAAGTGGAGTAGTTTGCAATAATAAAAAAGAATGAAGTACCATATGTGCTACCACATGAATGAATCCTGAAAACAAAACGCTAAATTAAAGAAGCCAGATACAAAAGAGCATACATTGTATGATTCCATGCATGTGAAATGTCCAAAACAGGAAAACCTAGAGACACAGAAGGCAGATTAATGGCTGCACAGGACTCGGAATTTTGGGGATGAATGAAGAAAGACTGCTAATAAGAACAGGTTTCTTTTTTAGAATAATAATAATGTTCTGAAACTGCCAGTAATTATCAGGGAAATTGCAAACCAAAACCACAATAAGATACCACTTCACACCTGCTAGAATGGTTATTATCAAAAAGACAAGCAATAAACAAGCATTGCTGAGGATGTAGAGAAAGGGAACTCTTGTGCACTATTGGTAGGAATATAAATTAGTACAGCTATTATGCAAAACAGTATGGAGATTCCTCGAAAAATTAAAAACAGAACAACCATGTGATCCAGCGATTCTACTCCTGGATATGTATCAAAGGAAATGAAATTAATACCTAGAAGACATTAGAATTGCACCCCTCAGTTTGGTTATCTGCAGTCTGTACCCAATCAATTGCATTTTTCCTGCCAATCTTCATGGCATTTGTACAATCTTCATAACTGGGCCTCTGCCACTACTTCCCCTTCAATACCTCAGTAACCTGGCAAGGAAGAGGCCGCACTTGGAAATGCAGGAATGCTGGCCTTATCCTAACCAGGCCTAACCTCTTGCAAACTGGCTGGCTGGCTGATATTCTGGCTCATGTTACAGAATCTACCTTGTAATAGTCCACATTGTGACTTGCCAGACACTGTGTGTTGTCACTGCCTGGACACACTTCTCCTGGAGCCCAGACTAGCTTAAATGTTGATGCTGGCCTGCCCAAGCCTGAGGTGGCCTGAAATGTCTTCTTGGACATTACCACTGATTGCTGGTCTCTACAGCTCTCTCAGGCATGGGCATGACATTTCTGGATTCATCTCCTTTCCTTTTTTTTTTTTTTTTTTTAAATTTCACTCATTCATTCTGAGAGACACAGAGAGAGAGAGAGAGGCAGAGACACAGGCAGAGGGAGAAGCAGGCTCCCTACGATGAGCCTGATGCGGGACTCAATCCCAGGACCCCAGGATGAGGCCCTGAGCTGAAGGCAGATGCTCAACCACTGAGCCACCCAAGTGCCCCTCATCTCCTTTTCTTACTGGCCTGCCAGTAAGGTTAGAGCACTAACTTCAAAATCTTCTTAAAAAGAATATAAAACATTTATAATCATATAGAGTATTAAAACACTATTTAAAAAGTATTGGTCTTTTTAAAATTTAGATAGTAAATTCCAATAATTACTCTATTTTCAGACACTCTTGAGAATTTCACTGTGTTAGTACTTCAGAAGGATCATGGAATCAATCAAGTGGTATCATACCCTTAACTTCAAAAAGGCTAGGAATCAAAGGGCTACAATGTGAGTGATTCGAAAGCACAGCAACCAACCACCCTTCAACTTGGGAGATGGTACTGACCTCTGTGTCCAGGGGTTAGGATCACTAGAGGAAATAAACTACAGGAGTTGGAAATATGTCCATCATATGTGTGGAGGACATTTAACAAGCAGGAATACCAAACGGGTGGGGGAGAGCCTTTGTGTAAATTAACAATTTTACAAACAGAAAACACATACATATGAGAAGCCAGGCTGTAAGTGCTGTAAAAGCCTCAGGGACACAGATGAACATAAGTCAACCTAAAAATGCAGGAGGGAGTGTTGTTAACTATCAACAAAACTGTGTACTTTGATACCAGGGAGATCATACATTTTCTATACTGATTAACAGAAAGGTCCAAAATAAATGAGTTCAGTTTTGTAAATTTGGTAGGAACAGCAACCTCCGTTCCATAATTAAGCCTAAAAAAAGGCAACTGCCAGATAGTTGAAAAACCCAAAATTCAACAAGGAAAAAGATCATTATTTATAGCAAGTATTCATTAATGTTTATTACCTGAATCACAAATAATTTCATCCAATAATTTTTAAACTGCTTAAAACTGTGACAGTATTTTTTTCAAATTTCATATGCTCTTATTCCTTCCATGCTCTACTTTTAAAAGCCTGATAATCTTTTCTATTTCTTATCAAAATTTCTTATGCTTATAGTGAATAAACTGGTGGCATTATAAAATTACTTTAGTTCAAATGAAAAGGTATATTTCTGCTAGACCTCTCACCCAGGTGCAAATTAATCTGAACTGGAACAAGTAAATATGAATCAGATTTTTCTATCACTCTCTAAAAGTTCATGTTGGGCTTCATTTAGGAGGCCAGATTTTATGTAAGCTTACTATTCATGAAGTCTTCTACTTAGAGAACAGAGGTCTTAATATTCAAAACTGTTGATACTCTTATAAAGTCAGGATGACAAGAACCTGAATAGTCTTTCTACACAAAGGGCTTGTTTCCAATAGGAATATACCATAGTTCTGATTTTATGCTCACATCACACAAAGATAGGCTGTTACGGAGAGTTGTTTTGTACAGGTGGTATTTTTAATTCTCCATGTTTTGTTAAAAAATGTAGTCTTCATTTTAATCAAGAAGAGAAGTCTGAAATTTCTTCCATTTCAAACTCGTCTGTCCATTTTTGCAGGTCTTTTCCATCACTTATCATCCATAACTTTGTAAAACACTTTAGCCTTTTCCTGGAGAGAAAAAAAAAATGATTTATTTTATAAATGAAATTGTTGGGGGACAATACATTTGGCTGAAAGCTACAAAAGGTCTATGACAGGCACCTGGATGGTGCAGTTGATTAAGCATCTGACTTTTGATTTTGGCTCAGGTCGTGATCTCAGGGTTGTGAGAGATCATGTCCCACGTTGGGCTCCATGCTAGGCACAGAGTTCTGCTTGAGATTCTCTCCCCTTCTGCCCTTCCTGCTTGCACACCTGCATGAACACACTCTCTCTCTCTCAAATAAATGTCTTTTTTTTTTTTTTTTTTTTTTTTTAACATCTATCACCTTAGAATACCAAGCAGGACTCTGTGGTTAGAAAGTTGTGCCAGAATCAGCCTTCTGGTGACACTGTTATAATCAAGGACTGAGGTTGCTGATTGCCACTACTACCTCCAAGGAGGAGAGAACCTAGCTTGTTTCCCTTCTAACTCAGGCTGTGTGTGCTCACAGGACGAAAAGTGAAACTGATTAATAAAGTAAAGCTAGCTAATGAAAGAGCAGAATGCCAACATAACACAGACTTATTTTTTCTGTAGAAGACCAAGCAGTTAAATGTTTAGGGTCTGGAGCCAGAGTATCTGAGTTCCAGTTATTGCTCCACCACTAACTAGTTATAGGACCCTGACGTCTTGGTTGATTTCCTACCCTTGCTTTGCCTCATTTCCCCAAACTACAATATGGGGTAACGACAGTACCTATGTCTCACAAGGTTATCATAAAGATTGAGATAATATATGTAAAGCCGTAAAAATAGTAACTAACACATTACCTATTGTATATAGTAATAGTAGTAACTAGAACAATGACTGCATAGACTTATCACAAATTCACATAAATTTACAAAATCCCTTTGGTTCCTTTGATCTCGTCAATGGAATTAATGTGATAAGCACTACTTCCAGTAAAAAGGCAAAAATAATGAATATAGTGTCCTAATAAATGATCAGATTCTACCCCAATGCAATCTCTTCTGACAATTCTCTATCTTGTCAAGATTATAGATTTCAAAATGTCACACAGTAGTTAGAAGAGTTAAAATATCATAATCTGTGAATTATATAGACTATACAGCAGCAAGAAGTATAAATGATATTTTATTGCTGTTTTGTATACACACACACACACACACACACACACCTTTGTAGTGAAGTTTTATTCTAGTTTCTCCAAGGAAAAAGAAAAATAATAATAAGATAACAAAAGAGGGTTTGTCTTTGGACTTTGTGAAAACTAAGGGCTTATCTTTAAACTCTCATAATAAATAATTACTTTTCTAATTTGGTATTGTGGAAATGATCCAAAAAAGAATGTCAACAGAGGAAACTACATGTCATTTATAGTAATCTAGCACTTTGGACTTGGTCAATGACCATTTACCACTGAAAAGTATAGAGTGTCAAGGTGGAGAACCACAAGAGGAAAAATGGAGAGGTTGGTCATACAACTGTAGTTCAGGATACAAGTTGGTAATTGTCTAACTAATATTAGGTATTACTATTTCAATATTAAAATTTGGTAATGATTTCCAGGACTAAAAATTTTTCTTATAGGATGGTGACCAAGATTTTCTCTTTGACCAACAATCTGTTCCCTTGTGGTCACATGGCTATCAATCAGGGCAGTAATGTCTTGCTCCAGGCATATCAGACTTCGTAGGGAGTGCAGGAATTGGCAGGAGATGGATGAGGAGATTATGTCATTTTATAATATAATCTTATGTTTGGGGGGGGGAGGAGGTTGTAACTCATCATTTTTTAATATGATATTTTCCTAGGACTATCTTTCTTCCAAAGTATACTTCAGATTTATATTAAGATTAGTCAATACACTGACCACATACTGGCTGAGTGTCAAGAGTAAAAGGTAAATTCCATTCACATAGCATTCTAGGGTGACAAAAGGTAGTTTCAAGATTTATTTATTCATCTCGGAGGGAGGAGAGAGGGGCAGAGGCTGAGGGAGAGAGAGTCTTTAAGCAGACTCTGCACTGAGTGCGGAGTCTGACAGGGGACTTGATCTCAAAACCCTGAGACCATGATCTGAGCCAAAACCAAGAATCACTTAACCGACTGTGCAACACAGGTGCCCCAATAAAGCTGTTCTTCTTCTTCTTTTTAAGTAGGCTCCAGACTTTGCAGTGAGTGTGGAGTCTGACAGGGGGCTTGAACTCACAACCCTGAGATTAAGACCTGAGCTGAGATCAAGAGTCTGAAGCATCCGACGAAGCTCCCCGGGTGCCCCGAAGATGGTTCAGAATGAAAAACTTGCCACAAACAATCCCCAATAGAAGTGACACGAGGATATGGACTATGAGTACGTGGTTATATAATATTATTATTTTCTTTTATGTCCTGAAGAATTCTTAATTTCTGAATGCCATATGTGAGTAAAGGAAGTATTCTAAAGGTTTTAAATGTCATGGTTTCTTTTAGTAATTTGTTGTGTAACTGAACGTTTTAAGCAACTAACATGCTGGTACACAGTAAGGAGTTAACTTAGTTCTTTCGAAAAGGACTGAAAAACCAATTTAGCAACTTAACAGATAAAGATCTGACTAGAGAAGGCGGACTGAATTCACATGAGCTTTTCAAAGATCTGTTTTCATTTTATTTTAATTAAATGTTTCAGAATATTTGAAGAGATGCTTAAAGGTAAACCTGATGTTCATTTACGGGACACTCCTCTTCCTTGGACAAATTGGTAGGTTTTTTATAAATTAAAAAATGCAACACGATCATTCTGACCTTTTCATATTTACTAATCCTTCTAACTCTTTTGACTTGCTAGCTGCTTTCTTTAAAATTTCTCCAGGAACATCTGCTAGTTTAGCCACATTTAGTCCATAACTCCTTGCTGCAATTCCTCTGGTTATTTGATAAAGAAAAGTGACAAAATCAGGGACTGGTTCTTCACCTACAAAATAAAATAAATAAATTAAAAGGAGAAAAAGGAGATTAGGTCTGAAAGTTCAAAGTAGAAGATTAAATAAGACAGATAAGTTCTTACAACTTCACTCAATTAAAATTTACAATCTGAAAAAAAAAAAAAACAAAAAACAAAAACCACATTGTTCCTAATCACATTTTGGCTCTATTTATCAACTGTGCATATCTAGGAAAAGGGGAGATAATGTTTTGAAAATTTTCTTGGATTTAGGATCTTGTAGCTCGCCTAAAAGTTTTTTTTGTTTTGTTTTGTTTTTTTAAGATTTTTGCTTTTAAGTTTTCTCTACACCCAACTTGGTGCTCAAACTTCCAACACTGAGATTAAGAGTTGCATACTCTACTGACTGAGCCAGCCATGTACCTCTTCCCTTCCACCTAAAAGGATTTTTAACATTGATTTGGTGTAAGGTAAAGATTTATTTTGTTTTCTGCTGCTTGCTAAAAAATTTCAATTGAGGGCAGCTCCGGTGGCTCAGTAGTTTAGCGCCACCTTTGGCCCAGGGCATGATCCTGGAGACCCGGGATCAAGTCCCACGTTGGGCTCCCTGCATGGAGCCTGCTTCTCCCTCTGCTTATGTGTCTCTAATGAATAAATAAATAAAATCTTAAAAAAAGGAAATTTCAATTGAACAGCTATTATCAGAAAAGGAATGATTCTGAATCACAATACAATTTTTCCTTTAAAAACAGACTAAAAAAGTGTTATTTCAGTGAATGTTACTGAACAGTGTTGTATGTAATAATACATTCTGTAAAATAACACACATAAGAGATGTTTCTAAGAATGCTAAAAACAAAACACCACCAAAAAACACATAAGGAAATATAATATGTTGCACAGTTTAAATAAGAAGAGTGAGAAATTCTGGTTTATTAAATATACTGGGTTAACTAAGTTATATATATTCAAGCGGATGCTGTTCAGTTCCACTCAGCTCCCACTAGGACTAAAGGGTTTACTGCCTCAGCTGTCAGGAAGGTTGTCAGCCCAGTCTTCAGCTGAATCTCCTCTTTGGGAGTCACCTCAGCTTAAGAAGAGGTCTGCTGAGGTCATGTCCTGTCTTGAGCTGCCTGCATTGTGACTGGTTGCTACGGGAGTTTGTAGGCAGCTTTTTCCCTTTTTTTTTTAGGTTTTTATTTATTTATTTGAGACCGAGAAAGAGAGAGTGAACACAAGCAGCAGAAAGGAGGGGAGTGGCAGAGGCAGAGGGAGAAGCAGACTCCCTGCTGAGCAGGGAGCCTGATGGGGGGCTCCATCCCAGAACCCCAGGATCACGACCTGAGCCAAAGGCAGACACTTAACTGACTGAGCCACCCAGATGTCCCCTGGTCGGCAGCTTCTAGAATGGCCACCAAAGACCCCTGTTTCCTGGTGTTAATGTCTGTGTCATTCTCTGCTCTTGAGTGTGGGCAGGACCTAGCAACGTGTTTCTAAAAAATAAAATATGGCAAAAATGATGTGTTGTCACTTCTGAGTTGAGATTACAAAACACTGTGACCTCTGTCCCAGGCACTTTCATTTTCTTGCTTACTTGCTCTGAGGGAAGCCAGTTACCATACCGTGGGCTGCCTTAGGAAGAAGCCCACATGGAAAGAAACAGGTCTCTGGCCAACAGCCACATGAGTGAACTTAGAAGTAGGTATTCTAAGGCTTGCCAGCAGCCACGTAAGAGGTCTGGAGAGTAAATTTCCCCAGTCAGACCTTAAAATGATGACTGACCTAGCCAATCTTGATTGTAGCTTTAGGAGAAACTGAGGTGGAACTGTCCATCTAAGCTGCCCCTTGATTCCTGACCCAGAGAAATGACAAGATGATAAGTATTTGTTATTTTAAGCTATATTTTGGGGTAATGTGTTATGCAACAATAGCTAATAAAGCATATAAAAGGGAGGTTCCCTCACCCGAAGTTGAGGTAACTCAAAAAGACCAATACCACCTCAGAGCTCTCTGTAGGGTTGGCTGAAGCTTATGACCACAACACAGCCTCATTCTACCCAGTCCTGCCCTCAGGTATTGATCACGAGAGCACTCTTAGTCAACAGCTGGCATAAAAATCTCAGAATCTGCTTCCTGGGGAACCTAGGCTATCATACAAACCCAGGCTGTCATCATACAAATGCATACACATGAACTAAAAACTTCTAAAGAATTGGGGTATAATGAAGCACAATAATAGAAAGACAAAGCTGCATACAGTTTAATCTTTGATAAATCTAAAGCACCTCAGGATTATGCAGCTTTTATAATGAAATTCAATCTAATTATACCATGTTGCAAAAATACCCAAAATGAACCAGATTTCTCATGATTTCTGAGACTCTAATAAACTTATTATAAGTTTATCAAGAGCTTTTCCTCGTATGTCATTTGATAAATGTGTATGCTTTATTCTTTTATCAGCTAAAAACCAAAAAGCGTAACTGAGAAAAAGGATAATGGAATTTTCTTTAACCTCCTCTAAGAATTCAGCAACAAATAACCCTTTTCTAAGGCGGGGTGTTGGAAGTGGGAGGTAGAAAGAATGCTGGCACTCTCAGGAATACAGACTAAAACTCACATTACAAAGCACTAAGAATACCTTTTGCCTCCAAATAAAACTCCAGGAACACAAAGAACAGGTGAAGAGGTGGGTGGAAAGACTGGGAAAGAAGTGTGGAGAAACCAGTGCCTGCTAACCTCGGTAATTTTTTGTTACTCTCTGATGCTCACATGACCAAAAATGAAGTGAAGAGCAGCAGGCAATCAGAAAAGCAATCTCTTCTCAACCTTCAGACAAAGAAACAGTCTTTATCACTTCAACGGGCTTAGTTCTAACTGATGTACCTACCTCCAGACTCTCCTCTCCTCTATAATTTAGCCTCCATGCTGTCTTTCTAAAAACAATTCATTCATCTGTCTGTCCATTTGTCATCCATCCATCCATCCTTCTATCCTTTTCTGAAAGCCCACTAATGCCACAAAACCACCTTAGTTAAAAATTGCTTCGCTGATGGCTTTTTTTGCTTTATATATATAACATATAGTATGTATACATAGCTATAGGACACTTTTTATATATAACTATAAAATATACCTATATCTATATAAATATATTTTATAGCTAAATTATATAAAATATTATATCGCTCTGCATAACTTAACATAGTACAAACAGTTGCTGAATTTGTCATCATATCCTGGTCTCCATGTAGTACTAATTATGGTAGTTCTCACACCATCAAGGTAAAATAATGTGACCACTCTTCCGTAATCACATTAGGGAGGTTTTTAATTTTTATTTTTCAAGATTTATTTATCTGTTTGAGAGAGAGAGTGTGTGCGCATGAGAGCACGTGCATGAGTGGGGTGTGGGAGGGGCTGAAAGTGAGCGAGAGAGACAATCTCAAGCAGACACCGTGTTGAGTGTGGAGCCTGACACGGAGCTTGAGCCCACCACCCATGAGATCACAACTTGAGCCGAAACCAAGAGTCAGATGCTCAACTGACAGACACCTAGGCACTATCCCCTCATATTAGGGAGTTTTTAAGAGTTATATTCTGCATCAGGACTGTCCCTCATCCCTCTTAGAGGGGAGAAGGGGAGAGAGTGTGAGTGTGTGTGTAATGGAAATGTGGAGACAGAGCCATATAGCAGAGAAGATGGTAACTAAAAGTTCTTGGTGAGGACTTATAAGCTATAACCAACCATTTCCTAGATGGATATTACTGAAAAACTTTTCTGACACTCAGAGTCAGAGAAAGTATTAATTCATGTTTCTGCTTGTTACAGGGGAACAAAGCAAAAGTTGTCTGAAAGCCAAACTTCTGTAGGTAGTTATTAAAGAAATATGTGCTGATCAAACAGTCTCTGAAGTCATTTTTGGGACTGATTCCTAACATTTTAGAGGTGGCTGAGGTTAGGTAACTTGTCCAAGATTTTATAGACTGGGATAGAATAAAGTACATGTTTCTTACTGCTGGTCTACTGCTTTACCTACCTCCATGGGAAACAGCATAGTATCTTAAAAGCCATCCAAAAGGTCTTTGGGGTGCTTGCCTGATGACCTATGCAGTGGCCTCTAATTCAGACAGCAGAGGATTTAGAGGTAATGGAAGAAACACAGATGTAGCTGGAATAACACGGAAGTAAGCAGATAATGCACCCGTGCTTCAAAATTCTGAGTGAAAATTATTTCCAACTAAAAATTCTAGCCCCAGCTAAATTATAAATCAAGTATGAAGGTATATTGGAGATGTTTTCATTCCTGCAAAATCTCAAAACTTTTACTTCCTTTAGTTAATATTATTAGTAGCCTATTCAAAATCTTTTCCAACCCTTAAGAAAACCCTGACTGTATATGGAATTAATTCACTGACCATTTAACTCCGGGGATAATGTCCTCATACCAAGCTCCAAAAGTTGATCTTGATTAATCTAGGCTGATCAAAGTCATCCCTGTCACTGTCACTTCTAGGAACTGGTTTAAGAGTGAGCATGTGGGACGCCTGGGTGGCTCAGTGATTGAGCATCTGCCTTTAGCTCAGGGCATGATCCCAGGTCCGGGGATCAAGTCCCACATCGGGCTCCCTGTGGAAGCCTGGTTCTCCCTCTATGTCTCTGCCTCTCTCTGTATCTCATGAGTAAATAAACAAAATCTTAAAAAAAAAAAAAAAAAGTGAGCATGTGATTCAATTCTGAAAAGGAGATGAGACAATGATCAGATGCTAGTGAGCATCTGAGAAAAGTTCCCTGACCCTTAAGAAAGAGTCACAGAAAATGTTGATCCCTTTTTTCCCTTTGGACATTGTCAATTCTGGGTTTCATGCATGAAAGAGCTGCAGCCACCTTGTCGTAAGCCTCATTCTACTGAACAGGAATTACTACTGAACAGGAAAATAAAATAAAATAAAGCCAGCAGGGCAGGAAGACCGAGCCTGGAGAGCTGCAAAGGAGAGGAGCCGAAGGCCACCCCTTCCTCTGAGGTCCCTGTAATGTGAGATTATTTATTTATTTTTAAAGATTTTACTTATTTATTCATGAAAGACATACAGAGAGAGAGGCAGAGACATAGGCAGAGGGAGGAGCAGGCTCCCTGCAAGGAGCCTGATGTGGGACCTGATCCTGGATCCCGGGATCATGCTCTGAGCCGAAGGCAGACGCTCACCCACTGAGCCACTCAGGCACCCCATGAGATTATTTATATTCTTATGTTGGAGCCCCTGTGAATTCACATGTCCTATTCCCTGCAAACAAATGGACAGAATGTGAGGTAAGAGAATTCCTAGGATGATGGTAAAGGTAGGTCTCAGGACAGTAGCTGTGCAGCAGGCCTAGGGAGGAACCAGTTCAAATGAGTAGGACAAAGGGCGCCAGGAGGAATGATTCCAGTGAGAAAAAGTGGAATCAGTAGTTCAATCACATGGAAAAATGTCTAGAGAGGTGTTTTACAGAGCTATTGGAGAGTACAGGGAGAGTCAGATACAGACTCAAATAAAAGAATGAAGTGAAAACAAAGCGATTGTTACCTTCACAAATACAAAAAACAAAAAAGTTGTGAAAGAAAGAAAATGCACTTGTCCTCATACCTGGCTTATGATTAAGCGATACTTACTGGCAGTCACAGTGAAAACTATGAAGAGGAATGAGACGGAAGGAAACTGGAATGAGTACACTGGGAGGTCAGAGCAGGAAAGGTTGAACACTCCCATCCAGCACAATGAGAAGCCAAGTAATAATGGGTCATGATGATGAACCAAGAGGTAGGCAGATAAGCCTATTATTTAGAGTATGGAAGAAAGCAATGAAAGAGCTGAAAGCAGCTGCCTTGGGACTGGATGGGGAGGAGGCATGGAGTGAAGGCACAGAAGCAGGGGTCTACTGCCTGTTAGCATGAGCCTTTTAGCATCACTTAATGTTTAAAATTATGTCTATGAATAAAAATTTTAATCCATAAGATAAAATGTCAGAACACTTACAGCTTAGTAGTCAGTTCACATAAACGCTTATCACTGACCCTTCCCTGCTGGTGAACTCTTGTTTATCCCACTGGGTCTTAGCTTATAAGCTCCTCCTGTCACTTTGGATGCAGATTAATAGACATGAAACTGCTTCCATGAGAGAATTTATGATGTGTTTTTCAAAACCGCATGGTGGTGAGAGGCAAGGATTGCCTAACATTACATTTATCTCAGGTCCAGTGCTTTGTTTTATTTGGGCCAGCTGCCTGATTTCTTTTTCAGGTCCATCTTTAGTACTTTTCCAAAATAACATTTGGACTCTGGAGTGTCTTGGGTAATGGATTTTCCATTATAGCACACCAACTGTGTAAACGATCACTGGCTCACAGGCTGGGAGCTTAAAAAAATTACTACTGAACAGGAAAATAAAATTATACTAAAACTGACTAAATTACTTATAGCACTTAAATTTATTTCTATTGGCTAATAGTGTTCTTTCCCATGAAATGTCTCATTCCTGTGACATTGGTAAACAGTGGAAAGGCTAGCAAAAATACTGTAGGTCCCATATACCAGTTCTAGCAGAGTAGAAAAGAATCTGTGAGCAAATCCTACAATTCCAGACTCAGTTCAGCCCTCACCCTGGTGCCCCATTCAGGCAAGCCACTTGACCTGAGATCCAGTTTCCCTGTCAAGTTAAGATAAAACATACATCCACTACAGAATAATGGGGATGATATTTGGGGAAATATATCAGACATTTTTAAAGATGACTAATATACTTGATTGTCAGGGCATTTTTCCCGAGACGAATCTAAGAGTAAAACCTACACATCCCCCTGATCCCATCTTTTTCTGGTAGAAAAATGAGTAAAGAAAGACCAGAGAAGCCCTCAGAGATGGCAAAAATAAATGTGAATTCTACTTGACCCTAAGCTTAGAGAAAATGAATTCAGACAAATGTCATTTATAATCAACATCCACAGCTTTATTTCTAACAAGCACTAAGTTCATGTACCCATGAATTTTGAGTTATCAAACATGAAAACCAACAACAACACAACAACAACAAAAAGAAAACCAACAACATTTAGTTTTATTTATTGTAAGCGGTATTTCATACCTGGATCCTCTTTGTTTTCATCCTCATTGACCAAGAATCCCATGTGATAATTTCCCACCTCTTGTAAGTAACTTTTTTCTAATTCACAAACTGGTGGATAATGGGTGACAAAGAGGGTTAAAGATTTCACCTAAAACAGTAAGACATAATAAATGTTATTTTATTTTTAAGTTTTACTTAAAACTTTTTCTTTTAAGTTCAAAGTTTCATAAACACTGCAAGAAAAGTACAATGAACATTCATATATTCTTTATCTAGACAATCAACTATTTTGCCAAAACACACATACACACACACAGTTTCTGAACCATTTGAGAATTGGAGATATGATAGTTCATCCCTAAATACCCAAACTTCTATCTTCTAATAACAAAAACATTCTTCTACTAACTAGAATAAAGTTATTATACTCAAGAAATTTAACATTGATATATTATTATTACCGAACATTAATCCACAAATTTCCTTACCTGTCACAGTAATACTTTTTTTTATCTAAAGATTTTGTTAAAAAAAATAAAAATAAAGATTTTGTTTATTTATTCATGAGAGACACACACAGAGAGAGAGAGAGAAGAGAGAGGCAGAAACATAGGCAGAGGGAGAAGCAGGCTCCATGCAGGGAGCCTGATGTGGGACTTGATCATGGGACTCCAGGACCACTCCCTGAGCCGAAGGCAGATGCTCACTGCTAAGCCACCCAGGCATCACAGTAATATTTTTTTATATATGTTTTCCAATATTTAAAAAAAATCAAGGATCATGTATGCCATGCACTTGGTCATGTCTCTTTAGTCTTCCTCAATCTAAAGAAGAGTTCCCAGGGCAGCTCGGGTGGCTCAGTGGTTTAACACTGCCTTCAGCCCTGGGTGTGATCCTGGAGACCCAGGATTGAGTCCTACATAGGGCTCCCTGCATGGAGCCTGCTTCTCCGTCTGCCTGTGTCTCTGCCTCTCTCTCTCTGTGTCTCTCACGAATAAATAAATAAAATCTTTAAAATATATTTAAAAATAAATAAATAAAAGAGTTCCCAGCCTTTCTTTTTTGTCTTTAATGGTTTTGAAATATACAGGAGTCGTTCTGTATAATGTGCCTCAATTTGGATTTGGCTGTTTCCCCTAATAAGATTAAACCTTACTGCCAGAACCACTACATTTTTATGTACTCTTTTCATATCAGGAGGTACATGATATAAATCTGACCCATTATTGGGGAGGCTAAATTTGTTTATTTGGTTTACACAAGCACCCAGAAGATTTCTTCACTATAGTGACACCTTTCTCCTTCACAGTTAATAACTTGTGGGGTAATACTTTGATATTATGTGAATACCCTTTTATCCAACAATCTCCCATCTCAAAATTTTACCATCGTTGATCATCATTGCCTGAATCTGTTATTACTGTGGTAACTAGTAAATGTTGATTAAAAAAAATTCTCTCTGTATTTACTAGCTGGCATTCTGTAAAAATCAGCTTTCTTTTTCTCCACCCTACCCCCACCATTTTAAAATTTATATGTTTTGTTAGTATTAATATGGATTTATGGATTCTTTAATAAGTATTATTTTAAAGCACACATTAAGTATTCTAGAATCCCTTATTTATTTATTTATTTATTTATTTATTTATTTATTTATTTATTTATTTATTTATTTATGATAGAGAGAGAGGGGCAGGGGGCAGAGACACAGGAGGAGGGAGAAGCAGGTTCCATGCAGGGAGCCCGACAAGGGACTTGATCCAGGATCACGCCCTGGGCCAAAGGCAGGCACTAAACCGCTGAGCCACCCAGGGATGCCCGAATCCCTAATTTCTTAAATCTTAAAAGAAGTTAACACCAAATCTTGGTCTAAAAATTAGTAGAAGGGGTGCCTGGGTGGCTCAGTTAAGTAGCCAATTCTTAATTTCAGCTCAAGTCAAACTCAGGGTCTTGGGATTGAGCCCCACACTGGGCTCCATGCTCAGTGGGGAGTATGCTTGATGAGTCTTTTTCCCCCTCCCCCTGCTCACATGTTCTCTCTATAATAAATAAATAAATCTTTTTAAAAAATAATAAAAATCAGAAGAGGGTAATTAAATCAAAGAACTTCAGTTTTGATTCATCTGCCATTCACCTCATTAAAAGTCAGAACATGTGCCTTCTCTCTTATAACAATTACAATAAACCTATTAAGGCAAGATTTCTTTGAAGAGCTGCTCTTAAAATCTGCTCTGAAGTATCTTTGGACCAGCTGTCTCCATGATGCCCCTTCCCTGAACTGACAGGCATTTCTCACCAGAAGACCAAAGGGTTTGGGTTACAACACTGCTCTCCTCAAGGCCACTTTCAGCTTGCAGCCACAATACACAGCCTCCTCATTCTTCCTCACTGCTATCACTTCCCCATCCCAGCAATCAAAAGACACCATGAAAATACAGATTTTCATCTATAAAAGGGATATTCTTGCTCCTGAAGAATCCTCTTCAATGACTTACCTCTAATATAAATTTTACCTAAATATAACATTCTTCATTAACATTAAAACTCAAAAAAAAAACCCAGCTATAGAAGCAATGATAACATAAGTGACAAATTTAATTGTCATAATTTGTTCCTGAGGGTTCTTAAATGAATCTTTAAAATATTGCTAAAATCTTTAAAAAACTGTTTCTGGTAGTCAGCCTCTATCATGGCCCCAAAGTTCTTTACCTCCCAATGTTCATGCTCTTGAGCAGCCTCTTCTCACAGTGAATCAAGGCTCGCCCTTGTGCTCAAACGAGTATGATGGTAATGACTGTGGATTCTGAAGCTAGGTCATGAAATGCATTTTTGTCATCAATGCATAAAATACTTTGGCCTCTTGGAATGCTTCTTCTGGAGGAAGCCAGAAGCCACTCTGTAAGGCTATTCAAACAGCTCTATGGAGAGGTCCAAAGGAAAAAGGAAGTGAGAGCCCTGGCCAACTGCCAGCACTAATTTGCCAGCCAAAGGTGAGCCACACTGGAAGAGCATCCCCTGGCCCCAGTCAGGCCTTCAGATGACACCAGCCCTGGTTGACAACTTGAATGCAACCTTAGGAGAGAGTGTGAGCCAAAACCACCCAGCTAAGCTGCTCTTGAACTCCTTACCTCCAGGCACCATGAGAGATATAAAAGATGATTATTATTGTTTTAAGCCACTAAGTCTTGAGGTAATTTGTTATGCAGTCATAGTAACTGATCTGCAGCTATAGAGTAGGAAGAATGAAATCAAACTCAGAGGTGGCAAATTCAGTCTGTCACAATTTGTTCCTAAAGGCTCTTAATTCAGTGTTTAAAATGTGCTTTGGAGGCAGTAACAGGACTTTATTGAACCTGTGGTATGTAGTTTCTACAATAATTAGAGAGATGTTCCTGAGCTCTTTTTGCAAATAAAGAGTTTTCTAAAGAAAAATGAAAAGTTATTTAAAGTGGAAAACATGCCATCATTAACTATATAATCTAATTAAAAGTTCAAACAAAAAACTGAAACCCACAGAAGTTTAAAGAGTTCATTTCTGCATTCTGTGTTATGCGAAGAAATAGGAGTAAAAAATATGTTTTTATTGGTTATGTAAGGAAGAGAGGAAGAAATGAAAATGGAGGAAAGACAAAAAGAAAAATATTTTAAAAATGGAGAACAAAAAGAGAAAGAAAAACTGAAGAACAGATAAGGTTCGGGGCAAGTGCCAAGGAGACAGAAAGGAAGAGACCAGAATGAACAAAGGGGGAGTGTGTTAATAAAGGGGAGTGTTTGATGGAGATGACAGAAACTGAGACTTTAACACAAACAAAACTTCACACTGAGGTGCTCAGAACTGCACTCTGGAAAAAATAGATATGCACTGAAGGAGTGAAACAGAAAGACACAAAAACATGAGATCAAAGGCCTTCTATGGAGATCCTATAGGATACTACTGAAAAAAGAATTTCACAGGTACAAATGGCTCTGTCTCCTTTTTTGTTCTTTCCTTAAGGACTGGGTTGTAGGTGGGGAAGGGGTCCCTGCAATTAGTTTGCCAAGGATATTAAGAAACAGATCTGGGGGTGTTATTCTGTATGTTGGTAAATTGAACACCAATAAAAAATTAATTTATTAAAAAAAAAGAAAAAAAGAAACAGATCTGGGTGGAAATACTGTCAGAGAGGCTTTATCATACTGACCACGTTTATTTTGCTTCAGCAAATGCAAAGACGACACATCAAAAAAATTAGAGAAATGAAAAAAAAAATTAGAGAAATGATGTAGGGCCAATCCATCTAAGTTTAATGTATAGAGTTTTAACAGTCGATTGAAGGTATAGGGTCATTTATAATGATTAAGGATAATTTTGAATATTGAGAAGCTGAGGCCAGAAAAACAATCCGTATACTATGCCCCATTCACATACAAAAAAGTGTGTAAGATACTCACATCTCTAATAAAATGCTCGAGTGTAGCATAAGCAATGGCAATTCCATCATGGGTGCTTGTCCCTCTTCCCAATTCATCCAGGATAACTAAGGACTGGGATGTTGCTTGTCTTATTATTTCTGCCGTGTCCATTAGTTCTTCCATAAAGGTACTCTGTCCTTTATATATGTTATCTGCAGCACCCATCCTACAAATAAGATGAAGACAACTTGATTTTTCCTCTGCATTTTATTAGGAAGCCACGTATTACTTTATGAACCATAAAGCATCCCTATGGGTCTATATACTTTGAGCCAATAATAGCTGAAATCATATTAAACAAAAGAAAATATGGGTAGCGCGGGTGGCTCAGCGGTTTAGTGCCGCCGTCAGCCCAGAGTGTGATCGTGGAGACCCGGGATAGAGTCCCAGGTCAGGCTCCCTGCATGGAGCCTGCTTCTCCCTCTGCCTGTGTTTCTGCCTCTCTCTGTGTGTGTCTCTCATGAATAAATAAAATCTTAAGAAAAGAAGAAAAAAAGAAAATACATGTTGGATATAAAAGAGTACCTAACATCTAAGTGCATCTTGTAGAAAGACTATGGATAGATTCTGAGGTATTAGACAGAGCTCCCCAAAAGTAGGGAAACCTCTGACCCTATCTTCTGAGCAATCATTCCAAGCCAAAGTTTTAGTATTCACAGGGAAAGATAATGCTTCTCTGTGTTTAAAAATTCATGAGTACTAGAAAATTATAGAACTAAAGGGTTTTTTTCTAGTATTTCTTTCTTTTTTTTAATTTATTTTTTATTTTTTTAAAGGTAGCCTGGTTAGATTGCACATTTTTTTTTAAAACTTCATTTATTTATTCATGAGAGACAGAGAGAGAGAGAGAAAGAGAGAGAGAGAGAGGTAGAGACACAAGCAGAAGGAGAAGCGGGATCCATGCAGGGAGCCCGACGTGGGACTTGATCCCGGGTCTCCAGGATTACGCCTTGGGCCGAAGGCGGCACTAAACCACTGAGCCACCCAGGCTGCCCTCCTTCTTTTTTTTAAAAGAAAAAAAATTTTATTTATTTATTCATGAGAGACACAGAGAGAGAGGCAGACACACACACAGGCAGAGGGAGGAACAGGCTTCCCACGAGGAGCCTGATGTGGGACTCAATTCCAGGACCCCAGGATTACGACCTGAGCCAAAGGCAGGTTGGCTCAACCCCAAGCCACCCAGGCACCCTCTAGTATTTCCTTAAGAAGATCTCACAGTGTATTACAAATTATAGTACCATGTTGAAATAATTTATTTATGTAAGCTAAAACTTTTTACTAGAATCATAGATGTTTAGTAATCTCAGACACCTTAATACAGGTTCCTAAAGTGAACTTCATGGAACACAGTTCTTAAGGGTGTCATGGCATGTGTGCAAAAGATGTAAGGATTTCTTTCTTCCCTGTAAGACTTCCAGGATCCTTTAATATTCTACTCGACATTGTGCATTTTTTAGAGAAAGATCTACTAGATAGTATTTCTCTAACTCATTTAACTGTGAACCCCTAAAACTCCCAGTGAACCCTGCGGCAATAATGGTCTGCAGAACACATTTAGGAAAATGCCTATTTAGTTCAAAAAGATCTGGGTAGCCCGGTGGCTCAGCAGTTTAGCGCCTGCCTTCAGCCCAGGGCGTGATCCTGGAGTCCCGGGATCGGGTCCCACATCGGGCTCCCTGCATGGAGCCTGCTTCTCCCTCTGCCTGTGTTTCTGCCTCTGTGTGTGTGTGTGTGTGTCTCTCATGAATAAATAAATAAAATCTTAAAAAAAAAAAAAAGATTCTGAAGAAAAAAAGCAGGGAAGGGGGTAACAGGGGAGGGGCAGAGAAGCATAAAAGCAATACTCACTCAAGGTCATGCACTTAATAGCAAAACCTAGAAATCAGGTTTTCGACCCACTAACCAGCTTTGTGAGTTCTGGTTAACTACTTTCTCATCAAATACGTTCATCAATGTAGTTCTGCTATAATAATTCACATGACCTACAGCAGCATAATGTACCTTTTCTTTCTGGAGAAAATCATGGTGAAATCCAGCCTTAACCATTTCTGGGCTGGAGCCTTGCTTGTACTGGGCAGGGAAGATGGAGTACAACATTTTCTCCACAGATCCATAGACCCTTAGGAGAATCAATATTATTTAGAAACTAACTCCATATATGATAAGTCTCCCTTAGATGGAGTTAGGTTTTACAGAAAGTGATTTAATTTTATCCATTTTAAAATCGGTAACTATAAGACCTAATTTCTGAAATGCTGCTAACTTATAACCCAGAATGCATTCTTTTCTCTTTTTTTAAAGGTTTTATTTATTTATTCATAGAGACACAGAGAGAGAGAGAGGCAGAGACACAGGTCAAGGGAGAAGCCAGCTCCATGCAGGGAGCCTGACATGGGACTCAATCCCAGGTCTCCAGGATCAGGCCCTGGGCTGAAGGCGGAGCTAAACCACTGAGCCACCCGGGCTGCCCACCAGAATGCATTCTATTCATTCACAGCATTCTATAATACTGTTATTTATAGCAACTTTCAATGTTTATTAATATTTCCAAAAAAAAAAAAATTTCTCCTCACCACAAAGAAGGTTAAACTTTCCCATCTCTGAAACCACTCTGAATTCTTTACAATCGTAATGTTTGATCCCTATTTAACAAGGTTGCTTTTACTCCTGACAAGCTGCAAGCTGACAAAAAGAATGAATCTTTAGCTGGTAACAAAATGCTCTAATAAGGCAAATGTTGGGGGGAGGGTCTTTGATTCTCAAGAATTACAATAATAATGGACGCCTGGGTGGCTCAGTGGTTGAGTGTCTGCTTTTGGCTCAGAGCATGATCCTGGAGGAGTTCCAAGATAGAGTCCCAAATCGGGCTTCCTGTGTCTGCCTCCCTCTGTGTCTCTCATGAATAAATAAATAAAACCTTAAAAAAGAGAATTATGATAATAAGAAAGCACTAAAAAGGATTTTAATACAATAGTTTAAGTATTATACTTAAAGAGTTTTTTAGAAACAGTAGGGTAACAGAGTGGCCTGGCTAGAATTTCATGAACTGATGAACTGTAGGATGCTCTTGGGAAGATACTTTTAGGAAGATACACACACATACGTATAAACCATCTAGTATATGACAAGGGAGAGATTTCTAATCAGGAAGGGAGGAAAGGATGAATGATCAATCTATAAAAAACATGTCAGCTAACTGGTTATTTCAGAAAACAAAATAAAACAGATGTGTCCCTACTCAAACCGTATTCCAAAATAAAGGTATATGGATTTAAAAGCAAAGTTTAGTGTAAAAAAAAAAAAAATAAACATACCAAGAGGTATAAATGAAATTTAATCTCTGGATAGGTAGATAAGTGGCTTTATAAACTCAGCACCAAAATATGTGTAAAGCAAAAAACACATAGGAAAAAGTTAAGGGCAAATCACAAACTGACATAAATATTTGCAACATGTATAAAAAAGGGTTAACCTTTCTAAAACAAAGACTCTCATAAAGCAAAACAAAATGGTGAACATTCCAACACACACAGGCAAAGGACAGAAAGAGTCAATTCACACACAAAAACTCATGAAAATATTCACATATTATGCAAGTTCAAACAGAATAAAATGCTGTTTTATATACCTTAATTAGCAAAGAGATGAAAAAGAGCAATGACATCTACCACTGTCAAGAGTATAGGGAAAAGGGTATTCTTTGATGAGATCAAGAGTTGTTACAGTCTCCCAAAGCACAATTTTGTGGTGTCTGTCAGAGATCATTCACCATCCACAAATTTCACTCTAGAAATTAACACTATGGAAATTATCACAGAGGTATGAAAAACGCATGTACAAATATATTTCTAAATGTTATCTAGTGAAAAACTGGAAAAATCAATTGCCTAGGGGGGAAAAAGTAACACTAGATGGAAAACTATGCAATCAGGAGAACTGGCAAAGTCGGAACCAATGACACTGGAAAATGGTCACAACAAATCATATGTGCAAACGCTGGGTAACCAAAAAGCATCTGGATGCAGTGGAGGAATGTGCTAGGGAAAGAGGCCTTCCCAGGTGCTGAGGAAGCACAGGCCAGTGCTGAGAACACCTGAAGTAGCGTTCCATTTAGATAGATGGTGGCGCAGTGGTTTGGCGCCTGCCTTTGGCCCAGGGCGCGATCCTGGAGACCCGGGATCGAATCCCACGTCGGGCTCCCGGTGCATGGAGCCTGCTTCTCCCTCTGCCTGTGTCTCTGCCTCTCTGTCTCTCTCTGTGTGACTATCATGAATAAATAAATAAAATCTTAAAAAAAAAAAAAAAAAAAGAAAAACCTGAGGAGAATTGAGGAAAACTGACAGGAGGAAAGAGAACAGAGAACAGCCAACAAAACAAGTGCCATGGAGGAAATGAATAAAAATGTAACTCCTTAAAGAGAATTAAAACAAATAAAACCTCTAGTTGTACCCTCAAAAGATTAAGAACACTGCAGCCTTAAAATAAAACAGCCTACCAAAAAAAGGAACAGCTGGAGGACAAAAAATCTTGTAAATTAAAAATATGAATGCTGAAAAAACTCCTGGTATAGGCAGGATTAAAATTAGATACTGTGGAGGACCAAGATTTTAATCTGAAAGATAAATTCAAAGGATAGCTCTGAGCACAGTAAACAGATACAGAAATGAAAAATACACACAAATCATTTTAACAGAGGCCAGTTTCTGAGGGTGGTTCTGTCCAGTTAGTTAGGAAGGACAGAAGGCAGACACAACAAAAGTAGTAATATCATAGAAGAAATTATGGCTAAACTGAAGTAAGAGATGCATCTTTAGGGGCACCTGGTGGGCTCAGAGGTCAAGCGTCTGCCTTTGGCTCAGGTCATGATCCCGGGGTCCTGGGATCGAGTCCCGCATTGGGCTCCCCACAGGCTTCTCCCTCTGCCTGTGTCTCTGCCTCTGTGCGTGTGTGTCTCTCATTCATAAATAAATAAATAAATAAATAAATAAATAAATAAATAAATAAATAAAACCTTTAAAAACAAGACAAAACAGATGCATCTTCAAATGGAAAATTGCCACAAAAGGCCAAGATTAATAAGACATATAAAAACAAACTGGTAAAATTTAAGAAATGACAGAAATTTTAAAAAAAAATCCTGAAAACATCAGAGAGAGAGAGGAAAAAAAAATTAACAAAAGGATGAAACTAAGATGCTATCAAACTTCTTATAATGAATGCCAAACTAGAAGGGAGCAATTCCTTTACATCTAAAATCTGGGAGTTTATATTAATTTAAACTTTTTTTTTTTTTAAGATTTTTATTTATTCATTCATGAGAGACACAGAGAGAGGGGGAGGCAGAGACACAGGCAGAGGGAGAAGCAGGCCCCATGCAGGAAGCCCGATGTGGGACTTGATCCCAGGACCCTGGGATCATGCCCTGGGCCGAAGGCAGGCGCTAAACCGCTGAGCCACCCAGGGATCCCCTCATTTAAACTTTTAAAACAGATATGAAGACAAAATAGAGCTTATCATACATTTTTAAGAACTCAGAAAATTTGCCACCCTGAATCCTCACAAACTGCTCAAAGAAAGAGATCAAACAGGGAAAACAGCATTCGAAAGAAAAATATGAGATATAGGGAATAACAAGTGAAAAAAGCTAGAAAGAAATGAGAATTTTAGACTGGGATGCTTAGGAGAGGCTCCTCTGACAATCTAACACCATAAGGATTATATACTTTTTGAACTCTCAAGTGAACGTGGATGGAACACATACATATATCCTAATAACATAAATGTTGACTATTGGGTCCTTCCATTTGTAAACTAGCCTTTGAAAAACAATGAGATCAGGGCATCTGGGTGGCTGACTCGCTTAAGTGTCTGCCTTCAGCTCAAGTCGTGATCCCAGGGTCCTGGGATGGAGTCCCACCCACATCAGGCTCTATGCTCAGCAGGGGGCCTGCTTCCCCCCCCCCCCCCGCCCTTCCTCCTGCTTGTTTTTTTTCTCTCTCAAATAAATAAAACTTTTTTTTTTTTTTAAGAAAAAGAATGAAATAATTACAGCAGGACAGGTGTTGAGACCTTTTGGACAGGTTAAAAGTAGTTTTAAAAATGGGAAGGCTCATGGAATGATAAACGATTTCTTCATATTTGTAGTTCAACAGATACAGTCTAAAGTAAGTAAATCTAAAATTAGAGTGAAGAATATTCTACAGATATTGTAATGTCTAACTACCAGCAGAAGAAAACTGGGCCCCCTCGGAACAACTGCCTCCAGTGCACAGGGCTAGGGTTCGCGCCAGAGGTGCTGAGGGTGTTGGGGAGAGCCTTTTAGTTTTCAGTTGTGTGCCCCTTGTACTGTCTGAGTTCCTTTCTACTGTGACAGGTGTTGCTTCTATAATTTAAAAAATGTTATGTCATTTTTATTAAAAACTACCTGTGCAGAAAAAAATATAAGTTATCAACATGTTTAGAGTTATTATCTCAGGGTGGGGGAATTACTGGTCATTTGCTGACCCTTTCTCTTCCTCCAAGCACCTGGCATAACATCTGGTACACGGATGGAGAATAATAAAATAATATTAAATCAGGTCTTCTTTCCCAACTGCAGTGGATTAAGACATGTAGGAAATATTGGTCTAACATGACTGCTAACAAGATTCTGTGCTTTTTAAGTGTTCATTTCATTACTACTATTGAGGTGCCTTTAGGAATCAGTTCAAAATAAAATAGTCAATAATTATATATACATATAAGTAGGTAATTTAAATTTACATTTAAAGAAGCAAATCACATTTTATACATAGAGATGTTCAGAAAGGTTGAGTTTTAGTCACTAGAGATAGGTGAATTCTTATTTTAGGCCTTAGGCCTTGAACATGAACTTTCTATATATCCACGTCTTGGCATTAAAAAATTAGCTGTCACATTGAAAAAGGAACTTCTAGCCTGTAAGATGGAGTGAAAACTTTTTTTTTTTTTTTTTTTTAGATTTTATCTATTTATTCATGAGAGTCATAGGCAGAGGGAGAAGCAGGCTCCATGCAGGGAGCCCAATGTAGGATCACGCCCTGGGCCAGAGGCAGGTGCTAAACCGCTGAGCCACCCAGGGAATCCCTGGAGTGAAAACCTTTAAAAAGTCAGGCAATTTACAAATTATGTAATATAGCTAAATATGGTAGAAAAAGTAGTACCTTGAGGGAACGGGCCAACACTCTAGTACTGGCTTGGCCACTGAGTAAGTACCATGTCATCTTAACCAAGTTAGGTAACTTTCCTGTTTGGTCCTAGCTTCCTATCTGTGGAATGGGAGATTGGAATAGTAAACCTCTGTGGGCCCATCCTCTTCTCAAGTCCCACAATTTTCACGAATGTATTCAGTTATGCTCATAATGGTAAAGCAGAAAGTCCATTAGATTAAGTTTCAAATCCTGAATATCAACATCAACTTATTTAACTTGGGCAAATCCTGTAATTAAAACTTAACTTTTCAATTTAATTATTCCTGATAGTGACTGAAGCTCAAATGTGATAATGCATGTGAGAAACAGTGAACATTTTACTGTGTTCTGGGGACCCACCTGAGTGTTTCGTTTGAATTATCTCACTGATTCCTGACACACATGAGACAGACCTTTATCCCATTTACAGGTGGAGGAAACCGGTTTAGTACCAAAAGGCTAGTTAGTCATGGAGTCAGGATTCAATTCCAGGTCCGTATGATGCCAGAACGTACACTCTGACCACCTCGCTATACGTGCTGTAAGAGGCTGGAAGTATCTGTGGTAGACATGCAATAAGGTGACCCCAATGATCTCTGCATTCTGGTTTTCTTTTTTTTTTTTTTTTAATTTTTATTTATTTATGATAGGCACACAGTGAGAGAGAGAGAGGCAGAGACACAGGCAGAGGGAGAAGCAGGCTCCATGCACTGGGAGCCCGACATGGGATTCGATCCCGGGTCTCCAGGATCGCGCCCTGGGCCAAAGGCAGGTGCTAAACTGCTGCGCCACCCAGGGATCCCAGCATTCTGGTTTTCACCTCATTGTACAATTACATCTCCCCTGAGTGTGGGTGGGACCTATGACTTGCTTTTAACCAGCATAACACAGTGAAAGTGATGAGATTTTGCTCCCTAGACTATATGACATTATATGAGACTATGTCTTGCTTGCAGAATGACCCTAAGACCTTCTCCCTAACTTAGCCTTTGAAGAAGCATGCCATACTGGGAGAGGACCATGTGCAATGGATCTGTGAGTGGTCCCTAGGAGCTGAGAGCCATCCGTAGCCGACAGCCAGCAAGAAACCAGGGAGCTGGGTTCTAGCATCTCAAGGTGATGGATTCTGTTAACATCCGAACGAGCTTGAAAGTGGATCCATCTGCAGTTCAGCTCTGAGGACTTAGCTCTGGCCAACACCTTGACGCAGCTTGCAGAGAACCACCTAAACCAGACCTGAACTCATAAGCCACGGAAACTTTGAAATACTGTGCTGTTTCTTTTAGCTGCTGCGTTTGTGACAATTTGTTACACAACTCAGAAAACTAATTCAATACCTTTGCTCTAGAAATATGAAAAATGAGAATTTGGTGTTCTCTTTGGATTCTTCTTGCTCCCGTAATCTACAACATCCAGTCCTCAGTACTCTTCTTTCAATCCTACTGACGTTTCACTAATTTATATTATTTGATCTGAGCTATTCCGATCACCTATCTTCACTTTCTCTAACAGCTATTCTATTTTTCACCTTACCACCAGACTCCTATTTTAAATCAACTGACTCACACTGAAATAAGTATTATAAGTCAGTCACAGAAGGACAAATACTGCCGGACTCCACTTATGTGAAGTTTCTAAAATAAACAAACTCATAGAAACGGAGAGTAGAATGGTGGTTGCCAGGGGCTGGAGTAGGGGTGGGGAGAGAATGGGAGTTGTAATCAACGGGCGTACAGTTTCGGTTATGCAACTTGAGAAAGTTCTAGAGATCTGCCATACAACATTGTTCCTGTAGTCAAGAAAAATGCACTCTAACTTGAACACCTGTTAAGAAGGTAGACTTCATGCTAACTGTTCTTACCACTATAAAAGGATTTTTTGAGATCTATAATAAAGGAAAATAAGGTGTCTTAAACTGGACAACCACTTTTTAGGCAATGTCAGTTAGTAGCTGATATTGTATCAATCAATTTAAAAGCTATGCACACTGTTTTCTTTTTTTTTATTTCAAGATACTTTATTTTCAAAACAGGTCACAACACTAAGCTTTTGGCCCATTCTGCCAACGTACAAGCTACAAACACTTGCTCAGCAGCTGAGGGGGCACTCCTTAGTAGCATGTTTGAAAATTGAATAAAAATCCATATAAAACAAATAGTCAAATAGTTTCCATAGGATGCACACTGTTTTCTAATCCTACCACTAATTATTGAGTCTAATCACTGACACCTGCTGCTTATGCATACAGACTAAATCCTATCCACAAGGCGGTAGGATGCGATAGTTACGTGTACGAATCCCAGGTACGCCACTACCAGCACACAGTGCTTCCATTTTCCCTATCAGTAAACAGTGACAATAAAAGTATTTGCTTTTCTACTTCTTACAATGGCTATGAGAAATAAGTTAGTTAGTATTTATAAATAAATTAAAAAAAAAAAAAAAAGACAACCACCAAGCTTACAATGGTTTCCTAATGCCTGGAAAAAAACCCTCTAAATTCCTAGCATGGTTTACAAGGCCTTCTGAATCTCTGTCCCTAAACCACTCTCTACTCTCTTCTCCTTCTGCCTCAAGATGCCATGTTGTTGCCACCTCGATTACGTTTGCTATCCCTGACATATGCCACGTAGCCCTGAAAACAGAAGAGCTTTTATCAGGATGTAATTCACAAATTACAAAATTCATCCTTTTAAAGTGTATTTATACATCAGTGGTTTTTAGTATATTTAGAGAATTGATACCACACACCTTTATCCCTCTATGTTTTCCCTTATTATTTCATCAGCCTGGAACAGTCTTCCTACACGATTGTTTTGCCTATGGTTCCTCTTCTTTTTTCTACAAACTGAAAGACTTGTTTTCCTTAAACTACACTAAGATGTTCAATCCATCCTGAACATGAACTTATCGAATCATGTTCCAGGGTTGTAAAACAACTTACCCAACCCAAATGAGTCAAGAGTAAACATCAATGTGAACGTCCAAATTTAAAGTTAACAAAGGACTATTTGTAGGAAAAGTTACAAGGAGTGAAAGGATTTAAACTACTGTTTTCCTCTGTGCTTCCATATAAATTAGGGTTATCCTTGTATACTGTTGCTGAGTTTATTCTGAAGTATAATGCATAAATCTAAGGAATATGAGAGAAACAGGGTTTTAATGGATATAAAAATTAATGTTTAATATTTTGATGGAAAATTTATTGTAATAATATGGTCCTTGGTAATTAAAAACTGGCATACAATCTTAACAGTATTCACCTGTATTTTCCACTCAGTTTTTTTTTTTTTAAGAGTTTATTTATTTATTCATGAGAGACACAGAGAGAGAGAGGCAGAGACACAGGCAGAGGGAGAAACAGGTTCCATGCAGGGAGTCCGATGTGAGACTTGATCCGGGTCTCCAGGATCACATCCTAAGCCAAAGGCAGGCACTAAACTGCTAAGCCACCCAGGGATCCCTCCATTCAGTTTTAAAACATTGCATTTAAAAGAGTAATTCTAATTTTTACTTTTCAAGATAACATCGTAAAAATGCATTTCTTATGCTAAATTTTTAGAATGGTAAAGTCAAATTCATGCAGAAGTGTAAGTTTTAAAAATGCTATTTACTTTCTGCTTATCCAAACTATTCTTGCTAATATCTTCAAGTCTTTCCTGACAAGACTAAGAAATCACCCATTCTTCATCCTGACCTTCTTGAATTTCGTCACTGATGACCACCTAAGCATCAAAGCCCAAGTAGCCTCTCAGTCACTTTTGTTTAGATATTTATTTTATTTATTCATTCACTCATTCATTCAGAGAGAGAGAGAATGAGCAGGGGGAGAGACAGAAGGAGAGGAAGAGAAAGAATCTCAAACAGACTGCATGGTGAGCATGGAGTCCAACATGGGCTCAGTCCCATGACCCTGAGATCATGACCTGAGCCAAAATCATGAGTTGGATGCTTAACAGACTGAGCCACCTAGGAATCCCTCAGTCACCTTTTATCCAAAACCTTTGTTACAATCACTGAACCTGTCCTACACGATTGTCTGCCTAGATGAGCTGCAGACACTAAAAGATGACCGCTCTAGATAGATTTACCTTCCCTTCCCCTAGTTCCCCCCCCCCACCCATGTTCACATTCCCTACAGAGAACTGGGTCACTTCTTTTGCCTATGGTTCCTTCCACTTTGATAGAAGGGAAGAGCCTGTAGGACAGCAAAGAATTTCCCATTAACAAGCCAATAAAGTAAAAAAAAAAAAAAAAAAAAAAAAAAAAAAAAAAAGGCTTGTTGCTGGCTAAGTTGGTAGTAATTGTTTTATACTCTCATTTTACAGATGAGGGAAAACGTGGTGAATTCGTGGCAGAGAAGAAAAAAATAGAGACCTTCGTGTTCCCAGCTTACAGCTGAATTACAGCTGAAGGAATATGAGAATATTCCAACGTGCCTCAAGGTATTAGTGGGCTTCTGTCCTTCAAGACCATGATTTTAGGGGATCTTAGATGTACTTTTATTATGCAATGGTCCTAACTCTATTATTAGGCCAGTGATTTTCGACTATCTTTTTAGCTGTTAAATCCCTTGCTCAAATGAGATTTCAGAGAAATTCACTACAGATTAGATAAAAGGAATGCTGATTTGGTCAAGACAGCACTATTAGGCCCCCCTTTCTTCATCTAGATGGGGCTCTGGGGGACTCTAAAGTCCCTGTACAACAGTCTGAAAGCCACTGCCTTAGCAGGCAACACATTTTCTATTACAATACTAGTCTTCCACAGCACATGATAAAGTAACAATGCTGCCTAGCAGACACTGAAAAAACCTTGTTAACCAGTCACTGAGGCTACAACGAAGCATGTGCTTCTAACTGTGGGAAATGTTTACTGATAGAAATATTTTCTGCTAACCTCCCTTAAGAAATATAGTCTATATTTTCATTAAATTTTGGCAGTATAATGACTTTATAGAATTCTGGTAGACACAGAATTTTATAACTAAACACATTTTCCTTTTCACCTTAGTTACTAATAACTAAGTAACACCTTATAATAACAAAGAGCAACTCTCTTAGTTTTCTCTCTTTACTATCTTAAGTTTCTACCCTTATTTTCTCTTTGTTCCAGGATCTTTAGATACCATTTTACTCTCTTATTATCCTGCTATATTGTAAATATCCCAGTAAAGCAATGAAAATAAGTTTATGAAGCAAGACAGTATAAATTAATATAAATTTTGTACCATTTTATTAATTCAAGCATTTTATAAGACATAATACTGGACAATGATTCTGATGTTTTTCAAATGTTAAAATACGTAGAGATTTAAGGAATTATAGAACACATGGAATTATCATTCTGTTTGTATTTATATTCCAAAGTAGTGAAAAAATGGAAAATGCATTCTTTAGATTTCATCTTAGAGTTAGTTTGCTCTGAGTAGACAGGTTACAGTTATGTGATTAAGAAAAAAAAATCACTTTGATATTTTTAGGAGTGGCGGTTGACTAATCTTTCTAATCCTCTACTCCCTCCTCGTCTATAACCCTTATATAGGTCAACAAAGCTTAATAAAGCATTAATGGAGAAAAGAAATTAATACTTTTTAAAATCAGTTTCTAAAATAAAGAACATTTACATGAAAATTTGAACAAGAGTTTGTTTTTATGAGATCTTGGTATTTTGAGATAACATTCTAGATGTTTTTCAGTTGTAGCTAATGCAGTGGGCCTCTGCTCCCTCAAATCACAATTTCTGGGTCTCACACAAGGAAAATGTTAGCATGAGGGAGAAGTACTGCAATTAACAAAGAAAAATGATTTTTCATATTGAATGATCAATACTGGACCTTAAATATCAAAATGAGTGAATAGAGGCAATAATTATTGTATTGCATTAGGATTTTTGGACATATGTGAATACTTCGAAAATTGTAGTAAAAATATATATAAATAAAACTTACCATTTTAACATTTTTCAGTATACAATTCAGTGGCATTAATAAGCATGTTCAAATGTTGTGCAGCCATCACAACGATCCATTACCAGATCTTTTCATCATCCCCCAAAAGAAATTCTGTACTCATCAAAAAACAAACTCCCCATTCTCTCCTTCCTGCCAGCCCGTGGTAACCTCTATTCTACTTAATGCTCCTAAGGATTTGCCTATTCTAGCTTCCTCATGAAAGTGGAATACCTTATTTGTCTTCTAAATGCTCTATATAGGAGTACTCTTATGTTAACTTATTTTGCCTCCTTTTTGAAACTGAAGATGTTCCTATTCACTTCATTAAAAAGTTAACAGAATTCTGTATAGTAGACATGTCTAAGCTTCCTATTTTTTGATTATGTAAATTTACAAAAGGAAAATAATCTCCTAAGTAACAAAGTAACTTTTGAGAAAGATGGCATAAGAAAAAATAAAAAATTAGTCCAAGAGAAGAAAAAGCCACAAAAGGATACCAATTATTATAAGATGTGTAGATACTGGATAGTACTTAAGAAGCATAAAAAAAAAATCTGTGCTGCATTTAACTAAACATACACATTAACCCAGAAATGGAGTGAAATCACCAGATTTATCACTACATTTTATGCATTCTTGAAAGAGCCTGGAAAGCCAAATACCTAAACAAAATGATTTCCAGGAGGTAGAATTACAGACGATTTAAATTTTTCTTTTTTGAGCTTTTCTATTTTTAAATTTTGCACAGTGAACAAACATTACAGTATAATTAGAAAATATGTTATTTTTAAAAATCGCAAATGATATATTTAAGGATACTATATTGTATCACTACCTTAAGACAAGGCAAAAAGAAGGTAAGTATCAGGTTAAATAAGCAGCTTTCTTCTAGCAACATCAAGAACATTTTATTTGCAGCAATAAAATTATTACAAAAGACAAGAAAAGTTTCTTTCATATAATTGTTTCTACTAACAGTTGCAATCAGATCACACTACAGTATTTAAAATTAAATATTTAAAACTTGTAACACTGAATTGCAAATATAACTAAGCAAAAAACACTGTTAGCAATCTTTCAATTTCAATGGAAACATTATTGAGAATCAAGACAGTAGTGGAGGGAAATGCCAAATGTGTGCTGGCTCTCATGAAACCATGTTCACTGGAAACATCCACAGACACATGCAGGCCACTTATGAAGGACATGGGAATTTTCCTATCAAAGGGAACCCAGGATGTGCTGACTGGGTAAATTTTTCTCTAACACATCCAATAGTCCATTCTGTGAGAAAGTCCCAAGAATTTCAAAGGAAAATAATTTAATAGAGTACCTGTTCTTTCCCAACTTTATATCTGTGAAAGCCACAAATAATTAAGGCCAATAAAAGAAAGATAAGATTAATCAGATTAATTAATAAGATTAATAGAGGGGAACCAGACACACCCAGAAGATGCATCCTTATAATTAAACGCACATTATGAGCTCAGGCAGGCAAATCACAATCTGAGTCTGTTGTTCCCTTTGTGAAATGTCAGGAGTTGAAATTGAATAATGGCTCCTAAATGTGGATATGTTTCAGAGTCACTTGCAGATGTTCTTAAATTTGGAGTCCAAGAGTCCCTTTCATCATACCGATTAGAACACTATCTCTAAAGGATCTGCATTTCAAACCAAACCAAATCCTTAGGTGCCTGAAGTATTAAATTCAGACAACCAATTCCTATCAAAAACAATGAAATGAGGCATCTGTTTGCCAAACACAGCTGCGGGAATTAAATAAACAACAGAGATATTCATAAGCAACACTTCTGATGCCAATAGAATTCGTAACAGCCTACTCATTTCATAAAATATCACTTATCATGTGGTTTTTACTATTGATATTTACTACCAACTAGAAAATATGCATGTATTCAAGATGTTCTCTGTCTAAAGAGAATATACACATACATATACAAATACATATATTTAATATGTCAATATATATTTGGATATATATGTACGCATATAAATATATATGTATTTAATAGAGCACAAATACTCCACAGTAGGTGCTCAATCAATATTTGCTGAATTAAACTAGATTGGGCAAACAAATCAGTTACCATCCACAGAGTCAAAAGCAAATATTTAAAGTAGGTTAAGCACCTGAATGCCTATTACTCTCCAATTCTCTCTCAAAATAAACACACTTGCCATTTCGAGTACACAGCATTCCTGAAGTGAGGGGCCATACAGAGTTTACTTGGGTAGCATGGGATGAAAATTATTAACCCAGGGCCACTTAATGTAAATACTCCTTTCTACCAACATTTAACTGATATAAATAGAAACAAATTATGCTGAGAGAAGTCAACTGTTTAGCTTTTTTCAAACCAGACTTAATAATTCATTGCTTTCCTAAAACTTAATTAGTGAGTCTAAAAAGTTGAATGAAATTTAAGTTTGCATTTATCAGAATAATAAGCAACACAGCTTATTCCAGTGATACACTCAAAGATGTTAATGATCCTTGGAAATATGTGTCTAGAAATATCTCACTGATAAATACATACATCACAATATACCAATATAAATATACTAACTAAAGCCACATGTAAATGTTTGCCAAAATTCTTTTAAAAATAATGCTCTTATACAGGAATAGGCTTATACAAGCTTATAATATTCAGAAAAAATATTCCTAAAGACTGTGTTCATAGCTTTTCACATTTATTCTTCTTATAGCACAGCACATGGCACATAGTAGGCACTCAATTCCATACTTATGAAATACGTGAATTTAAATCCAGTTGTCATGAATGTCCAATCAATAATACAAAAATAACCAATTTAAAGATAAAGTTTAGAGCCAAATTTTATGCATACATCTCACTCTGCTAGATTTTCAATATTTCTTCATTGGGTACAAAAAGAATTTGAAATGATTTAGAACAACAACATATCCATAAGGACACCTGGTGTCTCAGTCCGTTAAACAACTTCCTTAGGCTCAGGTCATGATCCTGTGGTCCTGGGATCAAGTCCCACGTCAAGCTCCCTGCTCAGCGGGGAGCCTGCTTCTCCCTTCTCCCTATGCTGCTCCCCTTGCTGTGTCCTTTTGCTTTCCCTCTACCAAATAAATAAAACCTTTAAAAATATATCTATGATGGAAAAATTACAATGAATACGAAACTAAGATTATAAGCCATATAGTAGGTTCTCACATTAAGACAGCATACTTTACATGAGCTTTGGAAATGCTAATTTTGCAGTCTCACCTTAGGGATTCCAACTTAATAGGTCTCTGATACAAGGCTTAGAAAAATTTTAAACATTTTAAATAATCATCTCTATGATTCTGATGCAACTGTTAGAAGAACCATATTAGAGAAATACCCCTATGTAAGAAGAGGGGAAAACTAAACCAAATTTGTTTCTGCACCTGAGCCTTGAATTTAGCTCTTGCTTTTCTGGCAGTCAAGACAAAAAGGAATTAAAGAGGAAGCAACTATTGGCTGATGAGAGGAAGTCTGGCAGTTTGTCAGAGAAGGCCAATAAACCGCTTCAAATCCTTTTGTAAACAGGCACAGCATGTACATAGAGGGAAAACAATTCCCTAGCATTAACAAAAAATGACTTATCAGAAGGCACTTAATGTAAAAGACAGTAAATAATAAAAATGAAAATTTACTTATGAGCAATTTTGGAGACTATACAGGAACACCATCAAATGGGTATGTCTAATTTTATTTTCTTTTGAGACAGAGAGAGAGCATGCAAACCCATGCCTGCACCCCTGTGCCGGTGGGGGAGGGGCAGTGGGAAAGGGAAAGAGAGAATCTTAAGCAGGCTCCACACCCAGCACAGAGCCAGATGCAGGCTCAACCTCACCACCGTGAGATCATGACCTGAGCCAAAATCAAGAGTCAGATGCTTATATGACTGAGTCACCCAGGTGTCCCTAATTTAATTTTTTTAAAGATTTTATTTAATTATGAGAGACACAGAGAGAAAGGCAGAGACATAGACAGAGGGAAGCAGCCTCCATGCAGGAAGCCTGATGTGGGACTCGATCCCACATCTCCAGGATGACACCCTGGGGCTGAAGGCGGCACTAAACTGCTGAGCAGTTTAGGGCTGCCCTCTAATTTAATTTTAAAGCACAGGGACAAACTTTTATATACTGCTGGCAGCCTCCTTGAAGAACAAGAAAGATGCACATTCCTAACACTTCACAGTCCCACTCCTAGACAACAATCTGGATTCAAAAAACTCATTCACGTGCACCAGAAGAATGTGTGTAAGACAAGTACCAGTACTGTCTGCATCTGAAACAAATTTGAAACATGTTAAATATCAATCAAGGAAAATGGATAAACAGTGTTAGGTGTATATGCAATGGAATATCTATAATTATAGAAAAATGAAGAAACTAGAATTATATGTATCTATACATATTGTATATATGTATACATTATTGTGAATGATGAATTCATAAATATAACATTGAGGGGGGAAAAGTCACTTGCAGAAGAATACAGTGTGATGTGACACATATAAAGTGTAAAAGCATACCTGATAACTTTGTATACTGTCTCAAAAACATACCTGTGTAGTAAAAATATAAAGAAATGCCTGGAATAAAAACTATAGTCAAGAAGGGCAGTTCTTCTACATGGTGTGGAAAGGAAAAGAATCAGAGAGAATTATAGGTTCAGAAATATTGGCAATGCTTTATTTCTTTAGTAGGGTGGTAGTTGCCTGTGGGATTGTTATATATCTGAATTATTTTCCAATAAATAAATGAAAAATAGGAAGGTATAATACCAAACCATATTCTAGTAAGGATCTAGGATATAAATGAATATGGTCCATGCAGACTCCTTTTCAATTATAACAGGAAGAGAGGGCAAGGACAGAAGAAAAGACAAGGAACAGGGTCCTTATATACTAAAGCAGTGCATCCCAGATATAGCTCTCTGAGGTTAAAGAGACCAAGGAGCAAAATACCTTGCAGTCATTAAAACATGTGAGGTTAATCAGCATGAACTGATAGAGAAATATGTCCCCCACGTATTAGGAAATAAAAGCAAGCTTCATAGCAGTAATGCTTAGTGTAATACCATTTATATAAGAGAAGATTTATGTATAATATTATTACATTTGTGGAAAGTTACACAAAGAATCAGTAATGGTTGTTGACCTGGGGAGAAGGCAAAACTTTCACTTTATACCCTATTATACTGTCAAACTGTTATTTGACAGTTTTCATAATGAATGCATCTATAATTTTTAAATTAACATTTATTTTTTTTTTAATTTTTATTTATTTATGATAGTCACACAGGGAGAGAGAGAGAGAGAGAGAGAGAGAGGCAGAGACACAGGCAGAGGGAGAAGCAGGCTCCATGCACCGGGAGCCCGACGTGGGATTTGATCCCAGGTTTCCAGGATCGCGCCCTGGGCCAAAGGCAGGCGCCAAACCGCTGCGCCACCCAGGGATCCCTAAATTAACATTTATAATTAAACAACTGAGCTCTCCAGCAGGGGCTTGGGGAAATGCTTCTCAATCTCAGCTTTACTTCAAAACCATCTGGACGCTTACAAAACTCAACTTCCAGACTCTAGTCCAACTTAGAACCTCTGAGGGGAGGGCCCAGGTATCACCATTTTTTAAAAGCTCCATTAAAAAAAAACATCCAATGGGGGTGCCTGGGTGGCTCAGTGGGTTAAATGTTAGACTCCTGATTTTGACTCAGGTCATGATCTCAGGGTCCATGATATTAAGCCTCGTCTTGAGCTCTGTGCTGGGTATGGAGCCTGCTTAAGATTCTCTCTTCCCCTCTTCCTCTGTTCCTCGTAACCCTTCTGTGCACGTGCGCGCACACACACACACACACTCTCTCTCTCTCTCTCAAAAGAAGTCCAATATATATTAAGGGTTAAAACTCACTGCTTCAGATGTTATGTGTGCAAATGACGATGTGTGTGCTATGAAAATTAAAGATATCAATCTTGTACACTGATCCAGACAAGAAAACTATTCATGCCTAAAGGAGGAAGAACTAAGGTTATATATAGGCTGGGTTAAAAACTTTTGGGAAAAGTAAGCTCTGATACACCGAAGCACCTGAAAAGGTTTAGACTCAGAACCCCTAATTCCATTCTACTGAGTATAGAACAGAAATTCGCCCTGGAAAAAAGTATTCCCAGTGACCATACAAGCATTTCACTAGACTCCTGTAAAAATCTCATTTTGAGTGATATCGCCCTTAATTTGGGGTTGTATCTTTGTTA
Organism: Canis lupus familiaris; assembly: GCF_011100685.1. NCBI lineage: Eukaryota > Metazoa > Chordata > Mammalia > Carnivora > Canidae > Canis > Canis lupus. The sequence continues at coordinate 26,485,696 of NC_049224.1, forward strand.
CATGTTTATTTCAGATTTTTAAAAATATTAATAAGCAGAAGAAAAGAACACTCACCATGATCCCATATCCCTTATGATATTTTGGAATATAAGCCTTCTGTTTAGATGATTTTCTCTGCATATATTTACATATATAATTTCTCATACAAAAGTGGAATCACAGTGAATGCCAGGGTTTGTAACCAGCTCTTTGTCATGTATTATAACAACAACATTCTTTCACGTAATACTACCTCTTGATGGGCCCACCAGGACCAGGTCACTGTAAAATGTATCCCTAAGTAGCTGAAAAAAATGATGTGTTTGAAGGAGTTAATTCAGAATGAAAACTACTATACTGAAACAATTAATTTAGCATTTGCAAGGTTCAAAGGACAGCTTTTATATTACATAGTGATTAGTAATCAGTTCCTCAAGGCTGGTTCATGAGATATAGGCATGTTATCATAACACGGAGGAAGAAGCTCATGTCCCATATAAGCACTATCCAAGTTAGCTACTAGCTAATCTTATCATTAAAAATTGTTGTCTAACACAGTAAGAAAGTTTTTAAAAGCTGTTTTCTTAAGCAATTTATTTGTTTTTCTAGGTACTGCAAAACTATTTTAAATGAACAAGTTTACCTTTGTGGAAAACTCTGAGACAAATCTGAGGCTTCGCCACAACAGTGTTGGTCATTATGTGATAAATATTTTAAGTTTCAAAAAAAAAAAAATTTTAAGTTTCATTCCTGGCTTCATTTTAATCCCTCACCCTCATTTTTACTTACAATATTTGTAATCTTCTGCAAACCGACTTAAAGACTCCTTTCTGGACAATGGCAGGATAAATATGAATGAATGAGCAAGCAAATGATCACACATACAATCAAATCACTTCTCCATCACTTACTACACTGTAATGCCTTGTGCCTCCATCTCCCTTACCACACCTAAGTTTCTTGAGGGCAGGTAAAGTGGTCTCATTTGGCTTCATATCCCTAACACCTAATATCAAACTCTGGTACACAGCAAAGTTTTAAGAAAAATACGTGTTTAGTATACTAGAGTTTTCACCTCATTACTGAGCCAGTGCTAAAGTGTCTCAACAGCCTAGAATTTATGCTTATGACAGAGAACCGTAATGGCCCTCTTACGATGCAGCCTCCTTGCTATGGTGTACGTTACCAATTGAGATGACTTCTGAAATCAGATCCTCCTCCTGAATTTTTCAGTGATAAAACCCACCATTCACTCCTCTTCACCTATCTCCCTTCATCCATGGTAGTCACCAGGGCTTTGTCAATTCTAACCCTGCAGGGATCCCTGGGTGGCACAGCGGTTTAGCGCCTGCCTTTGGCCCAGGGCGCGATCCTGGAAACCTGGGATCAAATCCCACGTCGGGCTCCCGGTGCATGGAGCCTGCTTCCCCCTCTGCCTGTGTCTCTACCTCTCTCTCTCTCTCTCTCTCTCTCTCTCACTGTGTGCCTATCATAAATAAAAAAAAAAAAAAAATTAACCCTGCAACATCCCTCTTCTGTCCCTTGTCCACTTCCATTTCTATCAGCCTAATTAAAATGCTCAGCCTCTCTTCAAGAATTCCTATATTACATCATCCCTTTGTATAGTTTGTCTTTCACAGTGTGGCAGGATTTTAATCTCTTCCTGGAACCTCAACTGTAACTCTGATCACAACACTTTCCTACTCCTGTGTCTTTAAGGACTCCCCACTGCCCATGGAATTATCTTCCATTTGCCTGATCTTGACTGAACAGTCAATTCATTCAATAGCCCTTTTCTTCAGTGTCTGTTACGTATGTACAAAGTAGATGGAGTTCCAGGTTTGGGGAGGGAGAAGGGAAATGTACAAAACATGAAACGCATCTTCTGGGAATGGACCACACAACAGTAGAGGTAGACCTATACAAGAATAATTATAGAACTAAACTGGTAAGAGCTTTTATAAAAAAAAAAGGGGGGGGGAGCAAAATACACGTATGATGGAAGTAAAGAGATGAGAAATATTAATTCTGGCTATGGGAATCAAGGGAGACTTCATGAAGGAGGTGGAATTCTAACAAGAGAAAAATCAGCAGAAGTATTTCTGGCACATGAAATAGTATAAACTGAAAAAAGACATGGGAAAGCACACAATAGCTTTTCTTGGAATTCAGAAAGAAGTGCTAGGTTGACACATAGGTAGGTGAGGGAAAGAAACCAAAAACAAGACTGAAAAGGTTGGGGGTCATCTGGTGGTTCCCAAAGGACATGCTCAGAGACCTGTATTCACTGTTTAGAGGTTTAGCAACAGAACAATCTGATCATAGCTGTGCTCTCAGAGGCACTTCACAAGGGCCTTTTCTCTTAAAAACTGACTGAAGAGAAGAAAAAAGGAAGACTGAGAAGAGAAGGGAAGCAGTTTCTGCAATAATATGTAGTACGTAATGGGTGCCAGGATTAGACTTGAAGCAGTAAAAAATGCATCACTGGCCAAAGAGTGTGCTCAGCAATATCTGTTGGGGACATTGCAATCAGATTCAAACATATTTTATCTATTTTTTCTTCTTGCCTGATGAGCTTCTGAGTCCAGGTGATCCAGCACTCATCTCAAGTTTCAGGGCTACTATCAGCCAGCCCCGTGTGTGTGGCACCCACAGCTTGTGGATCCACCACTGCTCAAGCTTGGTAAGACTCGTCCCAGGCCCCATCCTTCTGCTTTTCAAGTTTTCATCAGTCAGAATGCTGCATGTCCCCTTCTGTGGTTCTTCGAGCCAACATCAAGTCCATACTGCTCTACACTTGCCAGGTTTTATCCAACTCTGTGTCTCACTTACCTCCTAAGCCCAGACACCAGGCACTTTGGAATAGCAGCCAAATAATCAGCCAACTTCCGTGTCCTTGCTCTCTTCTCCACATGGGCACCCTTCCCTTTCCTCTCTAGCCCTTCCGCTGCAGCCCTCTCCAAAACTGGCTATTCATTTCCTTGCCTCCTGTGATACTGCAAGGGTTCTCCTGCTCACCACTCTTACTTCTAGGCTTTACCTCCTCATAAGAAAAACATCTCCTTTGAGGTTATACCATTTGACCATAACATCCTCCCTTTGTCAGCTACTCAACCGCAAATCACTCCTCTTCATTCATCTAAGTGGTTAACATTTGGTATATATTTTCTCCTCTGCCCTGAGAGCTCTGCCAATGTCTCTGATAGCACTAAATGTCCATGTAGCTAAAGCAGCCAACACCATCTAGATCAATTCTAGATCTCCTCTTCACCATTCTCCTCCTCTAACTCAGCCATCCAGCACCAGGGACACATCTTGGACTTCAACAGAGACATGAACTATTTTACCTCAAAAGCTGTCCATTCCGGCTCACACAGAACCTCCACCACAACTGTTGTTCAAACCTCCCAGGACTCCAGCCCACCTACCACTGCGCTTTCCCCTGGGCCCTCCTCTTTGCTGAAGTTCCATGGTCCATTATTCCTAACACACACTTGCCAACTCTTAAACTCCCTCTGCTTTTTCAGCCACTTCTCTGGGAAAACTCCACCCTTGAAAAAAAAAAAAGGGCGACACTCCAATTCTATCGTTCCTTCTTTGTTTATGAGCTGGGACACTTCTATAAGGAGAAACTTCCTCTCATCATCTGTGTGGAAAGATACAATAGCTGCTTAATTCTCTCTTTATTTTTCAATTTTCATTCTCCAAAGTGATTAATGATTTTTTTGTTATGAGTATCATTAATCTATTCTAGTATGCTCCAAGGTAATCAATGCATTTTTTTAAATCAATGCATTTTTTTAAATCATAAATTTACGGATATAACATATTCCCCCGGATATCCCACTGAAACATGTTCAAGCCTACATTCAAAAACAGAACAAGTCCCTCATTGGATCTTTCATCTCCTCCTCCCAGCCAAGCTGCCCTGGTGACACTTGTACAAACATTGTATTTCTTGACCTTTCACTCCCTTCTTTATCATCTTTAACTGGAGTATGGTCTCACCACTCCACCAAAATAGACTCTTGCTGGGGTGTCTGAGTGGCCCAGTTGGTTGGGCATCTGACAACAGGTTTCAGCTCAGGTCGTGATCTCAGGGTCATGACACTAATCCCCGCATGGGGCTCCAAGCTCAGTGCAGAGTCTGCTTGAGATTTTTCTCTCCCTCTCCCTCTGCTCCTCCCATTCATGTTTGCTCTCTAAAATAAGTAAATAAATAAATCTTTAAAACAAACAAAAAACAAAACAGCTCCTGCTAAGGTCTCTAATGACCACCACTTTGTTAAGATCAAAGTTGACTTCAGAGGCTTCCTTTTACCTGACCGCTCTGTGCGGCTGGCCACTTCATTTCTTCTTGAAGGAGTATTCCCCTGACACTGTAACATCTTATAGTGTTTTTGTCTTGTCAGTTTTTCCAGTTTATCATCTTACTCATCTGGGACATGTTGGTAGTCCTAAGGCTCGGTCTTAGAACATTATTTTCTCCACTATACTCTCTGCTAAGATGATCTCACCCACACCCAGGACTTTCACTTATACAAAGATGTCTCAGAGCAAGTTTATATCATTATCTTTCATCTCTCCCTCTGGACTCTATACACAACTGCCTATATGATGGCTCCTCTCAAATGTCTCAGAGTGTTTCTACTTACTATGTATACAAATAAAGTCAGGATCTGGGATCTCTGGGTGGTGCAGCGGTTTGGCGCCTGCCTTTGGCCCAGGGCGCGATCCTGGAGACCCGGGATCGAATCCGACATCGGGCTCCCAGTGCATGGAGCCTGCTTCTCCCTCTGCCTCTCTCTCTCTGTGACTATCATATATAAATAAAAATTAAAAAAAATTATAAAATATAAATAAATAAAGTCAGGATCTATGAAAAAAAAATCACCCTCTTCCACTAAATGTCAACACTGACCAAAGAGATGTACAAACCACTGTCATCTCTGACAACTCCTTTTATCTCAGATGCATACCCCTTCTATCACCAGTCCCTGTTGATTTATTTCCTGAACACTCTTCAAATGCCTCTCCTTTCCACTCTATCACTACAAACCTCATCCAAACTATTGACACCTCTCACTAAGACCACTACAGGAGTCTACTGATAAGGTTACTATCATGTCCTTTCTCCAAACATGCCCTGCATTGATCATGCCAAGCACTGCTTAAAATCCTTCGATGGTTTCCCATGGCTTAGGATAAACTCCTACCACTCTATACTCTACGTAACTTGAAGCTATTCTTCAGCTTCATCCAGAATAACGCTCCCTAAGAACCAGGGGGAATTTAGTTCCTTATCTGTTATTATTTTTTTTTAAATGTTAAAAGGCCTCTGTACACATGCTCCCTTTGTCTGAAATGCTCTTTTTTCCTTTGATTAGTTAGCTAGCCCTTCAGATAGGTCTTAAGAGTCACTTGCTAAAGGAAACCCTCTCCTGTCCAGATCATACCCCAGTCCCACAGGCTGTCCTGGCATCTTGCATATAGCCGTTGTAGACTTGCCACAGCTGCATTTTCACATTTTTTATACAATCGTTTTGGTTAATGTTGATCTCCACCGGCTAAGTTTTACCAGCACAGAAACCATGGTTGCATTGTAGTCCCAGTGCCTGTCATACATTACATGCTAAGTTAGTATATGTTGGATGAATGAATAAATGAAATTGAATAAATATCCAAATTTCTTGACATTAGTGTGGTTTGTCCTTTTTCAGAAGGCTTCTACTTGCTCTCACTGAATGTACTTTATTTTTTAAATATTATTATAATAAAGTTGAGCTGTTTTTATTATTATTACTGAATTCATTTTTTGTAGGCCAAAACTATTTTCTGATTACCTCCAAATACATTCCCAAACACTTGCCTAACTCCATGAGAAAAACTGGAGAAAAGCAAATTCTTATTTTCTGTTCTCTTGGCAACTATGGCCATGAGGCACAGGTCTGGTTAATGAAATTTAAGTGGAAGTTTTCTGGGAGGCTTCTGAAAAGGTATTGATCCTGAAGGGGGAAAAAAAAAGTAGGGAGGGAACTGTGGCATTCTGTCCTTTCTCCTCATGTGATGTGATGTCTGGAGTCACAGCAACTATCTTGCAACTACATGGGAAATGCCAACAACGAACCACTGAAGCAGCAGAAGCAGCAGCCCACTCCAAGTCTTCTCATTGTATGAGAAAAGTAAAGTCTTATTTTTTTTTCTATTACTTATATCTAAAAACATCCATAACTGTTATTCTGCTAACAAGATTCTCTTTCAGATAAACCACCTTACTCTGCCCAAGGAGTCTTTTTTTCTCTTCTCCTTTTAATCTTTTCTCTCTTTGGTCAAATTTCTGTCGCTCTCCCTAGTAATGTAACCAAAATAATGTAACCAAAATAAAATACCGGGCATTTACACACACACACACACAAAAACACTTTTTTTTTTTTTTAAACAAAATAGAAGATTAAGGGCAATTTAGAAAGTAAAGAAAGATTCTTTAAATTTCTTATACTGAGTTGATCTACAAATATAGAGACCAGAATAACATCTATTTGGTGATATGGCATCAAACAGAATTTAGATCTCTTTGCTCTGTTCACTTCTCAGACTAAAAACCAAGCACAAAAGTAGGTAAAGTATTTTAATGTCTACTCAGATGTATCAATACCAGCATGTGATATATTCTGATATAATTCCAAAGTCAAGTATCATATAAATATGCAGCTGGACGATAAATCAAACATTTGTACACAAAGCTTGACTACACACATATGGACTAAATTTAATTTTTCCAAAAATGTACATGCAAGAAGTATAAATAATACTTTAAGAACAGATAAATCTGAATAAATAGATTAGACTATGATTTTCCTACTAGTGAGACCAGGATATTTCACCTGTATTCCTAATAAAACATGCAATTTAGGTTTAGAAATTAGGGGTAAGACCTAGTCAGTTGTAGGTAATGTTCTTAGAGTTAAAAAAAAAAAAAAAAAAAAAAGAATATGAATTAAATTATCTTGGGCCAGTGCCCTTTTCAGTCTGTTCTTAGTCCCCCATCTATATAGCAAGGATGCTGGACTGGTTTCTAGACTGTGTTCTGCAGAGCCTATCCAGACAAGTCTGCAAGCCTTCCACTCTGACTCAGGCAGAGCAGATCTGCTTTTATCTGTTTAAATATTCATCTTTTATATAAGATTTTCGTTAAAGTAAGAACTCAGGAACTAAAAATACCTTGAAAATTACTGGACAAAATGGTCTCCTTGGTCTCCTCTGATATTAACATGCATGATGAAATGATTTAAGCTTCTAAGCTCTAAATATTTTAAGAGCAAATCTATTCATCTAAATATGTACACAGAAAGTTCATGTGACAATGTGGGCTTGCTTTATTTTCAGAAATATATTCAAATAGAACTAATGTTTTTACCTTGTGAAAATGCCATCCACAATTCCAATTGTTGCTTCCTCCGCAGGAACATAGGAGCCAATCTGAGCCATGATAGTAATCAATGCAACTTGTTTTATGTAGGAGCTCTTTCCACCCATGTTTGGTCCAGTAATTATCATTACTCTCTCTGAGTCCCCCTGGAAAATTAAAAAGCAATTTCACTTATTGTACCCAAAGGGCTTTTACATAATACCTATAATTTCTTCCATAATTAGGCAAAAGATGGCTTTCTGGTATTTAAATATGTTACCAATTAAGAATCACAAAGGGAAAGAGGACCTCTTTGTTTTCAACCGAACTGTGCTGCAAAACAGTGAATTCTTAGCAACCCATAGGATTGTTTCTGCATATAAAAAAGGGAAACAATAAGAAGTAACCTAAATGAGAGAACCACTATGGCTCTCTCATTAAATATTATTAAATATTCACTAATTTGCCTGTGTGTGTGTTTTTTATACTGTTCACATTTAAAAATCTATCAATTTCCATTTATCCATCTTAAAACGACATATACTATATAGCTAATTGCTTAAGGCCCTAATTTGGGTTGACAGCACCAGAATTTTTTTCAGTTATAATGGATGACTACTAAAGACGTTTATAATACCAAATTCTATTCACTCTCATTTCACCAGAGTGTAAAGGAGGCAGAAAAGCTCAAACACTTGTACTAATTTAATTTCTAGAACTTGCCTCTATTAACCAATTACAGTGTTTGCCACATACAGACTCACCCTAAGGGAAATTATCCATCTGTAGCTCTCTGTAGATGAATTAGCCTGAGGCATTCGTGTGCTGTGCGGTGTGAACCCACCAGACTGGGCAATACCTGCCTGGTCAAGAGTGGCCACTAAGAGCCCTAGAGGTGGCCTCACATAATAGGTCTTCTGAAACTAATCAAATAATCTCTTGGGACTTTGAACTGAATACCATGCAGTGATTCAATCTAGAGGAGAGGCTGAAAAGAAACACAGATCAAGGCCACAAAACACAGGAACCACGAGTAAGAAGTTATGAGAAAAAAAAGGTATGAAGAAAATTACATAGAAAAGGGAGTAAAGGGGGAAGTTAGCAATGAAAAGTAAGAAAAAGCAGGGGAAAGCCCAGAGGAGTTAAAGAAACTTCACATAAATAATGAGGGTTTCAAAGTTAAAATATTATAAAGCTTTACTATTGAGGGGATAAAAAGTAAACCTGTTCCATTGCTAAAGCTGTCTTATAAATTCTTTAAAGAACCTATAATGTCTGGTTAATTCACTAAATGTCTGGTTAATTAACTAGTCTCACTAAAGCCAAGTTGTACTAGAGACCTTGTTCTCCCTGTGATTCCTTTTTCTTATGGTTACAGGTAGGTTTACAATGAGCATAAGTCTCCATTATTTGAAAGAACTCAAGTGAATCTATGTTTCTTGGAACGGAAACAGCTTAACACAGTGAAAGCAAGGAAAGCAACTTTGCATGAGTAGAAAGATGAAAATAATGATTAAAATAAAATTAATCTCCCACAGAGATTTAAAAATAATAAGCCTATTGTAAACAACAGGCTTTACACATTTACACATATTGTAAATATGTGACATAACCAAGTATTTCAAAAATTTAAATAAAATGAACATATTTCTTTTTTGAAACTGGCAAAATGACACAAGAAATAGATAATCTGAATAACCCTGCATCTGTTAAAGAAATTACATCTGTAATTAAAAACCCTCCCATTAGGAAAACTCCAAACCCAGATAATTTCCCACTGATTCTTGCAAACATATAAGAAATAGCACTTTCCTTACAAAAATTCCTCTACAGAACAGAACAAGGGCAATTCTTACCAAAATATTTTAAAAATCCAAAATCTTGATAACAAAAACCCGCAAGAACATTACAAGAAAGAAAAATTATAGGCCAAGTTCATCCATAAGTATATATGTCAAACTTCTCAGAATATTAATAAACCAAACCAAAGCTAAATGAACATTTAGAATTTTTGAGGAGTACAAGGTTGGTTTAATATTCAAAGCCCAATCAATGTAATTCAACACATTAAGAGAATAAAGAAGACAATTCAGAAGATGATCTTCAAAGACACAGAAAGCATTTGATAAAATTCAGTATCTGCTCATTAAGGAAAAAAGGTGGGGAAAGGAAACAAGAGGTTCAATTATTGGAAAGAAAATAGGACATCTGTCATTATTCCTACAGTCATGATTATATTCCCAGAAAATTTAAAGAAATCTATAAAACTTATTATAAGCAATAAATGAATTAAACAATATCTTTGGATACAAGGTCAGTAATCAAAAGTCAACTTTATTTCTAGATTTTAGCAATAAGTAATTGAAAATAGAAAATTTAATGATACAATTTACCATAGTAGAAAAAGAAATCAAATACTAGGAATAAATGTAACAAAAGAGCAAGACCTCTACACTGCAAACTACAAAACCTTTTTGAAAGAAATTAAGGAACAACTAATTAAATGAAAGAATATACTATGTTCATAGGTTAGAAAGGCTCAATATTGTAATGCTACAATAAACTGTGTTCTGGAACAAGGAGCTACAGTGGAATAAAACAGAAACACACTGACGTATATACAGTTACCTGATTTACGACAAAGTGACACTATAGAACAGTAGAAAAAAAAAAAGAACAGTAGAAAAAGGATGGTCTTTTCAATAATGGTGTTTGGTTAGAAGGATGTTCATACAGAAAAATAAGAAATTTTGATCCCTAACTTACATCAAAAACAAAAATCAATTCCAGGAGATTATAGCTTTGACAGACAGAAAACCCAAGATTATTAGGCAATCATATATAACCTTGGGATACAGAAAGATTTAACAGATCACAAGTCATTATTAACTATAAAGGAGGATTTAAAAATTCAAGTAAATTAAAACTAAATGCTATTCACCAAAAGATGCCATGAAGGAAATGAAAAGCTACAGAATAGATTATATGTATTATATGTTTCCCAAGGACTCAAATCCAGTATACATAAAAAACTTCTACAAATCAAAAGAAAGATAACCCCAAGAAAAATGATCGAGAAAACTTTAAAAGAACATGACAAAGGAATACACAAATGGCTTGGTAGAGGGTCAGAGACAGGATTACAAATAAGCCAAAAAAAATTTTTTTTTTGCCATATCCAATAAATGATGGTGGGACAATTGGGTACACATATAAAAAAAAAATCAGAGTTAGGCCTGAATCTCACACAGAGGCCCCCAAATCAAATCTAGTTAAGGGAATTAACTGTGAAAAGCAAACTTTAAACTTTTAGATGAAAACAAGGGAGAACAGCTTAATGTCAGCAAGGTAGAGAATGATTTATTGAACAAGATAGGAAAAGCAGAATAAAAATTATAAATCATAGGGATGCCTGAGTGGCTCAGCAGTTGAGCACCTGCCCCTTGCCTGGAGCCTGCTTCTCCCCTTGCTTACATCTCTGCCTTTCTCTCTGTGTGTCTTTCATGAATAAATTAATATATATATATATATATATATAAATCATAAAGGGAAAGACTAATATATTTGATTAATTTTTTTAAAAAATTCTACTAAGCCACCAAACATAAAACGAAAAAGTCTAAAATAAAGAAGTACCACTCTTACATAGTAAAAACACCAAAACAATGGAAAAATGGGCAAAAGACACGAATAGGATATTTACAGAAAAAGAAACACTAAAAGCCAAAAACATACTCTTAATCAGGAAAAGGAAAAGGAAATCGCAGGATTTTTCAAGGGACCCACAAGCTATCTCTAACATTCAAATGAAGGAAACAGTAAAAATTTTTGAAGGAATAATTTTTAAAAGATACTTTCATATTCAACGTATCATCAAAAGGCTTATGAGTCTACTTATGCAGCATGTTACAAAGTATATGGAAAGCAATTTGGAAATGCCTAGTAAAGTTAAAAAAAAACCACTGTGTATCAGTCTACATAACTCAGCAATTCCTTTTCTAGGAGTCTACCTTAGGAAAATATACAAGTGCTGAAGAAGATATATTTATAATACTGTCCACTCTAATACTGTTTGTACTCATAATAGACAAAAAGAAAAAAACCCAACAAATTATCTATCATTAGGAAGATGAATAGATCTACTTTGTACAATTATGAAAACAATCATTTACAAAAATAGCATAATAGGTTCAATGTGCCTATTTATGTACATTTTTAATATACACAAAATTATATATTGTTAAAATACAAATACATAGAAGAATAAAAACATGTACAAGGATAACAAGTAATATTAGGATAATGGTTACAATGAGATAAGGAAATGAAGGGGAAAGAAAAGGGATAGCAATTAATTATGTATAAACTTAGCTAGATCTGTTAACACTTTATTTCCTTTAAATAAATCTAAAGTTCATATCACAAAAGGTCATTCTCTTTGATATCTGAGTGAAGGGTAAATGAGTGCTATACTGTTTTCTATATTTTTTTCATTTGTTTGAAATATTAGGTAGTTTAAAAGTATTGAAGTGAATTATCTTAAAATTTGATTATTCCATGAATGATCATCATGAACCATCAAATAACTCTTTATATATCCATTAATTTAGGAAAAATTTACATAACTTCCAAATGATATTTTGTTATTTGGATTTCCAGCATATTTACATAAAAACAGAATACTAGAAAAAAACTCCACATAATAGAAAGTAAAAGAATGGAACACAGGACGGAATAACCTACAGAAGGGTTACATGTGCCATGAGGAGGCCCTGAACTGTGAAGGCACCATTGGTGGAGCTACCTGAAGTGGAATTACCAAACCTAATGAGCAACGGGAGTAGGTGATGGAAGTGCACAAACAAAAAATTTTTTTAAACAGTAATTTAAGAAAACTATGAGAAAAAAAAAATATATACATCTTCTTTCTCATAGATAAGTTATTTCTTCCAATGCCTTCAAAGATAAGAGTATTTATTATACTCATTGCTTAATTCAGTTTCTTTATCCAATGAGAATCAAAAATTTGACAGGGTATTGACAGGTCAATACAACTCTATAGTCTGTTTCTTTCTTTCTTTTTTTTTTTTAAGATTTTATTTATTTATTCATGAGAGAGACAGAGAGAGAGAGAGGCAGAGACACAGGCAGCGGGAGAAGCAGGCTCCACGCAGGGAGCCTGATGCGGGACTCAATCCCGGGTCTCCAGGATCACGCCCTGGGCTGAAGGCAGATGCCAAACCGCTGAGCCACCCAGGCATCCCTGTAGGTCTGTTTCTTTAATTCTAAAATGAGGGAGTTTAATTAAATGATTTCTCACCCTCAAATTCTAGGACTCTCTGAAAAATATATCCAAATTCAGGCATATGACAGATATGCGGCTCTGGGTTGAATCAAAGAGGGGAAGCTGTGGAATTCATTTACACAAGGTATTTGGGAATAATGGTACACAGTGATGCCAGTTGGACTTGTAGTCACTTCTGTGGAAGTGAACTTTCCTTTCCAGGCCTATCCAGGATTTGAAGATTTCAGATAAGAACTAACTCGGAAGCTCTAAGGAGTGAAACGCTTTCAACTCAATCATCTGTAGGTAATAAAGTGGTTGCCTTCCTAATCAGCACTAATGTCTAAACCAGTAAGTTTTGAGATAACTAACCAACTTCCACATTAAGTGCTGTCTTCGGTGGAAAGAAAAATGAAGTGGAGATGAAAACATAAAAGGCAAATTATAAGGGATCAAAGGAAAATCACAGCTAACAAGTGCCAGAGATAACTGCTAATGACTATATGCACCACCTCATTTTGTTCCCGTAACAATTTCATGGGGTCATACAAAAACCACTGTATTCCCACGTTACAGGTGAGGAAATAGAGGCTTGGGGAATTTAAGGACCTTGCCCAATAACACGGAGCTATTAAGTAGCAGAACGGGAATTCAGTTAAGCAAAGACCATCCCCTGACAGATGTCTCAGAGGGGATCCCTGCTCAACGACAGGGAGTCACAGTCACTGCTAAGTAGGAGAAGCGCTGTTCTAGCACAGGGTCGGCATCTGTGGTTCCATCACCAGCTACACTACAATGATGGTCAGTTAGAATATGTTGAAGTCCGCAGATACATAGCAAAAAAATAAAATAAAATAGAGCAAAACACTGCAATTGTCATTTGTTAATTTCTAAGACTTGGGCATCAGCTAATTTTCTACAAAAAACTTCCTTGACAGGTACAGATATTGACATCTATCTTCAAAAAAGACTCACGGTAGAACTATTTTTATAATAGTCGCAGACTGCTGAAAAAGTTTGGCAGTTTCAAAGTGCTTTATTCCCTGAAAATGTCAATCAATAACAGGTTACAGTAAAAGACACCCTAGTGAAAGCCTCCTCCAGAGAAGCTCTTAGCCAAATCCTTGTACTTTTAACCCAAGGTGAACTACAAACAGAAAGGGGGATAATGAGGCTGGAGAGGAGGTACAGGCTGTATGCTGACATGCTAAGGAAAGGGTCCAAATCCTTCTGATGCCTGGATGCTGTCCAATTTACATTCCACAGAGAGCTAGTTGTTACTCAACCTAATTTCTTCATTTTACGGATGAAGAACTGAAGAAGAGTACAGTGGTCTATCAAAGATGATAGTAAAATAATAGCAGACTAGGATTTGAATTTACTCCTCCAATCAACTCTCCCACTACCTCTGTATACCAAGAAGAGGTAAGTGATAAGTTTTAAAAACAGAACAAAGAAAGTGCTAGGATAAAAGAGATTATTTCTGGCCAGAATGATGATGAGGGCTCTGAGGAGGCATTAGTGTCTTTTGGGTCATGAGGGATGGGTAGGAGTTCGACCAATGGAGATGGATTACAGACAGGAAAACAGAAGAATGAACATTCTGGGCAGAGACGGTAGTACTGGTCAGAACACTTTTTGTTTTTTTAACTTTTTTCAAAAAGATTTTATTTATTTATTCACGAGAGACAGAGAGAGAGACAGAGGCAGACACAGGCAGAGGGAGAAGCCAGCTCTCCATGCAGGGAGCCCGACATGGGACTCGATCCTGGGTTTCCAGGATCACACCCCGGGCTGAAGGCAGCGCCAGACCACTGAGCCACCAGAGGTGCCCAGGTCAGAACACTTTAAAAAATAATCAGTTATCATAGAAAATATCCTTCTTTACCTCACTGTTACAGAAGCAGGAAGAAATGGTCACCAGAAAAGAGAAATAAGAGAAAACAATACTCAAATGCCACTTGACGTTTCCTCTATTTTTTAACAATATGATCCCATGATCATGTGATGTAAAAAATACATTTATGGCAAAATGTAGGAGAATAATCCAGGCACAGAATTAAATTAATCTTAATACTCAGACATATTTTTATGGTATACATTACTGTTAGTCTGCTTGGTAATTAGGTAGAGAGGGTCAAGAGCTTATGAATATTAGTACAATCAGTCTTACTATTATATAGCCAAAGCAAGCATTTCAGGGGCAGCTAGAAGTATTTGTTCTGGGAGAAGGAAGGGAATAAGAAGTTGGTGATCCTTGGTCCCCTCTAATAATCTGAGAATGCTGCTTAAATCCTCTTCTTGATCTGAGGAGAAGGGACTGTGTTTGGGATTCCAGCATTTATCTGGGTCCCACTCCACAACAGGTGGGCTGTGGATTTCTCTTGGGCTACAGAGATCCACAGGTTTCAAGTACTTCCTGGCAATCTTCCTGCTTTGCATTTTCAACTCATTTTCTTCCCTTCCACAAATTGAGAAACTAACAACCACAATTTTCCCATTCTCTCTCCCAATAAGGGAGATTTATTTATGTTAAAAACAAAAAACACAAACTAAAACTCCAACTTTAGTCTCTATCAAAAATCCATCCATCAGAATATCATTTAGTTTAATAAGTAAACAGTCCTGAGACTCCAGTGGATTACAGTGGCATTTCCCAAGCAGGATATCTTGGCACACACTGTCTTGGTCTGCCTCACAGGTTACAAGGATGCTAAGAAGCTGACCTCCTAATCCTCAGGGTGGCAGGTGGGGCTGGGGCAGCCAGAGCCCTGGGCAAATCTCCTTTGGCTCCAAGCAACTTTTTCCTTCTCCTTTCATTCCCATGTACCATCAAATTCTTAGCATTTTCAAGGTGTGCTGCAAAGTGAAAAAGATTGAAAAGCACTGGCTTGCCCTAGAATACTGCTGTGTTTTGGGAGACAGTTCAAGACCTCTCGTAATCTCTGGCATGTCAACTGTCCCTTTCTGGGCCTTCATTTCCTCCTAAGTAAAAAGAAGTGTTACACCAACTGATTCCTAATTTCTCTTCTAGTTCTACGGTATAATTATTCAGTAAATTGTGATATTTTAATAAAACACCCTGAAAAACATTTTGTGGGAGGGGAAAGGCAAATATTTAAAGTGAGATATGAAGACTGTTCAAAGCCTGTGGCTAATCCTTGTTTACTTAACCAATATGATCAGGTGTCTGCTAAGCGCCAGAGAATTGTTTCTGACAGTAGGATTACAACAAATCAGAGAAGCCTATTCTGTTCTCATGAAGCTCACAGTGCACTGGGCAGCACCACAAACAAAGGCACTTATAATTTATTGGTAAGTACTAAAATGGGGAGAAATAGGAGTGTTATGGGTAAGTGATGGGGTACCCAGCCCAGCCCAGTCCACTGGTTAGAAAAGGCTCAATGCAGAAAGTGACATCCAAGACAAGACTTCAAGAACAGCAGGAGCTGGAGGGTGGGGTGGGTTGTGGGTGTGTGTGAGGCAGGAGTGGATGGTGTGGGGAAAGATGACATTCTAGGCAGAGGGAATACCATCTGCCAAGTCCCAGAGGCACAGCAACTTGGTAACTATCTGGCTGGAATTTTAAGCATGATTTTAAATGGGAGAGTGACAGGACAGGTTAGGAAAAGCCCTGTGGCTGCAGAATGAAAAAATGAACTGGAAAGGGGCAAGATGGGAGGTGGGAGATCCTGCACTGCTAAGTCTGCAAACATTCAGATTATGTAGTAAATCAGAGAAGGAAACAAAAAGGATTTCAAAGAGTATTTCTTTCAATTCTGCTTGGAGAGGCCAAATTGAGGTTTCCTAGAAGATGCAGCAAAGCTAGGTCTCAAGGACAGAAAGGAATATGTTGTAGCATCTAGTTACCATTGTAATAAATGTGCTCTTCAGATTAAACTCTAAATTCTGAAAATAAGGTAGGGGAAATATGTTTAAAAGATTCTTAAAAAGCTCTCATTTAAACCTGCTTATAAGGGCACCTGGGTGGTTCGATGGTTGAGCATCTGCCTTTGGCCTGGGTCGTGGTCCTGGGGTCCTGCCATTCAGTCCCACATTGGGCTCCCCGCAGGGAGCAGGAAGCCTGCTTCTCCCTCTGCCTATGTCTCTGCCTCTCTCTGTCTCTCATGAATAAATGAATAAAATCTTTTTAAAAAAAGAAAAGTAAAAAAACCCATAAATCTGCTTGTAGTGAAACTATGCTTTCAGTGTTAGTGCCTGAGAGGGCTTTTTTCAGCTTTCTTTACATTTTCATGTAATTTCCCTGACAGATCCAGAATCAAAACTCTTGTACATACAGCATGATCATTCTAAAATCCTTAACTCTAGTTCCTGGTCTCTCTCCTGGTCTTCATATCCACCTTCAGTTTAGGATCTCCATCCAATGTCCCCCAAACACCTCGAAGTTCATAGGTCTTTTCTATGTAATCCTTTGCTATGGGACGCCTGGGTGGCTCAGCGGTTGAGCATCTGCCTTCAGCTCAGGGCGTGATCCTGGGGTCCCGGGATCCAGTCCCACATTGGGCTTCCTGCATGGAGCCTGCTTCTCCCTCTGCCTGTGTCTCTGCCTCTTTCTCTCCCTGTGTCTTTCATGAATAAATAAATAAAATCTTTAAAAAATAATAATTCTTTGCTATATTCTTGCATTCTAGAAAAGCCAAAACATAGCAGGTCAGAAAAACATTAGTCTGTTAGGGACCATATGGATATCCTCTACTCTGAAGTGTATGTTCAAATTTGGTGCCAATTCTTCTACCAGGTAACCTGTTAGTTCCTTCATGGCCTTTGTAGATGTTCTCTTTGTGTTAGTTTAATTGACTGTGTCTTCCACCAGATTAAGGAAGTATTCTTTCTTCTTTGTAATCTGACCTCAAGCACAATACTGACATAAAGTATATCAAAATCATTAAGAGCAAAATATTATAAAATATACTAAAAAATGCATAAATAAATGCCAGATTATAAAATGTGAAGAGTATTCTTAAAACTGGAAAGGAAAAGTAGGCAGAAAGTTGGCTTGTTCAGAAGAACTATAATAAGTTCGCATAACACAGAATCCAGAAAAGCACACTTTACTTATAATCACATGTACAAAAGACCATTTCTTAAAATTACATGATTATCAAAAGCAACAATGTCATTTGACTTTCAGGAAATTATTTTCAGGCTATATTTTATAATTAACACCTATAAAATATTTTAAATTGAGTTTTACATAGTAAGTTCTTTTTCAACACTATTCCTATATATAAATTTATACCCTGCAAAATAGAATGCACTTCACCATAGCAACAGTTCTATATCAACTCCTACTCAAGTTAGAAAAAGCATATGTAAAAGAAATGAATATTCTGGAATATTCTGAAGTGCCTAGTGGAAAAAAAAATCACTCCATTTATTTAGTAAAAATTTAAATATAAAGTTTGATGTTTCCTCAAAATGATCTTATAATTAGGCAAAAAGCTATTTTAGTTTCTCAAATCTTGCTTTATTAAATAGCTTAATACATTTTTTAAAGAAAGCAAAAGAGGAAAAAAAAGAATGAAAAAGAATGGGAAAAAAAAGCCCAACTTGAGATCAAGTTGGTTGGCATGCTAGGGGCTGGAAACAACAACAGGAAATAATGTTTAAGTGATTTATAAGTAAAATACAAACCAGAGTATTAAAATGTTACAACTGTATTACTTTCTCAAGAAAAGCTATATGCCACTAGTATTATGGGAACTGAGAAAGAAATTCTTATGTTCACATAGTCTTCTTTTAAAAGTCACTAAAACATTAGGAAATGTTAACTTGGCTCGATAAATTAAGTAAATTATAAATTCCCTAATGAGAACGAACAAGTTTAAAGACTTTGGGGATCAGATTATATATTACCAACAAATCTAGGGTGCTATACCAAAATGTAGTTTATCAAACTAGATGTAACTGAAAGCATTTCTTTTTACTCACCACACCTGCTGTAAGCCAAATTCACCACGTGCACTTGTCACCTTGCTCACAGCCCAAGAGGCAGCACTCTGTTATATTCCCAACTCCATTGCTGTTCTGGGCTTCCTTTTTCTGACCTAATTTCTAACTGCTCTACTACATCCCTGTTCTCCCACTGGCCTCTGAAAAATTCCCAAATCCTTCTATGTTTCTAACGTCCTTACTTAACATTTCCTTCAAATAGGCTTAAACTGAAACCTGGCTATTGCTCACTTCATTTGGAGGCTGAGCTTTTTGCCACATCCTACCACACATATCTCAGAGTTCAGAGGTTCTTTCTTATGTGTTCTCCTGTGTTTCCTTAGAACCTGACCACCACCTCTGTTTGTCCTCACTGCAGTGACAAAACTCCAGGTCACCAGTCTCCATCCCTTGGAATCTCTGACACTTAGAACAACTCTGGCTTCCCCTACAAATATTGCTGTTCTCTTAGATAATTTCAATACTTACGTGGATGACTTTTTCCCCACACTCCACTGCTTGATCTCCTCATCTCCAAAGACCTTATCCACTTCTACTACCCAACCTCCGTGGCCACAATAGGACTTGCTATCTCTCAGAAGAGCACTGCCTCTGAAATCTTAAAGTTGGGCATTTCATTCTCTATTATGACAACAAATCTCACTTAATTCCTCCTTAAGTATTAATTCTTGTATTTCATCACCAGATTATTTCACTTGATGCTGACAAAGACTCTCACCTTGACCAAACTCTAGTCAGGCTCCTCTTGAGCACTCTTCTCCACTAGGCTTCAACTTTGACCTATTAAAACCCACACTTTCAGCAAAAATGATTTTATTGCCTCTACTAAGATACCAGAACCAACACTAGCATAGTTTCTAACAGCTCATGACCATGTTCTTAGGATGATCCCAATCTCCCTTAAAATTCCCACCTGAAAACGTACAAGACAGACAGGAAAATTTACTGCTGGTTCCAGCCAAATCCTGGTGAAAGGCTGAGGCCCCTAAGCCTCTGCTCAGAGCAATTACTTCAGAAAGCTTACAGTTATAAACCCTTTCTCTGCCCCTTTGAGGTATAACTCTTCTACCACTTAAAAGAGTTGAGTCATCTCTTTGAAATGAAGATAACTCTCCCTCTCTTTCTGCTTCCTTTGGAATACATA
The DNA here is from genome assembly GCF_011100685.1 of Canis lupus familiaris. Classification (NCBI taxonomy): domain Eukaryota; kingdom Metazoa; phylum Chordata; class Mammalia; order Carnivora; family Canidae; genus Canis; species Canis lupus. Next base: position 26,505,485 of record NC_049224.1, read on the forward strand.
AATTCCAGTTGCCATTTACTAAACCCAGATGGGTTTCATGTTAACCAGCTCCCTTTCCTGCTTTTTATAATTTCTACTTCCTTGAAACTGCAAGACACCCCTCCACCTCCCACCCCATTCCTCCTTCCTAGTCCTTCATTCTTCCTTTAAAACACCCAATCACCTCTGCACAAACTGGAGCTGAGTTCCATTCACACTTGACTCTTCCCTTTTGCAATTATGTTACTGAATACAACCTACTCTTACCCCACTTTAATTAGAGTATGGCTTTATCTTTAATGACATAACTCTATGTAACACACACAGAGCGCAGGCACACATGCACACACCCTCTATCCCCCAAGTTTGATTTTTTCCCCAGCTTCAATCACTCTCTCAGTGGTATCCTTGATGCTTTAGGGAAAAAAAAAATCAAAATTCCTTAACACGGCATGTAAGCAAACAGGCATCTTCCTTCCTTCTTTTTTTTTTTTAAAGATTCTATTTATTTATTCATGAGAGACAGAGAGAGGGAAAGAGAGAGAGGCAGAGACACAGGCAGAGGGAGAAGCAGGCTTCATGCAGGGAGCTTGATTCGGGACTCTATTCTGGGACCCCAGGATTATGCCCTGGGCCGAAGGCAGATGTTCAACCGTTGAGCCACCCAGGCGTCCCACCTCTTATTTCTGAACCCTTCTTTCTTCATACTTTATGCTCCACTTCACTCAATATCTTTCACTTCCCTGAGTTTGTCCTGTTCTGTCTCCCTCCCAGCCTCTGCCATGCTGGTTCCTTGACCTGGTATATTCTCCACTTCTTTGGCCTACATTAACTCCTTCTTCGATTAATATCTCATCCTCAGGAAACCTTCCTCGATGCTCCTACTACACTAAGTTAGGGTGACCTGCTACATGCTCCCAGGACAACATAGTTTCCTACATCATATTTTACAGTAGCTTGGCTACCTTCTTGCTTGATCACAAGCACCCTTAGGGCAGGAATATTTCTGTCTTGCTTACCACTCTCTGTCCTAACACTTGCTTCACTACCTGAAGATAAATAGGAATATAGTAAGTATGTGTTAAATGAATAAATCTTTAGAATCACTGATATTCTATCAGAGAACTCTAGCCCATAGGACAAAAGTTCCCATCACTGAAATCAGCTGAATCATCTCCAATTCTTTCACATAACATTTTAGAATACTGAAACATAGGACAAAGTACATAATGTTGAATACTAACAGAAATCTGCAAAACAACAGTATGATTCCACCCTATCGCATGTTTGGGCATTTATAAACGAAAAATATTTGTAGGGGTTACCTAGGATAAGTAATTAAGACTAAATCTTTAGTTGCTAAATCTTTCCATTTATGGATAATCTTTCATTGGTAATGACACCAATTCCATATTTGGTGGTGAATATAAAATTACAGCTCAAGATTACTACTTCAATGCCAAAGTTAAAACCTGAGTAAATTATAAAAATACTTATTTTGTATTTAAAAGCTTAGATCAGTGTTACCATCTTTTACTTATTTACTGGTATCACGTGGTACTTACTGATAAATTCGTACTGTTAGGAACATACTGATCCTGTTCTCCCAGCAACACATCAATCACAGGGTGCCGGCCATTTTTAATCACAATTTTTCTTTCTTCTTGTAGAGATGGTCTGCAAAAAAGAACCATGTTTCAATTTACTAGGCATGAAAACTGCCTTTGAAAGAAATCTCTAAGTTCTAGCATAAAAAATAGACCTTAAGAACACACCCAGTGTATGAAATTACTTTGAGTATGAAAATTAACTTTTAACTATAAAATAAGAATTGGGAGGACAATTATGATAATAGTGCTTGAAACACAGACGTTAGCAGAATCTTACAATAGCTCCACTGCTGAAATCTACTTCACAATCTTTTTTTCTACTATTCTCTAAGATCAATATTTTCATTACTAAAAGTTACAGTTCAGATTATTTTCATTTAAATCATTTTCAGTAATAAGCATAATAAAGGAAATCAGTGAAAATTATTTCCATATTTAAAATTATTACATTAATAGAAATTATATTTGTGTTGAACTTGGAGACCTAATTTTTCATATTCTGTTTAACTGAAACATCTTTCTATGGTCTTCTGTATCTTTTACTTTTTTTTGATATAGAAATTATTTTTTTGCCTTGCTAGTCTTCCTTTTTAAGCTTTTACATTTCTGTTTTTATCTATAGCTTTATCTATTTATCAAAGTCCCTATGAGCACTGCCCTCTCATTCTCCTCCTCAGAGATTACCACTGAGAGCAGCATGGTGCCTACCCTTCCCAACTTTCTTTCTGCATTTAGGTTTTTACACACTCCTCGCACTGGTTTGTGATTTCCTTAAAAAAAAAAAAAAATCAGGATCATACGGTAGTGTATTATTCCACAACTACTTTTTTTCCCTTAACACTCAATATACATTAAAAAGAAAAAAATACAGCGTCCACCATTTACCAATGGATCCTTTTATTTTGTTTAAGTCTTTCAAGTCATTTTACAAATAATTTCCAGAAGTGGCAATAAAGAGGTGGTAAAAACAAAACAAAATCTCAGGACAATTTTTATTAAGAACTTAAACAGAACAAATCTCAAATTTTCATTCCACATTTTCCTGGCGTTAAAAGCATATATATACTTGGAATGGGCAACACACTCTCAACGTAATAAATTGCTCATCAGCTGTCATGCATGCACTTGGACCATAGTCATTCATAAATACTAATTCTAAATTTCAATACATTTCTAAAATGTTCTAGCTTATCATGATTTCTGGTTCTTCTCTAACTTGCATGGACAAAAATGAAATACTTGAATTTTTTGGAAATCTTTTTTTTTTTTTTTAAAGATTTATTTATTTATTCATGAAAGACACAGACTGAGAGAGAGAGAGGCAGAGACACAGGCAGAGGGAGAAACAGGCTCTTTGCAGGGAGCCTGATGTGGGACTCCATCCTGGATCCTGGGATCATGACCTGAGCCGAAGACAGGCACTCAACCGCTGAGCCACCCAGGCGTCCCTTTTTTGAAATCTTTTAAAGTTTATCATTTTGTTGAGGAGAGGACACCCATCTTCTTTGCTTCACAACTGCAAAACTTTATCAGTTTTATATTTATAAATACCAAATTAGAATAATCGATCAAATCGATGTTTATTTCACATAAAGTGAAAGTTTTTTTCAATCTCTTGCCTTCAGCACCTGTCCACCTACAAACAGTATCAAGTAAACTTTAGTGCACAAACATCATAAAGACAAAAGAAACCACTACATGTTCTTTCAGCAAAACAGGATAGTTCAGGTTCTTGTCACCAAATACTGCATGATGTGTGCTGCCTATGGAATAACTAACTGGAGAATAACACGTTTCAATTTGTCCTTAGAAATATATTAGTCACACACTGATGCTTGAGTTTAGGAAAATTTAGCTAGGATACTGTCACCCGAACACTCACAATCTGAGATTTTGTTTATACAAGAAATTTCATCATCATCAGTAGTATCTAGAGCACAGCTATCTTTCTCTTCACTTTCATCTTTTGATTAATCTAATAATTGGGAAATGTTTTCTGTCACTTTTTTTCTCTTTGCTATTATGGGTGAAATATGTAAAGAAAATCAGAATTATCAACTGTGTTCAGTGAAAGTAAGAAGCAACAGTTATAATATGTGAAAGTTAATTATTACATTAATAGAAATTAGTTATAACTATAACAGTTACAATAACTGTTATAGTAACTGAAGCTTACAAACTGCTGTTTCCAGTCTTTTATAAGTTCCTGATGGACGAAGAAGCACTTTGGGCAATACAATTAGAACACTGAAAGATGGTAAGGTAGTGGTATCTATCTGCATCATCATTTTCTAGTCTTTTTTTTTTTTTTAAAGATTTTATTTACTTATTCATGAGAGACACAGAGAGAGGTTGAGACACAAGCAGAGGGAGAAGCAAGCTCTTTATAAGCCTGATGCGGGACTCGATCCTGGAACTCCAGGATCATGCCCCAAGCCAATGGCAGGTGCTAAACCACTGAGCCACCCAAGGATCCCCGATTTAGGATCATTTCTTGACATATCTACAGTATTCTTTTGAAGCTGCTGCAGAGATAAGTTAGCTGTTCTCCACTGTCCAACATTTGGACTGTGTCTAGGTTTTCACTAGAAAATAAACACTAGTTTCACTAGTTATAAACAATACTGCAGTGAACAATTATATATATATATGTTCATGTGAATATGGACAAATGTTTCTCTAAGCTAGAAGAAATTCATTTCCAAATGACAGGGTATGTGTCATATTTTTCAACATATACAAATATTGTATCAATCTATTTTCCTACCAGTAGGATATGAAAGTTGACTTGTTTTTTCAAACCTTCACTTAAAGTAGGCATTATCAAATTTTCTAATTCTGACAATGTGTTGGGTGAACAGTGTTCTTGAATTGCATTAACTTGCACTCATTGATTACTAAGTTTTTTGACTCAATGTACTAATAAGCACATTACGGACCTTGCTCATAACACTAAGAAATGCTACCTTTCGTAAATACCTAAATCCTTTTCCTTAAGTATATCTGGCTAAGAAAACCCCAAGTATGTACATTCACATTTCTCAAAGAAAATAACTAAAGTACCTTCTGAGTAAATAATTTAAAATTATCCTTTGGAAGGAGACTTTTAAGATGACAAGAAAAGGACATTTTTTAGTTTTCAAAGTGTAATTCTAAAGATAGGAATTTTATCTAAGTACGTTATAAATTTATTATAAAAAATGAAAGCATCTGCAAGTAATATCAGTTTTAAAATAAAATCCTAGGTACTCTGTCAAGTGAAATCAATAGATCATTATTCATGACACTGATATGATTTCCCAGGAAGGTTTTCACTTTAGAATAAAATTTTGAGTGATTTGTTCTCTCTAAAATCTACAATGACTTACTCTGTTGCTATCCAAATTATATAATGACAAAACACTTCCTAGTGGAATGAGAAGCAAATCATAATTTGGAGAGATGAGATGATGCATGAGATTAGGATAGTTACAGCAGGAAGGATATGAAAATCATATTGATGATATGGCATTTAAGAAGAACTGAGGAAATCTGGATGCTGCCTGCAAAGAATGAAACATTAAACTTGAACAATTATATTTCTGAAACTGCATCTTTCTCCTTTAAGTGCCTCAGGGAAACAGAACATAATTAGTAAAACAATATAACATTCAGAATAAAAAATGGATACAAAGACTCAGAATAAGAACTTTTGCCTCAAGATTAGGTTATAGTTAATAAAATGTCCTTAGAGCATTTAGGAAGAAAAGCTTACAATTACGAAACCAAATAATCAACTTGAACTCACTGCAAGAGTTCAAATGCACTAAAATCTTTAAACAAGCTAGCAATCTAAGGGTGGAAAAAGGCATAAATGACAGATACTTAAATACTAGCTTAAAATGCATTTTAGTTAAAACTTTCCTATTTCATTGCTATTTACACTAAATTTTTTTTTAAAGATTTTATTTATTTATTCATGAGAGACACAGAGAGAGAGGCAGAGACACAGGCAGAGTGAGAAGCAGGCTCCATGCAGGGAGCTCAATGTGGGACTCGATTCCAGGTCTCCAGGATCACGCCCTGGGCTGAAGGCAGTGCTAAACTGCTAAGCCACCTGGGCTGCCCCTAAACTTTACTTCTGCTAAAAAAAAAAAAAGAGAGAGAGAGAGAGAGAGAGAGAGAAAGAAGTTGATTACATTCCTTGAACTTTATAGCATGATTTTTCATTTAAAATATTCAGGTGGGGCAGCCTGAATAGAGCCTGCTTCTCCCTCTGCCTGTGTCTCTGCCTATCTCCCTGTGTCTCGAATGAATGAATGAATGAATGAATGAATGAATGAATAAATAAATAAATAAATAAATAAATAAATAAATAAATAAATAAATAAATTCTTTTGAAATATTCAGGTGGGGGATGCCTGCGTGGTTCAGCGGTTGAGCATCTGCCTTTGGCTCAGGGTGTGACCCCGAAGTCCCAGGATCGAGTCCCTCATCAGTTTCCCTTCATGGAGCTGCTTCTCCCTCTCTATGTCTCTGCCTCTCACTCTCCATCTCTCATAAATAAATAAATAAAATCTTTAAAGAAAATATTCGGGTGGATTTTCCTTAATATACAGGACCCAATTTGGAAAGTATTTTAGCATGTGAAATATTTCCTGAACTTATATCCCTGAAAGAATATGTCATTTGGAACAATCCTGAGAACAAATAGTAGATAAAACATAGAAAAGAGCCACTGACAGTCCCTGACAATGAACAAGAAAGCAAGGAATTAGGCCAGAGACCCAGGGGGTGTTTTTTTGGTTCCTGAGGGAACTGAGAGAGAGACTACGACAGCTTGGCTCTGGACCGAGACACTGATGGGCTGTACACCAGGCATTGAAACGCATCTGAAGTAATAAAGGGAGCCTTTGAACCTGTGAGGCATCTCAAGATCTGATATGGATTAAGTGATGCCGGATTATTAGTGTCTTGAGATGCCTGGTAGAAGCAAATGTGACTCTTTCAGGAGAAAAACAATATCAAATTTTTCTATAATGATTCTGTGAAATACAATACCCATAATGTAATCAAAACAATGAGGAATTCAAAAAAGATCAATGGGGTGCCTGGGTGGCTTAGTCGGTTAAGTGTCTGCCTTTGACTCAGGTCAGGATCTCAGGATGCTAGGATCGAGCTCCATTTCAGGTTCTCTGCTTGGTGGGGAGCCTGCTTCTCCCTCTCCCTCTGCCCCCCACCTTCTCATGCTTGCTCTCTCTCAATTAAATAAAATCTTAAAAAAAAAAACACCCTAAGAATGAAAATGAACAAAAACAACAGGCAACAGAAACAGAGTCACAAGGACTCCTGATATTTGAATTATCAGACACAGACTTTAAGATAATGATGCTAATCATGTTCAAAGAGACAGACTTGAGAATTGACAGAAAACTAAAAACGATTTTTAAAGAATCAATTATTATGTGTATGAAAAATACTAACATCCTTTAAGTTTAGATATTTTTATTAAAGACAACTTTTAAAATACTTATTTTTTTCTGATTTTTGAATGAATGTCTTTTTACCTCATACTTACTAAGTACTTAATATCTGTCTGGTTCTGCTTAATATAGTTTAATATATCTTTATCTCATTTAATTCATACAATATCTCTGAGAGGTAGGTATTCTGTTAATGCAGATATTGAGGATCAGAGAGATTAAAGTAACTTGCTTAAGGTCAGCTGGCAAATAACCAAGCTAGTATTCAAACCTTGCCTGCTCCAAAGTCTACACTCTAAAGGGTACACCTAAAAAGGAGTTCAAATTTTACTTATGCAAATCAAGGGGTCTCTTAATAAATGTACTGGAAAATGCCCAAATAAGGAAAAATCTAGGACTAAACTTGCACAGAGTGGATACTCAAAATGTTTGTTAAACCTCTGATGAGTCTACAAATTAAGCATAGTCTTATAGAGACATAATAAGGGATGTATTTTCACTCCACAGAGATTTTGCCAAGACTCCACCTCAATAAAGAATTCCTACAACTTCAAGATTTACTCCATTTACTAATTCATAACTCTACTTCTTACAATTTTATATATGAATACCTGAGATTTAAATAAGAGTACACAGCTAATTAGTGACAGAGGATGGGATTCTGGTTATTACAACGCACTAAAAATGATGTATTACTCTAAATTACATACTATATGTAATATATATATGTGTGCTTTGGCTTACAAATAGATATATACATATATACAGAAATGAAAACTTAAATTTGATGTAATATAAACTACATACCCATAGACATGGTTCTTCTGTTCTTACTAGCTGCAGCAGCAGCAGTGACAAATGGCAAAAAGCCAACTGAAGTAGTGTAAGAAGAGATGAACCAGGTGTAAGTATTTTTCAGTGGAAAGAGGTTTGTGTGAAAACACACACCAAATATACAGATTGTAACCAATCCTCTGCTTAATTCACAATTAGAATCCATTAGGAATGTTAGCTTCACAGACCTTGTGCACAGTACAAGGGAAGGAAATCATGTCAACGAAAGACAGACTTATTCTCCCAGAACTAGATTCAACTAGAGTACATTTACAGATCTCATTTTTATGAATGATAAATTGGATGAAATTTTCGAAGCCCTCCGATGTGAAAAAAAATTGAGTAAAAATGAAAACACAAAGAGCCTATTTTAAACAAGTGTTGTGCACAACGTGGTAGATCACTCCATACATAAATGGATAGCAAAACAAAATGAAACAGAACAGCAAACTAAGTACATTTTTATCTAAAACTGGGGTAGCCAATTTTTGCAACTGTCCTCCCACAAATAAATAAGTGCTTTACAATAAACTATTTTTTAACATCCATATGGGTATTATGCTAGGTATAAAGAACATTTTAAATGTTAAAAAAAAATACTTGGCACAAACTAGGAGAGCAACCAAGATATGAAAGAAGTATGACTAGCAGGACATATCTATTCAAACATAATGAACTCTGTATGCCAAAGCACTGATGGCAGGCAATATCACCTCTATGTTTTCTTTTTAGTTCTCACAATAAGACAGTGAGTTAAATATTTCCTTCAAGTATATGAAAAAATTGGGTTTGTGCTACAGAGTAAATGTTTGTGCCCTCCCCCAAATTCATACCTAATTTGATGGTATTAGGAGGTGAGGCCTTTGAAAGCTGATTTAGTTCATAAGGGCAGAGCCCTCAGGAATGGGCTAGTGGTTTTAAAAAAGAGCCCACAGAGAGCCAGACTCCAACAGGCGATGCTTTCCAGACTCACAGAGCCAGAATTCCAGCCCGGGAGAGGCACAGGAGGGAGCCCAGGCACAGAGCACCAGCAGACACGAACTTCCACCGTGAATCATCACAGAGGTGGTTCCCAGGCACAAGACCACCACTTTGTTCCCAGGCACAAGACCACCAAAAGCGCAACTGGCCTAGAGCTCTGGGGGCCTGAGATCATGATCTGAGCTTAAAGCAGATGCTCAACTGACTGAGCCACCCAGGCGCCCCTCAGGCTTAAGGTTTTAAACTTAAGGAAGAGTAGTTTGATAGCAAAAGAGACAATGCTTTGAAATCAATCATACATGGAGTCTCACCCATATCTGATTTAGTTTGCATTTAAATGAGACTTATAAAGTGAAACATATTACAAAGTGTTCAAGTCAAAGCTAACAAATCAAAGGATTATGCTGTTAAAAAAATGTCACCCACATAAACCTAAAAATTGAAATATTTAACATTTATCCCTAGAGTTATTGTGAACATCTGCTTTCATTGTATTCAATGACAGACCAAGAAAGGAATTTGTTAATTTTAAATAAACTATGTGACTTTCAGTTTTACCAAGAGTCTAACATATTTGCATATTTTAATATTTTATAATAAAAACACTAAAATTAATGGAATAATGTCAACTGATATAAAGCACTGAAAAAGTGGGGGGAGTTAAAATATACATTACCTGCAGTAATCTCCTTGCTTAGCGACCTTGGCCAGGGAGAAAATGCAGTCAACAGTTGCTAGGTGATGTACTGCTTTACACAAGGAGTGGTAATGTGCACTGAAATTCCTTCAGAAGCAACAACAAAAAGGTGAACATATTGATTTCTTAGACCTGTAAAAGCAGTACGATTTGCGACTACTTTATTAGTTAAGATGAGCATAAACAAAACAACCAGGGATACCTATAGTTAAGAAATATGGAAATTACTCTGGATGACTTTTCAGTTTAATATAACTTGATTACTGAAGCTCCTTTTGTTTCATGGGGATAGAATTACATATAGTTAAAATAGCTTCAATATAAAGACGTCTACTATTAATACTGTATTGTACATTTCATTTGACCATGTCAACTTAGACATAATTAACACAAATGTAGTGATCATTTTTATTTAGCTTAAATAACATGAACTATCCAGATGGGTGAGGTTCCCTTTGTGCTTCTCCTTCATAGCATCATCCAAAGTAGGATTAAGAGTTTCAATATCTTTCTCACACTGAACTGGAAGTTTCTCATGGTAGGGTTCACGTTTGTCTGATTTTCCTATTATTATTATTAGCCCTAACATTTAGCCCATAACTTTGGTATGCAGTAGACACTGTAATAAATTTTGTTAAAGTCAAGCAAAAGCAGTTTTTCCCACTGATCTTCAGTAATCTTATTAATAATGCATATATAAATTAAATTTTAGATTTATTTTTAAAAAGATAATGATCAGTCCCATAAATCTTTGGCTAATTAAACAGCTTGTCATCTAAAAGCTTAAAAGACTTTTATTGAAAGACTTATTCAGAAAAGATACAGGCATGTAGGCAAGTGCTTTCCTTTTTTTTTTTTTTAACTTAAATTATTCCATTATTTCATTTTTTTAAAAGATTTATTTATTTATGAGAGAGTGAGAGAGAGAGAGAGAGGCAGAGACACAGGCAGAGGGAGAAGCAGGCTCCATGCAAGGAGCCTGATGTGGGACTCGATCCCGGATCGAGGATCACACCCTGGGCTGAAGGCATCACTAAACTGCTGAGCCACCTGGGCTGCCCCATTATTTCCTTTAAAAAAAAAAAAAAAACCAAACTTATTTATTGGAGAGAGAGGACAAGTAGGAAGGGCATAGGAGGGAAGGAGAATCTCAAGCAGCCTCCCCGCTGAGCATGGAGCCCAACACAGGGCTTGATCTTCATGACCCTGAGGATCACAACCTGAGCCCAAACTAAGAGTTGGATGCCTAACCAACTGTGTTACCCAGACACCCCAAATTATTTCATATCACAGGTATCCCTTACATCCTTTCAAAGATCCCCCCAAAAGAGAGCATTTTGCCAAATTCTTCTTTTAAAAATTATTTCTCTGTTGTACTATGTGTTTCAGAAATTTTGAGATTTAATCTGCTTCTTAAATCCAAAAGTTTTAGAATGTTTCCTAGTTTGAAAAGGATATCCAGATTAAGTTACTATGTGATTAGTTATTCCTATATTATCATGATACTGGGTTTTTCTAGAATCTGTAATATGATTTTCCTAGTAATATTATACAGTAAGTTATTCCATGTATACAACTTTCCAGATAGAAACAATTTAAGTACCCAGTTTTATTTTTGTGTTAACTTTATGAACTGAAAAATATATTTAGGATGTATTTTATCCCTTTTTGTCTCAATAGATAGAACATAATAAATATAATTTACCTATTTTTCACTAAATTAAGATTCATCAAAACAAACAAGTAATCCCACTAACAGTGCTTAGAGTCTGTGCAATGGAGCACCTGAGTGGCTCAGTCAGTTAAGCATCTGCCTTCAGCTCAGGTCATGATCCCAGGGATCATGCCCCATGTTGGGCTCCCTGCTCAGTGGGGAGTCTGCTTTTCCCTCTCCCTCTCGCCCCCAGCTTGTGCACAAGCTGGTACAAATAAATTTTATTTGGCGTTCCAAATAAAATCTTAAAAAAAAAAAAAAAGTTTCTGCAAAATTCCAAACACAAAGGAGACTGGCCCCTGACATCAGACAGACAACACTCAGTTAGTTGTCCCCTTTAAATGACTCCATTTTAAAGATGCCACATGTTACCTGGACCTAAAACTTCTGAGTGACTGCCCAATGATCATGCCTTGTCATTCCTGGTCTGACTTCAATTTTAGATCTGACCGGGACACCTGGGTGGCTCAGCGGTTGAGTGTGTCTACCTTTGGCTCAGGTTGTGATCCCGGGATCCTGGGATTAAGTCCTGTATCAGGCTCCCCACAGGGAGCCTGCTTCTCCCTCTGCCTATCTCTCTGTGTCTCTTACAAATAAATAAAATCTTAAAAAAAAAAAATTTAGATCGGATCACTGGTTTATCCCTTGGATTGTGTCATATTCTGTCCCTGTTCTAATTACTGACCCATCTGGTTTTTCTTTATCCTGGCATTCTGTTTTCCAGAGAGTGGCCATATTTTATGTCTCTGCTTCTGCCTCTCTGGAATACGAACATCAAAGAACCTTTGGCACTAAATAACTGTCATTTTTTCCTTACTCTCACTCCCTGCTCCTCAGCCCTTGTCCAGGCCACCAAGAGACTAATTTAATTTGCTGTTACATAGTAGCCTTAGGTTGAGGGTAACTGTCTCTAATGCTACTTTTGTGTCTGTGATTGAAATGAGTGACATAGCTCTCAGTGGATACCATTTCAGTTAAAAAAAATAAAGAAGAAAAAACAGAGAGAAGGTAATCATTTTGACATAGACAATAATGTTCTTTCTCATGTCACCTATATAAATAAGATGCATTAATAAAATGAAACACTATCATAAACCTTTATCACCACCATCATAACCTAGGAAGTCATTTGACTTCTTGATCTTTGTCCACTTGCTACACTTTCCCAAATTTCAAGAGATTATCCATACCTAGAAAAATGACAAGCTAAAAAATGGGCAATTCAAATAACAATTTGATAAGACTGGGTTTATGTCCCAACATTCAACTTTATCACTAAGCCACCAACCAACTTTGATGAAGCCAAAGTACTAGGATTTAATTTCTGGTCAAAAGATATTGCCACATCCATAGGAAAAATTAAGATACTTGGGTTCTAAAGCTGTTATGACAGTCTACCATCAGATGTCGCCCAATGATATCTGAAATCAACAAAAAGGGAAAATGTTTCATTTTTTGTTTGCAAAATTATTTCTAAAGTATTTAACTACATGAAAGACATAATTCAATTTTTTAAAAATCTCCAATTGAGATTATTCAATATCTTCTAGAATCTTCTAGATTGCCCATCTTCTAGAATACAGAAAAAGAGACACATCTTTTCAAAGAAAGTTCCATTTAGAGTTTCTTATAGACTTGATTTCTTACAATATTTTAATCAAAAGTTATATGACTAATGGATAACAGTTAGTGTCTCAGTAAGAGACAAATATATATGTACACCTGGTATTCAATCCTCTGATGTCAGGTTCATTGAGGTTAATAATTTTTAAAAATGATATCACAGTCATACCATCTTAATAAATATTGTACATAACAATCAATGTTTTCAAGTGGGGGCTCTAGTTGCAAAAGCTCTAGCAAAACTCCAGCCAATATTCTTTCTTTAGATAAAAAACATTACTGTTATTTTTCCCATTTTGAAAGTAATGTAAGTACATTAAAGATACTTTTGATATCACATATTGCAGAGTAAATTAAAATTTCCAGTAATCTCACCATCCAAAAATAATCAGTTAATATTTGAGGATATATATATATATATATATATATATATATATATATATATAAAGATTTTTCTCCAAAAGTGAAATACAAATGACCAATAAGCATATTGATAATAGAACAATGGCATATATACATTTAATCTTTTGAGATAAAAAGATTGAGGGGTACCTGGGTGGCTTAATAGGTTGAGCGTCCAATTCTTGATTTTAGCTCAGATCATGATCTCATGGATCATGAGACTGAGCTCAGCAAAGGGCTTTGCAGGGAGTCTGTTTGGGGATTCTCTCCCTCTGCCCTTTCCCTACTTACTTGTATGCACATGCTCTCTCTCTTTCTCTCTCAAATAATCTTTTTTAAATAGATAAAAGAGATTTGTATGCTGTGCATGTATGTGAATTTATACAGAACGGCATCATCCAAGACTCTGAGTTAAGATAACCTCAAAAGATTCTGGGTAAGTAAACTGGAGTTTGTTTCTAATGCTATAATTTAAGACTCCTCTGAGCAAAAAGATGGTACCAACAACTACCTTAGAAGAACTTTCATGTAATATTTTCCTTTTCATTTGCTAGATTGTTACTTAGCTCCCTGGAGAACCTCACTGAGTATTTATCTTTAAGATTTCTGTTTAAAGTTACTAATATTTTGTTACTATATTATAAGCGTACTGGCCACAGTGGGGATATTGATTGCATTCTGGGTTTCCCCAGTCTCTATTTTTAATTCAGACTATTTTATGTTCATCAGTATGACAATAGCTCTTACTCTTGTCCTTGGAATTATTTTTCATATTGTTTATTATGGGACTTTGTACCCAAACAGAAATAAGGAATAAAACCTGATGAAATTGATGGAAAAGCAACACAAAGAGATTGTAGAATGAAGTATTTTCTTTTTATTTTTTAAACTTTTTTTAAAGATTTTATTTATTTATTTATGAGAGACAGAGAGAGAGAGAGAGAGGCAGAGACAGGCAGAGAGAGAAGCAGGCTCCATAAAGGGAGCCCAACGTGGGACTTGATCCTGGGTCTCCAGGATCAGGCCCTGGCTGAAGGCAGCGCTAAACCACTGAGGCACTTGAGCTGCCCAAATGAAGTATTTTCTAATGGAACTGTATGTTCCCTTAGATGATTTTTTTTTATTTTATTTTTTTATTTTATTTTTTATTTTTTTTTCCCTTAGATGATTTTTAATAATCCCTGGAATAAGTTAAAAAATAAAAATAATCAACTGAGAAAAAAAACTATTCGATTATTTTACACTACTATTCTTCTGGAGAGCTGGCTGTTAACCTCTTATTTATGAGCACACTACTGACTTAAACCTATCAAAATGAACACATGCCTATTGATAAGTCCGGATATGAAACATTCTTTAAGGCAATGGCAAGGATTCTTTAAAAAAAAAAATCTCATAAAAAAAGGGGGGGGAATTATTCTAGATTCAACTAGAAAAGAAATGTAATAATAAAATGTAACATGTTAAACTTGATTAGGGCTCTCATTTAAAAATGGGGGACATAAACCACGAGAGACTCCTAACTCTGGAAAGCAAACAAAGGGTTGTGGAAGGGGAGGTGGGCTGGGAGGATGGGGTAACTGGGAGATGGGCAATGAGGAGGGTACTTGATGGGATGAGCATTGGGTGTTACACTGTATATTGGCAAACTGAATTTAAATTTTAAAAAAATGCAAAATAAATAAAAAGGAAAAATAAATAAAAATGGGCAGAATTAAACTCAACATTCCTTAAATTAATAATTTTTCTTAGATGTGATAATGGTGTTAAGATTATATAATTGAATGTCTTTAGTATTAGATGTATGTTAAGTATTAAGTATTTAGGGGTGAAGTGTTATAATGTCTAAATCATACTTTCCAATGGTTCAGGAAAAAATGTATATGAGAGATACAAAACACAAATGTGGCAAAACGTTAACACGATAAATCTTTTTTTTTTTTTATTAACACGATAAATCTAAGTGAAGAGTATATCAATATTTATTTCAAATTTCCCACATTTAAAATTCTTTAAAATAAAAAAGGAGAAAATATTCAGGATGTAAAAAAAAAAAAAAAAAAAGGAAAAAAATGGAGATAATAAAAGCAAAACAACAAACCCATACTTTTCCAACTCTGAAAATATTAAGCCTTTTTATAAGAAAAGTAAAGGAAGTTCAAGGTGGCATTTCAAAAAGTGACTCTACCAAACATCCTTCGCAACTAAATTTTACTACAGTAACAATAAAGTATATTAGGTCTCTCAGTAAAGACTAAGATGAGTTTACATTTCAATGGATTAAAAATAAAATCAGAGAACACATGTACTCAACTATTTTATGGCAGGTCACAAGCAGTAATCTCTACTTTTCTTTTTGACAGAAAGATTTTCCGGTCTATTTCTCATAGCAAAAAGTCAGATTATATTTTTCATTGTAAACTCACTCTAGAAAATCAAGCCATTCAGCACTGCAGTCAAGGACTAGCTGCTCCCGGAGCTGATTCAGATGTCTGTAATTTTCTACAATAAAAGGAGAGTGAAAACGGCTCACAGCTTTTGTGCTAGAAGAAGGGAAGAAACATAAATAGGAAACCAAGGTTACTAAGAAATCACTAATGCCATCATTTCAGAAAATTATAGTAGTTATTTATTATTCTCTGATGAACCTTGAAAGTAAATAGCTGTAAACAGAGAACATTTTTTAATTATGGTGCTGAACTCTATTGATTCCAAAGATCTCTGTTGTAAATAAAGTACTTGGAGTTCATAGGACTTTGTTCAGGAGCTTGAAAATGCATTTCAAATTATATCCATATGGCAAAGTCAAAGTTTAGAATTTCCATTTCATAAGTAGAAAGCTTTTTTCTTTAAATTACACTAAATGAAAATGCTTATTAAAAAGATCAGAAGCAAATAAGTCCTGACAAAGCTGGATACATTGATGAAAGTCCTATTATTATTCTTTATGTTTTATTCTTTTCTGTATAATTAGTGCTTTTCAGTGAAAAAAAAGAAAAATGTACAGAATTACAAAGAATAGCAATATATTAATTCAGGAGGCAAAGAAGAGGAATGCTTTATGACTAACTGCAGATTCACAGTGGCCCCAGATGAAAAAAATACAACATGCTCCTCTTGTGGGCTTGTGTATAATCTCTGTTTCTTCATCAAGAAGCCATAGAGCGCAACAGGGGATGGATGCCGTGGGCTCCCAGTCAAAAAATCCAGACCAAAGCTCTAATTCTAACCACTTACTTGGTACCTATGTGACCTTAGGCAAATATAACTGACCTTCTCTAAACATCCCTTTTCCCATCTATAAAATGGGAATAATGATAGTATCTACCTCACAGGTACTGTTTAGAGGATAAGATAGTGCTTAGCACCGTACCTATGTTCTGTGTCACTAGCGCCCAATGTTAGGAATTGTTCTGTGGAGGTGGTGATTGCTAACGCTGTTGATGTTATTATTATGATTGGACCTTTGAGAAGAGCAGGTCAGGGTTGAGTGATATAGGCAGGTAATGACGAGTGTAACCAACTGTTCTTTCTTGGTTCCCCAACTTGTCACCTGTCACAATTATGTTTAATTTGGCAAGTTATTGGACTAGGGATGAGACTTTCATATTCAAAATCTGACTGATATTCTAACCTATTACTGTCAAGGTTCCAATAGCCAAACAATGTATAAAAAATAAGAATGAACCTCTCCCAAATCATCTTATATCACTGACTGTTCAAAAGATGCTGGCACTGATTTATGCCTTCCACGTTGCTTCTGAAATGTCATTTAGATTTCTATGTAAACGTATTTATCAGAGCTTTCTTTTCTGACAAAATTCATTTAGTGAAATATTTCAGTTTCTTAGGTGATTAGATGCACAATTTTAAATAATTTCTCTTCATAAAACCTACTTTGATTCATGAGCTGTAGGATAGGATAAAAGTAGATAAAGGAAAGAAAGTCTGTGAAGAGAGAAAACATGCCCTAAATTTGACAATACTCAAGTCTCACTTATAGCTTCTAGTAACACAGGAAAAAAGAAAAGATGGCAACAGAGCTAAAGAAATCCATGATTGTGCCTTCAGAATCCTTTGATAATGGCAATAGATACTAGCTTTCTTCTTTTAATTAAAATAATAATCATTCACACATGCCAAAATTTTCTTCTATCCTTAACATAGTTCCTATAAACAGTAGCTACTGTACTAGTCCTTCTTTTGCTCACTTAGGCAAATGTAACATCTTTGTTCCAAGTTCAGTGTTAACATATTAATAACAGTGGCAATAAATACTTCACAAAGAATACTACTCACAGGAGTATATACTTCCCTAATACCACTTCTTTAAATGAGTCTCCTTTTGGGGATGAATGCCTAACCAGGTAGAAAAGGTAGTTTCAATGTGTTTCTCTAATCCTGTTTTTGATTAATTTGTTTTCATCAATTCATGATTTAACTTACAAAAAAGACATCATAAAAACTATTATAATTATGCGCCATGGAAAGCATCAAGAATAAAGAAATGCAGAGCTCGGTGAGGTATAAAATGAAATGTCAATTTCCTAAAAGAAATTTCAGGTTTAGCACTCGTTAGGAAATTCAAACTATCAAATTAATCTTGTAATTGAAGATTCTCCAACATTTTTTTTCATTTGTTTAAAGTGTACTCTAAGGCATAAGAATAAAATTGTAATTTACAAAACAAGAAAAATCTATACAAATGAGATACTCTTCAGAAAAATATTTTTAAATCAATGATTAAAAAATTTAAAATAGTTATTTCTTCAGTTAAAAATTCTGTATCAAGGGGAATAATTACCTTTTATATCAAGGATGGAGTTATCATCGTCCCACTAGCGTACAGGCATACACATGTCATTATAATTCACATTAATAAGAAAAAATGTATTTTTAAACCTACCTTCCAACCTTAACCCAATCAGTTGGTATACAAGATACAGCAGAATTCTTTATTTCAATCATAAACTAAAAGAAATACAAATAAAAGATATTTAAATAATTAACCATTATTAAAGCTTCCTCAAAATTGGGCTATAAGTTTAGTAAATACTATTCTAAACATTCCAAATAAATCCAGTATTATTAATAGGAAAGTTCATATATATTCATATAACCAAATATTATTAATTAGGGTTGCAATGCTTGGGATAAAGTACAATTTGTATTGAGCAAAAGTTTGTAATAAGCATATAACTTGGAACTTTAATGTTTATAACACTGTCATGTGCATACTACGAGTGGTGATTTTTCTTTCTTGAAAGGCCTCTTTCATTTATTAGTACCCACTTAAGATTTCCATTACTCAGTAATAAGACTGAAATTCTAAGTACACACAATTCTAAAATATCATTATGATGTGCTATACCAGGTTTCAGATGTGGTTCGTCCCCTATTCCAAACAGAGGAGGATTTATTTTCACAGTTTTCATCCACAGAGCCCAAGTGCTCTAAGAGTATTCTCAAGAAAAAGCACTGATTTCTTCAACTATTAAGGGAAGAAAAGAGATTCTTCCCCATGAATGTTTTAAGTTTTCACTTGTATGAACTGTATCTTTAGAGAGCCAACTGTATTCTGCAAACAAGCTTTTCTGAAATTAGTCAAGAAGTGAAATCAATTTCTTCTATCATGTCTTTCATTTTTAGCTTTAGTTATGTCATCTCTTCTTTCTTGCTCACTCTCCTGTATTACTATATAATGAAATTCAATGTTTTATTCAAATAAATAAACACACAAACACTAATATTATACAGGAGGAAACCCAGAAGCTCTGTGGCTACCACTAATTTTGAGATGGCTACAGGAACTTTTCCACATATACCAGTTTTACAATATTTCAGGTATTTATAATATGCATAATATTAATAATATTAGCCTATCTTTTGAGTTTATTTTTCTATGTAGTTTTTACATTAACCAGTAGTATAGAAATTACTGGTTAATTTTAAGAATTTTCATCCTTAGAAAAAATTTGGGGACTAATGATATCTTCTTGTATAGAGAAGAATTAATACAATTTCAAATCTGCCACACCTAGTTAAACAGTTAAGAGTCAACAGTCTAAAAAAGTTCCCTTTGGCTACAAAAATAACCAAGGAAAAAACCCACAATATAATTATCATTGATGACAAAGATACAAAACACATTACATTAAGACAATGCTAAAAAATTCTGATTAAATATTATTTGTAGGGGTGCCTGGGTGGCTCAGTCAGTTGAGCATATGCCGTTGGCTTAGGTCATGATCCCCAAGTCCTGGGATTGAACCCTACACTGAACCCCTGAGTAGGTCCCTACTCAGCAGAGTCTGCTTCTCCCCTCTCCCTCTGTTTCTCCCCACAACTTGTGCTCCCTCCCCCTCTCATACTATCTTCTCTTTCTCAAATAAATAAAATCTTTTATTTTATAATTTATAATTATAAAATATATTATTTTATATTATTTATAAATTATAAATTAGATTATTTTATAATTTATAATTATAATATACATTTTAAATATATTATTTATAATGTCCTACAAAGCCTTATCAGTCTTTTTATAAAATAATTCTGGGAAGAGCTATGCCTATGGCAAACAGCAAAATGCAGGGCCACAGTGGTTCAATAACACTTGGAAAGGACACATCTAGATCCATAAAAACCAACACAGAGCTCCACAGGAGTTACTATGTAAGAGAAGGCAGAAATTTTGAAAAGAAGCTAACACTGCCTCAATGAGATCACTGGGCAGCCAGGTAGGCTGGCTTACTTAAGTAATTTGCCATAACATTGCAGTATGGGCCACTGGATTCAAATATGTACCTTATAAACATCACAAATCACTGCTAGTCATGGCCCTTTATAGCACACTGGGAATGGTTTGGACCCTCACAGTTCAACCTGTAAGTATCAAGGGTCTACTCTAAGGACCACAGCTCCTCAAACAAGCAATATGCAGAACCAATACTTGATGGAAAATAGAGTGAGAGTAGGGAAAGCCCACAGGGACCTCCCGCTTATTACACCCCTGGGGTTACTTCCTTCAAGTTGGTGCCAGTCCCGTATGTCCTCTTATTCTCAACAGGGGTTTCTCTTCAGAATTGTCATCTGCTAGCAGGTTTTTCCTCTTCTGCACTGCCTAAGGAATAGGAAATTTTCTCTCTGCTTCTCTTTACAAACATTCTAAGAATGGACAGGCCTTTTAAGAATTTTATTGCTACAGAAAAGGAAACTAAAATCGGAAATTAACATATATTTTAGAAATCTCAGAAAATTCTCATAGCACCTTTCCCTGCTCTGATGTTCCTGACTTTGTTTCTCAGGTGTTGCTGCAAGAAGTATGCCTTGATTTAATCTAGCAATTTCTAACATACTCCTGGGATCCAATTCTGTCTTGGTTAAGGGTCAGATATTGTTACTCAAACTAGTACCTGTCATATCACTGGGCTGGCATCATTGCTAAGTTTGCTTAATCCAGTCTAGAAACTGCTCTCTGTTTTCCCCAATACCACACTTAACCCATTCCTACTCTGTTTCTTTTCTTCCTTCTCTCACAGAATATTAAAAATTTTTTTCTTCAGGAGTAAGATTTTTTTTTAGGAGTAAGATTTAGTGAAGAATGCTTTTCACATTTTAAACACACTAAGCAGAATTTGGATATGCTGCATGCTGTCAATAAAATTTTTTTTCTAAAGATTTCCCCCCAGTCTTTCTTCCCTTTTCCTTTAGAATAATACTACTTACCAATGCTGCCCCAAATCTAAATATCACCCTATATGCATTCCATATTTGATTCACAGCTAAATGATTATTTATATCATAAAACATATACATAAAACATGAAAAAAACTATCACAAAAGCAGTGAGCTAAATTTCTGCTTTCAATGCCTTCTTATAAATACTTCCAAAGATAATAATGCACACAGTAAGGCTTTCAGTATTCTAGTAGGTACATAAAAACTGAGAACAGATGTGTGAAAACGGAATGTTGTCAAAAGTTATCCTGGCCTGACATCTATTTTGACCAATAATAATAAAAATACATGACAAAGAGAGAGAGGCAGAGACACAGGCAGAGGGAGAAGCAGGCTCCATGCAGGGAGCCCGATGCGGCACCCGATCCTGGGACTCCAGGATCATGCCCTGGGCTAAAGGTGGCGCTAAATCACTGAGCCACCCGGGTTGTCCCTAAAACAGGTTTTGAAAAAAATTATTACAAACTTATAAAATTTCAGAACAGAAGGGTAGAAAGTAAGAAACACATATAAAATAATGCTTTTCCTGACTTCCTCTCTCACTTTTCAAAGGTAATTATATTTGACGGAGTCTGTTCTTGGTCCTGTAAGTATCTTTAAATAATTTGCTGATACCGTTAATAAAAATTTTTTAAAGAGAATTTGTCTATAACAATGTTGACTATCGGGATGCCTGGGTGGCTCAGCGGTTGGGCGTCTGTCACATCGGGCTCCCTGCGTGGAGCCTGCTTCTTCCTCTGCCTAACTAAATAAAATCTTTAAAACAACAACAAAAACAATGCTGACTATCTAGAACTCATTTGGTGTTTGAATAGAATCACTAATTCTCAAAAAATGTTATAAAAGTGATTCTGTATTGATATACTACTCAAGTGCTCGCTTCGGCAGCACATATACTAAAAAATGATATACTACTCAAACCCTATAGGCTTTTAAGAACCAATAAGAATTCATCCCACAGTTAACAACCAAGGAATTTCTTGCCTCAAACTCATCACCTTTTTTTTTTTTTTTTAAGATTTTATTTATCTATTCATGAGAGACACAGAGAGAGGCAGAGACACAGGCAGAAGGAGAAGCAGGCTCCATGCAGGGAGCCTGATGTGGGACTCGATCCAGGGACCCCAGGATCATGCCCTGAGCTGAAGGCAGACACTCAACTGCTGGGCCACCCCGGAGTCCCCTCAAACTCATCACCTTAACCTAATAAAGGTTAAGTAAAGAATGAGATAATTTATATCTCGCTAATTATTTGTAATTCAATTACTTTATCTCCATACTGTGATTTTTCTTAAACTTCACAGCCACATTGATTAAAAAAAAGAAGAAAAAAACACATCTAATCTACTATCCCTTATGAATTCCTGATCAGTTTTCCCCATTTGTACTGTAAAACTGCCAGCTAGATCCAGGACTGTCTTCCCAAGATTTAAGCTTTATTTTAGTTTGCAGAATATGAGCTTTAAATTTTAGTCTGGGTTTCGTAAAGTAAAACCGAAGATGCTGAGAATCTGTATGTTAATATTTGTGAGTAGAGTGAAATAAGGAATTGGTATAAAGACTGGAGTTAGGCAAGGAAGACTGGGCTTCTGACTTGGATGATTCACCTAACTACTCCAACGCTCAGTTTTCTTTGCTACAAAATAGGAATAATCCCTCTGTGTTGTTACAAGGGTTAAATAATATATGTACAGTGCTTAGCACCATTCTGAACAAGTGCTTGACAAGTGGTGACCATATTAGCAGTAATAGTAGTATATAAATAACATTTATATAGTGCTTTATGATTAAAAAGCAATTTCACACATTTTAACTCAATCGGTCTTTATGGCAGTCTCACGATACAGGTGACTGCCTTGGTCCCATAGCATGCATGTGGGGGAAGCAGCACTCATACATAAAACCTCTCCCTAATACCAGGTAACCACTTTTGTAACTACATATCCTTTATTAATGTTATTAAGCTGTTTTAACAGTCTCATTTTCAACAAATAGCGTGGGATAGTAGTGCTAAGGTCACCTGTTTGCTTTGCAAAGTACTGACTGCACAGTGAAACCAAGTGATGCAGTTAAATATTTGGCTGGGCGGGGGGGAATTAAGTATAAATACTATCAGATCGTTTTTCTGTTGTATAGACTTCTATGTGGAATACACCGAAATATCTGCCTGAGTCCAAAAGACAGACTGACTTAATCAATGATCTATTAAATG
Organism: Canis lupus familiaris; assembly: GCF_011100685.1. NCBI lineage: Eukaryota > Metazoa > Chordata > Mammalia > Carnivora > Canidae > Canis > Canis lupus. The sequence continues at coordinate 26,528,739 of NC_049224.1, forward strand.
GCACAAGATTAATAAGTATTTTAATAAAGATTTTAATTTGCTGTAGGGTTTATTTCAAATAATCATACAAATCAGCAATCTTTTGACTAAATATATAAAAAGCAATACAAATGTTTAAAAATTTTATTTGAAATTAAGTGCTTCTCCACTAGAAAACTATTTTTTAAAATCCCAAATAAAATGTTCATCCTATAGAAATTATTCACAAATTTCCTAATCCTCTATTTTAACAAAGTAGAAACTCTTCAATTTCCTCAGTTAGAATTGCTATATTCTATTAAACATAAGATACCGAAATAGCATGCCTCAAGATTCAGAATAAGATTGAAGGATGCAACCATATTTAAAAAGCATACTTCTTCCTAATTTTCACTGATATTAATATCAAACTTTAAACTGAAGTATGCATACCGAAAAAACATATTCTGAATAGCACTTAACATAATCTTATGGAAGACTCACTAATTGTAGGTTTTCACTATAGTTTCTTTTTCTTTTTGTTCTTTAGCAGCTATACTACTAACTTCAGAAGGAAATTCTGCCTTTTAATCATTGTGTGATTCAATCAACACAGGTGGTTCACTTTGTATCATTTCATTATATGCAGGCCAGAGATCAAAGACTAACTTCACTCTCTTGGATTTAAGGTAAATAAATCCTTTAAGTTATTATTTACAATAATCACATTTTCTATAATACAGTTTCAATAATATTAAAACACATGTAACATTAAGTTGCGTGATTTTACCAAGAACGTAAACACACAAAATGTTATTAAAACAATTCTTGTCAAAACAGAGTATTACATATTCCGAAGGAAAAGAGAAAATCTGAAAACAAACTTTCATCCTATCCTTGGATTTTTGTTTACATTTTAAGATAGTTTTTCTACTTAAGATAAACTAATGCAAAATAAAAGTATGCTTAACATTACCTCCTGTCCTGACACTGTCACATACTGTAGAGAAGGATTTTTTAGTATTTTTCGTATTTCTTGTAAATGCATTTGGATTTTGTCAGTAACTTCTTGAATTTCATCTTTCCTCTTTTTTATTAAAGGGAAGTCAGTAAGGTCTTTGAATAATTCAGTTTTATCCCCAATTCTAAAAAAGTGAAAAAAATGCAAATACATATATTAAAGCATACTACCTATAAAGTTATCGATTATTTTTCATAGCATGATAAAATACACCAAAGGGTTGGGAATCAGGAAGACAAGGCTCTAATTCCAGCTCTATCACTTAAGTATTTATGGGCTGGTTTCTTAATTTCTTTGAAGATAGACAAAATTATCCTAACATGATTTTCATTTTGCAACTTAATGATTCCTGTGGTAAAAATGAGAGATAAAATTAAATATTTGTTGTTCACCTATGCAGAAAATAAACACGAATGTAAACACTTTTTTTTCCTTTCATACAGAGTTCTTTGTGTGGTGAACTATAAAATGATCTTGTAAAAGATAACTTGCTTCTGTAGTTTCTAAATATAAAGCAGACTACCCCAGAATATCTAGGAAATAAGAGGAAGATGCCATCTGACTCCCACTTTTGAATTAATAAACTGTTACCACTTGCTCTGTGTGGGCTGTATCTTTTCATCATCTGGTACCTGGAGAAGTACTGTATCTGTCCTAGATAATGAACTGCCTAAGTTTTAGATGGCGGAGGGTTACTTTCAACTATAACAGATAGCCTTTAGCATCCCATCACATTTCTAGTATCACATGCAACTTCTACCATTACTACTAGGGAAGCTCAAGAATCTACACATCAAATGGCAAATACATTGTTCTTCCTTTCCAGCAGTGACAGTAATCTAAGAGCTTAATACTTACTTGGCAGCTTGTTCATTAAGTATCCTCAAGTAATGCTCCACTGGACTGAGGAGTTCAGGAATTTCTAAAATAAATGTCCGGAGCAAGTCTGACTGAACGTGGGAATTAACAGCAGGTATTAGTGCTTGAAATTCTGACTTCAGGTGATACAGTGTTTTGACAATCAAGAAGAACTCTTGAGTAGAACACTGAAAAAATAAATATTTTGTAGCTAAGTAACATAAGAATATGAACACAAAGTTTAATTAGTGGTCTTTTAAATACTGGCTTTTATTTATTTTTACTAATGGTCTTTTTAAAGTCAGAATCAGAACAAAAGAAAATTTTAATTTACTCTATAAACTAGTTAATTGAAATAAAGTATTGTTGATACCTTCTAAATGTTAAATCAATAGTTCAGACACTTTACAACATTTTAAAACTCTAAAGAAAATAATTTGGGCCAAGGAGAGTAAAACCAACACTTGTTCAATAATTTTTCACTTTAAAATATATTGACCATATAGCAAAAATGCAATAAACAATGTCAAAAATATAGAAGACAATTTTGGGGAAATATCTGCAAAACATGTAAAAAATATATGGCAAAATTCTTCCCAGTATAATGAGCTTTTACACATCAACCTGGAAAAGATGAATAATCCAAAGAATAATGGCTAAGTGAATTGAATACGCAGCTCATAAAAAACAACGCCCCCCCCAAAAAAAAAAAAAAAAACGTCCAATAAGCACGATTAGCCTCACACATAATTAGAAAAAGGAAATTAAAATGACAAGATAGCATTTGTTACTTTCAGAATGCCAAAGATTTGGCCTGATAATGCCTAAGTCACACAGGGTATTAAAAAAAGACAGTTACAGGGATCCCTGGGTGGCGCAGCGGTTTAGCGCCTGCCTTTGGCCCAGGGTGCGATCCTGGAGACCCGGGATCGAATCCCACATCGGGCTCTCGGTGGGTGGAGCCTGCTTCTCCCTCTGCCTATGTCTCTCTCTCTCTCTCTCTCTCTCTCTCTCTCTGACTATCATAAATAAATAAAAATTAAAAAAAAAAGAAAGAAATCACAAAAACCTTAAAAAAAAATAAAAAATAAAATAAATAAATAAAAAAGACAGTTACAGAAGCATAACCTCTTTGAAGAGTGAAATGCACACACCCTTTGATTAAATAATTCCATCCTTAAAATTAAATAAAAACTACGCTTCAACAAGTAGTGAAAAGGTAGGTGCATCTGAATATTTATAGTAGCACCGTTGGTAATAATATTAAAAAGATGAATAGGAAACAAGTACCTAACTATCGATATCTTAGCAAAACCTCATACAATGTAATACTATTAAACAGTTAAAAAAAATTAAGACATTTGTACATACTGATGTACAGATCAACACGGAACCTCATAAATTCAACACATTAGATATACATAGTATGTTTATAATATGTATCACATGTATTTATACAAATTTCATTTTTTATTCTTCATATTATATGTATTATTCTACATAAATTAAAATATAAATAAAAATATCTGGAAAGGTACCTATGTTAACTTACTCTAGTTACCTCTGGGTGGTGTGTATGAAGGGGAGAGTAGAGAAAAACTTTTTACTTTTTACTTTATACCTTTATATACACTGTTGCAATTTTTAACATGAACATGAATAATTTTTACTTTTGGAACTTTTGATAAACAGAATAAGTTGAGCATGTATATCTATTTCACACTATCCTGAAACTACAGCCTAAGATCATTTAAAAAGGCATAAAACCTCCAGAATAACTAGAAGACAACAGTAACAACATCTAAGAAACTATAAAGTAAATGGACAAGTGGTAACTGACTTAGAAGATTCAAAATATTAGAATCTTCAGCTGACTGTGAGGAAAACTAGGACCCAACTTGAATTACACCAAGAATCCTAAAAGACTCAGAAACCGGTGGCACAAATTATCTTGGGAATTGGAAGCTGGAGGTAGGTGGGAGTAGAAAATGATTGGTTGAAAATAAATTAAGCAGCAAACATTCTTCAAAATTCTACTCCTCTCCTTGCAACTGAGCAATCACTATTCTCCTACCTTACAAAAGATTAATTTTATTCTCTGAAGGGAAAACATAGGGTACCTGAACCATCTTCAGGCACAGTAAAGGTTCAGAATACCACCAAAAGCAAGGGATAAAATAAAACAAAATGGAGATTCCCAGTTGTCTCCGTCTAGCTCCCAGAACACTGTTAGCCATTAAGGCTAAAAGAGTCCCTAGGTAATCTCATAGGCCAAAGGGAAAATTCTGAAGATACTAAAGCAGGAGTTCACCCCAAAAATGGATCAGCTAGTATACTGTATAGTTCACCTCATATTTTGCAAGCCATATTCAACTACAGAGACCTTCCTATCAGCACTTTAGCTCTTCACTCTTTAAAAATTAGAGTATCAGATAAAAAATTCTAATGTGAAATGAAAAAAAACCAAAACAATCAATCAACAAATGCTAGAGGGAATATAGTCTATATAAATAGAAAAAAATGTCTTAAAAAAAATCATTATCACTGTTGATGGAAACCCAAGCTCGTGCAGCCACTCTGGAAAACAGGATGGAGGCTCCTCAAAAAGTTGAAAAGAGAGCTATCCTATGACCCAGCAATGACACTACTAGGTATTTACCCCAAAGATACAAATGTAGTGATCCGAAGGGGCACCTGCACCCCAATGTTTATGGCAGCAATGTCCTCGATAGCCAAACTATGGAAAGCGCCCAGAGGTCTGTCCATATACTGATGAATGGATAAAGAAGATACACGCGCGCACACACACACACACACACACAAGAATTCTACTCACTCATCAAAAAAATGAAACCTTGCCACTTGCAACCAATGGATGGAACTAGAGGGTATTATGCTAAAGGAAATAAGTCAATCAGAGAAAGATAATTATCCTATGATCTCACTCATATGTGGACTTTAAGAAACAAAAGAGGATCATAGGGTAAGGGAGGGAAAAATAAAGTAAGATGAAATCAGAAAGGGAGACAAACCATAAGAGACTCTTAATCATAGGAAACAAACTGAAGATAGCTCAAGCGAAGGGGAGAGAGGGTATGCGGTAACTGGGTGATGGACATTAAGGAGGGCACAGGATGTAATGAACACTGGGTATTTTATAAGACTGAACTCTACCTCTGAAACTGTAATACACTATATGTTAATTAACTGAATTTAAATTTAAAAATAGTAATTAATTCTAAAAATCCAATATCCTCATTTAAACAGAGAATAATAGAATCATGAAACAAGAATAAGATAGTTTTTCTTTCTTAAGAGGAACATTCAGAGAACAGGATTCAATCAATTCAAATAAGAGTTGCAGGCAGCCCCAGTGGCCCAGCGGTGTAGCGCCACCTTCAGTCCAGGGTGTGATCCTGGAGACCCGGGATCGAGTCCCACGTTGGGCTCTCTGCATGGAGCCTGCTTCTCCCTCTGCCTGTGTCTCTTCCTCTCTCTGTCTCTCATGAATAAATAAATAAAATTAAAAAAACAACAACAACAACAAACAACAAATAAGAGTTGCAAAAAAGAAAGAACCGAAAAATAACTCAGGAAAATTTCCCCAAACTTGGTTGAAAGGCTGAATAAAATGGATGAAAACAGAACCAAAACATGGCAAATCATCATGAAATTATAGAACACTGGGGATGGAAAGAAAATGTTTCCATTTTTAGAAGGGAGAAAAAAAGTCACACCAAGAATCAGGAATCGGACCGTTCAATAATAATAGAAGCTAGAAGACAATGAAGTAATACAAAATTCTAAAGGAAAATAATTTATAGCCTATAATTTTATTTTTTTAAAGATTTATTTATTTATGATAGACAGAGAGGGAGAGAGAGAGACAGAGAGAGAGGGAGAGACACAGGAGGAGGGAGAAGCAGGCTCCATGCCAGGAGCCCGACGTGGGACTCGATCCCGGGACTGCAGGATCGCGCCCTAGGCCAAAGGCAGGCGCTAAACTGCTGAGCCACCCAGGGATCCCCTATAGCCTATAATTTTATATCCCAGTCAAACCACTAATCAAATGTGAGTAGAAAAAAGACATTTCCAGGCATTAATGTTTCAAAACACTTATGTTGACCCAACACAGGTTTGTATTGTGCAGGTCCACTTCTACACAGAATTTTTTGGATGAATACTACAGTACAGCAAACGTATTTCCTCTTTCTCAAAAGAAATTTTCTAAATATTATGATTTTCTTCACATCTTTTCTCTAGCTGACTTAATTGTAACAATACAGTATATGATAAAATATACAAAATGTGTTAATCAACTATCATTAAAGTTTCAGGTCAATAGCAGGCTATTAGTAGTTAAGTTTTGGGGGAGTCAAAAGTTATATATAGATTTTCTTTTTTTATTTTTTATTATTTTTTTATATATAGATTTTCAACTGTAAGGAGTCAATGCCCTTAACTCCTGCATTGTCCAAGGGAGGTTAGGTCAATCGTATTTCCAATACCCTTTCTCAGGATGCTTCTAGAGAAGGCACGCCATCTGAATGAAGCAATAAACCAAAAGGAAGACTTGGAATACAGAAAGATTCAATTAAAGGGAAATAAATCAAAGAATGTAGCTGTACAGCTAGTACAAACCTGGTCTAGGTTGAACCAGGTAAAATGAAATAGAATATCTGATGAAAAGAAGTATCTTGAGATGAGATGATGATTTAAGGTTGAATTAATGATACGTACGCATAATAAGTAGTACACATAAAATGAATTAATGATAAATACATATTTAGAAAGAATTATTAACTAAAAGGAATGAAGTAAATTATGGAGAAAAATGAGTTAGGTCCAACTGAACAAAAGTTGAATCTAAAGTTATAAATTATCTCTTTCCCAGAAAGGCCACCATATGATGGGAAAGGTACATAAATATCGGAAGCTGGATTTTTGTAATGTGGAGCCTAGAAATTTTTGACCAACAGTCAATAGTTAATTATTAAGTAGATATACATTCTAACAAAAGTGAAGAACTAAAAATAAACATTTCAATACAATTTTTGAATAATAATCTCTTATAATTATTGCAATTTGAGAGAGAAAAGGGGTTGATTTTTCATCCTCTAAGTCAGCAACAGAAGCAAAGTAAAAATGAAGCACTCTGCAATCAGGCTTTAAGTATCTAAAGCATATTGTTTTCAAGTTTCTTAAACAAAACAACTCAACAGAGCGGCCAGAAAGCTGAAGGTAAGGGTGAAGTAGTAGCTCCTGGAGTCACTTATGTTCAACCCCATTTCCAGCAGCAAATTTCTCTGTGGAAGAGCTTTAGAACACATCCATAAGTGTGGAAACGGGTCATCACGGGACTGGAAGAACTCCAGCCTAACTTCCATATTGAAAATGTGGTTTAGGCTTATACCAGTCTGGCCAAGAAATTATTCTCGCCTACAAAATTCTGGAAACACTCTCCTCTAACATTTACTTAGTGCTATAATCCTTTAAATGTATTCACCAATCTTAGCAGTTATGTATCATTTTCTTACAAAATAGTTCTTGGGCAAAGTTAATATGAGTTTCTAAGACTAACACTTTTCTAAGATTAGGATTTGAAGTTTTACTATAAAATACTAATTTTATACATATATTTTTAGTAAAATACTTCTACTAATAAAGAAATGTTTATTTTGTTTCAGGGTCGGCCTTCTCGGTATCCTCTATTATTATCAACCTATTTGTGACTATTCCATGGCACCTTCCACACAGCCATATGGCCTAGGCTTACCACTTCCACAACATCCAAACAGTGCTCCTAACCATTTTATGAATTTTACATAATTGGCACAGTCTGTACCCAGGATATCACCCACCATTTGGTGCATACAGCAGAAGCTTATTTAGAGTAATCTAATGATAAAGAACAGACATGTGTTTGATGGTGTGTTCCAAGAGCCAACTATCTAATCTATAAAAATTTGGTTTAAAGCACTTAGACTTCCTAAAGTTAGTCTGTTACCAAGTCATTTCTAATTCTCACTTTTCAAATCAATCTTCAGGCACACTTGTGTAAACATTAAAACAGCAATAACGAACAACTTCTAAGTGAGTCATAAGTTCCTTCACTGAAGTACAGTTTGAAACTCTAAACCAAAGTCATGCTTGGTTACTTTTAAAATGAATTTGAGTCTATACCATATAATTTTAATTATATGTGAAATTTTAAAAAAGGCAAACCCATAGATTGAATAGATTTGTGTCAGAGGTGGGCCATGGAGGACAAGTGGATGGAATGGGTAAAGATAATCAAAAGGTACAAACTTCCAATTATAAAATAAATAAGTCCTGGAGATGTAATGTATAGCATGGTAAGTTTAGTTAGTAATACTGTATTGTATGTTTGAATATTGCTTAGAAAGTAGATCTTAAAAGTTCTCATCATAAGAAAAAGAAGGCTTTTTAACTATGTGTGGTGATGAATGTTAATTAGACCTATTATGGGTCTAAATTAACTACTGTGGTTATTATTTCTCAATATATACATTAATCAAACCATTGATTATGCGGTACACCTGAAATACAATGTTATATATCACTTATATCTCAATTTAAAAAAAGAATTAGATTCTGAGTTTTACCAGAATTTTTAAACTTTCGTAAATACACGAATCATGAATTGAAAACATCAAAGTTTAAAGACAGGAAGTAAAGCACAACAGAAATCACAGCACCATGAAAAGATGCTTCTGTCTTGATGTCATGTATACTTTGATTCAGTTCTTTTAATTAGCAATTAACAATTTTCTCAGCTTTGTCCCTATTCTTTTTGAGGAAAAAAAAAAATCTTTAACGACTGTCAGTAAATCCTTTCAAGCAGTGAAGACAAGATGCTTGGAGATCTATTGCTTGATGAAAGGTAATATGCATTGATTGTCAGGTACTCAACCAATGATATAACAAATGGTTTGACATGGCCTCTTACCCTTGAAAACGTCAACCATAAAACTTCCAACTGCACTAGTCCCCCCTTATCTACAGTGGATATGTTCTAAGACTCCCAGTGCATATCTGAAACTACAGATAGTACCTAACCTCTATGTACTGTCTTTTCTATACATACATACATACCTATGATAAAGTTTAATTGATAAATTAGGCACAGTAAGAGATGCACAACAATAACTAACAATAAAGTAGAACAAGTGTAACAATATACTGAAAGAGAAGTTATAAGAATGTGATCTGTCCATATATATTGTACTGTACTCACACTTCTTATGATGACATGAGATAAAATGCCAAGTGATGAGATGAAGTGAGGTGAATGTCAAAGGCATTGTGATATAAAGTGAGGCTATTACTGAACTTCTGACAATATGTCAGAAGGTGATCATCTGCTTCTGGACTGCTGCTGATGGTAACTGGAACTGCAGGTAATGGGGGAGTACTGTATCAGGACAACCTCTGCTACTGCCAGCAAAACACAAGTGCATCAAGTGATGGTACAAAAGACTCCACTGAGCCCATAACCAACTCAAGCATTTTTCCCTAGGGATTAGTATTTCCCCATTCTGGCTTATTCTTTGTTTTCAAATTTAGCTGAAGCATATGGAGCGGTTACATAAGTCCTCTTGGGCACTGCAAGTATTCTCAGAAGCAGTACTTATCGTTCCAGCAAAACTTTGTGGGGGAAAGGACTAAAAAAAGTAAAGACTAATGAAAAATTGGTCACAACTAAAATGTGGGCACATAAAAATTGCTCTACAATAAAATTATTACTTTGGCAAGGATTTACATTTGGGCAGAAAATAAAGATGGCTTATGTCAGGATAACCAGGGAAAAAATGAGATGGTAGCAAAACTACTACATCAAAAATGGTAATGTCCGAATGTACCCATTAAAAACCTAGTCAAGGAACCTGGTTTAAGTATTAATTCTGTCCCTTACTAACAAACTACTAACTCTCATCTCAGCATCATCATTTTATCCAAGGTAATGCAAGCTGTGGTAGCATTATATAGAGAGAGCAGTATATATAATCTCCCTTTAGTAAGAAGGTGAGAAACACAGTATCTCCTCAATTTCATAAGTGAGATAGACAAATACCATATGATTTCACTTCTGTAGAATTTAAGAAACAAAGCAAACAAGCGAAGGGAAAGAAATAAGAGAGATCAGGAAACAAACTCTTCTATATAGAACAAACTGAGTTACCAGAGGGGAGGTTGGAGGGGGGAAGGGTGAAATAGGTGATGGGGATTCAGGACTGCACTCGTCACTTATTTTGCTTAGCACAATCTCTAGCTTCATCTATGTCATAGCAAAGGACAAGATTTCATTCATTTTTATGGCTGAATAATATTCCATTATATATACATACATGTATACACACACATGTGTATATATACACACACACATATATGTATGTACACACACACGCCACCTCTCCTTTATCCATCCGTCAGTTGACAGATACCTGGGCTGCTTCCATAATTTGGCTATTGTAAATAATGCTGCTATAAACATAAGGGTGGGGATCCCTGGGTGGCGCAGCGGTTTGGCGCCTGCCTTTGGCCCAGGGCACGATCCTGGAGACCCGGGATCGAATCCCACGTCGGGCTCCTGGTGCATGGAGCCTGCTTCTCCCTCTGCCTATGTCTCTGCCTCTCTCTCTCTCTCTCTCTGTGACTATCATAAATAAATAAAAATTAAAAAAAAATAAAAATAAACATAAGGGTGTATATATCTCTTTGAATTAGTGTTCTTGTATTCTTTGAGGATATGCAATTGCTGAAACACAGGGTAGTTTTATTTTTAACTTTTTGAGGAATCCCCCTGCCCATACTGTTTTCCACAGTGGTTGCATCACTTTGCATTCCCACCAACAGCACAGAGGGTTCCTTTTTCTTCACATCCTTGCCAAAAACTGTTGTTTCTTATATTGTTGATTTTATTCATTCTGACAGTTGTGAGGTGCTGTAGTTTTGATTTGCATTTCCCTGATATGTGACGATGAGGAACTTTTCATGTGTCTGTTGGCCATCTGGATTGTCTTCTTTGGAGAAATGTCTGTTCATGCCTTCTGCCCATTTTTAAATTGAATTATTTATTTTGGGGGTATTGACCTGTATAAGTTCTTTACATATTTTGAATACTAACCCTTTATTGGATATGTTTGCAAATATCTTCTCCCATTTCATAGGCTGCCTTTTAGTTTTGTTGACCGTTTCCTTTACTGTGCAGGAGCTTTTTATTTTGATTAGTCCTAATCATTTATTCTTGCTTTTATTTCCCTTGCCTCAGACATATCTAGAAAGAAGTTACTATGGCTAATGTCAAAAAAGTTACTGCTTGTGTTCTCTTCTAGGATTTTTATGGCTTTAGGACTCACATTAAGTCTTTTACCCATTTTGGATTTATTTTTGTGTATGCTGTAAGAAACTGGTCCAGTTTCATTCTTTAAGATTTATATATTTATTATTAGACAGAAAGACTGAGTGCAAGTAGGGGAAATGGCAAAGGGAGGAGAGAATCTTAAACAGACTGCTCACTGAGTGCAGAACCCAATTACAGGGCTCAACCTCACAATCCTGACACCATGACCTGAGTTAAAATCAAGAGCCACACATTTAACCGACTGAGCCACCCAGTTTCATTATTCTGCATGTTGCTGTCCAGTTTCCCCAATACCACGGTTGAAGAAATTCTTTTTCTAAAGATTTATTTATTTTTTGAGAGAGTGAGAGCAAGTGGGGGGAGGGGTAAAGGGAGAGAATCTTTAAGCAGACTCCTGACTGAGTGCAGAATCAGACAATGCAGGGCTCAATTTCACCACCTATGAGATCATGATTTGAGCTGAAACCAAGACTTGGATGCTTATCTGACTATGTCATCCAGGTGATCTTCAAGTGTCTTTTTCCCATTGGAAATTCTTTCCTGCTTTGTTGAAGGTTAAGTGACCATATAATTGTGGATTTGTTTCTGGATTTTCTATTTTGTTCCATCAATCTATGTGTTTATTTTCATGCCAGTACCACACTGTTTTGATTACTGGAGCTTTATAATAAAACTTGAAGCCCAGAACTGTGATGCCTCCAGCTTTGCTTTTCTTTTTTAAGATTGCTTTAGCTATTTGGGGTTTTCTGAGGTTCCACACAGATTTTAGGATTGTTTGTCCTAGTTCTGTGGGAAAAAAAGCTGTTGGTATTTTGATAACGATTGAATTAAGTCTGTAGATTGCTCTGGGTAGTATAGAATTTTAATAATATTTGTTCTTCCAAATATTGGAAGATGGAATGTCTTTCCATTTCTTTGTGCTGTCTTCAATTTTTTTCATCTGTGTTAAGCTTAATTTTTTAATTTTTATTTTCATTTGAGTTGACACACAATGTTACATTGGTTTCAGATGTACAACATAGTAATTTGACATTATACATTATGCTTGCTCACCATAAGTGTAGCTACCATCTGTCACAATGTCATTATTATATATATCAGTGACTATATTCCCTCTGTGGTATCTTTTATTCCTGTAATTGACTTATCCATAACAGGAAACATGCACCTCCACTCTCTTTCATCCATTTTGTCCATTCCCCCACCTCCTTCCTTCTGGCAACCATCAGTTTGTTCTCTGTATTCACATGTCTGATTCTGCTTTTTTGTTTATTCATTTGTTTTCTTTTTCTCAGTCTTATTTCACATAGCTCTAGGTCTATCATGTTGCAAATGGCAAGATCTCATACTTTTTTTATGGCTGAAAAATATTGTATATATACAACACACTTTCCTTTTCCATTTGTTCATTTTTGTTTTTTGGACTCCACATGTAAATGAAATCTGACTTATTCACCTTTCTCTGACTTATTCCACCTAGCATTATACCCTCTATATCGATTCATGTTGACAGAAATGTTGAGATTGCTTTCTTTTCATGGCTCAGTAATATTTCATTCTGTAATATTCCAATATATATCTCATCTACTTTTTTTTAAAGCTCTCATTTAAATCCCAGCTAGTCAACATACAGTGTATTACCAGCTTCAGGTATACAATTCAGTGACTCAATAGCTATATGCAACACCAGGTACTCATCGCAACAAGTGTACTCCTTAATCTCCATTACCAATTTCACCCAATCCTCCACCTACCTCCCCTGTGATAACCATCAGTTTGTTCTCTATAATTAAGAGTCTCTTCCATGGTTTGCTCACTCTCCCTTTCTTCCCCCATGCTCATTTGTTTTGCTTCTTAAAATCCACAAGTGAAACCATATGGTATTTGTCTTTTTCTGACTTTTTTCACTTAGCATAATATTCTCTAGGCTCCATCCACATCATTACAAATGCCATGCTTTTGTCCTTTTTATGGTGGAATAATATTCCATTGTGTGTGTGTGTGTGTGTGTGTGTGTGTGTACACCCTTTGGCGCACGGGTCCCGGGATCGAGTCCCACATTGGGCTTTCTGCATGGAGCCTGCTTCTCCCTCTGCCTGTGTCTCTGCCTCTCTCTATGTGTCTCTCATGAATAAATAAAATCTTTAAAAAATAAAAAAAATTAAAAAATAAACTTCCCTCTTATGGCCACCTTTGCTGCATCCCAAAAGTTTTGAACCATCACATTTTCATTTGCATTTGTTTCCATGTAGTTTCTTACGTTTACGTTTCCTTTGATTTCTTGGTTGACCCATTTAACATTTAGTAGCATGTTGCTTAACCTCCATGTATTTGTGGTATTTCCAGATTTTTTCTTATGGCTAACTTCCAGTTTCATAGCATTGTGGTCAGAAAAGATGCATGGTATGACTTGGATCTTCTCAAATTTGCTGAGGTATGTTTTGTGGGCTAGTATGTGATCTATTCTGGAGAATGTTCTATGTGCATTTGAAAACAATTGTAGATTCTGTTGGTTTAGGATGGAATGTTCTGAGTAGATCTGTTAAGTCCATCTGGTCTAGTGTGTCATTCAAAGCCATTGTTTCTTTGTTAATTTTCTGTTTAGATGATGTGTGTATTGATGTAAATGAAGTGTTACAGTCCTCTACTATTATCGATTATCAATTAGTCCCTTTATGTTTGTTATTAACTGCTTATGTATTTGGGTGCTTCTATGTTAGGAGCATACATATTTACAATTGTTTACCTTCTTCTTGGATTGTCCCCTTTATTATTACCTAGTGCCCTTCTTTGTCTCTTGTTACACTTCTTGTTTTAAAGTCTAGTTTGTCCAGTATTAAGTATTGCTACACTGGCTTTCTTCTGACATACAATTACATAGTAGATGTATCTCCATTCCCTTACTTTCAATCTGCATGTGTCTTTAGCTCTAAAATGAGTCTCTTATGAGCAGCATATAGATGGGTCTTGTGGGACGCCTGGGTGGCTCAGCGGTCGAACGTCTGCCTTTTGCTCCGGCCATGATCTTGGGTCCCTGTGTTCGAGTACCACATCAGGCTCCCTACAGGGAGCCTACTTCTCCCTCTGCCTGTGTTTCTGCCTCTCTCTCTGTCTTCTCATGAATAAATACATAAAATCTTTAAAAAAAAATCAGGTGACAATAAAAAAACAAGACTCATCTTTTCTTTTCTTTTTAAAAAGATTTTATGTGTTTATTCATGAGAGACACAAAGAGAGAGGCAGAGACACAGGCAGAGGGAGAAGCAGGCTCCCCGCAGGAAGCCTGATGCAGCATTCCATCCCTAGTCCGGGGATCATGCCCTGAGCCAAAAGCAGACATTCAACTGCTGAACCACCCAGGCGTCCCATGTCTTTTGATTGTTCAGTCCATTTACATTCAAAGTAATTATTGATAGATATGTATTTATTACCATTTTATTACTTCTTTTGTGGTGGTTTTTAAAGACATTCTCTAATCCTTTCTCGTCTTCCTCTCTTTCATATTTTGCTGATTTTCTATAGTGGATATATATGGATTTCTTTCTCTTTATTCTTTACAAGTTAGTGGTTTTGTATATGGTTACCATGTGGTTTCTATAAAACCTCTTCTGCATGTAGCAGTCTATATTAAGTTGATGACTGTTTAAGTTTGAATCCATTCTTTTTTCCTTCCCCCTCCAAGTTTTAGGTATATGTTACTATATTTTAAATCCTCTCTTGTGACTTCCTTGACTGATTTTTTACACAAATAGTTTTTTAGGGGGGAGGGGGCAGATTTCCTTTTATTTCACCTTTGGTCCCTTCTTTCCACTCAAGGTCTCCTTTAATATTTCTTGAAGGGCTGGTTTAGTGGTCATCAATACCTTTTAGTTTTTATTTGTCTGGAAAACTATCTCTTCTTCTATCCTGGATGACAGCCTTGCTGGATAGAGTATTCTTGGCTGCAGATTTTTCCCATTCAGCACTTTGAGTATATTGTACCACTACTTTCTGATTTGCAAAGTTTCTGCTGAAAAATCTCCTGCTATCCTCATGGGAAAACCCTCTTTTGTTATTGTTATGACAAACTGTAAAGCTTAAATGATAAAAATCAAAATAATGTTTTTTACTTAGCTTCAATACCCAACTCATTTGCATATTGATACCACCACAGATATATTAGCAGAGTTTCCCTCTGGATAAATCACGTAAGAAGTTATTCTGGAGGACAACCTGGGTGGCTCAGCGGTTTAGTGCCGCCTTCAGCCCAGGGTGTGATCCTGGAGACCCAGGATAGAGTCCCACATCGGGCTCCCTGCGTGGAGCCTGCTTCTCCCTCTGCCTATGTCTCTTGCTCTCTCTCTCTCTCTCTCTCTCTCTCTCTCTGTCTCTCATGAATAAATAAAATCTTTAAAAAAAAAAGTTATTCTGAGGTCAAAAGAAATAAGACATCTTTTTTTAAAAATGGCTAGTCTATGGGTATCTGAGAGGTCAGTTGGTTAAGCATCCGACTCCTAGTTTCAGGTCAGGTCATAATCTCAGGATTGTAGGATCAAGCCTCACGTCAAGCTCTGTGCTCAGCACAGAGTTTGCTTGGGATTCTCTCTCCCCAATCTCAGTGCTCCTCTCTCCCACCACTGTGCTCACATGTGCTCTCTCTCAAATAAGTAAATAAATGTTTTTGTTTTTTTTAAAATGGCTAGTCTAAGAAATTTTCTATTTTGATGATGATTCACATTTTGAGGATGAAACTTAAGAGTATCTTGTATCTTAATAGGAGGGCCTGTATATGTTGCTGTAGTTAACAGAAATGGGTGAACTTTACTTTTTACAATGCAAAAATTGGAATAATTTTAATTTGTGCAATTAAATGTTCTGAGAATTCTCTCATGATACCATTGAGATTTCACAAAAGAATAATAATGATAAAGCTCTGTGTTTTCCTTTAATATCTGGTGTCCTTATGTTAAAGAACATTATGAGTTTTCTTTTAAAAGGTTTTATTTATTCACGAGAGACAGAGAGAGAGAGAAAGAGAGAGGCAGAGACACAGGCAGAGGGAGAAGCAGGCTCCACGCAGGAAGCCTGATGTGGGACTCGATCCCAGGATTCCAGGATCATGCCCTGGGCCAAGGCAGGCGCTAAACAGCTGAGCCACCCAGGGATTTCCATATTATCAGTTTTAATAGATTTAATTTCTCTCACACTTACTTTTTTGTGATAAATGCTACAGAGTCCTCTCTCTATATCGGGCAATTTACGTAGATGATTTTCTATCTGACCAAACACACTGGATTCTGAATGGAGTACTTCAGAGACAGCATCTAGTCGAGCATTTATTTCCCTGTGAGAAAGAGTAATAACAATCATAAGATATGTTAGGAATTCAGAATATAGACATTTCCCACTCTCAAGCCCAGTACTGTGACAAGAGCTACTTAGAAAAACACAGACTCCTCCATACCTCTGGCTCTTCCCTACCCCTATCATTTGAATCAAAGAGCAGGTACAAGGAAAATCATTAGCTAGGTGGAGCAGAAATTGGCTCATTAGGTTTTCCATTCCTTCTGGGCAAACACATAGACGACATTTCCCAGTTTCCCTCTGCAATTACGTATTGCCATGTACCCAAGTTGTAGACAATAACATGTATGCAGAAATGATTAAGCCACTTCTAGCTCTGGCCCATAAAAACCTCCTTTGTGATTGTTCACATCTGCTCTTTCCCCATCTGAATGTTGGGCCCAGAACAACCTAATGAGCCACCTGAAGACTCTCTCAGCCTGGATCTTTTAGTGGAGCAGAAAACCCATCGTTCCCACATTTGTTACCGGCTGGACTTTACATTAGCAAGAAGTAAACTTTTATTGTATTTAAACCACCAAGATTGAGGATTTATTTGTTACAACTGCTTGTTTTACCTTGGCTAATATAATAGGTCTACAATGGGCAACTGAGTTTTCTAGTCTGACTGAAATGGCTGATCATCTCAGTCAAAAACCAATTCATTCAGTCAGCCAAATATTCTGATCAAAGACTTGGTGGTGGGGATCCCTGGGTGGCTCAGCGGTTAAGTGCCTGCCTTCGGCCCAGGGCATGATCCTGGAGTACGGGATCAAATCCCACATCAGGCTCTCTGCATGGAGCCTGCTTCTACCTCTGTCTGTGTCTCTGCCTCTCTCTCTCTCTCTCTCTCTCTCATGAATAAATAAATAAAATCTTAAAAAAAAAAAAGACTTAGTGGTGGTGGTGGTGGCTAAACTGACTGACTCTTTGAAGTGGGATGAGGCATGTAGACTGAGCAAAGCGGAGCAGTAACAGAAAGTATAGAAGATAAGACATCAGGAGTCAGGGAAGACCAAAGTGGCAGGATTTCATCAGTGGCTGCACCCTAAGTGATGGGCAGGCCACTTGGGAGGAAATAGTGAGGCTGTCAATGGAAACCTGATTGACTAATAAATGTGCCCTGAATGCGATGCGGCCCCATCTAGTACCTATAAATGCCAAAGCCCACACTAGGTATGATGGCTATAATGTGGTATTAAAGACTGAGATAAGTAAACATACCTAGTAGATAGTGGGCCCTCAGAAAAAAAAAAAATTTTTTTTCAATCAGTGAAAGAATGAACTGACATTTAGGGGCAAAGGGAAATATGAGCTACTGAATATACATTTGTCTAACAAAGTTCTGTTGTTATCACACACACAGAAGTGAAGGGCAAGCTTTACATCAGAACCCTGAGTAGATGACTGTTAAACTAAGTACTTTCCAATTAACTGAGTGCTTTACTCTTTATTATCCTTCAAACTACTTTGTGAGGTCATGCCTGCTAACAACATGCATACTAAGCTGGTTTCATTTTTGTTCCATTTTTCTCTGGCTCATACTCTACTGTGCAGAACAGGAATTTGGTTCAGTATGACATAGTAGAATACACCAGAGTTTTATAGAAATACACACTGGTTCCTCTATTCTCAGTTGCGTGGCCTCTCAAATCAATCCATTTCTTTCCATCTCTACTGCCGTTACACTAGTCTAAGTAAAAATCATTTTTCATACAGACTGCAAAAAGAGCCTCCTAACTTTCTCCCATCCATTTCTCCCTTTTTCCAATCCATTTTCCACACTGTAGCCTGAGCAGTCTTCCAAATCTGCTTGAGTCTTATCTCTGGCTTTCAGCTCATCAATGTCTTGCCAATAATCTTAGATCCCTTTATTAACCCACTGGTCCCTGCTTACCTCTCAAGTCTCACCTCAGGCCACTATCACTCTCTTCCTCTCACTTTAAGTCTCAGTTAGACTGAACTTGTTTCAATATTTTGGTAACTCCAAGTTCCCTGACATCTGGGCCTCCTCATTTGCTGCACACTCTGCATTGAAGACTCTCTTTCTCTTTCCTACTACCTACCAGCTCCACTTTGGCCAACTCCTACTCACCCTTCTTCTGGAAGGGCCTTCTGGACTCATCAGACCAGATTTAATCCTTTGAAATCCTTTTCCATACAACCCTCTATTGCCTTTCCATAGTGAAAATCATAACTGTATTTATTTCTCTGTCTTTTCAGCTGGACTGTAAGCTCAGTGAGAAGAGGGATCATTTCTTCATTTCCACAGTTCTGTTATCACAATATGTGTTCAATAGGTAGTTCTTGAATTCAATTCAGCTCAATTCCAAAGACTACATATAAAGTAAATCAAAATGAGGCAAAAAAATTTAAATTTTCTTTGCATAGGATTGTTGTGATAAAATAAATCAATGTTTTACCCTAACGTTTACCCAAAATGCTATACAAATATAAAGTTTTATTTTAATAACTCACTCCTGCATAAATGAAAGATAACACCAATTGGAACAGACTAGGTTGATGCTACAGATGGTATGAGGACAGATAAAATAATACCATCTGTGAACGTATAAGACAGCCTACAAAGATAGCTGTGCTCTCAAAAATTACAAAGGTTGTTGGGATTTATGGAAAGATAAAAAGCAAAAGAGGTTAATAAAAACCTAAGTCATATTTATGAAATCTTCCAGAAGATCTTTTAAAAATAGACATAAAACTATAAATTTCTTAGAGATAAAAAAGGTGGTGGTATGTCGGTTCGCAATCTGGAAAAATACAAAGGTACTGGCTTTTTATTTTAGCCTAATGATAGCACAGGCAAAAGCATATTTACTATGAATCATTTTGGTTTTAAACCAGCCTTCATTGGTTAGGGAGGTAATAACTCAGAAGTTAAAAATCTGGGCAGGTGACCTCAGTTAAAATCCAGGCTCTATCATTTACCAATTAGTCTTGTCCTAGTTTCTCCATATATAAAATGGGAATAATAATGGTCTCTAACTCAGAGTTGTTACAAGACTGCAATGAAATAATGCATGCTAAACATTCACTACAGTGCCTGGTACATAGTAACTAATCAATACATATTAGTTGTTATCATCATTATTACAGCAATCTTTATTTGCTTATACAATTTGTCTGGTAGATACCACAAAGAACAGCATGGAAGGGGGGAAACAGCACCCAAAATATAATTGTGTACAGAGCCATAAGGCACAGACATGCAAAGAAAAATATTTGGTGCAAAATGAACAAGAAAGAATAGTCCGGGGTTCTCAAGTGCCAAATCTGACTCGTGGTGGTGACTTGAAGCACTGTGTTGAGACTGGTTAGTAGGCTGCACTGAAAAAGAATGCCATAACCCATTACAGACGTTTAGAACAGGCAGGGAGAGAATGAAAGGGTGTGTGGCACTGTTTACTATAAATTTCTCACCACTGGAGGAGCTAGTTCTACTTTTATCTCCTATATGCAGACCAAAAATGACTACTAATCAGGTTTTTTAAAAAAGTCTACATATCTTGGAACTGTACTTAGCAGCAATAACAAAACTGCCAAGTAACTCTAATAAAACAATATGTCAGATCACCAAAATAGAGAAAAAATATTTTGGTGCAATCAATGAGAGAGATTCAGTGATCATGACAGTCAAAAAAACAAGAAGTAGCACTGTCAAAAAGAAAAAAAAAAGTAGCACTGTCAACTAGATGATGATGAAAATATTTATGTCAAGATGCCCTACAGTATTCTATAGTCGATCTTACAGCGTTACACATTCTAAAAAATGAAAAGAAGGCACCTGAGTCATTTCATTCCATATGACAAAAAACAATGGACTTGAGGTCCTAAGGATGACAAAGATTCTTCTTTACCACCAAAGACTCAAGGACTAAGAGTGGGTGTCACTAGAGTCCTTCACATTTGAAAATGAATTGGGTGATGATGCCATCTGTTGTGTGTAGCTATCACTCAGAAACAGTACGTAACCTACCGCTGTTGACACCGTAAGGACATGTGATGAAGTCTGGACCTCTTGGTTGCTGTTTGTGGAGATGCCTCTATAATTCTAACATAAAGTTACTTGGGGGGAGAAAGCTAAAATACAAATTTCGGAGGAGAGGTGGTTTTTTGTTGTGTGTTTGTTCTGACTTTTCACTGAAAGGGTTGCTCTAAAGACAGATGATATAAAATGAGGAAATTAAATTCAGACATTACCATGCTAGCCATGCAATACGGCTCAACTACCTACCTAACACAGCTTTCTAACAGAAATATGACAGGGTTTATGATTACTTGGTTCTCCCTAGCATCACACACACCATTCACTGGTTCATTGAATGAACAAGTACCGAGGGCTTACAGAAGTATTGATTGTAGAAGCAGCAAAGGAAGATGTACAGGAAGATGAAGGCTACATTGTGAAAGCATGACAGCACAAGCTAGGCAGCCAGGCAATGAATGGTCACGTGAGGGACACAGGCCACACAGCAGCTCAGACTTTCTCCTGAGAATAATGGAGCCAATGGCTAATGTCTGAAAGGACAAGGACAGGGGCAGGAAGACTGGTGAGAAGGCATTCTAATTTGCATGTAGGATCTATAGCTCCCAGAGCAGTGGGGTTGATGATCTGAATTTGGGCAAAGAATAGAGGGATGAAGAGGCACACAGTTTTAAGAGATATAAGAAGGTCAAATTAACAGGAGTTGTGACAGATTAGATAAGGCAAGGAAGAGCACTGAGTGTTATACTGTATGTTGACAAATTGAATTTAAATAAAATTAAAAAGAAAAAAAAAAAAAAAAAGACCAGGCAAGGAAGGTGGAGAAGAAGGAATAGTTTGAGTAAGGAGATGTGATACGAGTTATCCACAAATATTATGCTCAAGACCTTCCAGATAATGAAAGGTTTTATTTAGAAATTACATTCTAAAGAGCTATTTCGAGTATGTACCTTATTGCAAATTATAAATTACTAAACAAGCTTTCGAGGATTTTTATTACCCCTGTTCTAGTGATGCATCATTTTACGAATAGACAACAATTCACCCTTTTCAGAATATTAAACAGAACAATTTTCAGACAGCCACCCTCCATTACCAGTTTAGGATGTAAACTTGAGTCTTTGAAAAAAGCACAATATGATTTTTGCTTTTGGTGTTAATGAGAACCTGTACTTTCAGACTATCATTCTAATGAGGACAATCGAAAAAGCCAAATGAAACAAAAATGTGTTCATAAAAGCATCAAAGAACAAAATGGTAAGGAGTAACTAAACCAAAATCTAAAGGAAAACAAGAACCCAGAGAAGTAATCCAGCAGTCAAAGCCACTTTTACATTGAAGAGATCTACTGAAAAATGAGCTAGCCTCACAGTAAAGATGAACTTGGAGTAGGTTAGCATCATTTGGATGGACTAAAACATATCAAATGCTGAACCTGAATTAAGATGGTCCCAGAATGGTCACGCTACCAAGAACCTCGCAGAAGCATACCTTCACCCTAGCCCTCCCATTAACAGGAGTTAAATTTCCAAAGAACATAATCCGTACACAAAGATAATCAAGCATAAAAAGCAACTAGATGACTAAGAATCAAGAGAAACAAGAGGCAACAGGAACCGACATACAAATAACAAAGGTTTGGGCAGGAAAGGGGATGGTTAAATGAAACAAACAAACCTCAATAAATCAAAAGAAATCACTGAAAGAAAGCAAATGAAGCACAGAACAGCTGGTGAAATTGAAAATCAAATCAGTTATGTAATTTTTAGAGTATCACAGGTGATCTTTCTTTGCTCTCTGCTCTCTGTAATATTTTTACATCTGATTGTAGTGCCTGTCACATAGTTTCAGTGTGATTTAGTGAAATGTGGATTTCTTGTTTGTTCTCAAACACACTTTGAATCGACTGTGATTCCTAAACATAAGGATTCATATCTTTCATGAAATATGAGAAATTCTCATCCTTAATAAAGGATTGTCAAAGGACAATCTGATGAGGATTATGTTAGAGCACTTAATTCTCTTTTTGCCTTTCGCTCTTATATTTTTTATATTGTTTCTCTGTGCTACACTCCAGGTATCTATTCCTGTGTAACCCACCTACTGTTTCTAAAAGTTGTATGTGGTTCTTTTTAAAAAACAACCTAATCTCTTTTGATGGCATTTTTGCTCTGTGCTCATATCTTTCATTCTTTTTTGTATTTCTTTTAACTTTAGCTTAACTGTTGATACTTAGCTTCATAATCCCATTATCTGAAGATCTTGGGATTCTAATTCTGCTCTTTAGAATTTCTGCTCACACTCATGGTTACTTGTCTCCCTGCCTTTTTGTAATTGAGGTTTTTAAGCTTATGGTAGAGCTTTCTCTTTGGGATACCCAGGAGGCCTGGACTGAGAGTGCATCCCTTCAGGGAGGTTTTTTTATTTGCTTCTGCTAGGAACCCTGAGGCATGGGGCCATTTAAAACAAATTTCACAAGTTGGAAATTGCCAGACCACACAAACAGATAGTACAAATTAGAATAGGGAACCTGAGTGAGGATGAGCCTGTGGTTAAGAATTCTTGGCAAATTTTCCCTCTAAAGACTAGGCGAAGACAAACATATGGCCTTGTCCCTACTCTTTAGTGAAATTATGATCCTTTGAGGGTCTCACATTACTATATGCTCCCTAACTTCGACACAAGGCCTTCATTGAAGTTTCCCACAAGGCTTTTTAAAACCCAATTCTTTTGATTACCAACATCTGCAAAGGCTTAGGAAGGCAACTGCAGCAGCAAAGTCAACTCCCATTTCCAGCTCCTTCTTCAATCCGTTCCTTCAGTCTTCCTCCTCCTCCTTATTATTATTATTATTATTATTATTGAGGAAGCTCAGCTATGTCCTAAAAGGATGTCTTATGATTTATACAACATATCTAGTTTTTCATATAGGGAAGTATTTTTGACATTACAGCCACAGGAAATGAAGTCCTTTTGAGGGGATATATTGTGAAAATCCCCACCAGTAAAGGCAAAAAGAAAGGAAAAATAAAGCTGAGGAAGCCAAGAAGGGAAAGAGATCTCCCCAACTCTTCCTCCTCACGCTCTCCTGTATATCTCCTCCTCAGCACATATGAAAGGTGCCATTTACTGCTGGTCATGTGAACCAGTTTAGACTTCCCTGGAGGCCTGATTACCACAGAACAAAGCAAACCAGGTTCCTGTATGAACTAAGTCAGGGCAGATGTTTGAATAAGAGCCATTTGAGGTCACTTTTTTCTTGGCACAGCAGTTTCTGCTCATACGTTCACACAGCAAAGGCAGAGAGGCAGGGGTCAATACCAACCAATCTCAGCTCTCAGCTATGTATGACCTCCTACTCTTCCTTCCCATTTATGAGCAGTGTTGCGTCTCACTGGCAGGTTCATGGACCATGGGAAACCACAAAGAAAAGGGCCTCCCAACATAGCTCAGGGCAACAAGTGCCCAAGAGTTTAAAATGGCATTTGGGTTTGTTAATATAAATTAAATGGTAAGTGAAAGAAATACATAACATTTTATTACTTTATCATTTAGGCCAGAGTTATGAATTAGAAATAAAATGTTAATACTCCAAACATATGAGTTTACCAAAATAAAAGCCATGTAATTATTCAAGAGACTTAACTATCACTCAAATGTACTTAGTGCTTTAGAAATTACATAGAAATGTAGTCAATAGTAGGGACCTACTTCCTAACACCAACAATTTTCAGTTTTGCTAATTTCAATTATTTATGTGATTTAAATATGAAGAATAATCTTAGCATGTTTAATTCTTTTTAACAGTTTTCTAAAAACCTAATTTGAATCTAAAAAGTATTCTTCACTCACTCTTAACTGTGGTACTGAGCTATACAGCATATAGGAGATAAGTATTTTATCTTAGGTACAAAAGCTTTCCCTGTGTGCATCTCCTCCTCACTAGACTATATCTTGACCAAATCAGATTAGAAACTTGAGAGGAGGAATGTCTTGCCATTGAGACTGAATAATAAAAAATTTAAAGTTACTATCTTATACTATTATGGGAAAGAAGCAAAGAGACTATGTATACCATGCCTCATCCATGTAAAAAGGAAGGGATGAATATATATTCATATTTATTTGCTTTTTAAAACAGAAAGTCTCTAAAAAGATACACAAGAAAATTACCATGATTATCCAGTAGGAACTGGGCAGATGTGGGGCAGGGATGAGAGGCAAACTTTCACTATATATTTTTTTACCTTTTTTTTTTTTTAATATTTTATTTATTTGAAAGAGTGAGAACACAGTAAGAGTAAAGGTGAGGAAAGGAGGCAGACTCCCCACTGAGCAGTGAGCCCAATGTGGATTCCATCCCAGAACACCAGACCCCAGGATCACAACCTGAGTCAAAGGCAGACACCTAACCAACTGAGCCAACCGGGGACCACTCTTTTTCCATTTTTAAGCTCTGCAGCTATGTGAAGGTATTGCCTATTCAGAAATTTGAATGAGTGAATCATTAAAAAAAAAAAAAGAAGAAGAAAACACAGTTGAAACAACAACTACAAAGTTAAAGGAGAAACAGCCCATCTCTGGCAACAGACTGCTAGGTGTTCATTAAATACATCTTCTTCATCCTTGACAAATATTTGTTAACCTCCCTTGCAGTTAAGTGACACCATCAGAACGAGTTTTAGCCAATGACATGTGAGCAGAAGTGGCACCTGCCACTACAAGACCTGGTGAACCAAAAATATGTCCTCCCTGCTCTGCCCCCTTCCTCTGGCTGGATGTCAGTGCCCAGCCTGTGGAGTTCCTAAATGCCTATCTGATGAGTTCCAGCCCACCCTCAATCTGGAAAGACCATGGATTGTTTATGCAAAGAAAATAAAGACAAGATCAACTTCCACTGTTAGAGCAGTCACATTGTGTGGTGTTTTCTTGTTGTTAAGCAGTTAGTTTCTCCAACCAGTGTCAGTATTAACAAACACATTAACATGTATTTAGTCAATCAGAACAGAGGCTGAGCTTTCTAAGTTCCTGAGACTTAGGTTTAGAGCATTAAATAAATGAGAAACGTTGGGATCCAAGCCTGACCACATAAGATGACAAAGTTGAAGTGTTAATGGCTGCATCATTTTAAGAGAGGACTGACAGAGACACTACCTACTCACCAGTGTTCCTTGCAAATTCTCCTCACAATCCTGACCGCAGGTCCAGGCAAAAGATAAAACACAGGGAAGTACCAGATTCAGCAGACCTGACCAGACAGATGCTGGGACAACAGACAGCACACAGCCTCCACCCTGTCATCCCTGGAAGCCTCCAGCTGGGTCATCATACAACTGTCTTCATTTTAACTGCTGCATCATATTCTAATGTGAGACTAGATAACTATTCCCCTATTAATAACTAGTTGCTCACATTTTTTTGGTTATAAATTATAACCAATTATAAAGACTATATCTATTTTCCTTAACCACATAATTGATACTAGGAACCAGAGCAATTCTTTATATACGCTGTCTCATTTGGTCCTTACAACAACCCTGTGAGTCAGGTATTACAGTTCCCACTTTACAGGTGAAGAAATGGAGATGTTCAAAATTCATAACTTGTACAAAGTGACACAAATGAGTGAGGGAAGAAGAAATAAAGGTCAAGTCCTCCCAAACTGTGCTTCTAGATGGGCCCTTTGTACTAGTTGGATATCTTGGATAATTAACCTGAGTTTCAGTTTTCTCCATCTATAAAATGAAGTAAATAACTAACCCCAAGGATAGCTGGAAGAATTAACAGACATACAGACATATCACAGGCTCAAAAAAAGTACAGTCAGACATCAGTTTTCTGCCCTGCCATTTTCTTCTCACTCCCACATAGGACCCATTTACAGAGTAACACATCTTACCTCTCAGCCCTCAGCCCTCTCCTTACCATGGCTAGTTTTCTTTCCTCGACCCTTAGATTTGGACCTCTGCTTCTTTCTACACAAATACTTTCCTTACTCTTTTTTTTTTTTTTTTTTTTAACATATAAATGTCACTTTCTGTTCCCTAAAATCAATCTAACGTTTTGTACAAATACCTTCACCCGGACAGATACAGACCAGGATGCTTTTCAAAAGTAAGACAGATGGATGGTTTTTCAGAGTACTTTACTTCAGGCACAAAAGTGCAGAATGTCTGCAACTTACAAAATTCAATCATTCTTTACAATGTCACTTCAGATGTTGAATGTGTAATACATTTCAATGATAATCAAAACACTTGTTTCCACCCAAGAGATGAATATATCCAATCTACTTGTGCCAAAAAGGAGGAAAGACGAAACTGTTGAGCTTACCTGTTACGGGATAAATTGTGTCAACAAAAAAATACAGGAGTTCCTACTCCTCTGGAAACAGGATAATTGTAGATGTAATTAGTTAAGATAAGGTTATACTGGAACAGGGTAGGCCCCTAATCCAATATAATTCCATCCTTACTGAAAGAATGTCATGTAGGGGCACCTGGGTGGCTCAGTCAGCTGAATGTCTGCCTTGGCTCAGGTCATGATCCTGGAGTTCCCGAATCCAGCCAGAATCCACCCTGCATCCTCCAGCTCCCTGCAGCAGGGAGTCTGCTTCTCCCTCTCCTCCCTGCTCCTGCTTTTTCTCGGTGAAGAAGAAGAAAGAAGGAAGAAGGAAGAAGAAGAAGAAGAAAGAAGAACGAAGAAGAAAAGAAGAAGAAGAAGAAGAAGAGGAAGAAGAAGCAGTAGTAGTAGTAGTAGTAGTAGTAGTAGTAATGTGAACAGATATGCACACAGGAAGACACCATGTGAATGCGAAGGCAGACAAAAGAGAGATGCATCTACAAGCCAAGTGATATCAAAGATTGCCAACAAACCACCACAAGCTAGGAGTGAGGCATGGAACAGCTTCTCCCTGTGAGAACTCAGAAAGAACTGTGCAGCAAATGAGCTATCCAGTTTGTGATACTTTTTTATTCCTAGCAAACTAATGCACTATCTAAATCACCCATTGTGGAATTCAAATTACACAGAAATGGCATTAAAGAGTCAGAGGAAAATCACAGTATACCCAAATATTTCTAAGCAAATTCCAATTCAGGTGTGTTCAGAGTTATGAGTCAGACCTTTTACATGATACTTAAAACCAGCTATGCCTAAGGTGGGAGGATGCAACCTGGTTTCCTTACTAAGTTGCATGACTTATGCCAAGTAATTTCTATTTACTCTAATTCCACTAAGAGTTGACAAAAATGCAAGATGTTGCCAAACCACTTCTCCCACTGTTAAGTGTTAATGTTTTCATACCTGACCAAGCAATTGTTCCACTAAAACAAGGAATCACATGTAGGAAAACTGCTTCTACAGTGCTTTTAAAATCAAGGAGTTTTTCTTAGAAAAATAAATTTCTCTTACAGAGGTGTGCCTTTATTTTCAAAACCTACTTAGAACCCTAAGATTTTCAAATGGATTCATATGTTCATAATTTCCTGAGTATCTATTATATTCAAAGCACTATGAGCCCCCAACACATTCTGTGGGGGTTGGTGATGGAAGGGTAAGGTGCTGAACAAAATTGAGGGGAGTTAACTTACTACAGAAGAAGAAAGGAGTTTAAAAAGGAGGACTTCTCAAAGGAGATATCTGAGTTAAGGGTTGAATGACTATTTTAATAATTCATTCAATAAATATTTATCGAATGCTTGTTATAAATAAAACACACAATTTAGTGAGAGACTGATATTAAATAAACAGAAAAAACAAATATCAATCATATTAAGCTCTATATGCTATTAAAGAATGGCACAAGGAACATAATTTAGATTAGGCAGAGAAAAATCTCTCAGAAGTAACACTTTAAAGTTAAGACTTAAAAGAGAAGGAGTCAGCCATGTGAAGACTGAAGAGAAAAAAAAAACATTCTAGGTAGAGAGCTCAGCAAATGCGAAGACCACAGGATGAGAAAAAGCTTTGGGATGTGCAGGAACCAAAGAAAGGCCAGACTGACCAGAAGATGATGAATGCATGGATGCAAGAGAGAATCAACCAGAAGAGCCATGTTTAAAAATTTTAACTTCATTTGAAGCACAGTGGAAAGCCAATGGAGAGTTTAAGGCAGGGGAGTCTTTATCCTGAAAAAGAGATCAGTTAGGATACTGCAGATGTCCAAGTAAGAACTAACGTAGTTTAGACCAAGGTGATGGCAGTGGAAATGACAAGACATGCACAGACTCTGGATAGATTTTAGAGCTAAAGGCAACAGGACTTAGTATTAGATTGGGCATGGCTGTCAAATAGGAAACATCCAGGATAACTTCCTGGTCTAAGCAACTTCTTTGGTAGAAGTGCAGTTCCTAGAATGGGGAAACCAGGATGGGGAAGAGGGCTAAATACATGAAGTTTGAGCTATCTGTGATATATCTATGTGCTTATGAATCTAAGCTGAAATATCTAAGCCTGGGGAATAGGAGAGCAAAGACCAGAGATACAGATTTGGGAATCACTGACATTTTGATATTTAGAGTCATAGGAATAGATATGTTCTTAGTGGTAAGGGTAGAAGACAGTAAGAAGAGAAGAGGCAGTGAGGGGAGGTTTAGGGAAGAAAGAAACCTCAGCTCCTAAAGTTCAGGTCTCTGAAATACCAACATTTAAAGGATACCTAGAGATAAACAGAAAAAAAAAAAAAACTTGTGAAGAAACAAGCAGCAAACTAGAATGGAAACAAAGACGAGTACAAATTTCCACTTTAGACAAAGGAAACAGATTGTACAAAGGTCCAGAAATAAATGACACCTCAGTGTGCTGTGAGAACTGCAAACTGTAGGGAACAACATAATCATATATGCATTTTTTAAAAAGTAATCAATTCATAGTGCAGAGCAGAAATAGAGAAGGGCAACACCAGAGGCATGGAGATACTCAGTTTCCTCAAAACACAAAAAGCCTTTCATGAAAAGGCTTTCATCTGGCTGTCTTTCATAAAAAATGATTTTACAAAAAGGCAAGGTGATATAATAGTACCTCTTGCCAGAAATCCAGTGTTTTCACTGTTGAACAAAATAATCACTAGAAGGGAAGGAATTGATTTCCCAGATTCTGCTTTGTGAGTAATAATATCCTGCTCTGGGTATGTGGTATGTGTACACACATGTATGTGTGCATGAAGACACACACACACACACACACACACACACACACACACACATACACCTTTATTTCCAAGAAATCGCTCTCTCACTAAAGGAAATGCTTTGTTTCCGATCTGTTCCATTCAGCATTCAAACTGAGTATTTTCTGAGGCAGAGATGTCCTAGTATGGACAATCCTAGCTCCAATATGGAGCTGTTGGAGATAATGTGACAAAGTCATCAGCATATGAGCTATAACAACCATGACCCCAGATAAGATCCTAAGTAGTGCTGAAAGTGAAAGAAGAGGTCCCAGGAGAGCGCTCTGGGTAACATCAACATTTAAGATGCAGACAGAAGAGATACAAAGGAAATCCACAACTTATTTTTGTTTAATATTTTAAGACACAGACTATGCTACCAAATGTTGAATCCTTCTTCTGGATGAACAAATCTGCCTTGGAAATTACAATTTTGCCTAAAACAACAGTTTATTTTATTTTTTAAAAGATTTTATTTATTTATTCATGAGAGACACACAGAGAGAGGCAGAGACATAGGCTGAGGGAGAAGCAGGCTCCATGCAGGGAGCCTGATGTGGGACTCGATCCCAGAACCCTGGGATCAGTCCTGAGCCGAAGGCAGATAGATGCTCAACCACTGAGCCACCCAAGACGTCCCTAAAACAACATTTTAGAGACTCATCCCATACTTCCCAAAGTTTTCTTTTTCCCCCTCTTTCAAAATTAACAAGCAGAATTTGTGTTTTAGGGCTTTTTGACCAAACCAACAAAGAACATATGGTGTTTATATATAAAATTGACAAGATCTTATCAATTCAAAGCAACAGAAGAAATTCAAAGATGGAACTTCAAAAGAATGAATTCAAAATAATATAATTTTAAAAGGTCTTAGGACTAATGACTGGCCAATGTGACATTCATTTATAAGAAGAAGCCAGAAAACTACACTGAAGAATCACCTTGCCTAAAACTGGAGAACTGATAAAAAGTAGAGATCACAACACATAAGAAAGCATAACCAATTTATAAAAAACAAACTCTTAAATACAGAGAACTTATAATTGCCAGAGGGAAGTGGGTGGGGAGATGCGTAAAATACGTGATGAGGAGTAAGACTATACTAATCATGATGAGCACTGAGTAAGGCATAGAATTGCTGATTCACTACATTGTACACCTGAAACTACTATAACATCGTATGTTAATTATACTTGAATTTTTAAAATTATAGAAAAATAAAATGGCTTTCAGCCTCTCAAAAAAAAAAATAAATAAACAACAAAAGGGGGGGAAGCTAATTTGGTTTCAACAAAGTAAAATCCAGTCTCAATAATCTAAGTAAATTCTTTGACTCAGTCAGTATATATAGGATAAAAGCCATTTATCTTTTCTAAAAGTCACTAGTAAAATTCTACACCAAAGAGACCATTTTATACAAAAAAAAAAAAAAGTATCAGGAGTTAAAAATCTTCTGAAACTTAAAAAAGTTGGTTCTGGATTTATGAACTGTGTGACTGCCCCAGGAACTAAAATGGGCTGAAAAACAAAAACAAAAACAAAAACAAAAACAAAAACTTTAAGGATTTAAGAAAATTCGTGGGTAACTAACAAATAATGGGCTCTTGGAGAACTTTGGGAGATTGACCTTACCTTGCTAAATAAATACCTTGTCACCATTTTTTTCTGTTCTACGATCTCACTACAGAAGAAAACCAGACTCTAAATGAACTTTTGGCTGCCAACATTTAAGACAGAATATAGCCTGGATAACCACACTGATGTG
Source organism: Canis lupus familiaris (assembly GCF_011100685.1). Taxonomy (NCBI): domain Eukaryota; kingdom Metazoa; phylum Chordata; class Mammalia; order Carnivora; family Canidae; genus Canis; species Canis lupus. The sequence goes on from NC_049224.1 coordinate 26,560,220, forward strand.
ATCTGTGATTTGCATGAGCCCCAAGTTAGCATCAACAATTATAAACATACAGCTGAACCACTGACTAATCAGCTGACAACTTTCTTTAGGTATTTGGAATAGGTTGCAAGTGCCATTATATTTAACAAATTCTTTTTGAAATAAATTTTAGTAAATTAGAAAGATAAAAGTTTTAAAATTATGATCTAAAATTAAAGGGGCAAAGGAAAAAGTTTTATGTGTTTGTTATCAGCTCTGTGTTAGGATGGTCTAGAGTTTTCAAGCTGATACTTGAAAAGCATCAGTGTTCAACACAGGTATATTTTCTTTTGCCCTTTCTGGGAAAGTATGATACCAAAAGATACATGATTCAGCTCCTACAGAGCATACAATATGGTCTACTGAGTTTATCTCCAATTAATCCTGGTAATAGAAAAAAAATTTAACAACAGAAATAAAAATTTTAATTTACATGAAAAAGTCTCTACCGACTGTTTCTGCTGAATATTTCAACCAAGCAAATAAGAGTACAAGAAGTGCTATGGATACTTAGGTAGATGGCTTTCTACACTTTTTGCAGAAAGACATCTTGTCTGCTTTTGCTCCACAAGGCATTCTTACCTCATTTCAGTACTGCATCAAGTAGGCGCAGTGAACTCTTGAACAAAGTGCAGATTAGGAAAGCCATCCCCCCCTACAGTCAAATATCGGAGTATAACTTTTAACTCCTCCAAAACTTAACTACTAACAGCCTACTGTTGATCAGAAGCCTAACTGATAAGATAGCCAAACACTATGTATTTTTATATATGTATTGTATACTGTATTCTTATAACAAAGTAAGTTACAGGAAAGAAGAGGTTAAGAAAATCATAAGGAAATATATTTACAGTACTGTATCAGCAAAAATCCACCTGTGAGTGGATCTACACACAGTTCAAACTTGGGTTGTTCAAGGGTCAACCATACTTCCACTTCCAGAATGTCTTCTTTACCCAGTTTCCCCACCCAAAGGTCTTTATGGTCAAGAAGAAAAACTGGAGTGAACCACTAAAATCTTAAAGTGATTTGGTAATGATCACCATCCTAACATCCTTAAAGCTTATTACTAACAACATGTGCTATCCTTTACTAAAGATGACTATGTACTAAGCTCAGTGTAAAATGCAGCCAAGAGCAAGACTATTCTGTAGTTTAAAAGCTACAATGTACAGAAGGTGCCCAGTATGGTGCTTGTCCTGTAAAAAGAGCTTAAAAGTGGTAGTTAGGGGATCCCTGGGTGGCGCAGCGGTTTGGCGCCTGCCTTTGGCCCAGGGCATGATCCTGGAGACCCGGGATCGAATCCCACGTCGGGCTCCCGGTGCATGGAGCCTGCTTCTCCCTCTGCCTGTGTCTCTGCCTCTCTCTCTCTCTGTGACTATCATAAATAAATAAAAAAAAAATTAAAAAAAAAAAAAAAAGTGGTAGTTAGGGTTTCTGTCTCATCTTATTCCTTACGGCAACCCTGTGAGGAGGCAGTTTATCATTTCAAAGAGAAGAACATGGCATGGGGAGGCAGGCACATGGGACAGGACACGAGACTCAAGCATTCGGTGGGCCGACTCACTCAGTTGACAGAGCTGACACATAGCAGTTGTACCACCACACCATGCTCACCACTCTATTTAGGAAGTCATTCAGAAAATAATCTAAGTGCCTGCTCTACTCTGGAGTCAATGCTGTTTTTAAATCTGGGCTCTACCAGCTGTGAAACATTGAGCAAGTTATTGAAGCTCTGAATCTGCTTACTCTTCTCAAAGACCTACCTCAAAGGATGATTTTGAGTAAGAAAAAGCAGTATATACTAAGAATGCTATAATATAGCCTTCACATTAAAGGGGCTCATACTGACAAGCACCATTCTAGGTCAGAGTCTCCAAATTCATATGCATATCAGAATCATCTGGAGAGCATCAAAAACTCCAATTTCCAGGCCACAGTGGAGACAGATTACACTCTCTAGGGGTTTAGACAAGGGCATCAGTATCTGCCAAGCTTCCCAAGGGACTGCAAGGGGCAGACAAACTTGGAAACAGCTGTGTTTTAGGCACTAGATTCAGCTGCCTTCCCTGAAGGCGCTCCAAGTATACTCATCTACTTTCCCAAACATCTCCCTTCTGACCTCTTTCAGATCCCTACTTGCTTTAGCTCAGGTCCTTCAGAACCTCTCCAAGGAACTTGCTAATTTGCCCACCCCACTATCACTTTGTTCCCTCCCACACACAAGCCCAGTTCTGATCCTATCACTCCCATGCTCAGAATTACTGAATTAACTTCCCTTGGCTACCAACTCAGGCTAGCATTTAAAGCTCTCTATGAAAGGCAGTGCCCCAACTTTTGAGCTCCCTACTCCCCACTCTCTTACGCTACTGATGACCCAAACTAACTGGATAACTCACCTGCCCTGGACACAACCCATGTCTTCCAATCTGCAAGCAGACTCATTCTTGGGGGCAAGGAAACTATCCCCAAAATATTAGTGTATTGACAGATACAAAATAAAATCTTCTCCAATTTAAAACTGTTCTTTTTTTAAGTTTATTTATTTGTTTTTAGAAATCTCTACACCCAACATGGAACTCAAACTCACAACCCTGAGACCAAGAATCACTGTTTCTTTCATTCAGCCACCCCGGTGCCCTAAAATTCTGTTCCTATTAACTATAGTAACCTTAGTTTTAAGGAGACTAACATACATTTCACAACTTTATAGAATTTCAGATTAAACACATAAAAAAGAATCCCCTTTACCTTAGTTTAAGGAGTGGCTGGACCACCCACTTCTTTAACTTCCGTCTCCCAAATGAAGTTTTAGTATGGTCTAAAACCCAAAGTAAACTTCCTTTGGTTTTCATGTCAGTCTAAGAAAAAAACAGAAGAAAAGTTTTATTAACTAGACATTGTATTTGTACCAAAATTGCTAGTTGCTCATGTGCCTTAACTATTCAATGTACCCCAATTTTAAATGTTACACATGCTTATCATAAAGTATGGCTCATAGTAGCTATTCATTTAATGTCTGACAAATGCATGTACATGTGAACACACATGTATTGATATCTGCACTGAAAAGGGGTTGTCTATGTGTGGATTTGGTTAACTAAGAATATTCAGAAATCTTTTACAATATATGTTCATCCTAAGCATCTTCTGCCTTGGGAAGTACAGCAAGGATCATTTAATTTCCTTTGGCAATTCAGTATCCTCCAGATCCTCAGAGTTCTAAGCACTGATGCTCCCATGAAAACACTCAACGGGTAGAAGGTACCAGATGGAGATGGAACTGAAACGGAACTGCACTCTAGCAATTCACCCTGGAAATATTTTATTTTAGTCAGCTTTATTAAATCCTTAGTAAAAAATTATCAATCTATGCTTTGCTACTTCAAAGTTGAACAACTAAAAGAAAATTTATAATTAACTAGAGATGTTAGTTAATTTTAACCAAGATTTCATTGTATTACAAAAAAGTCAATAGGCTGAAATCTTATTTGGAACATAAACTTGTTTTTACCTAAGTATTTTTAACTTTTTCCTTTTCCCTCAAGTCATCAAGCAGGTACTTATAGAATACCTCCTATGTACTCCATTGTATGACTGGCAACAGCATATTAAGACATGGTCCCCTCCCTTGGGGTCCTTATGTCCAAATATGGAGGAAATGACTCATAATTAACACATGATGCCACTTGGCAGAAATTAACTATAAAAGGCATGACAACAGCTGCCAGGCCTTAGAGGTTTAGAGCAGAGCACACATGGAAGCTACAGGTTACAGAAGGCTCCCTTCCTTCCAAAACAGGAGCCCCACTGGCCTGAGCACAGTGAAGAGTCCCAGAAAGAGGATAGTGGACAAGAATAACTTTCCAGTTACTTCCTGCATCACTGAAGAACCAGGCTCAGACAAGAGAGGGAGGGTAGGAGAGAAACAGTTCTATTATTCCTTTGCTTTCCCTGATACCCAGCCCCCATTACCCCCTTCCATTGTTCCATGGTAACAGAGGCCAACCTAGAGTACAAAAACACAAGCCTAAGATGTGAATTTTTAGCTTCTATTTTAATAATGGCCCAAGTCCTGGTAATAATGAAAGAACTTTGAAGGGTATTTTAATTATAAATGATTTTTGCCTTTGGAATTTATTTTCAGAACTGACTACAAAGCAGTAGGATTTGAACGGGAGAGATGTAGCAGAATAAAGAAAGCTAGGAATGCCAGAGCTGTGTCTTCAGAGTCTATGAGCTCTTCTTCATCCAAGAAATGTCCTTTTCTTGGGATGCCTGGGTGGCTCAGCGGTTGAGCGTCTGCCTTCAGCTTAGGGCGTGATCCTGGAGAGTCCCTGGATTGAGTCCCACACTGGGCTCCCTGCAGGGAACCTGCTTCTCCTTCTGCCTATGTCTCTGCCCCTCTCTCTGTGTCTCTTGAGAATAAATAAATGAATATTAAAAAAAAAAAGAAATGTCTTTTTCTTCCTACTACTTACTTCCAATTGGGGAACGCATAGAGAGTTTATGAGAAGAAAGATTTGTGGGAAAAATTCTCAACTTCCAGATAATGTAATGACAAGATAAAAATGAAAGTAAGTAATGAATTTCATTCATTACAGAATGAAAGTAAGGCTGACTCTAGTACACCAGGATAGCTTGGAAGAAAGAGAAATTAAATAAGAGAAACTCGTTAGTAATATACATATCTAGGTGTCAGGAGAATAAATTCAGCATTTACTTTAATTCACAGAAGTAATAAATATTTCCGAAGAGCTTTAAATCATTTAATTCAGATGATTCAGCTTTTCAACTACTTATCAAATGATCTGGAACTGCTTTTTATTTCTATGACTTTATGTTATGAACATTAAATAGTATCTTATTTCTAAGTGATAATAAATGAAAGCCATCAATTTAATGTCTCCATTAACTTCCTAATTCATCAATAAAAAGCAAATAAATAATGATGGAAGTTTGTGAAATGAAATTTATTAATCTTACAATCTAACTCAACATAACAGTAATTTGTTTTATATGCTGGACAATAAGACTGAAGACATTTCAGTGAAAAGTTAAAGGTATATAGAAAAAATATTATCAAGCAGACAAAAAATCTACTTTATATTAATTTTCAAAGATAATGCCTTTCCAAAGAAATATTTGATACAGAAATTATCAGCATGGGCATGTCACTTCAATAATTAAGAAGGACAGCTCCAGAGTTACCAAAATAACACCCAGGAAGTATTTCATATCTTTGAGTCTCAAAAAAAATGGGTCCCGCAGTTATCAATTAATAAACAGATGACAGGCAGAGTGATCAGTTAAAGACCATATTCTTATTCTCACCTGCACTCTTAAGAACAGAATGCCACCTTATTCCAATTTTTTTTTTCAAAACCATTTGACTTGATTAGCCTTTATGTTTACCTGACCTGATTCTGTAGGATTTCAAGATTCCTTAATGTTGTTCCATTAATTGTCATAAATTCCATTTCACCAGAAAATTGCTTAAAATTCCTGTAAAAGAATGAAATGTTAGCCATGATATAAGTGCATAAAGAAATTTTAAAAACTAAAACTAAATATTCCAATACCATTATGACAAAAATGAGTTATCTGAAAGAAAATCAAATCAAAAGGAGCAAAATAAGTATTCACTGGGATGCTGTCTTCCATTGATGCTGGTGCCATTAAACAGACTGATGCAAAAGGATAGTTGTCTTGCACCATAAACAAGCACAAGGAAGTAAATGGTACCAACATCTTTGACATTTCCAAGAAGAGAACCAAACATAGTCTTATCATCAGCAGAGCATGTGGTGATATCTTCAGGAAAAGCTATGCAATTAGCTAGAAAGATATGTCAAGATATTTTAAAACGTCCTCCTTATTCTTTAGCATGAGATCATCTTGATAAACCTTACTTTAACAGCTTTTAATCAACATTCTGATATGTACAACAAATGGTATTTACTCTATAATTAACAACACACACTAATGGAACTAACATTTCAGTGGAGTATAAAACTGAAAAACTAGCAAAAACTATTTCCTTAAGCTCAAAGATTTCAGTCTTCTTATGTCCCTACAACTATCCCAAATGAGATTGAAGTTCAATAAATTTCAAACAGACTTGAGTACTGACTTGTGAGGATTACTAAGTGTATGCAAAATTCCAATTTTATCCTTAGCAATCTTTCATGTTAAGAAGTAATTAATGACTAATATAGTAATTCAATTTCCTTTATGTTTATATCAACAGCACTCACAGATTTACAGCTTATTTTTAAAGGCAAGAAAAATAATGGCAAGTCACTAAAATTGGAGGAAAAGCATAAATGTTTGCATTATAAACTTACTACACTTATCACATGGCTGTGATAAGATTTAAATAAAATTCAGGTTCCCAAACCAGTTATGGAAACAAGCCTTTATCCAGGAGTCGAAAGCCTAAAATCAGAGCCAGTGCTGAGAGATGCCTTCACTTCTAGATGATTCCCCCAACTAAAGCTCCAGAGCCCTGAAAAAGAAATACCTTATAGCATATTAGGAATATTGCCTAGAGAGAACTGTCTGTTAGCAGCAGGATTTCTCTGACAAGTTTGACTTAGTTTCTGTGATAACTTGTTAATGATTTTTAGAAGGAAGCAACTCCAACACTGACTGACAGCAGGTGTGTGTAGCTCTTTTACTCCTTCTTATAGCAGTTAACTTAATATACTTTGTATTACAGCAATTTCATGTTCTTCTGGAATCTTCATTAATGGATCTAAGCTCCTTAATGTCAGGAGTTACTTATGTCATACATCTTGCAGCACCTGCTAAGCCTAGCAGAACACAGATGCTCAACAAATGTCTGCCATCTTCCTATGGAGAAGCCAGTATGGATTGGCTGGTTGGTTTCCTTTGAGTCCTCAAACACAGAAATGTCTGTAAAACACCCAGGGACAATAAAATGTAAAATGTTATTTTCAGGAAGAAACATTTAGGAATCCCTGGGTAGCTCAGTGGTTTGGCACCTGCCTTCGGACCAGGGCATGGTCCTGGAGTCCCAGGATCAAGTCCTACATAGGGATCCCTGCATGGAGCCTGCTTCTCCCTCTGTCTGTCTCTGCCTCTCTCTCTGTGTGTGTGTCTTTCATGAATTAAAAAAAAAAAAAAAAAAGAACAGAAAAGAAAAGGAAAGAAAAGAAAAGAAAAAGAAGTATTCAAATCATTTAGCAGTGATTTGCTATAGATGACAGGTGTTCCCACACCTTTATGGTCAAAGATCCAAGCTGGAAGAGTTGACAGCCTGGACTTGAGTTGATATCTAGCCAGTTCCCGTGTTAGATAAAAGTCATTTCCTTCTCCTGTTCCTAACAGTTAGGTTGAACCTACTACTCTAGCTGGGATTAACACATGAGAATGTTAATCAAACACAGACTCTACAGGGATGCTCATTTGTTTTTTTTTTTTTTTTTTTTTTTTTTTTTTTATTTATTTATTTATGATAGTCACAGAGAGAGAGAGAGAGAGGCAGAGACACAGGCAGAGGGAGAAGCAGGCTCCATGCACCGGGAGCCCGACGTGGGATTCGATCCCGGGTCTCCAGGATCGCGCCCTGGGCCAAAGGCAGGCGCCAAACCGCTGCGCCACCCAGGGATCCCTGCTCATTTGGTTTGAGAGAAAGACTCATCAAGAACCCATAATCCAACAGGCTTTTCTAAAAACATCTCAGCTAGTTGTCTTCATCTCCCAAGAACAGCAAAGCTGTAACATAAATAAGTGGCATTAAGATCTGTGGACTATCCAGAAGTACTGTTCAGTGTGCTTCACCCTCACAAGAACTAATAAACCCAACAGTCCATATGCTGAAGAGTGGAGTCTTAGGTTTAGGATTCTCAAAGCATCCTTGCTCCACCACTTAGTTGAGAGTTTTGTCACCTAACTCCAACTAAAAGTGAAATCCTGCTCCTACCGTGCCTCAAATGAACCTCTGAAGCAAGGCACAGTCAGAACATTAAAAAGAATTGGAATTTCATGGAGCATACAGAAGAATTAACAGGACTGCTTTTAGTGCCTGCTTGCTAAAACGTATATTGTGACAAAATATGGTTTGGACTAACACACACCCTAGTATAGAGAGCACTGGAGGAGTCTTAGAGCCCGCACCTGTATTTCTACGCAATACAATTACTGGATATCTACAATACCAAAAAGAACCCAAAAAACTGAAGAATCAAATTGTCTTAAGTTAGCTCACAAAACTAGACCTTCAGAGAAAAAGTACAGGTTCCTTTATTAACAGTATTCATAAGCTGTGCATATAGTTTGCTTTTACTTTTTTTCCTTTATTGAACAAGTCCCCTAGATCTCAAAGTAGATATAGTGAGAAGCAAAGAGTTTATTTAAAACTGACATCTGCATTGATTTTAAAAAGAGATTAACCAATGGGCAAAATTAAACTGGAATGATTCCTATGGAACAATAATTATCAAGCAACATAAGAACTAAATATGCTTTTGGGTTTCCCCTATGCTTGGTTAATAATGTATTCTGGAACCGGGACTCTTCTTCCCAAATACAAAAGAAATTTCCTTCTGTCAGTGCCTGTTTCCATTAGGAATTATATGTTTTTTTGAACTCAGGGTTGTAACTGCCAGCATCCTTAGGAATTCAACAGTATATGATCACTGATACGAAATACTCAAGCAACTCTAAATTATTTATCCTTTTGGGAAAAAAGCAAATTTTGAATGCTTTGAAATGAACCTCATAAACAATGCCTGGCTAGAATTCATGCTGTGTGAACCTGGATAAAAATCCTACAAATAGGGATTGAAATGTGAAAGGGATGCCTGGGTGGCTCAGCGGTTGAGCATCTGCCTTCCGCTCAAGGTGTGATCCAGGATCAAGTCCCACATCGGGCTCCTTGCAGGAGCCTGCTTCTCCCTCTGCCGTGTCTCTGCCTCTCTCTGTGTATACCTCTCATGAATAAATAAATAAAATCTTTAAAAAATATATTTCAGACAACAAAAAATACAAAAGACACTTCCCCTCCCTCCCCCAGGTTTTACAATGGGAGGGAAATATCCTTGCTGAAAACTTGCCAGAGAAATTTAAGATGCTGTATCGTTCCTACCCTAGTTTTCTAAAAAAATGAAAACCAATTTTTCTGATTTAGACAGAGGCAGTTAAAGGTGATCTTACCTAAAAGACCAACCCCCTACAAAGATCTCAGGTAAATATAATTTGAAGGGTGAGACAAAAAAAACAAAACAAAACTCAAACTACACATTACATATGAAATCAGTAGTGGAAAATAGTTCTCTATGTACAGTTTTCAGAATTCAGATATTCACCATCTGTCTAACCTTTACATGGTCAGCTTAACTTATGGGTTATAAACTATTATCTGAGAAGACTTCAGTTTTATTGTAGATTCACTTCTAATTGATTTGTAATTAAACAAAATGACCATCTTTACATTCCTAAAAGCTGCTAAGCATTATATGAGAGGAAAATAATAAGAAAGGTATATAATTGAGTCCCCAAGTGACTCTCTAGGAGGATACACAGGACTCTGTACTCAGAGCTATGATTTATTACACTGAAAGAATACAAAGGAAATCAGAAAAAGGAAAAGAGACACACGGCAAAGTCTAGAGAAACTAAAGGCAAGCTTCCAAGAGTCCTCTCCTGGTGGAGTTACTACAGGGTATGCTTAATTTCCCCAGCAGCGAGTTGTGATGACACATGTGAAATGTCCACCAGAGCAGCTCATTAGAGACTTAGCACCTAGAGTTTATACTGGAAGCTGGTCACACAGGCATCTTCTCCCTTATGTTTATCAAAATTCCATCTCCCAGAAACAAGCAAGTAGTTAGCAATAAATCATGTTCTTTGCAAAGTTTAGAGACAGTGAGCCATTCTTATCAGAGAATGTTGTGAATTTTCCCAAATGCCAAAGGTCAAGCTTGCAAGGAGATCTTTATTTTTTTTTTAAAGATTATTTATTTATTCATGAGAGATAGAGAGAGAGAGGCAGAGACACAGGCAGAGGGAGAAGCAGGCATGCAGGGAGCCCGACGCGGGACTCGATCCCTGTCTCCAGGACCAGGCCCTGGGCTGAAAGCGGCGCCAAACCGCTGAGCCACCCGGGCTGCCCGCAAGTAGATCTTTCTACTTGTCTCATCAGGTCTGCTATGTTAACCATTTTGTTTTTGTTTTTTGTTTTTTTGCACTATTCAAATTCTAGTTATCTTAAAGTATATGTGCTATGTTTATTCAATTATTCCTTCTTGATCTTTACTCTTCATCTCTAAATTTATCTTCTTGAATACACAGTTCATTCTTCAATCCTACCATCTCATTTCAAAGCTTTCCTATTCCTCATTCTCATTTGTTCTTGCTCACCCAGTATCATTTTCTTAATGTCTTTTAGCTCATTTTGAAGTAGTATAGTTTTTATTCCATTTGTGGACATCTTTCTGGCATCCATTCATTTTCTGTAAGGACATTATCTGATCCTATTGTTTCTTCTCATAATAACTTTCTATAAAATCTGAATTTGGTTCTTTTCCTGTTCTTTAAGTGAAATTAATTTTCTGGAAGTTTTAAAACACAGGCATTGTTCACGATAGCTGTTGGAACCTCATACATCTCTTTCTTCTATTGTTTATGTGTAATGTCCAATTACGGTTCCTGACTTTTGTTTTCATTCATTAAACATCAAATGCATCAATTTTAAATTTGATTTTTTTAAGATTTTTTAAATTTTTAAATTTTTTTAAAAAATTTAAATTTTAAATTTAAATTTAAATTTTTTTTTTTAAGATTTTACTTATTTATTCATCAGAGAGACAGAGAGAGAGAGGCAGAGACACAGGCAGAGGGAGAAGCAGGCTCCCTTCAGGAAGCCTGATGTGGGACTCAATCCTGGAACTCCGGGATCAAGCCCTGAACCAAATGCAGATGCCACCCAGGCATCCCGAATTGTCCTTTTCTAATTGTTAAAGGACAATTAGGAAACTGAACAAATTTATATTTTTTAAAAACTGTTACCAGATATTAGACATCATATAGCACAGAACTGTGCTCTCTTGAAAAGAAAAATAAATGAGATAAACATTATGACTGACTCTTTGGAGAGACCAAGGAAACTACAATTTGTGAGACAGAAAGCCAGACATGACAGAGCTGCATACAAGAGAGAGCTCCAAAGATGTGCAGAAGGATCCCCTCAAGGCTTCTATCAGGTACCAATCCTTAAAGGTATGAGGGAACCTCCATAAAGTCAGGGAAAAAGCCACAAGAAAACACTAGATCAAACAATAAGCAGATCAAACACACAGGGCTTAGAATAGTTGCCTCCAACCAACTAGAGTGGAAATGCCTCAAAATACATGGGGCACTGGGTACCCTTATAAGGGTATTGCTTTAGAAGTGTAAGTAAAATAGACAGACAAGGATTTCCCAATTTGGTACTAATAATGTTTAAATATACACATGTATAGATGTATATCTATTACACCAAAATATAATTTATATACCACATCATTTATCTGGAGTACACGATTCAATGGTTTTTAGTATATTAACAAGGTTGTAAAAATCATCATCATTATGTAATTTCAGATATTTGCATTACCTGCCCAAAAAACTCTATACCCATTCAGTCACTCTCCATTTCCCCCCAACCCAAACTGCTCTTAGAAACCACTGATTGGCTTTCTATCTCTATGGATTTGCCTATGTCATGTAAATAGAATCATGTGTGTGTGGTCTTCTGTGATGGCTTTTTTTTTTTTTTTTAATTTATTTATGATAGTCACACACAGAGAGAGAGAGGCAGAGACATAGAGGGAGAAGCAGGCTCCATGCACCGGGAGCCTGACATGGGATTCGATCCCGGTCTCTAGGATCGCGCCCTGGGCCAAAGGCAGGCGCTAAACCACTGCGCCACCCAGGGATCCCTGTGATGGCTTTTTTAACTTAAAATAATATATACAAGGTTCATCCATGTTGTAGCATGAACCAGCATTTCATTCCTTTCTGTGGTTCAATTAGAGTCCATTTTATGCATATCTCATATTTTATATCTATGTATTCACCAATGGATGGACATTTGGGTTGTTTCCACTTTTTGGCTATATGAATGATAATGTTATAAACGGTCATACAAATTTTTGTGTAGACATATGTTTTCATTTGTGTTGAGCACACATCTAGGAGTGGAATTGTCAGATTATCTGATTAAGTCCAAGGAAAACACTGTGAAACTTGAACTACCACACTGTTTTCCAAGTTGGTTACAACCATTTTACATTCCCACTGGCAATGTGTAAGGGTTCTAATTTATCCACATTCATACCAACACCTGTCTGGGTTTTTAAATTATTTGTGTAGATATTCTAGTGGATATGAAGTAGTATCTCATTGTGGTTCTGAGTGGAATTTATCTGATGCCTAATGATGCTGAGCATTTTTTCACATGCTTATTGTTCATCTGTACCTGTTCTCTGGAGAAATGCCTATTCAGATTCTTTGTCCATTTTAAACTAGGCTATGTGTCTTTTTACTGTTGACTCATAAGAGTTCTTCATGTATTCTGGATATAGGTCTCTTACCACATACAGGATTTGCTAAGTTTTTCTCCTATTCAGTGGGTTGTCTTTTCATTCTCTTGACAGTAGGCTTTAAAGAGCAAATTTTTCACCGTGAAGTCCAATATTTTGTTTTTTCTTCTGCGACTTGTGGTTTTGGTGTCACAGCTAAGAAACTACTGCCTAATCCAAGTTCATGAAGATTTTTACACTATGTTTTCTCCTAAGAGCTTAACAGTTTCAGCTCTTAAACACAGGTCTTTAGTTCACTTTGAGTTATTTTCTATTAGGACATGAGGTAAGGTAATACAAAACTCACTCTTTTGCATAGATAACCAGTTATCCAGGAGCTAGAGAAAGAACCAAAGAAAACACTAAGTCAAACAATAACCAAGGTTCACACAGGGCCTTTTATTGGGGAAAAAATATTCCACCACTGAATGCTTTAACACCTTTGCTGGAAATCAATTGACAATACGTGCACAGTTTATTTCTGCTCTCGATTCTATTTCATTGATCTGTAAGTCTGTCTTCATATCAGTGCCACATTGTCTTGACTACTGTTGCCTTGCATCAAGTTTTCAAACAGGAATATGAATCTATAATTTTGTTATGTTTTTTCAAAACTGTTATAGCAATTCTTTGGCCATTGAATTTTCTTAAAATTTTAGGATCAGTCTGTCAGTTTCCGCAAAAAAAAAACTGACTGGATTTTTGATACAATTACACCATATCTATAGATCAATTTGGGGAATACTGCCCTCTTAGTAAGATTAAATCTCCTGATCCACAAACCTAGGATGCCTTTCTACTTATTCAGGTCTTCTAATTTCTTTCAACAGTGTTTTAGAGTTTTCAGAATACATCTTTTGTATCTCTTTTGTTAAATGCATTATTTTATTCTTTTTGATACTACTATAAATGAGATTATTTTATTTTCATTTTTCAATTCTTCATTGCAAGGTTATAGATAAAAAGTTGATTTTCATTTTGGTATACAGATCTCATATCCTACAACCTCATGAACTCATTTTATATGCTTTAATCTTTTTTGTGGATTCTTTAGGATTTTCTGTATGTACCTTCATGTTAACTGCAATTAACAGTTGTACTTCTTTCCAATTTGGATGCCTTTTACTTCATTTTCTCGCCTAACTGCCCTGGCTAGACTTTCTAGGACAATATTCAACAAAAGTGAGAAAACACTGCTTCTTCTTATTCCTGTTCTTAAGATGAGAAGCATTAACTCTTTATCCCATTAAGTATGATGCTAGGATCTTAGGTTTTCACTGATCACTGTTATCAGGGTAAGGACCTTCCTTTCTAGCTTTTTGCTGGATATTTTTATCATGAAAGGGAGCTTTAACTGTCAGGATGGTCCTGTAATTTTTAATCTCTTATTACACTGATACAGTATATTACTTTAAATGACTTTCAACATGTTAGACCAAACCTACAGTCCTAGAATAAATCCCATATTATCAGATTCTATTTGTTTGTATTTTTTTGAAGATTTTTATGTCCATATTCATATTAGCCTGTAGTTTCTTCTCTTGTGGTGTCTGATTTTGGACTATTGAATTTGAGGCTAAATAATTATTGGGATACTCTGTGCATTTTAGGCTATTCAGTTGCATCTCTGGTCTCTACCCATTAGAAATCATTAAAATAGTTATAAAATTCCCTTTCACTAGTGAAAGTAAACACTGTACATTATCATCCTATTGTAAGAAGTCTTCTAAAAAAAAAGCTCTTTAAGCTCTTACAGTTTACCTTGGGTGGATTTTGTGTCATTCTTTTCTAAATTTCCAAAACCTGGGCATGATCCTGGGGTTCCGGGATCAAGACCCACATCAGGCTCCCAGGAGGAAGCCTGGTTCTCCATCTGCCAGTGTCTCTGTCTCTGTGTGTCTCTCATGAATAAATAAATCTTAAAAAAAAAAAAAAAGTCAAAACCTATGTGAAGTTCTGACCACATTAATCTTAATAAAAGTCCTCTGAAATGACAAAACACTCATTTCCAACACCAATAAAAATGCTAATTCTTAAAAACTTTATAAATTTGAGAATCAGGCTAATTTATCGAATTAGGTAACTTAAAAATATACCAATTTAATTTCAGTACAAATAAACATGTTTTACTATTCAATATTATTTTTAGTTTAAATGTAAGGAGGGTACAATGTTTTCATACCCAAATTCATCTACTTCTAAAAGTATCAGAGCCTGATTCTTTTAAAAAGTCATTTTATTCTAAAATTAATACTTAAAATAAAATTAAATTAAATCAATACTTTATTCCTTGGTGATACAGGAAAAGAAACAAGTCTTAATGGACAAGCTATTAATCAACAATTCTACCTCATTCAGAGGGGCTCCGTATCTAAGGAAGTCAAATGGTAGGCAGTTTGCCATCCTTTTTTTATTGGAACTGAACAGAGTCAACCATATGGATCAATGTCTGCTAAGTCTCCCATTACTAGAACTTAAAGTGCAACCCAATTAAATATAATACCAAGCTGATACTCTTTTTCATAAAACATTTTAGTCATACTAAAACATATATAGATTAATACAGTACCTAGGTTAAAAAATAAAACATCAGTTAGAATTCCCCTGTGCCATTTCCCTCACCAACCTTCATTCTTCTCTTTCTCCACTGGAAGAAATCACTCTTCTGAATTTATTGCTCATCATTTCCATTTATGTCTTTATATCTGCCCTATGTATGCATGTATTCTAAAGCAATATTCCTAAGCACTACTTAAGTAATCACTTTTTTACATGCTTCTAACTTCATATAATGGTGTGTACTGTGTCCCCTTCCGTAATTTGATTTTTGGCTCAATATAATGTTAACGTGATTTTTTAAAAATTGATGTAACTCCAGTCCATTTATTTTCATTGATGTATGACATTTCACTGCATGAACATAACACAATAAATCCACTCTCCTGTTGATGGACATTTAGATTGACTTTAAACAGGACAAAATTGTTTTCAGAGAAATGGTATTCTTTTCTATCCTAAATAGTACACACACCAAAAAAGACATTACAAAAAGATTCCCAAGGGACCTGCTTTTCTTGTACCCTCCCCAACAATTTCAAACCAGTACCACCTCTTTTACCCTAATTCATATTTGACCATTTTAGTGAGATAGCTCCTGTCTGTCTGCCCACCTCTGCAGCAGAGAAAGAAGCTTACTAATCAGGGATCAAAATGATAAAGGGTAATTCTTCACAGAACCAAAGCCAAGGAGCTGGTGAAGGTGAAACATAGAAAGGCAAGAAAATTCTCCCACTACTTTTTTCATTCCGATAGCTTTTAAACTAACATCTTCCTAGAATGTCAACTGTGAGTTTTAAATCTCTGAACTCCACAAAGTTAATCACTCTTTTAAAACAGCTATGTTAGTAGCTATCCCTCTTAATCTCCAACTTTATGGTCTATGAAATAAAAACTGAAACCAAAAATAAGAAAGGCAGTGAAGTTTTATGAATGCTTTTTAATACCATTTCTTTTTTTAATACCATTTCTTAACTCCACTTAATAATACTTGTCAATTAACTGTGCTTTAGTATTTAGTATATTAAATAGCTATATGAATACGAATTGACAGAATCTTAAAGATTCTATAAATATTTTAACATTTTTCACCAATAGTACCCACACAGTTCACCCTTGTCCCCAAATAGAATATTCTACTGGGGAACCTGGGTGGCTCAGTTGGTTAAGTATCTGACTCTTGATTTCAGCTCAAGTAATGATCTCAGGGTTCTGGGATCAAGCCCTATGTTGTACTCAGCAGGGAGTCAGCTTGAAGATTCGCTATTCTCTCCCCCTCTCCCTCTCCTTCTCCCCCACTCCTGCGCTTTCTCTTTCTAAAGTAAATAAATCTTTTAAAAAAAAGCATATTCTATTTATAGCATGTGAACTTGTCTGAGTACAGTATTTACCAAATTCGACTTAAAAAATCCTTTTATAGACTATATAAAAGGCTCAGGCTGGACATATTATATTCAGTCATATGATTTAATATTGACACACAGTAGAAAATAGAAGATCACTTTTTGTCAGCCAATAATCAAAGATAAAAGGCAGT
This sequence comes from Canis lupus familiaris, assembly GCF_011100685.1. Lineage (NCBI taxonomy): Eukaryota > Metazoa > Chordata > Mammalia > Carnivora > Canidae > Canis > Canis lupus. Next base: position 26,576,918 of record NC_049224.1, read on the forward strand.
AGTGTCAAATTTCTCAGATGCTCTTATTTCTAAATGAATGCATGTGAACTTTAAACCAAAAAAAAATTTTTTTCAAAGAAAATATTTTTAATATAACTCTACCCCCCTTTTTTTTTATTTTTGAGAAATCACTTACTTGGGTTTGGAAAGCACCTTTTCCAAGTTAAATTCTTTGAGGTATCTTATTACAGCAGCCAAAGAGCAAATCACAGGTTTCTCCAAGTTAATGATGCCAGAAAAACTTTGTGAAGCTAAAAAACAGAATATATACTTCCATTAAAGTTACTGTTCACCATTATTAAAAACTGTAAGTTATGTGAAATTTAGTTTATGCTTATTGAAATAATAATATAGACAATACCTCCTAAAATTGCCTTTTAGGAGAATGTGGAAGATTTCAAGTACCTAGATCATGGGAAAATGGGCATTTTTTTTTTTTTTTTTAAGATTTTATTTATTTATTCATGAGAGACAGAGAGGCAGAGACCCAGGCAGAGGGAGAAGCAGGCTCCATGCAGGGAGCCCGACTCAGGCCGAAGGCAGTGCTAAACTGCTGAGCCACCCAAGCTGCCAAAAATGGGCATTTTCTAATGGTGAAATAAATTTTTTTGTAGAGCAAGTTTTTCAAAATATAAAACGCTCATCCCCTTTGACCCAGAAATACTCTAAAATGCATGCCAAAGATGTATATACAAGGAAGTGAGCTAAAAATCTTTTGTATTAGTAAAATCTACAGATAACCTAAGTATCAGTAGGGTAATAGATAAATTTTGTTAAGTCCAGATTATTATGCATCTACTAACAAGAATGACTTACAGCTATCTGTATAGACACAGAAAACTATTCATAATATGCTGCTGAGTGAGGGCAAAAAAAAAAGCTGTACAATCACTCTTATCTCTCAGCAGCATCTGGTCTCTCAAAGGCTTTATTCTTGTGCCCTACAGGGTATTCTCAACAGAGCAGCCAAAAGAATCCTTTTAAAAATGTACATCAGACCATTAGACTACTTTGCTAATAAAAGTCCTCACACACCCCCCAAATCACTGAGAGAAGCTCAAGTCCTTACAGGTCTTTCAGGCCCTACAATCTGCCTTCCACCTTCCCTTTATCTATCTCTAAGTTCACATCTTTATCTTCTTTTACCTTGTTCTAGCACCCAGGTTCCTTTTATTCCTCAAACATACCATGCACTTAGATATGTTGTACTCACTGCTGTCTGTGCCTAAAACACTGTTCCTTCACCTGTATGGCTTTACCCCTCAGCTCCTTCCATCTTTGTTCAAGTCTTTGCTCCAGTGCCATTTTCTCAGTGAGGCCTTACTTTACCACCCTATTCCAAAGTTCACTCTCTTCCCTACCTTACTTTCTTCATAACACTTATCACCTTCAAACACACTAACTTATTTTATTGTATGTATCTCCATGTATATGTGAACTCCGGAAGGGCAGGAATTTTTTTTTTTTATTCCTTATTGTATGTGTGATACCTCATATAACAGGCAGTCAATAAAAAACTGGCTGAATGAATAAATCCAAGTTATATGAAATATACAGATTTATGTATGTATGCCCAAACATATGGATTTGTACCTATAAAAATTCTTAAAGATTTGGGAAGAGGGACTTTCACTTTTTTTCTTTATGCACAACTATGTTTGGACCGTCTTTTTTTTTTTTTTTTGCAATAGTCATTTATTACTTTCAGAAATAAAAAAAATTACAAAATATCCTCTACATCAGTAATACCAAATATATTAATTTCAATTGTGGCTTTCTATAAAACCAAGGTGTAAGTAAAGAGCTAGTAAAACTCTTCCCTGTTCTGAGAATTTCATCTTTTAACTTTCTAGCTCTATTCCCCAGGAAACCTGATAAAGTGTCAATGTGTTATGGAGGTAACATTGCATATGGTAAGAATGACCTGAAACCAATAAATCGCATCTGGGCTAAAAAGAATTATAAACACCTGATTCTAGAATTGTTGGCCGCCTGGGAGTACACTGACTCTGAAGTTGGCATGGCATGAGACTTCTATGCCTGGGTAGATTCTGATGAGTATCTCCTGTTTTTGCAGCTGACCTGTACTTGGCAGGGAGTGTGGGTGGAGAGAAGCAGTTTGCACAAGGACTTAGGCTCTCAAAGGCATTACGGACAACTACAAACCCTGTGGAGGACTATTCCCACTAACAGGAACAAGTGCCCCCTACTGGTGAGCTAAGGTTTCCTATCCTATAGACTTCTAAGTGAATGTGATGTCAAAAGTCACTTAGGGGAGTCCTGGGACTTAGTCTTGTCTTTACTGGAGCATAAGAAAACAATCCCTTGGTGATATCTCAGACTGTCTGAGAATGGGTTACCCTCTCAGACACTCGATTCAAGTTGGCACCATGAGACACAAAATGTTGGGGAGAGAAATGCTAACAAGACATTGGTGCCTGTGGGTTAGCCAAGGGGAGACAGATCTATCTACAGTCTAATGGTGAAAGCCCTGAAGCATGTGATAAGATATCACAATGACCCTTAACAGAGCAAGCTGGACTAGCAGGAAGGATGGGGGTATAGACCAAGTCAAGCACACCTGGCTGAGGACCTGTACATTAGACAAACAATAGTTACTTAACATATTAATACCCTAGCATTAATGTTCTGGTATTAAAATTGTGGCAATCAAAAAAAATAATAAAAATAAAATAAAATAAAATAAAATAAAATAAAATAAAATAAAATAAAATAAAATAAAATAAAATAAAATAAAATTGTGGCAATCAATCTAATGAAATGCTAGCCTTTATCAGATTTACCCAAATACTCTATAAAATAGTAAGGAAAATAATGGGCATTTTTTTAAGAGAAGCAAACGTGAAGGTTGGCCAGTAATTCCTTATACTCCAATGAATATGTTAAAAACATCAAGTTACTAAATGGTTTTAACTACAAAGGAAGAAGCTGTAGGGGTCTTTTTGATGAGTGCAAGGAAAGTGAACACTTTGAACGCAGCAGAACACAGTAGAAGTGAACGCAGTAGAGTGCCTCTCTGCTCTACTAGTGCCTCTACTGGGCAGCCCCAGTGGCACAGTGGTTTAGCGCCACCTGCATGCAGCCAGGGGTGTGATCCTGGAGACCTGGGATCGAGTCCCACGTCGGGCTCCCTGTATGGAGCCTGCTTCTCCCTCTGCTTGTGTCTCTGCCTCTCTCTCTGAATGAATAAATTTAAAAAATATTAAAAAAAAAAAACACAACTAGTGCCTCTACTGCTGCCAGTTATTTACTGGTAACTGCCTAGTTTTCATTAAATTGAAAGTCAAAGTTGCACCTTTATCCAAATTTCTTTAAGATTTTATTTATTTATTCATGATAGACACACACAGAGAGAGAGAGGCAGAGGGAGAAGCAGGCTCCATGCCGGGAGCCCGACGTGGGACTCTATCCCAGGACTCCAGGATCATGCCCTGGGCCAAAGGCAGGCGCTAAACCGCTGAGCCACCCAGGGATCCCCCCCTTTATCCAAATCTCAAAACTGGGTTAAATTTGAGGACATTAAGGCTAACACATATAAAATATTTACCTTGGATGTCAACTGCATCTTTTGCATAAAACTCTGTAACTGCCTGGAAAGCATGGCTGTATTCAAAATAAACGTTATCCATCCTTTCTACTCGAATTCTGTCATCCCGCACACTGAAAGAAAAAAAATGAAAATTTCAAAGATAATATTCATAATCTTGAACTATCTATATTTAGACCCTGGCCTGACCAAAAAAAAAAATTCATTCTTCATTCTTCCCCAAGCAGGAAAAAAGAGAGAAAGATCTAAAGTTTCCCTGTTTGACATTTCATACAATATAATTCCTCCTTTTACCACTGGTACTTTACATCAAGTAGTGCACTGTGATGATCAAGAACTCATTGAAATTTAAGTCAATTACTTAGATTAATACAAAAGGGAGGAAAATGGAAAAGCATCATTTTAATTTAATTGCATCATCTGTTTAAATACTCTACCAGTAAGAAACATCTTTCTCTGAAATGGCATCATTGTCTGGCTAGCTTTTTGCAAAGTCCACTTCTACCACAGTCTCCATTCCAATGTAGCAAATTCCTCCTAGGTAAACTCTCACTCTCTATTTAAAGAGGTTCTACAGGGGCACCTGGGAGGCTCAGACTGCCTTCCACCCAGAGTCCCAGGATCAAACCCTGCATCAGGCTCCCCACTGAGCCAGGAGTCTGCTTCTCCCTCTGATGCCCTCCTCTCGTGCTCTCTCTCTCTCTGATTAATAAATAAAATCTTTTTTTTTTTAAAGGCGGTTCTGTAGTCTCTTTAAAACTGTGCTTGTGTGTGTGTATGAGATTATGTAAGTACATAAGCAAAACCATATCACCCATGCTGGGTAATACACTTTCTGTCTCATTTGGTTTTGTTTGGCTCCCCATTTCTCCTCCCCCTCTCCTTCCCCATCACCTCACTCCCAACCCATGTTAACAGCCCAGAATGAATCCTTCCCTGTTTTTTTTTTTTCATGTTCATATGTTCATACACAAGCATATATTATACACATCCTTATTTTATAAAAGTGGGATGACTTCACAGAAACTTTTCTGTATCTTATTTTCTTCATAAGCAGTAACTCTTGGAAATCCCTTCACATAAAGTGACCTACTACACTATTTGTTTTTAATGGCAGGAAAATATTTCATAGTATGTAAAAGCTGTAATTTATTCAACCATTTATTATTGGATTCTCACTTGATGTTATTAACATTTATTATTCCATGTTGCTTTAGAACATTTTCATCTAAAAAATAGAACTTTACATTAAATAAATAATAAAACACTGCACACATCCCTCCACAGTCATATTCATCTCTTTACCATGTGAAAAGGTAAATACTATCTCTTATTTGGTATATATTACTACATTTGTTTTCATACTTTGCAGTATACCTTGGCATCTTTATGCAAGATATTGTTTTATGTTTTAGATTTTATGTACGTGGTACTTTATTACACCTATCCTCCTAAAACTTGCTTTTGCACTCAGTATTATAAGATTTATACATGAAGACAGATGAACCTCTGTTAATTTTCAAGTACTAAGTATTCCATTAGTTCTTATATTTTCCAGTGAATTTTTTAAGATTTGCTTTTCAAATTAAATTCACCTGAATTTATATTGGAGGATGGTATGAAGTTAGAAATATAGTTTGATTTTTCCATATGATTATCAATTAAAGTTCAAAACAACACTTACAGAACATTCCATCTTTTCCTACCACTTCATAATGCTGCCTCCAATGCATATCATGTTTCTGTATATGTGTGACCCTATTACTGGCTTCTCTATCCTGTTCCACTGATCTTTTTGTATATATCTGTATCAGGACTATAGTATCTAAACGGCCATGGCTTGGTATCAGTGTGGCCAGACCCCTTGCTTTTCAAGACTGTCTTGACTACTGGTGGGCCTTTGATTTTCTTTATAAATTTTAGGTTCATCTTGTCAAGTGAGTAAAATCCTTATTAGGATTTTGACTGGATACGCAATGAATTAATGTAGAGTAAAATATCTTAACAAATCAAGATATCCTACTATTAAAGACAGCACAACTCTTCTATGTCTTTTCTATGTAACAATAACATTCTTTAATTTTCTCCATGTTTTATATTCTTTGGTTTGCTGACTCTTAAATATATTATATCTAATATATTATAATACATTAACATTACTATAAAAGAAAACATATTTACTAGAGGGTTATCACAGTATACAGAACCTACTGATTTTTATATGCAGCAACTATACTAAATACTCTAATTTCCTTTGTTGTATTGTCTATGTATATATTAATATCACCTCGAAAATAAAAGATATTTTTATCTCTCCTTTACAATTTCTATTCTTTTCTTTTTCCTATCTCATTACACTACTGGCTAAGACCTTCAGGCTGTGTTGATTAAAAATAATGCAAAGAGGGCAGCCCCGGTGTGGCTCAGCGGTTTGGTGCCGCCTTCAGCCCGGGGTGTGATCCTGGAGACCCGGAATCAAGTCCCACGTCAGGCTCCCTGCATGGAGCCTACTTCTCCCTCGGCCTGTGTCTCTGCCTCTCTCTCTCTCTCTGAATCTCTCATGAATAAATAAATAAAATCTTTAAAAAAAAACAATGCAAAGAGGCATCCATTGTCTTCTGACTGATAATAATAGGAAGCTTCTAAAGTTTCACTCTTAAGTAGGAAGCTTGCTATAGGTTTTGGAATAAATGACTCATTGGCCAAGGTTTAGGAAGTTTCTCAGTTTAGGGGGAGAAAAATCTTTAGTCATAAAGGATTACTGAATCTTAATGTTCTTTCTACATGTGTTAAAATAATCACATGGCTTATATCTCACTTAATTTTTTTATATATTACTCATATTTTCTGATGCTGAAAAATCCTTGCATTCCTCAGATATATCATACTTGTCATGATGTTCTGTGTTGCTTAGTTAGAAGCTTGATTTCTTAGTGGTTTGTTGTTTTATTTTTCCCCCAGAAAATCTGTGCCAGCATACCTAGCTCCAAAGGCTTTTTCTGTTCTACTACAAGACTAGGCAAGCATAAGCTGATCCGGGAAGAAATCTAAGAGGGAGGATTTTCTCCCATCTGTGGTGCTGAAGAAGGATTTTTTTCACCTTAATCCACCAGAGAGAGAGTATCAGACTATTACAAATCTCTTATCAATTTTTATCTTCCTGTTAGACTCCCTTAATACTTGGATTTTTAGAAACCTGTAGAGAAGTTATTATTTAGCAATTCAAAAAGCAGTGAATGACCTTACATGAGCTCCACACTGATTTTGTACAAATTCCTGGAATGAATGCAAGAGGCAGCTGGTTACTCAATTACTGTTCTAATTAACGTTTTGTTTGATAAGCAGATAGGATTTAGAAACCTATTAAATTTGATAAGAATGGACTTGTCAGTTATCCTTGAGGCTTTCACGGAAGCATTACAAGAGTGTTAAACTCATCGTTCTGCAATCTGTATATTGAACATCTTCATGCAAACATTTTTTCCACAAACTGGTTGGAGTTATAAAATCTGTGTTTTGCCAGACTTCTTAATTGGAGAAAGTTATGGTAAATTAAATCACTCTCTTTGAAACAAATGTCTACTTCAAACACTGTGTACATAATGAGTGATACCCAACCAGAATTTTGTCAAACTAGATTTTAGTAAAACTTCCACATTAAGCACAGAATTGTCAATCTTGATTTCCTTGAACTAACCTGTGGAATACCTGCATCAGAATCACCTGCACCACACATTAAGAGCACAGATCCCATGTCCTGAGTGCATTAAATCTGAATTCACAGGAAGTTAAGGTAGAAGGGGCATTTTCATTTGCCAAAGGATTTTCAGAGTGATTCACAGGCCGACTGCAGACTGAAAATGGTAGGTCTACAGGAATGAAACTGGCAGTCACCGCAGGATCAGAGTACAAAGAGGAAAAGGAAATCTCCAACAACAGTGTATGTTTCAGCTGCTCTGTTACAGGTGGACAGTATAAGTACCTTTCCACTCCAAATAAAGGAAGTCAACTATGGTCATGTAACTGACCTGAGACTAAAAAATTCTAAAAACACTCTCCCCTTCCCACCTTCTACAGAGGCTGTTTGTAGCTGGGGCTGAAGCCTCCTTAATGGGAGAGGCTGAACAGAGGCTATGCTATGTCCTAGATCCAGGGTGGTGATGCCCCTTCTGTGCTGGATGGAAGGAATATAGTCAAAAGAGGAGCCTCAGTTATTACATGGGGTATACCAAGCTGGACTGTTTTAAATTAAGATTTCTACTTTTTAAAAATCCTTTTCATATGTAACATGCCTCTCTGTTGCCAAATATATTGTTTTGGAAAAATTAAATGGCGATAAAACTCTCAACAAGTGTGGAACCCACACTAAAATTAAGGAACTTCAGACCAAATAATATCTTTTAATGTCAACCTAAACATAAAACTGATGACTCTCTGGTGTTGCACAACAGACCACCTACAGAGATGTTGATTTAACGTTGTTCAATTGCGACCAAACAAATGTCAGCCTACCAATTTTATGATCTGTGCTAACTTTAGAAACTATAATTTTTATAGACAAAAAGAGCCTTGTTAAAGGCTGACAATCTGCTATAGGAAAACTCACAAATCCTCTTCTGACAGCATTCTTACTGATGATAAAAATACTGATTGAGTTCCAAGCTTCCTGGCTGAGTGATTAATTCTCTCCTCAGAGAATAGAATCCAATACACATCCAGAATGAATAAAACAGGCCATGTAATAGAGTTACAATGTCTATTAGAATTAGTATGAAATTCATTAATTTTATCGTCACTTATAGTACAGAACTATATGGAGACTAGGAGCATTATGTGAAACTAAAATAATGAAACCAACCACTACCTGACAACTATCAGAAAAACTAGACACAAAAACAGCAAAGAAAAAGGTAACATAGATGCTTCAAAAGATATAAAAACAGAGAATAAAATGATCTGGACAAGTTAATAACAGATATATCTGCCCAAAAACAAATGTAAATGGGGTAAACTTCCTTATTAAAAGAGAGCTGATCTCAGATTGGATTACCAAGGGGAAAAAAAAACCCTCTGTGCTACAAAAAAGGAGTAAAACTAACAAGAAAGTAATTCAGAAAGGTCAAAAATAAAATGATAGCTGGAAAAAAAATTGTCTAGATGAATATACTAGTCAAATACAAATAAAAAGAAAGCAGTGAACAAGATTTTACTATCAGGCAAGACAGAATGGAGGACAGAAATCATTAAATAAGACAAAAAGAGGTGTTTCCTACTAATAAAAAGGATGATACGAAAGTCTTTTCACTCCACATGCTTAAAATACTTTTTACATTTTTGAACCACTAGAACATATTACCTCTTCAAAAAACAAAACTGTTTATAAAGAAAGAGCAAGAGAAAGAAAAGAATGGACCACAGAATTTATGCAGGAGCTCCCAGGAAAGGTTCATCCACTTCCCTAGACTTGAACCTGGGAGTCTAGGAGTCCAGTGACCAAATGGCTGGAGCCATCCTGCCACCTTGTGGAACATGAGAGGAAGGTGAACACAGGAAGAGACAAAGGAAAAGAGCTCCTAGATCCAGCCATGCCTGATTCTAAGCCTACCTTCCAGCTTTTCATTTACATGAGCTGATTATGTTCACATTTGATTTTGTAAAGTTCTGTAAGAACTCACTACAGAATAAGAGATTTTCAAAATGAAAAAAGGAAATTTTTTGTTGCCCAGAGAAGGAAGTGGACACAATGACACAGACAGCCTCTTAAGAGAGTTGGTGACCTCTATCCCAGTCCACATAGCCAGCACTGAACCAAGGCAAGGAAGACCCAAAGTTTGATTTTAGCTGGAAGCCTGCTTTAGATCAACCAACAGGCAGGCTGAGTACAAATCAGATTCTGCAGACCAGGAGGATCCTCCTCCCAGTCCTCCCCACCAAACAGAGGTGATGAAATCTGAGCCAAATTGCCCCTGGGAATCAAAAACTAAAAGTAGATCTAGGGCCCCTGCAGGATTAGAGAGAATGGAGGTAAAGACACACACTAGCCCCAGCCAAAGAGGACAGGCCTGTTGGGGAGTGAGAGGGAGGACTGAGAAGTTCTCACTCACTGTGCAAGCTCCTTGAGGCCTCACAACAGAGGCCCAAGGCCCAGGAACTAACCAAAGTGGCTGTGCCCCTCAAGAGAAGAAAAGCGTTAAGAGATTTTACCTTAATGTAAGAGGTCTGTAGTAGGGAAATTCACGTCTTTCTAAAATGTTCCTAGCTTTTTCTAGACTTTCAGTTTTACTTTTTCTCCTTTTATCGTGATTGTTACTTTTTTTTCCTTTATGATAAAGCTGCATCAAAAAGTCTCCAAGCTGTCTTGGCAAACCTGACAGAAAAGGACTTCTTCCCACAATGAGGTGAGGAAAAACTAAGAGGATTAGAGAACTTGGAAAACCAAAAGGAAAGGGAAAACATGAAGGGGGGAGGAATGGAGACAGAAAAAGCCAAACGGCCTTGAAAAGCCATTCATTTCTGGCCAGAGTCATGACCTCCTAGCTCTTCTACTCTGACCCTGGAAATTTTCTCTAAGGATGAATTCTCTGGAAAACATTTTAAAACCTCCATCCTTTCTTAAACTTTCAGCTCATCACAATCATGGGTCTTTTTACCACCCATCTCCACAGACCATATCCGAGCCATCTGCACACATTCTTATTTACAAGTGGGCCAAGACTCACCTCTTCTAAGATGCTTTCCCAGAAGAAGAACTGCATGCTAGGAAGGCCTGTGGTTTCTACCAGACACATGGGATTGTGGTTTGTAAAGTAATAGCTTTAGAAATAAAGCTATTTTGTTTTAAACACACATGCTTTTTGTTAGAAACTTTAGTGCCAGAGATAGAAATACAAACTGTAATATGCATTATAAAAGAATGAAAATTTCATGAAATATCAACCAAATAATATGTCGACTATGCTGTAAAACATTATTCCTTTTTAAGTCCAGAAACAGAGATGAAGGATGGGAATGGTTGCTTCCTTCATGTTTTTCCTGACAGGCTCTATAACACAGTGGTTAGAAGCATGTGCCTCAGAGCCGGGAAGTCTGGACCAAATCCCAGGTCTGCCACTTACCAGTTGTGGAACCCTAGACTTAACATCTCTCTGCTTCAGCTTCCTCATCTATAAAATCTGTATTAAAATAACAGCAGCTCCCTCAAAGGATGTTTGTGAAGTTTAAATCAGTTAGTAGAGGAGGGGCAAGATGGTGGAAGAGTAGGGTCCCCAAATCACCTATCTCCAACAAATTACCTAGAAAACCTTCAAATTATCCTGAAAATCTATGAATTCGGCCTGAGAATTAAAGAGAGAATACGTGGAATGCTACAGTGAGAAGAGTTCCCGCTTCTATCAAGGTAGGAAGACGGGAAAAAAGAAATAAAGAAATAAAAGGCCTCCAAGGGGGAGGGGCCCCGCAAGGAGCCGGGCTAAAGCCGGGGCGAGTGTCCCCAGGACAGGAGAGCCCCGACCCGGAGACGCAGGAGCTGCACCGACCTTCCCGGGCGGAAAGGGGCTCGCAGGGAGTTGGAGCAGGACCCAGGAGGGCGGGGATGCCCTCGGGCTCCCGGGGACACTAACAGACACCTGCGCCCCGGGAGAGTGCGCCGAGCTCCCTAAGGGCTGCAGCGCGCACGGCGGGACCCGGAGCAGCTCGGGGGGCTCGGGCGGCGGCTCCGCGGAGGGGGCTGCGCGGCCCGGGAACGCGAATCCACCAGCGCAGGCCCGGAGCACAGGGCGCCGGGACACAGCCCAGGATCCGGCTTCCCCCGGGACAGGCAGAGGCCAGGAGGGCCCAGGACAGCAAGGACGCTCCTGCCCCGAGCTGAGCAGATCGGCGGCCCCGCCCCGGAGCCTCCAGGCCCTGCAGACCGAGAGCTCCGTAGTTACTGCGGGGGCTGAATCCAGGGCTCCAGAGCTGGCCCCGCCACTGCGGTTGTTCCTCCAGGGGCCTCAAGGGGTAAACAACCCCACTGAGCCCTGCACCACGCAGGGGGCAGAACAGCTCCCCCAAGTGCTAACACCTGAAAATCAGCACAACAGGCCCCTCCCCCAGAAGACCAGCTAGACGGACAAGTTCCAGGGGACCAAGGGACTTAAAGTACACAGAATCAAAAGATACTCCCCCTTGGTTCTTTTTTTCTTTCTTTCTTTCTTTTTTTTTTTGTTGTTGTTGTTTTGTTTTGTTTTGTTTTGCTTTTTGATTTGTTTCCTTCCCCCACCCCTTTTTCCCCATTCTTTCTTTTTCTTTCTCTTTTTCTTCTTTTTTTTCTTCCTTTTTTTTTTCCTCTTTCTCTTTTCTTTCCTTCTTTCTCTCCTCTCTTTTTCTCCTTTTCCCAATACAACTTGCTTTTGGCCACTCTGCACTGAGCAAAATGACTAGAAGGAAAACCTCACCTCAAAAGAAAGAATCAGAAACAGTCCTCTCTCCCACAGAGTTACAAAATCTGGATTACAATTCAATGTCAGAAAGCCAATTCAGAAGCACTATTATACAGCTACTGGTGGCTCTAGAAAAAAGCATAAAGGACTCAAGAGACTTCCTGACTGCAGAATTTAGAGCTAATCAGGCAGAAATTAAAAATCAATGGAATGAGATGCAATCCAAACTAGAAGTCCTAACGACGAGGGTTAACGAGGTGGAAGAACGAGTGAGTGACATAGAAGACAAGTTGATAGCAAAGAGGGAAACTGAGGAAAAAAGAGACAAACAATTAAAAGACCATGAAGATAGATTAAGAGAAATAAACGACAGCCTGAGGAAGAAAAACCTACGTTTAATTGGGGTTCCCGAGGGCGCCGAAAGGGACAGAGGGCCAGAATATGTATTTGAACAAATTCTAGCTGAAAACTTTCCTAATCTGGGAAGGGAAACAGGCATTCAGATCCAGGAAATAGAGAGATCCCCCCCTAAAATCAATAAAAACCGTTCAACACCTCGACATTTAATAGTGAAGCTTGCAAATTCCAAAGATAAAGAGAAGATCCTTAAAGCAGCAAGAGACAAGAAATCCCTGACTTTTATGGGGAGGAGTATTAGGGTAACAGCAGACCTCTCCACAGCGACCTGGCAAGCCAGAAAGGGCTGGCAGGATATATTCAGGGTCCTAAATGAGAAGAACATGCAACCAAGAATACTTTATCCAGCAAGGCTCTCATTCAAAATGGAAGGAGAGATAAAGAGCTTCCAAGACAGGCAGCAACTGAAAGAATATGTGACCTCCAAACCAGCTCTGCAAGAAATTTTAAGGGGGACTCTTAAAATTCCCCTTTAAGAAGAAGTTCAGTGGAACAATCCACAAAAACAAGGACTGAATAGATATCATGATAACACTAAACTCATATCTCTCAATAGTAACTCTGAACATGAACGGGCTTAATGACCCCATCAATAGGCGCAGGGTTTCAGACTGGATAAAAAAGCAGGACCCATCTATTTGCTGTCTACAAGAGACTCATTTTAGACAGAAGGACACCAACAGCCTGAAAATAAAAAGTTGGAGAACCATTTACCATTCGAATGGTCCTCAAAAGAAAGCAGGGGTAGCCATCCTTATATCAGATAAACTAAAATTTACCCCGAAGACTGTAGTGAGAGATGAAGAGGGACACTATATCATACTTAAAGGATCTATCCAACAAGAGGACTTAACAATCCTCAATATATATGCCCCGAATGTGGGAGCTGCCAAATATATAAATCAATTATTAACCAAAGTAAAGAAATACTTAGATAATAATACACTTATACTTGGTGACTTCAATCTAGCTCTTTCTATACTCGATAGGTCTTCTAAGCACAACATCTCCAAAGAAACAAGAGCTTTAAATGATGCACTGGACCAGATGGATTTCACAGATATCTACAGAACTTTACATCCAAACTCAACTGAATACACATTCTTCTCAAGTGCACATGGAACTTTCTCCAGAATAGACCACATACTGGGTCACAAATCGGGTCTGAACCGATACCAAAAGATTGGGATTGTCCCCTGCATATTCTCAGACCATAATGCCTTGAAATTAGAACTAAATCACAACAAGAAGTTTGGAAGGTCCTCAAACACGTGGAGGTTAAGGACCATCCTGCTAAAAGATGAAAGGGTCAACCAAGAAATTAAGGAAGAATTAAAAAGATTCATGGAAACTAATGAGAATGAAGATACAACCGTTCAAAATCTTTGGGATGCAGCAAAAGCAGTCCTAAGGGGGAAATACATCGCAATACAAGCATCCATTCAAAAACTGGAAAGAACTCAAATACAAAAGCTAACCTTACACATAAAGGAGCTAGAGAAAAAACAGCAAATAGATCCTACACCCAGGAGAAGAAGAGAGTTAATAAAGATTCGAGCAGAACTCAACGAAATCGAGACCAGAAGAACTGTGGAACAGATCAACAGAACCAGGAGTTGGTTCTTTGAAAGAATTAATAAGATAGATAAACCATCAGCTAGCCTTATTAAAAAGAAGAGAGAGAAGACTCAAATTAATAAAATCATGAGAAAGGAGAGATCACTACCAACACCAAGGAAATACAAACGATTTTAAAAACATATTATGAACAGCTATACACCAATAAATTAGGCAATCTAGAAGAAATGGACGCATTCCTGGAAAGCCACAAACTACCAAAACTGGAACAGGAAGAAATAAAAAACCTGAACAGGCCAATAACCAGGGAGGAAATTGAAGCAGTCATCAAAAACCTCCCAAGACACAAGAGTCCAGGGCCAGATGGCTTCCCAGGGGAATTCTATCAAACGTTTAAAGAAGAAACCATACTTATTCTCCTAAAGCTGTTTGGAAAGATAGAAAGAGATGGAGTACTTCCAAATTCGTTCTATGAGGCCAGCATCACCTTAATTCCAAAACCAGACAAAGACCCCACCAAAAAGGAGAATTACAGACCAATATCCCTGATGAACATGGATGCAAAAATTCTCAACAAGATACTGGCCAATAGGATCCAACAGTACATTAAGAAAATTATTCACCATGACCAAGTAGGATTTATCCCCGGGTCACAAGGCTGGTTCAACACCCGTAAAACAATCAATGTGATTCATCACATCAGCAAGAGAAAAACCAAGAACCATATGATCCTCTCATTAGATGCAGAGAAAGCATTTGACAAAATACAGCATCCATTCCTGATCAAAACTCTTCAGAGTGTAGGGATAGAGGGAACATTCCTCGACATCTTAAAAGCCATCTATGAAAAGCCCACAGCAAATATCATTCTCAATGGGGAAGCACTGGGAGCCTTTCCCCTAAGATCAGGCACAAGACAGGGATGTCCACTCGCGCCACTGCTATTCAACATAGTACTGGAAGTCCTAGCCTCAGCAATCAGACAACAAAAAGACATTAAAGGCATTCAAATTGGCAAAGAAGAAGTCAAACTCTCCCTCTTCGCTGATGACATGATACTCTACATAGAAAACCCAAAAGTCTCCACCCCAAGATTGCTAGAACTCATACAGCAATTCGGTAGCGTGGCAGGATACAAAATCAATGCCCAGTAAATCAGTGGCATTTCTATACACTAACAATGAGACTGAAGAAAGAGAAATTAGGAGTCAGTATCATTTACAATTGCACCCAAAAGCATAAGATACCTAGGAACAAACCTAACCAAAGATCTAAAGGATCTATACCCTCAAAACTATAGAACACTTCTGAAAGAAACTGAGGAAGACACAAAGAGATGGAAAAATATTCCATGCTCATGGATTGGCAGAATTAATATTGTGAAAATGTCAATGTTACCCAGGGCAATGTACACGTTTAATGCAATCCCTATCAAAATACCATGGACTTTCTTCAGAGAGTTAGAACAAATTATTTTAAGATTTGTGTGGAAGCAGAAAAGACCCCGAATAGCCAGGGGAATTTTAAAAAAGAAAACCATAGCTGGGGGCATCACAATGCCAGATTTCAGGTTGTACTACAAAGCTGTGGTCATCAAGACAGTGTGGTACTGGCACAAAAACAGACACATAGATCAATGGAACAGAATAGAGAACCCAGAAGTGGACCCTCAACTTTATGGTCAACTAATATGCGATAAAGGAGGAAAGACTATCCATTGGAAGAAAGACAGTCTCTTCAATAAATGGTGCTGGGAAAATTGGACATTCACATGCAGAAGAATGAAACTAGACCACTCTCTTTCACCATACACAAAGATAAACTCAAAATGGATGAAAGATCTAAATGTGAGACAAGATTCCATCAAAATCCTAGAGAAGAACACAGGCAACACCCTTTTTGAACTCGGCCACAGTAACTTCTTGCAAGATACATCCACGAAGGCAAAAGAAACAAAAGCAAAAATAAACTATTGGGACTTCACCAAGATAAAAAGCTTCTGCACAGCAAAACAAATAGTCCACAAAACTCAAAGACAACCTACAGAATGGGAGAAGATATTTGCAAATGACCTATCAGATAAAGGGCTACTTTCCAAGATCTATAAAGAACTTATTAAACTCAACACCAAAGAAACAAACAATCCAATCATGAAATGGGCAGAAGACATGAACAGAAATCTCACAGAGGAAGACATAGACATGGCCAACATGCATATGAGAAAATGCTCTGCATCACTTGCCATCAGGGAAATACAAATCAAAACCACAATGAGATACCACCTCACACCAGTGAGAATGGGGAAAATTAACAAGGCAGGAAACCACAAATGTTGGAGAGGATGCGGAGAAAAGGGAACCCTCTTACACTGTTGGTGGGAATGTGAACTGGTGCAGCCACTCTGGAAAACTGTGTGGAGGTTCCTCAAACAGTTAAAAATATACCTGCCCTACAACCCAGCAATTGCACTGTTGGGGATTTACCCGAAAGATACAGATGCAATGAAACGCCGGGACACCTGCACCCCGATGTTTCTAGCAGCAATGGCCACGATAGCCAAACAGTGGAAGGAGCCTCGGTGTCCATCGAAAGATGAATGGATAAAGAAGATGTGGTTTATGTATACAATGGAATATTACTCAGCTATTAGAAATGACAAATACCCACCATTTGCTTCAACGTGGATGGAACTGGAGGGTATTATGCTGAGTGAAGTAAGTCAGTCGGAGAAGGACAAACATTATATGTTCTCATTCATGTGGGGAATATAAATAATAGTGAAAGGGAATATAAGGGAAGGGAGAAGAAATGTGTGGGAAATATCAGAAAGCGAGACAGAACGTAAAGACTGCTAACTCTGGGAAACAAACTAGGGGTGGTAGAAGGGGAGGAGGGCGGGGGGTGGGAGTGAATGGGTGACGGCACTGGGGGTTATTCTGTATGTTGGTAAGTTGAACACCAATAAAAAATAAATTAAAAAAAATAAATCAGTTAGTAAATATAAAGCCCTTACAATAGCATCTAAAATATAGTTAGCTACTGTCACTATTATTACTACTATTACTGCTACTAAAGAATGAGAGAAAGGGGTAGTCGTGTACTCAAATGAAAAGGGATAAAAGGAGGAGAGCTTTAGGACAGATGTAATTTGGCAGGACAGGCACAGAGTAAAAAACATGTCAGCAATAAGGAATATTCTCAGTAGCTACTAAGATGGGTCTCCAGTAGCACTTTTGCACTCTGAGGGAACAGAGATGAAGAAAGGAAAAGCTCACATGTGACTTCAGAAATCACTGCACACACACCCCCATACCATCTCACCTATTTCTGATGCTTGAAAGGTTTTTAAATAGAAACAAAGCATTTTCATTTCACAAGAAACAAAATAAGTTACTCAATGGTCACCTAAATGTCAGTCTTCAAAGACAAGAAAACAAAAAGGTGTAGAAAGTCTTGCCTATACTCAGGTTATTTTTTAAACAAAAGAAAAATTAACAACAGAAGTTACTAAACTCTAAAACTGATTACTTAAGACTGTACCAATTGTGCAATATGTATTGATGTGCTTTCCTGGATGTTCCACAGGTGCCTTAGCTTAATTTCTCTCTCACAAACCCACGTACATACACACAGCCATCTATTTTATATTCACCTCTAATTGGGTCTATTAGGGAGAAGCTGGCACAGCGGGATTCTAAAGCTCCTATCCCAACCACTCTATGTTTCTAACTCTATGTAAATAACTATTGAGACCAAAAAACACCACACTTTTAAAAATGACATCCTAGAAAGTCAGTGTCTAAACTACCATAAAAACATAAAATTCTAGGTCACTTTCCAAATTTAAATTCAAAATAAAGCCTTTGGCAGCAACATAATTCGATGTGGATAGAACAGTCTTTTCAACTACTGATGTGAAAACTGGTAATTATGTGGAGAAAAAGAATCTCCAATCCCTACACTCATACTATGCCCAAAAATTAAATCAAAATACTTAATAGAGTCAAAAGTTAAAACTATAAAACTTCTGGCAGAAAACATAAGACAAAAATCTTCATGACCTTGAAACAGGCAAAAGATTTCTTACATCACCAAAAGCACTAATCATAAAAAAAAAAAAAAAAAAAAAAAGGAAATTGACAAATTTGACTTCCATCAAAAATAAAACCTGTTTTCCTAAGATCATCAAGAAAATTAAAAGGCGGGCAGCCCCTGTGGCTTAGCGGTTTAGCGCCACCTTCGGCCCGGGGTGTGATCCTGGGAACCTAGGATGGAGTCCCACGTCGGGCTCCCCGCATGGAGCCTGCTTCTCCCTCTGCCTGTGTCTCTGCCTCTCTCTCTCTCTGTCTCTCACAAGTAAATAAATAAAATCTTAAAAGATAAAAAAATAAAAATAAAGACTTAATTAAAAAAAAAAAAAGAAAGAAACTTAAAAGGCAAGCCACAGGGATCCCTGGGTGGCGCAGCGGGGATCCCTGGGTGGCGCAGCGGTTTGGCGCCTGCCTTTGGCCCAGGGCGTGATCCTGGAGACCCAGGGATCGAATCCCACGTCGGGCTCCTGGTGCATGGAGCCTGCTTCTCCCTCTGCCTGTGTCTCTGCCTCTCTCTCTCTCTGTGACTATCATAAATAAATAAATAATACCTTTAAAATAAATTAATTAATTAATTAATTAATTTTAAAAAAAAGGCAAGCCACAGACTGGGAGAAAATAATCACAATACATATACCTAACAAATGATTTTTATTCAGAATGCAGAAAGAATTCTAATTCTTATAGCACAATCAGAAAAGCAACCCAATTTTTTTAAATGGGCAAAAAAAAGATACATGAATAGCCAATAAGGACATGAAAACACTGGTCATCAAAAAATAAAAAAAAAAAAAAAGTTTATCCAAAATGAATCACCTCTTCACACTCGCTATAAGGGCTAAAATTTAAAAGACTTGCAAGGCCAAGGATTGGCAAAGATGTAGAGCAACTACAACTCTCACAGCCTGCTTGTGGGAGTATATAACTGGGCAACTACTGTGAAAAAATAGTTTGGCTGTCTCTTATACATTCAAGTACGTTCCTACCCATACAGTTGAGCAATTTCAATCCCCTAGGTATCTACCCATAAATAAAAACACATTTCCATGAAAAAACTAGTATACAAATGTTCTTATCAGCTTGACTGGAAATAGGCAAAACCCTAAATGTTCAGCCAGTGAATGAACGGACACATTTTGGTATATTCTTACAATGCAGTATTATTGTAAAATTAAAAAAAAAAAAACTACTGATACACAGCAACATGGATGAATTTCACAGGCATTATGCTAAAAGAAGCTGGACATGAAAGACTCACTTAAAATGTGTAAATTTTATTGCATGTAAATTACACTTGATTAAAACTAAAAATATAGCTTTTATAACTTCTAATTAAAATTTTTCTATTAAAAAAACAATTATACTAACAAATTCTTGTGCAAATGCGTGGGGTTTTTTTAAAGACTTATTTATTTATTTAAGAGAGAAAGAGTGAGAGAGAGCTCATGAGCAGGGGGATATTATAATTATATAATTATATGAGAGAGCTCATGAGAGAGCTCATGAGCAGGGGGAGAAGCAGGGGAAGAGAATCTCAGACCCTGTGTTGAGCAGGAGTCCAAGGCAGGGCAATCTCACAACCCAGAGATCATGACCTGAGCTAAAATCAAGATTTAGAAGCTTAACCTACTGAGCTACCCAGGCGCCCCTCAAATGGGTATTTCAAATACATTTTTGGGATAAGATTCTAATTCCAGTACTTATTCAGAAAAAAGCAATGGTGTGGAGAAGTATCTCCTCTTGAAAAAAAAAAAAAAATTTAACTTCAGGAGTAGCCCAGGTGGCTCAGTGGTTTAGTGCCGCCTTCAGCCCAGGGCATGATCCTGGAGACCCAGGTCGAGTCCCACATCGGACTCCCTGCATGGAGCCTGCTTCTCCCTCTGCCTGTGTCTCTGCCCCCCCCCCCTCCTGTGTTTCTCATAAATAAATTTTAAAAATCTAAAAAAAAAAAAAAATTTAACTTCAAAAAGCACATCCAAGTATACACACTTTGAGACAATCATAGTTTAAATATTATCCACAATATTATATATAATCATCCTAACATATAGGTTTTTAAAAAATAATTTATACTTCCTGTTTCCAAATATGTTTTTCAATCATAAATACCACAAAAGCATTATGTGACATTATATTTGCCTTTGAGAAAAAGCAAAAAAAAAACAAAAACAAAAACAAAAACAAAATGCTACTTTCCTCAGAGCTCCATAGTCTTACATAATCCTGAAGATGATTTTTAGCATTAAAACAGTCTCAGATCAGTGGAAATTCATCTCATTTTTTTCATGTATGATTAAAAGCATTTTCTCAGCAACAGACACAAAATCAAGACTATTTCACTCAGATCATATGCTTTTTGAGTTCACTAATAAGCTCAAGCCTGCCTCAGATAACCTAAAATAACTAATCTTCCTAAAGTTTTTCTCTATAAATACTAACTCTGATATTATGCCCAGAAAGAGCTACTTCAAAAAAAAAAAAAAAAAAAAAAATCAACAAATTGACGACTATCTGGAACTCATGGTACAATGAATAAAAAATAATACGTAACACACCAGCTAACTGGTGTTTCCTTTTTCATTCAACAAATCTTCACTGTAGGGGGATCCCTGGGTGGCTCAATGGTTTGATGTTTGCCTTTGGCACTGGGCGCGCGATCCTGGAGTCCCGGGATTGAGTCCCACGTCAGGCTCCCGGCATGGAGCCTGCTTCTCCCTCCTCCTGTGTCTCTGCCTCTCTCACTCTCTATCGGAAAGAAGAAAGAAAAGAAAAGAAAAGAAAAGAAAAGAGAAGAGAAGAGAAGAGAAGAGAAGAGAAGAGAAGAGAAGAGAAGATAAAGAAATAGAAAAAACAAAAGAAAAGAAAAGAAAAAGAAAGAAAAAAAAGAAAGAAACAGAAATAAGAGACCTAAATACAGACCCACACGCATCAATAAAGAAACAAACACCAGTCAAACGGAAGAACTACATAAAAGCAAGAAAAAGAAAGAAAGAAAGAAAGAAAGAATTTAAAAAATTGTTAAAAAAAAAAACAAAAACAAATCTTCACTGTGTAAACACTAGAGGAGCATAGAAAAAGAAGAAAGAAGTTCCCTGCCCTATGTTATGGGTTGAATTGCGTCCCCCTAAAATCCTTAAGTGGAAGTCCTAACCACCAGCACCTCAGAATGAGACCTTATTTGGAGGTAAGTTCCTTATGGAGATAATCAAGTTCAAGCAAGATCCTTAAGTTAGGCCCTAGTTCAGTATGACTAGTGTCCTCATAAAAAAGTGAAATTTGGACACAGAGACACACGTAGGAGGAAAGACAATATAAAGAGACAGAGGAAGAAGGTAACTATTTATAAGCCAAGGACAAAAGCCTGGAAGAATCATTCCCTCACAACCCTTAGAGGGAACTAACCCTGTTAACACCTTCATTTAGGATTTCTGGCCTCCAGAACTGTGAAACAATAAATTTCTGTTTTTGAAGCTACCCGGTCCATGATACTTTGTAACAGCAGCCCTAGCAAACTAATATACTCTAGTAAAAAGCTCAACATCTAATTAGAGAAGCTTATAAACAAATCACTGGAATACCAAACAGATTGAGAGAAATGCTGTGGTGGTATCTGCCAATTTCAAGAGTGTAAATATTCCCACTATGGCTGATTTTAAGCTACCAATACTTTAACAATCCAATAGAAAATTTCTGGAAATTCAACAATCCATTCTCAAAGCTACTACAAGACAACTCTAGCAAAGACCGAAACTGCAGGCATCAGTATTCAATATCCATAGGCAATTCCAACTATAGCCAAGGTTAGACTCACAACTAAAAATTATAAGGCAGCTTTGTAAAAGCAATTAAGACTGTTAGGATACAGAATATTTTAAATAGATGTGGGGGGGGGGGAACACTACACAACCTAAGAATAGCTTAAGAATGGTAGAAAAACAAATGATGAATGAAAAATAAGAGCTAATATTTACTGAATACTATGTTCTAAGGACTGTTTAAGCCCATTACATGTATTAACTAACTTCATCCTTGCTACTTTATGAAATAATTATTATTATACACCTGTTTTTGAATATGGAAACTGAGCCACAAAAATGTTAAGATCCAAAAAAAAAAAAAAAAAAAAAGTTAAGATCCACAGCTAAAAGATGAGGAAGCTAGGATTCAAATGCAGGGTGTTTGATTCCAGACTCAATACCCAGACCACTGTTCTGTGCCGTCTCTTACTGTACAGGATGTGTCTGAACATGCCAATAGTCTGGTGTAGCTAAGATCCAGAGATGGGGACAAGAAACCAAGTGGGACAAAGTGTGCCACTCTTCTGGCCTCAGGTATAGGTTACCTTACACAAGCAATGAGTTTGCACATCAAACTCTTGTAAAATGGATCAATTTAACCTTTTTGCATGACTTGTTACTTAAATGCATCAAATCAAATTAGAATTTGAAAATACCTAAAAGTCTGCAAGTGAAAATCTCTCTGCAAAACACAATCACCATCTCCTTATCTGTCTTGCACCTAATTCCTGGTTTTTACATTTAAGGATTGCTTAGCAGGCAAAAAGCACCTGTAATCACTCAGGAGCAATCAGCATGGCCTAGAGTCTCTGAGGATAAAGGCAGAAAAATCATATGGAGAATGAGCCATTAAGAGAATTCCAGAAGGAACACTTAGGGTGGCTCAGCAGCTGAGCGTCTGCCTTCAGCTCAGGACGTGATCCCCGTCCCAGGATCAAGTCCAGCATCAGGTTCCCTGTAGGGAGCCTACTTCTCTCTCTGCCTATGTCTCTGCCTCTCTCTCTCTCTCTGTGCCTCTCATGAATAAATAAAACCTTTAAAAAAAGAGAGAGAGAGAGAGAGAGAGAGAGAATTCCAGAAGATGAGGCTGTACTCACCAACCACCCAGAGTACAGGCAAACAGAAAAAGCATAAATTTTCCACTTCTGAAGTTAGAATAAAGACACTCACAAACACTTCACATCACCATGAATTCTACTATTGTTGTCTACATTTAGCCAGCATTTAACTCTGGAATCGTTCTTTTAAAAAATCACTCTATATCTATGTGTTTGCAGAGCACTGCAAAAGGTCAGTACTTTGAGAAAGGTAGTATTTTAAGTATATAGGAAAATGACAGGGTGAATAAAACACATATCCCTGAAGCAAAATCTTTGCACTGTTAGTACAGAGGAAAGATAAAGAACATATACAAGCAAGAATCAAGATAGAAGCTTCTCTCCTTCTAAGAGCATGTTTGCCATGGAACTAACCTAAGGAAGCCCTTTTCTCACAAGAACGTTAAGGAGAGGCTAAGGCCCGCCTCTCTGCAGCAATAAGTAGGTGGGAAGGAGGCAGGATATGACAATCAACCTGCAGGCCAAGCTGTTCTCACTGTTCTCCAGAAGGTAGAGAAATAGGATTTTATTATGTATGGGTGGGCAATCTCTTGTCTTACTCACTTTAATCACCCACAGATAAACTTTGTGACATCTGGGGGCTGATAGTTAAGAGTTACATAAAAAACTGTAAAGTATACTTACCTAGAAGGTAATTCATACATAAATGATACCCTGACTTAGCAACTTGAAACTGCTCAGACTTAAAAAGGGCAGTTATCACTTTATCAAGTACTTACATACTCCCAATATTTCAGTCAGAACCACAACTAGTACATATATTTCTATTTGCGAGAAAAACTGTCTACCTAAACAATATCAAGAAACTCAACATCTAAGAAAGACAGTGGCCTGAGTTAATTCCTGTAAATGGCTACCAATGAACAAAAGGTTAAGAAAAACATTTTGTATCATTATCCAGAACCTACCATATTGAAAGTGTATTATTCTTCCTTGCTACTGTAACAAACTTAGTAGCTTAAAACAAGAGACATTTATAATCTCACAGGTCAGAATTCCCACACTGGTCTCACTGGGCAGGGCTATCTTTCTGGAAGTTCTAGGTAAGAATCGGGTTCCTTGTCTTTTCCATTTTCTAGAGGCCGGCAATATATTCCTCGACTCATAGCATTTTTTTCTGTCTCAAAGTCAATGTGATGGGTCAAATACGCCTCTCTACCTTCCTCTTCTACATATAAAGGACTCCTGTGATTAACTGGGCCCATTTGGGTAATTCAGGGCAATCTCCCCATCTTAAACTCATCTGAGTACCAACCTTAATTCTCTCTTCCCATATAACCTGACATATTTGCAAGTTCCTGGAATCTGGATGTGGATATCTTTGGAGGGCCATTATTGTCTTCCTCAGATAAACAGACAGATACATACATATATATATATATATATATATATATACATGCTACTTGACTACTTATTTCCTCGTTCATAAAATTTATAGTTTATACGATATATAGTCACTACATAATGATAGTAACTACTTCAAAGGGCTGCTGTGAAGGTCACATGAATTAATAAGAGTAGTGATCACAGAATAGATCCAATATGTAGTAAGAGCTTAATTTTTTTTTTTTTTTTTTTTTTACAAATTCTTATTTCATCTTTATTTAAACTTTTCTCTCATTGTGGAATGCTGTTCCCTGCACAGCCTATCATTCTAGGCCTTCTCTTACATAATGTTTCCCTACATTCTATAAAACTGCATTGTCTGATACAGTAGTTACTCATCATATATCGCTGGCTACTGAGTCCTTGAAATGTGAGTAACCAGAATTGAGATGTGCTAAGCGTAAAACAATAGATTTTGAAAACTTAGTGTGTAAAAAGGAATGTAAAGAATTAGTGTATAAAAAAAAAAAGAATGCAAAAAAATTACATGTTGAAATGATGTTTTGGATTTGAATTACATAAATGTAGTATCAAAATTAAATTCACTTGTCTCTTTTTTTAATGTGGCTATCAGAAAATTTAAAATTACCTATGTGTATTCAATGGTATTGCAATAACAGTATCGCATGTGACAGATGGTAGCTACACTTGTGGCAAGCACAGCATGTACAGACTTGTGGAGTCACTATGTTGAACACCTAAAACTAACGTAACATTGTGTGTCAGCTATACTTCTATAAAAAATAAACAAATAACATGTGACTCACATTTGTGGACCACATTATATTTCTACTAAGTAGTGCTGCTCCATTCTCCTCCTCTCATATACTCATAGTATTCAGTTTGCATTCCTATCACATGCTATATTGATCTGCCCTGTACAAGAGTCATCTGTGTATGTGCTGGCTCCCCAAACAGATTGGTAACCCTTACCGGGACAAATGTTTGTGAAGCTGAATGAAAAGGGAAACACTCAGTTAATGTGTTATTTATGTATTTTATTGTTACTAGGCATGACCAGAAGTCAATATGTCACTCTTTGAAGCAACTTTTCCTTAGGTTAAAAAGGCAGGATTAGGATGTATCGCAAACAGAAAAAAAATTTCATTAAACAACAGTTTATTACATACAATGCACTCATCTATCTTCAACTCTATATTACCCTAATTCATTCTTTAAAGTAGTAATTGCAGGGTGGTTCAGTTGGTTAAGCGTCTCCCTTCGGCTCAGGTCATGATCCCAGGGTCCTGGGATAGAGCCCTGCATCAAGCTCCCCGCCTAGCCTGCTTCTCCCTCTCCCTGCTTGTGCATGGACATGCGCTCTCTCTCTCTCTGTGTCAAATAAATAAATAAAATCCTTTTAAAAATTAAATAAAGTGGTAATTGCAAACCATAAAAATGTTTTCATGATTCACTAATGACTTGTGACCATAGTTCAATAAACACTGCCATGATGGGTCAGGTGCAGGCCTATGTCTAGCAGTCCCAGCTAGACACAAAGCACCCTAAAGACACTCCCGTGATTTCAACAGCCCCCCCTTCCCCCCCAGGTAAGGACTAACTCTGTGGATGATCATGGTCCAACATGGCCATCAGGGAAATAATGCAGATCCACTTACGTATTCCCCTCTCAACCAGCCTTTCTATTAGGGTTGGGGGCAACCTAGTGTAACTACGTGATCTGTTCAGGGTTCATGTCCACTCCCATGAGATGCAAAGCCCAGCTCAGACTGGCTAAGAAGAGTTGATAAGAGTTGAATGTACAAAAAGAAATAGTTCAAGATAACACTAAGATAAAGAACCCCAAGAACTTGTCAGTTTTCTAAATTGTTGGATGTGCAGGAGCTCCCAAGCAAACCTGGAAAAATATCATCAACCTCAGTATTATTCATATTAAGCCAAATTACATGTTAAATCAAATACCAAAGAGAAGACAGGAGGAGGAGACAGTAAGAGAAGGAGGGAGGAAGAGAGAGGGGGAAAAGCTAGTAGAGGGAAAAACATGGCAGGGCTTCACAGACTTTTATTGCTCTAGAGATTAAAACTTGGGCTAGTCATTAAATAGAACCCACAAAAAAAGAGGATGGCAGAGAAAAGAAACTCCTGGCCTGAAAAGAAGAGATAAGAGAATAACCTCAGAGTAATCAAGAAAAATAATGGAAATTAGTAAGAAATCTCTCTTCAGTGGGGAGATTTGACAGGAAGGAGTCATTGAGAAGACTAATGGATAAGTCTAAGTCCACAAAGGCTTAGACATTAAGTAAGCCTAGAGAGGCTCTGAACCATGCTAGCCTAATGTTTTTTTTTTTTTATCTAAAACAGATACTGAAAGGAAACTTTGCTATAAAGGAAGAAGGTAAAAGGCATCTTTCTGAACTATGAAGAGGGAAAGGGAAGAAAGAAATAATTGAAGAGATCCTATAAACAGATAGCTACCTATATTAAGAGTTCAATTATGGAGACATTGGTATTTTAGATTGTCATTAGGTTATTTCTTAATGATAGCAGAATCATCAAATAGGACTAGGGATCGTAGGTTTTGCCACTTATTACCTCAGTGATCTCGTAACTTCAGAATAAAATGCTTTAATTAGGGGACTTTATGCAATTAAATCATCAACCACAAATGAACAGGTGTACTTACAAAAATTATATGGAAGTAGTAAAACAATTATGCTTATCTTCCACAATGCTTTTGAACTTTCTGTTCAAACAATCTGGTCCCAGGTTGGGGGTTTCTCTGTATTAATCAGGTCATTCCTCCAGACTCTTCAAATGCTGTTTCTTCCTATTCAACTACTATCAGTAAGCCTATTACATGTACACTCCACCTATACTTTTCAAGTAAAGATATTCCTTGGAGTTATACTCAATGAAAATGGACAAAGGCTTAGAATTTAGATAAACCCTATAGCAAAAACTTTTGTATGGAAACATTAACCTATTAATTTACCATGTTTTAAAATCTGAATTTTCATATATAAGAACACATCCATTTCCTACATGTTAAGCACACTCATTAAAAGTGCTGGCTACAATATATTAAAAACTATCAGTTGGGGGTGTAATGTACAACATGGTGACTATAGTTACTGATACTGTATTGTATATTAAAAGTTATTAAAAGGGGCGCCTGGGTGGCTCAGTCAGTTAAGTGTCTGCCTTCAGCTCAGGTCATGATCCCAGAGTCCTGGGATAGGGCCCCACAAACACTCCAGCTGCAAAGGAGCCTGTTTCTCCCTCTCCTGCCTGCCATTCCCCCTGCTTGTGCTCTCTGTCAAATAAATAAAATATTAAAGAGAAGAAAAAAAAAAAAAGAAGTTAAGAGAGATCTTAAAAAGTCTTCATCATAAAATTGTAAAGTTGTGTAATTATGCATGGTGATGGATGTTAACTAGCCTTATTGTGGTGATGATTTCACAGTATAAATAAATATTGTGTTGTACATCTGAAACTAATAATGTTTTATGTCAATTATACCTCAATAAAAACAAAATAAAATAATATAAATCTTAAATACAAAAACAATTATTTCTTGCTAAGATCACAAGAAAAAAATCTTACTAAAATTTCTTTTGGGGCAGCCCGGTTGGCTTAGTGGTTTGGCGTTGTCTTTGGCCCAGGGTGTAATCCTGGGGACCCAGGATAGAGTCCCAAGTTGGGCTCCCTGCAGGGAACCTGCTTCTCCCTCTGCCTGTGTCTCTGTGTCTCTGCCTCTCTCTCTTTCTGTGTCTCTCATGAATGAATAGATGGAATCTTCGAATGAATGAATGAATGAACGAATGAATAAATAAAATTTCTTTTGTAGGGACGCCTAGGTGGCTCAGCGGTTGAGCATCTGCCTTGAGCTCAGGGCATGATCCCACGGTCTGAGATCAAGTCCCACATCAGGCTTCTTTTTTTTTCCCCCACATCCGGCTTCTTGCAGGAAGCCTGCTTCTCCCTCTTCCTGTGTCTCTGCCTCTCTCTCTGTGTCTCTCATGGATAAATAAAATCTTTAAAAAAAAAAAATCTTTTGTATTTGGTTTAAAAAAAAAAAAAAAACACTACTGAAAATCCAGTGGCATTTCTACCAGGAATTAATTTTTTAAAAATCAATATAGGGGCATGTGGGTGGCTCAGCAGTTTAGCATCTGTCTTTGGCTCAGGTCGTGATCCCAGGGACCTGGGACTGAGCCCTGCTCGGCTCCCTGCTCAGCCAGGGCCTGTTTCTCCCTTTCCCTCTGCCTGCCTTTCCCCCAACTCGTGTTCTCTCACTCTCAGTCTTCTCTGCTCTCTCAAATAAATAAATTTTTAAAAATCTATATAAAACAGATTTTTATTAAGAAGATTTCTTCTTTAAATGCTTTCCTAAGGACACTTTCTTCCTGTGTATGAGATCTTTTTTCTGCTAATCTACTACCACTTGCTATTTTTTAATTCTGAATTTTCTAAATAGATAAGTAGAATTATTATATAATAAACAATGAAATACAATGACAAAGGAGTCAACTTTCTATTTATCTCCTACTCTAGAACTAAGGAATGAGGAAGATGAAAAAGAATCAAAAGAAAGGAAAAAAAAACAATTTCCTGTGACACAGAAAGATCTCAAGTTCCAGAAATGAGGTTGGAACCTTATTACCATCAATATTAATCTTTAAAGTATCACATAATTCCTTGTTCAGGATAACTTAGCCATGTAGATGCCATCAGTATTTACTCTAAAGGAATGCCCATGGAAATATTAAGAAGCTTAAATAAACTAATTTAAAGTAACTTTTTTTTTTTTTTTAATTTTAAAGACTAAAAACAAGGGACACGTGGATGGCTCAGTGGTTGGGCATATGCCTTTGCCTCAGGTGGTGATCCTGGGATCTCGGGATCAAGTCCCTCATCGGGCTCCCCATTGAATCTGTTTCTTCCTCTGCCTATGTCTCTACCTCCCTCTGTGTCTCTCATGAATAAATAAAATCTTTAAAAAAATAAATAAAAAATAAAAAATAATAAAGACTAAAAACAATAGGAAAAATGATAGCAAATTAATATAGTCTTTCCAAAAGAAGTGAGTTGGCTACATCCATACCATTTAAAAATACATTTATCATCATGTATATGTATGAATTCCCAGCTACTAAAACAATTCCTCCATATTTATAAAATCTAAATAATTTTTCCTAAGAAGAACATATAGGAAATACCCATTTTTCTCCTATTCCAAAAAGTCACCTATTTAATCATTCACTGATCATTTATTAAGAACCTACTATATGCAAGCCACTGTGATAGGTACTAGGGACACAAAAGATCATTATGATAGTTACTGCCACCAGCCATTCATTCTCAGTTTTCTTCACTGGAATTTATCTAACTCCTCTATCATATTGTTTTCTCTCTTCGTTCTTTTTTGCTTTACACAACCATTCTCTCCAAACCCCACATCTGTCCTGTCTCAGGCTGCCATGGCCACCCTGGCAGACCAAACTAGTTTCCGTTCCCTATGAAAACCATACTCTCCTACACCTCCATCTGCCTGGCTGTCATTTTCAAGTCTCAGTCCTGGCCTGTTCTGGGAAACCTCGCCTAACTGCTTCTGGCAAAGCTTGACGTCCTCATGCTTCCAGTCACTCTACTGGACCTTAACAAACGGCATTTCCATTATAATTGTTTATTTCCATGACTACCACCCCTCTAGACTATAAAAATCAGGAAGGTAAGGGATCTTACTCATTTTTGTATTATCACTAATAATCAACTTGGCACACAGCATGCACCCAATAAATGTTTTTAAGAATGAATGAATAAGGGCAGACCCCGTAGCTCAGCGGTTTAGCGCCGCCTTCAGCCCAGGGCCTGATCCTGGAGACCCTGGATCGAGTCCCACTTCGGGCTCCCTGCATGGAGCCTGCTTCTCCCTCTGCCTGTGTCTCTGCCTCTCTCTCTCTGTTTCTCATGAATAAATAAATAAAATCTTAAAAAAAAAAGAATGAATGAATAATAATGTATAACTCAGAGGATGCATCAATAAATTGAGAACCTGGGATCCCTGGGTGGCGCAGCGGTTTAGCGCCTGCCTTTGGCCCAGGGCGCGATCCTGGAGACCCGGGATCGAATCCCACGTCTGGCTCCCGGTGCCTGGAGCCTGTTTCTCCCTCTCTCTGTCTCTCTCTCTCTCTTTCTCTCTCTCATATGAATAAATAAATAAAATATTTGTTAAAAAAAAACAATCAAAAAAAAAACCAATCTTTTCTTTTTATATTAGCAATCTTGATGAATCCTTATTACTTCTAATAATTTGTCACATTTTCTATGTAGGCAATATTCATGATCTATGAGTCAAGTCAGCTTTAGAATTTTCAATCCATAGTCTTTAAATATTAACTACCTTTCATTTGTGCCTTTTTAAAAAAATACTTCTGGGGGCACCTGGGTGGCTCAGTCAGTTAAGCTTCTACCTTTGGCTCAAGTCATGATCCCAGGGTCCTGGGACTGAGCCCCTTATTGGGCTCCTTGCTGAGCAGGGAGCCTGCTTCTCCCTCTTCCCTTTCCCCTCTGCTTGTGATCTCTTTCTAACAAAATCTTTTTTAAAAAATTTAAAAGTAAAAATAAATAAAAATAAAAATATACTTATGGGCAATATCTGATCAGTTTTAGGCAATATAAATGTACATATGAGATAATCTAAGATAACATTTAATTAATATATCATATTAAGAGTTTAATTCCCTTCTTGGAGAATTATAAAGTTGATAGGAATTGGAAAGAGGATCAGAAGGCATACATAGAGAGATTATACATACATAGATAAAACTGGAAAAAAAAAAAGCATTTCATGAAACATTTAACCTTTACTACCTGTGAAGCATTCTGATAAATTCTATTTTATTTTTTACACTATTAGTTGCAACCTACCAAACTGATTTCATAACCTTTGGCTTGAAAACGCTGTCCTAAGCCAAGTGGATTACCAACTTTTAAAATAAATGCTGCCACACACTTCAGTTCCTGCATTTCTGGTTATGTTTAATATCACATTAGCAATAAGCAGCACTTCAGTTGTTAAAGGTTTAATGAGGGGAAAAAAAAAGAGGCAGTCTTAAAATGGAAGTGGTGGGCAAATCGCTTAAGTTATACTGTGGTTCAAAGAGAAAAACAGTGGGAAACAGCTGAGTCTCTACACAGCACATAGAAGTATAGAGATATTGAACCGCAAAGAACCTGGTCCTCAGTAGAAGACACATCCTACTCAAATTGGAAGGAACAGTTTATTTTCAGACAAGAACATCATGTTTTGTATCAAAGCATTGTTCACTTATAGTTTATTAACTTAATACATTTGTTTGATTCTAACCCCAAATTTTATTTTGACTTTATTGCTAAGCATGAAATTGTAACTTTATAAATATTAAAGTCACATTATAATAAAAAGACTTTAAATCAAATTGGGTTGGGAGATTAGCAAGAATTTTTTTCCTTTAAAACAAGTATTTTTGGGGGGCACCAGGGTGGCTCAGTTGGTTAAGCAACCAACTCTTGATTTAAACTCAGGCAGTGATCTCAGGGTTGTAAGACAGCCCCACATTGGGCTCTGTGCTGGGAGTGGAGCCTGCTTGGGATTCTTTCTCCCTTTCTTCCCCTCCTCCCACCCAACCTCCCTAAAAATAAATAAATACATAAAAATTAAAAAGAAAAAATCTTTAAAAAAATAATAAAATTTGGGCAGCCCTGGTGGCACAACGGTTTGGCGCCGCCTGCAGCCTTGGGTGTGATCCTGGAGACTCGGGATCAAGTCCCACATCGGGCTCCCTGCATGGAGCCTGCTTCCCCCTCTCCCTGTGTCTCTACCTCTCTCTCTCTCTCTGTCTATGAATAAATAAATAAAATCTTTTAAAAAAATAAATAAAAAAAATAATAAAACTAAAACAGGTATTTTGGGGATGCCTGGCTGACTCAGTTGGTAGAGTGTGCAACTCTTGATCTTGGGGTCATGAATTCAAACCCCACACTGGGTGTAAAAATTACTAAAAAAAAAAAAAAAAAAAAAAAAAGCTTAAAAAATCAAGTAAAATAGGTATTATTTTTACTTTATAATACACATGTACTACACCTCTGTAATATAAAAGAAAATTCTAACACAAAATAATAAACAAAAGGAGTCAGTAGGCCAAAGTGGAGAAATACCAAAATAAAGCACAAATTCTGCTAGTGCCTAGCATTCTCCATAAAACACACAGCCATAGAGCAAACATTCACTGAGCAATTCATAGTGCTAGATTCTGTCCCAGGACACTCTGCCTGTACACACCGAACACTCTAGTCAACTCAATACCCTTACCCCATCCTGTATTCACACTCCCTTAAATGCCCTCACCCTACCCAGCCTCACCTTCTCACTAAATATAGGGACTTTGTGGTTCATATCTGCATGTCAGCCAGTGTTTGATACAGGCCACATTTACCTGCATCCCAGTACCCCCAAATAAGAATTAGATTGAAATGATGTCATAAAAGCCCAAGAAATTGAGCTTATTAAACTCTGAGAGAACAAATTGGAAGATTGCAATCACTGAATTCAGACCATCAAGTACTGGCCAATTAACATTTCTTATGTGTGAAGCACTTCCTCTTCACCAAGTTAATCAATACCTGTCTACTTTTTTTCCTCTTGTCCTTCAAAAAGATTTGATACTTTTTTAGCTAATGCTAAATTCAACTAATGACATCAGAAAAAAATTGGACTTAAGCCATAACACAGATACCTAGTTTACATAACAATTTCTCTGATATTTACGCATAGTCTCAGAGCAATAATTTCATTTGAAACTATTAAACATTTTCCATTAAAAATTTGAAAATCAAAGCACAAGAAACACCAAGTGGTAATCAATCTCTAAAACAAATTAATTTAATAAAAGAGAAACACAAAATTAAAACATTGCAAATGTGCATAAATAATATTCAATGTTATAAATCTCCATTATAAACAATCACATCAGATCATGGTTACAGCTAAATCTTAGAAGATTTAAGGCCCTCTGTGGACACAAAGACATAATAATGTATTTCTCTTTCTAACACTGGCAGTATTCACAAGAGTCATTCTTATTCCCCAACATCAAGATTTGAATGTTTTCTTCAAATATGCAACATAAACATCTTTGAATAAATGCTAATATGTTCAGGCATTTATTTCATAAGCCAAATTGCTTCAATAACTGTAGTACTGAAAGACATTCTTCTATAAGAAGAATAAATGATAAAATGGTATCAAATGGTTAGGATTAATTTATAACCAACTATCTTTCTCTTTTTCAAAGATTTTTATTTGAGAGAGCAGAGCGCGCGAGCACAAAAGGTGTTGAGAAGGGAGCCCAATGTAGGGCTGGATCCCAGGACCCTGAGATCGTGACTTGAGCTGAAAGCAGATGCTTAACTGATGGAGGCACCCAGGCACCTCCCCAACTACCTTTCTGAATATAATGCTGCTTGAGAAAATTTTAAGAGTCAATACTATATAAAATTAACCACTGACCATATCATTTGCAACAAATAAATTATAACTACATATCCCTACCTTGCCCTGGCTCTCTACCTAGCTCTTCATCCCCTTCCTATTTCTATTTTTCCTCCTCCTACTTGCAATGATGACATTCGTTAAACTCCCTGGTCTTGGGACGCCTGGGTGGCTCAGCGGTTGAGCATCCGCCTGCGGCTCAGGGCCTAATTCCAGGATCTGGGATCAAGTCCCACATCGGGCTCCCTACATGGAGCCTGCTTCTCCCTCTGCCTGTGACTCTGCCTCTCTCTCTGTGCCTCTCATGAATAAATAAATAAATAAATCTTAAAAAGTAAAAATAAAAAAATAAACTCCCTGGTCTTATTCTTTTTCCTCTTAGGGGAATTGTTTATTTTTTAAAAGTTCATTTCTCCTGTCTTGAGGTAGTAGACTCGCCTCTTCTCTTCTGTCATCCCTTTCTTTTGCCCAGAAACCATACTGACTTCCACTAGGATTCCAGACCCCTTTGCTGGATTTTATGGCCCTCGATCCTTTCTTCTTCAGTTCTCAACATTAATTTCACCTCTAATTTAAAAAGTTTCCCCTCCAAAAAAAAAAAAAAAAAAAGTCTCCCCTCTGTCTTCACATCTCTTTTAATATTTCCAGCCTAAGTGCCTCAGAACTCATACTATTTACACACACAAACACACCCTTACCTCCTCCACTACCAATTCAAAGCCTCCTATCTGCCAAATGTCGCCAGCCCAGCCCACCTCTTTCACAAAGCCTTCCTTAGCTGTGCTAGGCCCAGGAAGCCCTCACTTCTCTAATCACAAATTGAGCATCATCTGCTCTGTTCATCTGATTTGCCTCAAATATCAGTTTCTTTGAGAACTAGTAAATATAGACTAATATTTGTCTTCTATAGTTTTCTTCTCAGCCAGTCTTATAAACATATAACATCCCTAAGCTAAAGTGCTATTAACTGCAGCTAATCAGTTAAAAAATCATCCTTTTCCCATTGTTTCTATATATTCTTACCACAAATGGTAACAAAATATAGTAAATATGATTTCTGAAGTTCCAAACTGAAATTTTATAAACATATTTTACATAAATAAAAATAACCTAAGAAAAACTGTTTATCATTATGTAGGAACAATTTTATCTTAGTACCATCTTTGACTAATATGTAGTTATCCATAATTACCATAAGAAACAAATATGGCAATATTTGTGGCAATATAATAATAAATATGAAGTTTCCAATAGTCTTTAAATGATAATCCACAGAATTAAAAATCCTTTGGAGACCTCTTGTGGCCAAAGAATACAAAAACCTTAATACTTTAAAATTCATATTCCATAATTCCAAGGCATTCTTCTAGCTTTTCTCACAAAGCTTTATAATTTCCTAAATATTAATAAAATATCAACCAGTAATTGCCAAAAATTGTTTTTACCTTCAGATTTACAGCAGAAGAAAAACAGGGGATGCTAAGCCTGAGACATGAGACTCTACCTATTACTGTTTAAAACAGATAAGCGTACATCAAAAATAAAACAAGTTTTCTCCTTGAAATTTCAAGGCTATATGGTTTACTGGTAGTAAATATGTAACAAAATTTTGACAAGCCATGTTGTTCATCTCTAATTAAAAGCACCCCCTATGCTCACTGTTGATAGTTCTTTTTCTTTTTTTAAATAAATATGGCTATGATTTGTATATCAAGTTGATAAAGGCTAAGTTTTACGAATGTTAAATGGACTCATTAGCATTCACAGAGGAAATTAAGGTAGGACCACACCTCACACAGTAAAAGTACAATAAAGAAAAAGTGAATAGTTAAATGCTAAAAATTAGATAAAATTTTAAAGAAAATTAAATTGATAAAATACAGATGATTATAGAATTTGTTTCAGAATGGGGAGAGATCTAAGTACAAAAATAATGGAACACTACTATAAGCATGGACAACTTGTTTGATCCAGTCTACTAAAAACACATAGAAATTGTGAATTAAAATATAATCAAAAATGTTTCGGGGCACCTGGGTGGCTCAGTGGGTTAAACATCTATGTCGGTTCAGATCATGATCTCAGGACCATGAGCCTGCTTCTGCCTCTCCTTCTGCCTGCCACCCCTCCCCTGGCTTGTATGCACTCTGTTAAATAAATAAAATCTTTAAAAACAAAACAAGACAAAACCTTCTTCAACGGAGTGGAACAACAACAACAAAGAAGAAATCCCCAAGGGCCAAAAACAAAAACAACAGGGGAGACGTGTGTTTCAGACAGCTGTAGGTAGGAGATAACACCATAAAGGGACATGCACAGGGAGCAGAATAAAAAGGAATTCCAGAAGAGAACAGGGCAGAGGCAATATTTAAAAATATAATGGCCAATAGGAACAATAAAATAATTGATAATAGAGCACTTTCCCCCTATAGAGAGCTTTCTATGCCAGCCACTACAAACATTTTACCTATATTATTTTATTTAACCCTCACAACAATCTTATGAGGTAAGAAGTCTTATTATCCCTATTTTAAAGAAAAGGAAACTGAAGAACAACACAGTAGAGCACCAAAAGTCATTAAGGGGAAGAGCCAATCTTCCAACCCAAACCTCATGCCACAAGACCCACTATATTTGACTGCTTGATTTTCGAATCTCTAGTACTCTGTTCTGTCCATAGATAAAAGTTAGCTTTGGACATTCACAAAAATGTAGATTAATTTTTTATTTTGCCTAGTCCAGTATGCGAATAAAATAAAAAATACATGTGCTCATTAAAAATAAGAAAAAATTACATATTCTCAATGCTAAGCAAAGAAATATAAATTAAAACAAGACAAAGGCAGCCATCAAATTCGGAAAAACCCACATATGACACCCAAACTATCTTTAGTATGCCAAATGGCTTTTGAATCTCATTTGATGAATAAACATTTAGGAATATCACAGGCAATGCTGTTTGCCAGCAAAAAAAAAAAAAAAAAAAAAAAAATCATTTATGACAATGTCTTATGGATTATTTCCCTATTTTATTCAATTTTTGCCTTTATTATTTGGGGAAAAAAAGTGGAAATCAGAAAAATGTTGCTTGAGTTAAGACGGTCCACTAGTACGGAACTCTGAACTTGCCTCCTCCCTTGAACACAGTTATATCAAGATCAAGTCACTTGAAACAACTAGGAAATTGATCTGAGGATTAAGAAAACAATCTGTACAATTGGAAGGAGAAAACATGACAGATGCGAAGTTCAGAGACATGAACTGGGGGAAAGAAAAACCAAGGTGATGCTATGGGGACGGAGAGCTTTTCATGGAGCAAAGTCGGGGAGAGAGGGAGAGAAAGCAGTACATAGGGTTTACACAAAACACCACGGTCTGGGGATCCCCTGGGTCACATGGGGAGAGAACACTCCCCTTCTTGGAGTACATTTGGAAAAGGGTATTTTGCCTCTCCAAGGACAAAAGGCCATCGGCGACCACTAAGTAGCCATTCAAAGCAGGGCACAGGACACATAACCTGGTTTTTCAATGTGCTTCATCATAGATTCCAGGCAGCTACATAGGCATGCAACTGTTTTTCTGGGACAGAATAGAGGCAGGCACAGCTCTGCAAGGCTCTCCTCCAGAGTAGGAGGGGGTCTGCACCCTGCCAACTCCAAGATTTGGAGTTTTGAATCCCAGGCATTGGCTAGAAATAAAACACAGAACTGTGGGGCCGGGCATAGACAGGTTGAAGGCAGAGACATGAGGAAAAGAGAGATCATTCACTTTTCTGTGAGGACCTCCTGAACAGAAGCGGTTGTGAGTTCCCTTCCCCGGGGACAAGAGGGCAAGGTCATGCCATCCTCCATGCTCCCCCACCCCCCAACCACCACTGTCAAACTTGAAAGAGAAACACAGCCCCTCCAGTGGAAGCTGGAGTCCCCTACACCAAACGAGCCCCTCTGTATCAGGCAGGGACTTCTTACCAGAGCAGGTCTGACTGTGAGCCAGTGCAGTAGGTCTCTCCCTCAGAAGACCAATACAGGCCTCCTGCATGTACTAAGTCCACAGAATGCTCCAAAGAGTCAGCTCCAGTTCTGGTGGAAACAGGACTAGGCGTCTATTTTTTTTTTCTTTTTTAATTTTTCCTTTGGAATTAGGTTTAGAATTGTTTGCTTTTTTTTTGTTCCTTTCCCTTTTTCCTTTCCTTGGATCAAGTTTTTTTTTTTTTTTTTTTTTTTTTTTAAATAAGGTTTATCTTAACAAACAAATCAAATCATGCCTGTTAAAGGTCCAAACACTCCCCACTGCAAGCAAGGAGGAACTCTCTACAGGACTGACCTGTGGGAAAGAGCAATCAAAACACAACAGCAGAGTACACACAACATATACCAGACAGTTCCTAAAGCACCGGGCCCTGGACATAATATGATCCCTTCTTAATATACATTACTCTCAGGAGCACGAAACATAAGCTTTCATGATATCCAAAAGACAGAAACCTATACATAATGACAAGATGGAGGAATTCTCCCCAAAAGAAAGATAAAAAAGAAATCACAGCCAGGGATTTCCTCAAAACAGATACAAGCAATATATCTGAAAAAGAATTAGAACAACAATCAGAAGAATACTAGCTGGGCTAGTATTCCAAAAGGCCTAAAAACTGGTCAGGCTGAAATAAAAAATGCTATAACTGAGATGCAAAACCAACTGGATATAATCACAATGAGGATGGAAGAAGCAGAAAATAGGAGGGGTAATACAGAATATAAAATAATGGAAAATAACGAAGCCTAAAAGAAGAGGGAAAGAAAACTATTATTGTAAATAAAGACTTAGGGAACTCAGCAATTCCCCAAAGCACAATAATATACATATCCCAGAAGAAAAGCAGGTAAAGGGGGCAGAAGGTTTATTTGAACAAATTACAGTTGAGAACTTTCCTAATCTAGGAAACAGGCACTCAAGAGGCACAGAGAACTCCCCTCAAAATCAACAAAAATAGGTCAACTCAAGCCATATCACAGTGAAACTTGCAAAATACAAAGATAGAGAGTTCTGAAACCAGCTAAGGACAAAAGGCCCTTCACCTACAAGGGTAGACGCATAAGGTTAGCAGCAGACCAGTCCAGAGAAACTCGGCAGGCCAGCAGAAACTGGCATGACATAGTTAATGTGCTGAATGGGAAAAGTATGCAGCCAAGAATACTTTATCCAGCGAGGCTGTCACTCACAAGAGATAAAGAGTTTCTAAGACAAGAAAAACTAAAGGAGTTCGTGAACACTAAACCAACCCTGCAAGAAATATTAAAGGAGACCCTTTGAGCAGGAAAGGGACTAAAATCAACAAAGACTAGAAAGGAACAGACACAATCTATAGAAACAGTGACTTTACGGGTAATACAATGGCA
The DNA here is from genome assembly GCF_011100685.1 of Canis lupus familiaris. Classification (NCBI taxonomy): domain Eukaryota; kingdom Metazoa; phylum Chordata; class Mammalia; order Carnivora; family Canidae; genus Canis; species Canis lupus. The sequence goes on from NC_049224.1 coordinate 26,616,182, forward strand.
CTAAATTCGCATCTATCAATAATTACTCTGAATGTAAATGGACTAAGTGCTCCAATCAAGACACAGGGTATCAGAATGGATAAAAACAAAACAAAACAAAAACCCCAGGTTCCAACCAACAATGTGCTGCTTACAAGAGACTCATTTCAGACCCAAAGAAAAACGGAAGTGTTGATTCAACTGACTGACTTTAATCTGTTATACCTAAGTCAATTGAATATATACACAGTTATTAAGAAAAATGAGGGCAGCCCCGGTGGCTCAGTGGTTTAGCACTGCCTTTAGCCCAGGGTGTGATCCTGTCGATCCAGGATCGATGCCTGGGTGGCTCAGCAGTTGAGTATCCGCCTGCGGCTCAGGGCGTAATTCCAGGATCTGGGATCAAGTCCCACATCGGGCTCCCTGCATAGAGCTTGCTTCTCCCTCTGCCTGTGTCTCTGCCTCTCTCTCTGTGTCTCTCATGAATAAATAAATAAAAATCTTTTAAAAAATGAAAAAAAAAAAAAAAGAAAACCAAAGACATAAAATATTGGTAATAGTTTTAGAAGACGACCATAAAATTTTTTACAGATTTTATTAATTTTTTTAGATGTTCAAAAGCAGCACCTCTTATTAGTCAACTGTCTCACTTTAATTATTCAAGTTTTAAATCACTGTCAGGAAAGTGACATAAGGGGACCATAAGGGGATCTGAGTGGCTCAGCTGGTTAAGCATCTGCCTTCAGCTCAGGTCATGATCTCAGGGTCCTGGGATTGAGCACCACATCAGGCTCCATGCTCAGCAGGAAGTGTGCTTCTCCATCTCCCTCTGCCCCTCCCCCCACCTGTGTGTTCTCTCTCGAATAAATAAATAAAATATTTTTTTAAAATAAAATATGGGGACTTGTTGTAAAATTTTTCATCTATCCAATGGCAGGGACTGTTTAAATGATCCCATGTTAGCAAGGTTCAACCAATGCTCCAATATTGTAGTGATAAAAGTATAAACTGAAATTACCAATTCTAGCAAGCTACCAAAAGCTTTGTAAGTATTTATACCCTGTGACTCAGCAATTCCATTTTTAGAAATTTAGCTTAAGGAAATAATTAGAAATGCAAACAAGTATTTCTACCAATGGGTATTTATCACAGTAATATCCGTAAAACTGAAAAAGATGAATGCAACATAACAAAAGGGAAATTGATAAATTATCCATTTACACGACTGAATGATATGTAATCACTTTGTTTTCACTGACTACCCATTGAAATCACTGAAATATTAGTAGATGAAATGATGGCCTCTAGAATTTGTTTCAAATAAATAATTCAAGAAGAGGGATGGTAGGGATACGGATGAAATAAAATTGGCTGAGCTGAGCAATGCTGAAGCTGGTTGATGGATTCATGGGGGTTCACTACACTACTCTGTATAATTTTGTGTATGTTTGAAATTTTCCATAAAATAAAATAAAATTTAAAAAATAAAATTTTCCATTAAAAAGTATGGGGAATTTTAGGTAAAAGAACAGGACACAAAATGATTTTGCAACATGAATCCAAGCTTATAAACCAAAAAAAGTGATATACATGCATAGAAAAATCACACCAAATTTAAGAGTAATTATTTCTATGTTATAGGATTTTACTTATTTTTAACTCTTCCATTTTTCAGGGTAACTCCTAGTTTTTCCTAAATGATCATGGATTAGTATTATAACCAAAAAAATATTATTATGAAAGCTACTTAGAAATTCTTTTTTTTTTTTTAAGATTTTATTTATTTATTCATGAGAGACACAGAGAGACACAGAGAGAGAGAGAGAGGCAGAGACACAGGCAGAGGGAGAAGCAGGCTCTATGCAGGAAGCCCGACATGGGACTCGATCCCGGGTCTCCAGGATCACGACCTGGACTGAAGGCGGCACTAAACTGCTGAGCCACCTGGGCTGCCCTAGAAGTTCAATTCAAATGAAAACAGAATACTCTTAAAGAATAAAAAAAATACATGAAACTCCACTTAATCAAGTAGTTTGATTTCCTAGTTGATTTGTCAACCTACTAAATAACAATCTTTATGGGCTCTCCTCCCTGGTCTAAAGTCCAAATTTCTCAATATAGAATCCTCTCCAATGGAGCCCCAGCCCACCTTTCCAGCATCTTTTCTCCCTTGCCACTCCTCTAAGTGGCAGTATGGAATGGTCCCAAAAAGGTACCTTCATATTTGTCACTTTGGGAATCCAATTAGGTATGTACACATCTGCCTCTCCTCCTGGATTATAAACTCTCCCAGACATAGACCACAGCCACATCCTCTTCCTCCGTATGCCACGGTGCTTAGCATACCGCCTCATAATAAGAAGTGTGACCTTAGATCTAATATTTAAAATTTCTAGACACAGCCACAAATTAAAACTTGCAGCATAAAGTATTTTCAAAATGATTTAACCTTTATAAGAAATGAACTCTAAATCATCTACAGAAACTGAAGATTAATTACCAACTAATATTAAACCCCTTTACAAGTCCTACATTGGGACGCCTGGGTGGCTCGGTGGTTGAGCATCTGCCTTCGGCTCAGGGCATGATCTTGGGATCCGGGACTGAGTCCCACATCGGGTTCCTTGTGGGGAGCCTACTTCTCCCTCTGCCTGTGTCTCTACCTCTCTCTCTTTCTCTGTGTATCTCATGAATAAATAAATAAAATCTTTAAAAAAAAAAAAAAAAGTCCTACATCTGGGTGATATGGGTAAAATTTTTTTTTTAATTTCCATGACTACTGTTAAAATATTTTTCTAAGTAAAAACTTTTTAACAGTCAGTAAGTTTAGGAAGTACCAATTTGGGAAATAAACATGAGTTTCAAAATCAGTGTTATTTTCCCGTGATGTGCCAACTTACCTAGCAGCTGTGGCTCTGTGGACAAGTGTCTCTGTCTGTTCTGACAAGCGTGAGGGAAGCAGCATCTCCACTGGCTGCAGGCACAATATCCGAGTTTCTAGCTCCGAACGGGAAGCAGAGTCTTGGAAACTATCAAACACAACCTCACCTGTGACAGGCTGCACTCCCTAAAAACAAATACACGATGACACAGAAAAAATATTTTTCCCAATTATAACCTTAACACATTATAAACATGGACACAATAAAGAGGATATACTTTTTAGTATGTAGTCCATTTCTAAAGTGTTTAAATACCTGTGTAGTTTCCAAAATTCTTATGTAATAAGTCAGACTCACCAATATCTAAGCTATGCTAGAGGAACTTTAGAGATACTCTGAGTTAAGTCTTAGATTCAACAAACCTGACAGAATGACTCTGACAAATCCCCAAACCCTCAGTTTCCTCCTCTGTAAGTGGGAATAAATCAGCCTACTTTCATGTCCAGGTAACTGCAAGGGTCAAATTATAGAACAAACGTGAATGCTTTATAAATTATACAGTACTATACAAATAGCAGTTGCCAGCACTAAAAGTAACATGTTGCTAGTAACACGGCCATCACAGAAGTTTCTATTTCATTACATAAAATTAATCAATAAAAGTCTAATTTTTGCAAAAAAAAATAATAAATAACAAAAACAACAAATTTTGAATGAATCCCAAGTTATATCCAGGGAATTAACCATGAAAACTAAAGCTACTCTCTATCAACCCAAGCCATCGCAAAGACAAGCTCTGCTTCCAAATCGATTTTTTTTTTCGAAAAAAATTGTGGCTTGGAAGAGGTAAAAAGTTAAGTAATCTATGCAAGGCTCAGGGTGGAGGCGAGATTCATGTGGCTCACTCCACTCTTGTCTACTGCTGATGCTTAAGAAATGCATGGTGTTAGTTACTGACGGTAATTAGCTACACTCACCCCTACACTCAAACACTGCCGACAGAAAGTCAACTGACACAGCCTCTTGGGAAAACATATTTAGTATTTTTGGGGAAAGTTGTGAACACCCATACTCATAACTTAGCATATCCTCCCCTAGGTATATACCCCAGAAGTGTGTATACCACAAGATATGCACAAAAAGGTTTATAAAAAGCATTCTCTATAAAACCAAAACTAAAAAGAAACATATCTATCAAGAATGAATAAAATGTAAATCATAAAAGGAAATATAGCAATGACAATGAAAAAACTACTACAGTAACACATGCAAATAAATCTCCTATACAAATAGTATACAAATCGTAGTTTATAAACAAAAGATCCAAAAAGATACAATGTATTTACATTTGTATATATTTGAAGGTGGTAAAACTAGAACTAAAAGCAAGGACATTATTATCATAAAAGTCTGGATTACAATTACCTCTGCTAAAGGGAGTCCTTCTCTAGGCAGTATTATAGTTCCTGACCTGGGGGGTTGTTTCACATTACTCTAATTACTAATTATGCACTCTGTCTTACGAATTTTTTCTTATGAATATTTAATGATTTTTTTTGAAGTCCCTCATTTTTGGCTCAAGGAATTTCCCTAATTCTATCTGAGAGGCCTTCTCTAATGCCCAGATAGTTGGATTATAAATATAGTAGTATACATAAATAATTTCCCAGTCTACAAACCAAACATTTACAGAAGTTAGCTACAGAAGTCAAGTATTAATTCCCCTTTGCCTTTTTTAAATCAGAGAAATGGTCTATATTACAAGGCCCGCAACATCTATCAGTATGTGATATGTGACACTAAGAAACCTGAAGTTAGTCTGTATAAAACAGTGCACTGCCCGGAGTAATGGTAGAGGGCCTAATCGCTGTAGTACTAGCAACACTAAAACCTTTGATTTCAGACTGCCAGTTATCCAAAAGGTAACTCCTAGGTAGTGACAGAGGAACATGTGACATCACAACAGGGAAAAACCCAGCAAGAATAGCATTGAAGGGGGATCCCTGGGTGGCTCAGCGGTTTAGCACCTGCCTTTGGCCCAGGGCATGATCCTGGAGTCCCACATCGGGCTCCCAGCATGGAACCTGTCTTCTCCCTCTGCCTGTGTCTCTGCCTCTGTCTCTCTCTCTCTCATGAATGAATAAGTAAAATCTTAAAAAAAAAAAAAAAAATAGCATTGAGGGTAAAAAAAGAAGAGATCCATTGCAGCCATACCGAGTTTGAGGAGTGAGGACAAATTCTGAGTGCCATGCCCAACAAAAAGTTGCATGCAGGAGGCTAGAGCTCAAGACCGGGGTGCAGCCTGGACTCAGAGCTTTATATGTCATCAGTCTAAAACTGGTCACTGAAGTCAAGGATAGGACCCAAGAAAATTCCTGAGAAGCAAACTATCATTTCTCATTTTCTCACATACCAATTCAAACACAATGATTAACACCAGCAGCAAGCACTAAGCACAAAGCAGGAGTTGTATACTATCAACTCTTTTTTTTTTTTTTTTTTTGAGATTTTATTTACTCATGAGAGACACACAGAGAGAGGCAGAGACACAGGCAGAGGGAGAAGCAGGCTCCCTGTGGGAAGCCTGCGGTAGGACTCAAATCTCAGGACCTGGGGATCACAACCTGAGCCGAAGGCAGATGCTCAAACACTGAGCCAGCCAGGTACTCCTTAACTCTACTCTTTAGACTGAGTTTTGGGTAAATATAAAATAGCACATTATATATGTTAAAGCTTAAACACAAATAATCTTACTATTTGTAAATAGACTCAACTGCCTGTGGCTAGATAAAAAGTACTTCTCAAGGATAAAAAAGAAATCATTTAGAGCCACTCAACAGTAATGCTAACTCCCCAAGACGAAGGTTTATTGGCTAAGCAAATATCAAGTTAGCACAGAGTTATCCAACCAGAATAAGGTATTAAGAAGTACTCTGGAGACATCTGGGTTGTAAGAATTTTTGCTGATATTACAGTTGACTGCAAAAGTTGGAAAACACACAGAGAATTACTTATTACTTAGGCAAGGAGTCCTAGTTTTGCTTCACCTACAACAGAACTAAGGAGTCTAATAATTCTGAAGGATACTAAAAAGTTTAAGGTTTTGAGCAAGTCCAGAAAGGTCTGTAAATAGGTGAATTTATTCACAGATTGCTAGAGGGCAAAATCAATAAAACTATAATTCACACATTGTATTTCTCCAGAAAAATAGCTGTAAGTATTCCTAATATTAATTAAATATGGAGTTTTGTATTCACCAAGTATCATTTCCCCCTAACTATTCCCTTTCCTCTATAAATCTATATACAACAATCCCATAATCATGTGTTTAATTTCAAATCCCTGGAGGAAATTTGTTAAACCCTTCACTATCTGTGCATGTGTTGGCTTAGTGTTTTATTTAGCTGTTTCTTATCCCATACCCACACCTGTCACTGTGTCCATCTTAAACCCTAAACTCCAAGAACATATTGACAGAAAGTAGTACCTGGATGTCTCCATAGCACAGAGTGCCAAGCAGCCATAAGAGAAAATTTTAACTAGTGATTTAACATATAAAATTGTAAGGAAAATGTTTTTCTAGTACAATTATTTGAGGGCACACTACATCAGATAGTCTCATTGTAAATCACACATGAGTACTCAACTCACAGAGGTACCATGAATATCTATCATTTGTCTTTACCTACAAAGTACTTACCACGATTCCAATGAAAATGTTCCCCTTTTTTTTGTCCTTAACATTTTCCTCATTTTCACAGATACACAGAAGAAAGCTGGTAGAAGTATCAGTCATTACCTCATCAACATTTATAGCATCATCCAGCTTGACTAAAGGATTCACATGTAATAATCATTAAAGAAAATAATATGCTACATTCCCATTAATATTAACTGCTTTCTGCTATAAAATAATGGTTTATTTTCCCAGATGTCTTTGCTCTCTGCAAAATCTTCCATACAGCATTCATTCTTCTGACACTGATCATAGTTACATGACTTATCCTCCCTAAGATATGAGGTTTATAAGGACAATTATTATCTTCTCACTACCTGAAAGGCTTAGGAGAGTACCCTCTGTGAAAGCCTCAATATTAATCATCTTCTTTACTTAGATAATGCTAAGACATGAATCCTTAACAATCCCAAAATGTTTAATTCCACAAGTCAAAGCATGAATACACTAAAACAGTAAAATTACTTTCCTCCCTTAAAGTGCCTAAAGCTCTCAGAAAGAGCAAGAAAAATTTTTAAAGACATAAAAAAAGAAAACAAACTGTGCGTGTGTGTATAGTGAGTCCATTAATTAAATTCTCAGGGATAAATGCTGATTTGGGACACTTTCAGAAGTCAATCTGAAAACAATCAACTTAGGTATCAGCAGGTAAGGGCCACAGCAAAAAGAAGCAGGGAGGTGTACCATTTTAGAAGCAGACTTCAGTAAGAAACTCAAGTTCAGGCAAAAGAAGCAATAATATTGCCAGTTTCTTATGGCCTGATCAGCTCAGAATAGCACAGAACTGTTAATGGTTTGAGGTCTACTCTGAGTAATAGCTGTTTCTATTCATGATATTCCTGGAACAAAATGGTCCTCATAATTTGGGTAGAAGCTAAGCAGGCCTCTAAATAAGTAGGTTTGTAATAAACCATAAAAGAAATTGCTTTCACACTGTATCTCTTAAGACCTTATCCTTACTTTTTTTTTTTTTTAACTGAGACCCGACTCCATCACATAGAAAACATTTTTAAAATGAATCTTTGTCCCACTTCACATACAGTTATTTAGTTGGGTTTTTGTATTATTATTTTTTTTCTTAGAGGTGAGGAGGGGCAGAGGCAGATGGAGCAGATGGAGAGAGAATCTTAAGCAGGCTCCACAGCCAGTGTGGAGCCTGATGCAGAACTAGCTCTCACAACCCTGAGATCATGCCCTAAGTCTAAATCAAGAGTCAGACGCTTAACTAAGCCACCCAGAAACCCCTGGTTTTTAAAAATTAGAATTTTATGAATTTGCTATTAGAATAATTTTGTTTCAAGTAATTCATTTTAGGGCAGCCCCAGTGGCACAGCGGTTTGGCGCCGCCTGCAGCCCAGGGTGTGATCCTGGAGATCCAGGATTGAGTCCCATGTCAGGCTCCCTGCATGGACTCTGCTTCTCCCTCTGCCTGTGTCTCTGCCCCTCTCTCATTCTCTGTCACTCATAAATAAATAAAATCTTTAAAAATTTTTTTAAAAAAGTAATTCATTTTAATTCATGAATGACCAGAAAATTAGGGGGCAATCACTGTATACACCAAGGATTCTATCAAAGCAAGAAAGCTTCACCTACAATCTATTTTCAAAACTAATAAAATTTTTGGGACGCCTGAGAGGTGCAGTCAGTTAAGCATCCAACTCTTGGTTTCAGCTCAGGTCATGACCTCATGGTCATGAGATCCAGCTCCACATACGGCTCCGTGCTCAGTGTGAAGTCTATTCAAGATTCTCTCTGCCCCTCCCCTCAACTTTCTAAAAAAAAAAAAAAAAGTTAATAAATAAATAAAATTTTTATTAAGCTAACAATTAATGAGGATGCCCACTATTATCCTTTATAAGCAATTAACTGTGCTAACTTTGTAGTCTTCTTTTCACATTCTGAAGTTAATTAGCTTTTTTTTTTTAGGTCTTACCTCATAAAGATCCAGAGGAGCATATAGGCCCTAAGTACCTAACCATTGCCCAATCTAGGGAAGATGCAACTCAAATCAATTGTGGACCTGCTATCATCTTTCACCAGGCTCTCTTTCTTTGCTCTTAAAGTATGATAACTCCCCTTTTACCGTTGCATTTGAAAATGCTTGTTTCCAGCCACTACAATCCTTCCCTCTTCAGTAGTCACTAACCAAATATCAAGGTAACCAGACCACTTTATCTCATCAGAAAGGCACCCATTCAAAGAACAGTTAAATAAAAATGTCATTTAAAACAAAGCCTTCATAACATTTAAGAGAAAAAATTCCTATCCAAAAAGGATATCTTCTCCAATAAGTGTAGATTTCGTATAAAGAGCAGTCAATTTCCGGGAGAACAGTGAACTTTTGTTGTCCCCCACAGCCTTTAATGCTGCAGTTTCAGTTTGCTTCACGACTCCCACCTTCAACAAAAATAAATACTGAATATCATACATGATGGAAATTGTTTAAAGAAATACATTTGAAGACTTTAAAAGGTTAATTCTGAAACATGTAAAATAAATTTGTTCACAACGTCCAAATGTAGGACTTAGTAAAAGCACCACAAGGAGCTGGCAAGTGTGGATAAATCACTACAAAACACTATCACAGAGGTTTTTTTAAATTTACCTTAAAATTCTAGTACGCTAAAAACTCATAAAGATATAACACTAATCACTGTGACATACTTTCATTTCCCTGATGCCCAATTCCAATTCCGACCTTCCACGTTATCAAACAAGTAATCCAATCCCCCATTCATGCAAGTCAAAGCCAAAACTGACCTTATATCCCTTTGCCACGAGGCGGCGTACATGAACAAAAAGTCTGTGAGTAGGTATGCTTGCTGTCATAAAGTTGTGATCTAAATGGCAATAAATATTGAGCTCCCGGGCTGCAATCTAAAAAATTTAAAAAGAGAGTTATCAAATTTCTCTTTCAAGAGTCCCTGTGTGGTGTTTGCTCACTTTGCTCAAAATCCATCAAGATATACACTTAGGATTTGTGCACTTCTCTGTGTGGTATATCAATAAGAAATTTAAAAGACTTCCCCATACAGAAGCCTATGGTTTAATATATTTTTGGCAGTTCCCATGGCCTAACCTCAGGGCCATCATCAGTATTATAAAAGACATGGAAAAATATGACAGGTCTTCTCTGCCCCTAGATCTATCAAAACCTGAAAGTGCTGAGCTTTCCCTGCACAAGGACCATTTATGAGTGTGAGACTTTAAGAGTTTGCTACAAAGCATGTACACCTAACTGAAAATCAGGAGATACTACCATACATAAATTCTGAAGCCATTTGGACAGAGGGCATCTTTGAGGCAGTGAGAAGAGAACCCCTGGTCGGCTTAGCTAATGCACGGTGCATAAATGACAAGAATGTGAACCAGGCAGCACCTCCTGACTACCCACCTCCTTCTGGAAAGCTCGATGGCTAAGCTATTGCCCCCTGGAGCCATGGAACTCTCATTTTAACATTCTCCCGCTCCTGCCCCACCCATCTCTGAACTGTATTAGTTCCTCACGACAGGGTCAGAAAACACCAGCCTTTACTATAGTAAGGCTAAACCTACCACTCAACCTGGAGAGAAGGTGAGAGAATGGCATTTTCTTTCACTCCTTTACCTACACAATGCCAACATGCTGTTTCAAAGTCTAGCCTCTTAACATCAAACACAACATGATGCCAGCTGAACTAAAGAACACCGTTTTCGTACCACAACAGTATTTTACAAGCTGGAAGAAAAAAGTTGGCTAAGTCTTTACTTCCTATCCATGAGGTCGATGCTAGATGTACTACCTCATCACTCTTTGATGATGTCTGAGGATATGGACCTAAAATTGTGCAACATCACAATCACACATGACTCCAACAAAACATCATCAGCAATGCTGTCCCTAAACTTGCCCACTAAATGTTCAAATTCACTTTTTTTTTTTTTTGTTCAAATTCACTTTTAACCTTAACTTCGGCCCACATCAAATACCTCAAAACTAAATACAAAATCAACTTAGACTAACAGCAAGACAACTGACGTACAAAGAGACTGTGAGACTTCAAACACTTTGTATGGGCAGCTGGCAGTCAATGTGTTCTTCCAATGAGATGTAACTACCTTCCAGGCTATCAAAATTGATAAATTAAGAGTAAACGGGCCATCTCAAAGTTTTTTCTTGCTTGAGTCTTCATCAGGAAATATAAATACATGATTCTGACTCATTCTCTATCTGATTCATCCAATCACCTTGCAATGGATGAAAGGCACTGGATAAGCATCATGGAGAAAGGGCAGGACATTCCATAAGGGGTTCCTCACTCCCTTCCCACCCACCAAGTTCACCTGTGTTGATTTTTAGTTTTTACTTTAAATGACAGCATTTTAAAAAGTGACCAATCACATTAACTTTCTCATAAAGTCAAAAAATGAAACAAAAATATCAGAAAACATTTAAGGGTAGACAAGAAAAATATAAGGCAGTGTTTGAAAAAATAACTTACCTCTGCATCTTCCCCAAAAAATCTATATTTATATCCACATTCCACACACAAAATTGCATCTTTCTGCTGCTGCTTCAATTCTATGTATTGTAATTCTAAAGGTGTGTAGATGCTTTTGGTCCGTTTGTTAGATGGTTTAGGATCTGGCGTTTTCTGTAAATCGTCATTACCCGTGCATGATGATCCAAAAGGACTGAGATCAGAAAGCGTCTTATCCTGGCAATCAAAAGAGTTTTATAGTTTAGAAAGTATTAACCATAATAATAGTTTTCAGAGAGAGAATGCAAATTCGCCACAAACCTAACAAATGATGAATCTAAGTGAAAGTTTACAGGAATACACAGTATAGCTCATTGAAGTTTTTTTGCAGGTTTGAAATTTTTTTCAGAGTAAATGACTAAAAACAAACAAAAAAGCTAAATTATACTACTGTGTAAATATTTAAGCAAAATTTTTTAAAGATTTTATCTATTTATCTGACAGAGAGCACAAGCAGGGGGAGCAGCAGAGGGAGAGGGAGAAGCAGACTCCCCACTGAGCAGGGAGCCCAAAGTGGGGCTCAGTCCCAGGACCCCGGGATCACGACCTGAGCCGAAGGCAAATGCCCAAATGACTGAGCCATCCAGGTACCGCTATTTAAACAAATTTTAAAAGCCTAAACATTTTAAAGTTTTATACACCTCTTTTTAAATTTTATTTCATTAAATCCATTGTAATTAACATTTTTCTTTTTCTTCTTTACTCCTAGATGTGTAAGGCACAAAAGGTGAGTAGGCACAAATGTCTCTCTCTTAACAGTAGGTAAAACCATTTTTAATAAGCATGACATCAGTTAGCTACAGCTGCATTTAATGTTTCAAATTTCCAAGCACAGTCTAAAAGATAGTACATTCCATAAATCTTGATTACAAGAAAGCAGCATGATTTTTTTGGTAAAGAGATATGACAGAGAGCTTTTGGAAAGTATAAAGCACAAGGTCACATTTCAACATTAATACGCCTGCTATCCTTACCTTCATATGTGAAAACCATAATCATTTCCAGTTTAGAGCTTAGGGCAAGTTCCTTGCTTTTGAGACTTACTTATACAAAAGGTAAAATGAGACAAATTTGTAGAATAAATTCAACTTGTAACTGTCACTGTGACTGCCATCACCTAAAAATTTATCAGCTGTGCTTAGAATTAAAACTCAGGCCTAAAAGACTAGTGATCAGGGGTGTGGGCTGGCTCAGTCAGAAAACCATGCAACTCTTGGTCTTGCGGTTATGAGTTTGAGCCCCATGTTGGGTGTAGACATTACTAACAAAAATAATAATAATAATCTTTAAAAGACTAGTGATCGGGCAGCGCTGGTGGCGCAGCGGTTTGGCGCCGCCTGCAGCCTGGGGTGTGATCCTGGAGACCCCGGATTGAGTCCCACGTCGGGCTCCCTGCATGGAGTCTGCTTCTCCCTCTGCCTGTGTCTCTGCCTCTCTCTGTGTCTATAAATAAATAAATAAAATCTTTAAAAAATAAAATGAAATAAAAAATAAAAGACTAGTGATCAGGGTCGCCTGGATGGTTCAGTCAGTTAAGCGTATGACTCCTGATTTTAGCTCAGGTCATGATTTCAGGGTCCTGGGATGGAGCCCTGCAATGGGTTTTCTTTTACTCTCCCTCTTCCCTCACAAATAAATAAATAAATCTTAAAAAAAAAAAGAAGAAAAAGAAAAGAAAAAGAAAAAAGGCTAGTGATTAGCAGGGGAAGAGAAAAGAAAAAAAGAAATGCCCTATGGCCAAGGGAGGGAACCCTGGTCCAAGAGAAAGCCCAGCAACATGTACTTTACAGTTGCTAAACCTTAAAAAAAAATTTTTTGGCTTAAATGAAATAGTAAGTACAGATATAAATTATCCGAATAGTGTAGCCCAACAAATCTCCAAAGATCAGAAATGAGATGGTGAGGTGTGGCAACAGGAAAGTAGGTCAATGTATCAGATAAAAGAATGCATTTACTTTGAACTTTGATGGATTCTCTATTTGGTCTCCATGTCTTTTATGTAAAATCCAAGAATACTACATATTGTAATAGTTAATCAATACCTTAAGAAAAATGTATTTCCTAGGAAAAAAAGTTCTTACTTCATATTTTATTCACATATGGAATGAGAGGAGGCATGCAGAAAAAAATTTTATCCATATAGCATACTAACAAGTCTATCTGAACACTTGAGTATTAAGCAACTTTTTCTCTTCACCATTTGGGTAGAAATATTTCCCAGATATATTACACTCTTTTTTCTGAGATGGAATTCTGAACTCAATTTAACTTTATCTTGACAATGAAGGATAATCGGAATTTCAAAATCTATCAAGACTTATGGAGTTGTTGACTCCCACATTAATGGTCCTGGACCCTGGCCATTTAATTTCACTTAGTAGCTTTTTACCATTCATCTGTGTCCTTCCATGCCATCAAACAGTCAGCTATCTCTTGTAAAGACGTCCATGTACTACACTTCTAGGTGTCCCTTCTAACTGGTGACTTCTAAAGTGCTGTGAATCAGAAATACCAAGGTGTCATTTTATGTATAAATAGTAAATAAGCTCCCATGAAGCCTTAGGGTAAACTCTCCAATTAATAAAATGAGCTTTAAAAAACAAACTTTTTAAAAAAATAAAAATAAAAAACTTTTTGATTTCCAAGTGATTCTAATTTAAAGCTAGGCTAAGAATCATTGTTCTAAAATGTAGATGTTAGTGATGTTAAACTCCCCAATTTTGCAATGTTAAAAAACATTAATATCTAATAGCAGAAGGAAAGAGCCATATACATTTGGTTTACCTTTGAATTTACTTTATATCACCAAATTTTCAACTAAAAACCTCAAAACCCCGGGCAACCCGGTGGCTCAGCGGTTTAGCGCCGCCTTCCGCCCAGGGCGCGATCCTGGAGACCTGGGATCGAGTCCCACGGCGGGTTCCCTGCATGGAGCCTGCTTCTCCCTCTGCCTGTGTCTCTGCCTCTCTCTCTGTGTGTATTCATTATTCTCTCATGAATAAATAAATAAAATATTTAAAAACAAAAACAAAAACAACAACAAAAAAAAAAAAACCTCGAAACCCCAATGCATTGCCTGCGAACTTCTAGGCTAATCATGATTATAAAACACAGCGCTAGGATCCCTGGGTGGCACAGTGGTTTGGCGCCTGCCTTTGGCCAGGGGCGTGATCCTGGAGACCCGGGATCGAATCCCACGTTGGGCTCCCTGCATGGAGCCTGCTTCTCCCTCTGCCTGTGTCTTTGCCTCTCTCTCTCTGTGTGACTATCATGAATAAATAAAATCTTTAAAAAAAAAAAAAAGAATAGAATAAAATAAAAACACAGCGCTTGTATTAATTATCAAGAATCCTCCCCAAGTCAATAGCTCCTAATCCAGGCTGTACATCAGAATCACCTGGGAGGCTTTTGTTTTGTTCTAATATAAACCAATTCTTCCTTCCTTAATAAATAGTAAATCAGAATCTCTACAGACTTAAAAAATAAACTAAAATGCGAAAGTTCCCACAGCTAATTCGGATGATTAGCCAAGCTTGGGAACCACTGCCTTGTGTGAACCTCATGGCACCTCAGCACCTGTGATTTGAGTAACTGGATATATACCTACATAACACATACCTTTTGATTAATATGAGATTTGGAATCTTCAGAAGAAATTACATTCTTTGCACGTAGATGAGTGATATCGTCAAAATCAGTACATTTTGGCAAAACTGCAAATCTCTCCTGAAGAGGCACTGTCTGGACTCTATTTTGAGCAAGGGCAGAAGTGCAGCAGAACTGTTTCAATTTTTCCAGAGACTTTAAAACAGTCTTGGTCCTCAGACATTTCTTTGGCTCTTAGCAAATCAGAAGAAAATAAAACAATAGTATTTTGTTCTCAAAAGTCAATTCATAACTAGTGTAGGATTTTTAAAAAGGGAACTTCTCACTAAAGCAATGAATCTAACTACAATGTGGTAAGGAAATAAAGAGACATTTGGGTTGAGGGTAAATAGAGCATACTCAAATATACAAGTAATTTCACTGGGTCCTAAAACCCCATTACAAACTACAGGAGGATTTTTCTTTTAGAGAGAAGTACATAAGGACAGAACAAGAGAGGAGACAGGTGCAAATAAAATATCTGAAACTAGGAAAAAATGGAAGAATAACCAGTTTAGCACACCTGAAAGCTAAATCCTAAATCACTAGTGAAGAAAACCAAAAACCAATACCATTTATAACACAAAATGCCTAAGGCCCAGGAATCTGGGCAGCAATACAATATGTACTAAAGGGAGGTTCTAAAATAAAGAAGATTGGCTCAAAGCAAGTTGATCCCTAGACCCCTAACTCATGGCAAGCTCAAGGGCAGCTGTGCTTTCTCCACCTCAGCAGAGAACTGGAGGTTTCTTTGGAAAAGGTAAAACAGGCACACCTGAGACAGAGTACTGTGCCTAAGCCAGAGGAATAATGGGAAAAGGGTTTTACTGTAGGCTGAAAAACCCAGCCTCTTCCTCATGAGCTCCCCACTCCAACCAAGAGCAGGGAAGACTCCAGACCAGAGAAACTGATCAGCTCAAGGGGAAAGACCTCGAGACGCTGATACCAGGGGCTCGCCAAGGAAGGCCAATCACCGCCCTGCTCCAACACACCTGCTGTCCAGCCTCCACAGCTTTACTCATGCAACTCTCTCCCTGCAATGCCCTTAACCCCAATTTCCACATCAAAATCATACTCATTCTTTAAGATCCCTCTCAAAACTACTTTATCATGAAACTCTCTGCTAACTCCCCTAGGCTACAATCATCTTTTGTCTATGTTCCTATAGCATCACATTTCTCCATAGCATTTATGACAGTCTGCCAACTGACATTTATTCATAAAAAAGCAATCCATAAAAGAAACAAAACTATCATTTACTGTCTACTATCTACTATATGCCGGAATACATTATTTTTTTTCCTTTAGGGTAATCCTGTTAGGTAGCCACTATTAAATATAATGAAAAAGGGTCAGCATTTATCACGTCTTACCTTTCCTATTAAAGAAAAAAAAATACTCTGAAGGCAAGAATTATGTTTTGTCTATTCCTAAGAGTTTAAAACTTTTCATATTTATATTTAATTATGTATTTTTTGAAGATTGACTCAAGTATACATTTTGAAAAGGGGAGAGTAATTTGAAAGAGATTCAAACATACATTATTCCAGATACAAGATTAGCAGGAGACAAGGTACAATTCTCATGTGAAAAGAGGTTTAAATATAAAAAAATATGCATATTCAATATTCTTTTAAGCAACATAAAACCCAACACATAACACAGAATTCAACATATCTATGATCCAAAGAATTACTTACTAGACATGAAAAAAATAGGAAAACAGTCAAGGGATACAGTTGCATTAGAATATATGGTATAATACAATTTATACAATACAGCTGACCCTTAAACAATATGGTTTAAACTACAAGGATCCTGGGACACCTGGGTGGCTCAGTGGTTGAGCGTCTGCCTTCGGCTCAGGGCATGATCCCAGGGTCCCAGAATCGAGTCCCACATTGGGCTTCCTGCAGGGAGCCTGCTTCTCCCTCTGCCTGTGTCTCTCATGAATAAATAAATAAAACCTTTAAAAAATAAATAAACTACAAGGATCCATTTACATGGGGATTTTTTTCAATTAATAGAGTACACCACAGTAAATGTATTTTCTCTTATGATTTTGTTAACATTTTCTATCCTATAGCTTACTTTGTTGTAAAAAATACAGTATATAATATATGTAACATAAGAATATATGTTAATCAGCTGTTTATGTTACCAGTATGGTTTCTTGTCAACAATAGGCTATTAGTAGTTGGGTTTTGGGTGAGGCAAAAAGTTCTACATGGAATTTCAACTGTGCAGGTTGTCAGTGTCCCTCACTCTCATTGTATTCAAGGGTCAACTATATTATTATTATGTAATTTGTGAGTCTTTGTGTGTACATATAGATGTGTATAGAGAAACCTGGAAAAATATTCAGTAACCCCCCTAAAATGACCAGTAGTCCTCCCTAAAAGGGAAGGATTGTGGAGTCTCTCATTGTCTACCTTCTACATTTATGTATTGCTTGAAATGTTTATAAGATTACTTTTATAATCAGGACAAAAATTAGCTAAGAGGAATAAAAGAGAAAATGGGGAGAACTAGAGCCAAACTGCACAACTCCAGCTCTCCTTCCATTCCCCCAACCTCCTACTCACACCACTATTTATGAAGGGGCCACTCTACGTAAGCACAATGGAGACTTTTCTCCATAAAGGAAAAAATGGCCCATCTCTCCAATGACCTCCTCTGCTCTCTGGAGAATACATTATCAGTGCCATGACTACTCAGAATGAAGAATCATCATCCTAGGACTCACCAGAGTTCCCAGATATTACTAAATCACTTCTTCCTTCCTTTCCTTGGACTTTCTTCGCTTTCTTTTGAACAGTCCCATCACTCTCCAGTGGTCTCTTTTTACTGCTGCCAACTTCTGCAACCTAAATTAGAAAATGATGTGTTATCTCTTATCTCAAAACTTCATGTACGTGCAACAACTTAAACCTTACTTCTGAATAACAAGGTCCTTGCCATCTCCTCTTCATGGAATCATGTAGTTTCAGAACTCTCCTTACCATCAAGAAAGACAACGTAGAGACTGGAGGCCATGAGCTTCAGCACTTCAAACCCTGCTAACAGAACAAAGGCTGATACCTTTCTTTACTTTATCAGCCTTCATCTATCTCCAATTATAAAACGTGAGTCACCCTGCTTACCTATGCTAAATAAAATACCTTTAAAAAATATGCATCAGGGATCCCTGGGTGGCGCAGCGGTTTGGCGCCTGCCTTTGGCCCAGGGCGCGATCCTGGAGACCCGGGATCGAATCCCACATCAGGCTCCGGTGCATGGAGCCTGCTTCTCCCTCTGCCTGTGTCTCTGTCTCTCTCTCTCTCTATGACTATCATAAATGAATAAAAAATTAAAAAAAAAAAAGAATATAGTAGTTGCTCAAAAAAATCATTTAAAAAAATATGCATCAAAACAAACATACATCCATTTAGGAAAGGTGAAATTGGATACATAACTACCACTTTTGAAATATTAGTTGTAATTTAACTGTTTCACCTTGACCCGTGGCTTATGTTCATCACGGAAGATACCACAGGTTAGAAACTATACACCTGCACGAAACCTGTCAAAAATTAAGACCTTCACAAGATACCCTCTAAATAGCAGATGTAAAATAAAATCTTGTGTATTCATGAAAATGTAGACTATCATCAAAAATCAAAAATAGAAGAGAAATCACTGTATGGAAGAAATACAAATGAAGGGAACAAGACTTTGAAGACTTTGGGGGTCCCTGGGTAGCTCAGCGGTTTAGCATCTGGCTTAGGCCCAGGTCGTGACCTCCAGAACCCGGGATCGAGGGGATCCCTGGGTTCAAGGGGATCCCTGGGTGGCGCAGCGGTTTGGCGCCTGCCTTTGGCCCAGGGTGCGATCCTGGAGACCCGGGATGAAATCCCACGTCGGGCTCCCGGTGCATGGAGCCTGCTTCTCCCTCTGCCTGTGTCTCTGCCTCTCTCTGCATCTCTCATGATTAAACAAAATCTTTAAACAAACAGGGCAGCCCGGATGGCTCAGCGGTTTGGTGCCTGCCTTGGGCCCAGGTCGTGACCCCAGGGTCCTGGGATAGAGTCCCGCATCCGGATCCTTGCGTGGAGCCTGCTTCTCCCCCTGCCTCTGTGTGTCTCTCATGAATAATGAAATCTTAAAAAAAAAAAAAAAAAAGGCCATTGAAGTAGCTAAACTGTCATCCGGTGGCCACGAGCAGTCTGCAATCCTTTCCACGTCCTCCGTTCCTAAAACACTGTACCAGGGACCCGCAGTGAGCGCTCACTCTTCCCCCCTCCCTGGGGGCAGGGGTCGAAGCAGAACTACTTCAGTCGTCGGAAGGGAGGCAGGCAACAGAGCATCCAAGGACGGGCCACGCACCTGTGCAGCACCTTGAACTCAGCCCACCCGAACCGCGCAGCGGACCTCGCAGTCTCCGTGCAAGAAGCCACGTCACTGAGGAACCGCGACTGCCTTTACCCGGTCGCTAGAAATACGGAGCACCGCTGCGGCATGCTGAAAACTGGAGGCTTGGACACAATTGTACGTGCAAAGCATATATAAAGGAGGTAGGCGAAGCTCCCTTTCAACCTCCAATCCACATTTTTCTTAAAGGTGCCGAGAGGTAGACTAGAGGTTAAAAGATGCATCGTTTGCCCACAAGCCCCTACTCTCGTTAGAACGAAGTCAGGAAACCCGAGGTGCTGAAGAAGCCGCGCGGCCCCGGCCCCACGCACACCGCGGCAAGGGAAACTACAGCGGCTGCACCGCCCCCCGCGGGCCGGTCCGGCGCCTCCCGCCTCCTGCCTCCTCCCCCCGGAGCCCCGCCCCGACCCCCTCAGGCCCGCCAGTTTCCCTGATTCTCGCGCGCTTTCCCCTCGCGTCCCGCTACCTAGCCCCGCCCACAAGCGCTGGCCCCGCCCCATCTCCCCTGCTGGTCCCGCCCCCATCCCCTGCTGGCCCCGCCCCATCCCCGGACCCTCCACGTGCGGCGGCACCTGAGGCGGGAGAGCGGACGCTGGGGGCGCTGCAGAGGCAGAGGCGGGGGCGGCCCCGTCGGCTGCAGCCGTGGCGGACGAGCCGGGTTTCAGGCCTCCCGTAGGCCGGAAGAATCTGCTCAGAACCGCTTGCCTCGCAGGGGCTGGGCTGACGGCGGCGGCGGCGGCGGCACGGCCACGCTTCCGGCCCGACATGGCGGAACACAGAGCGCCCGCCCGGGGCAGGCCGGAGCCGAGCCGGGAGCGCGAGCCCGCGGCCGGAGCTCCCCGCCGTCCGCGGGCGCGAGCACGCTGCGACCCTGCCGTGCGCGGGGGCGCGGGGGCGCGGGGCGGGGCCTCGTCTGCGCGGACCGGACGCGGGGGGCGGGGCGTCGCGGCTTCGCGCCGAGCGGGGCGGGCGGGGGCGCGGCGCGGGCAGCGGCTGCTTGGTGTCCGCCGCCGCCATGGTGCGCACGCTGAACTGCATCGTCGCCGTGTCCCAGAACATGGGCATCGGCAGGAACGGGGACCTGCCCTGGCCCCCGCTCAGGTAGCCGCGGGGCCGGGACGGCCGGGGCGGCCGGGCGGGGGGGAGGGCGCCGCGCCCCTGCTGCCCCGCGAGGCCTCCTCCCGCGGGCCCGCGCTCCCTCCCACGGCTCTGTCGGTCGGTCTGTCCGTCTGTCGCCCGCGGGACGAAGGTCTGAGTAACGCTGTTTGACTTGCAGGAATGAATTCAAGTATTTCCAAAGAATGACCACGAACTCCTCCGTGGAAGGTAACGTGGGACTTCCAGGTGGTTGAGGCCCGGGGACCATGTGCCAGGGCACATTCGACTGACCTGAAAGGCCGCCCGTGTTAACCCGGGGCCTCTGGTCTTCCCACGGAGTTGCAGTTCCCAAGATTTGTCACACTCTAAAGTTTAAAAAAAAAAAAAAAAAAAAAGTAGTTTTGAGATATTACGTGGGCAGGTGTGCAGCGGAGGGCCCGGGCGGGGTCAGCAGCCGGGCAGGCGTGGGCGAGCCGAGCGCGGCCTTGGACCCGGGCCCGCAGGAGCAAGACCCACCACCCCACGAGCGCCGCAGCGCCCCCGGGACCCTCCGTGTGACGCTGAGGACGGCGGGGCGCAGGAAGGGGCCGTCCTCGGCGCAGTGACCGCTCCATAATCCGTGGGCACAGGGACAGTCGAGGAGCGGACAATAGTTTGCAGTTCTTTTTTTTTTTTTTTTTCTATTCATGAGACACAGAGAGAGAGAGAGAGAGAGAGAGGCAGAGACACAGGCAGAGGGAAAAGCAGGCGCCATGCAGGGAGCCCGAAGTGGGACTCGATCCTGGGTCCCGGGATCAGGCCCTGGGCTGAAGGCGGGCGCTAAACCGCTGAGCCACCCGGGCTGCCCTGCAATTCTTCTGATGATAATTAAGAGGTCTGAGGATTTTGCGGGATATCCAGGGTAACTTAAAGTACAGGGAAATGGATGGATGGAGCCCCAGGAGAGAAGAGGACAACCAAGGCAATGACTGTAGTGGTGGGATACCTGGTTAAAACCTCAGAGACAGGTATTTGGTCGCGGAAGGAAAAGCAGAGTAAAAGGGAAATAATGAGTCAGATAGGAGTTGATGGAGCATAACTTTAGCAGGACAGATACAGGTCCTTGGGCCTGGCACTTGGGTCCCTGGTAGAGACAAGAGAGGAAGGGTTCAAAACTTACAGAATTGACATGAACCACTCTCTAGAATCCAAAATATGGTCTAGTAATGGGAAAAGCATCAAATGCCTGGCCTTTCTGTGTGGGTTTTTTTGTTTTGTTTTGTTTTGTTTTGTTTTTGCCAGTTTTCAGTAAACGATTTCTTAGATGAATGGATAAAAGGGTAACAAGGGTGTGTTGGCTTTTTTTTTTTTTCTTTTTCTTTCTTTTTTTTCCCCCAATGTCTACCTATGCTCTTCATTTTTATCATTTCCACCTTAGTTGTTAGGCCACGTCTATACCGTTTGTTTCTCTAGGAATTCTTCACCTAATAGCTCTGTTGTTTTTGATAATTGATATCTCCTTATTGACACCCAAAGCTCTGTCTTTGAAAATGTAATGCCTACTGAATTGGGGGCACCATGAATTACTGGAGTTTTAATTCTTAGAGGAAAAAAATTTTCTTAACATTTGGAGGTAATATTTGGTTATAAGTTACAAAGCAAAATATAGAAAAATGCTTAGTCTTACTAAGCATTTGTATTTTGCAAATACAAATAGTTTTTTTTTTTTTAAGATTTTATTCATGAGAGACACAGAGAGAGAGAGGCAGACACACAGGCAGAGGAAGAAGCAGGCTCCATGCAGGGAGCCGAGTGTGGGACCCCAGGGTCATGCCCTGGGTGGAAGGCAGCCATAAACCACTGAGCCACCCAGGCATCCCACATATAGTTTTTTTATTTAAATAAAATCAAGCTGGGATCCCTGGGTGGCACAGCGGTTTAGCGCCTGCCTTTGGCCCAGGGCGCGATCCTGGAGACCCGGGATCGAATCCCACGTCAGGCTCCCGGTGCATGGAGCCTGCTTCTTCCTCTGCCTGCGTCTCTGCCTGTCTCTCTCACTGTGCCTATCATAAATAAATAAAAAAAATTTTTTTTAAAAATTAAAAAAATAAATAAATAAAATCAAGCTAATGGTGATTCTTTAAAACAGACACATGCACTTCTTTTGATAGCCTGTCAGAACATAGCAAGATTTAGAGAAATGTATATATTCCTTTGACCCAGATATCTCACTTCCAAGATTTTTTTCCTAAGTAACTAAGCCAAAAATAAAATCTATGTGTATAGTTTCTTTAAAAGTACGACTATTAAAAAAAAAAAAAAAGTACGACTATTAATATAAACCTACAAAGTATACAAATAGGAATAATACTATCATATCAAACAGTTTAACAGGTATTATTAGATGTTCTAAGTTTTCAATACCCACAATAACCGTAGATGTAGGAACTACTATTATCTCTGTTTTATGAAAAAGGAAAGTAAGACACAGAAGATTAACATGACTTGTTTAGTAGGTAACCAAATTCATTGAACTTGAGCACTTTGCCCCAGAATCTTGGCTCTTCACTGTTTTTACATGATTGCAGTAGGTTAAGATTTAATACTGGATATGAACTGGATAACACCATAGGGAAAAATAGTTACTATATTCAGGAAATGGGTGATAAATATAAATTTTGGTAAACCTTTTTTAAATTTTAATTTTTAATGCAGATCCACTAGATGTCACTATGACCATCGTGTGTGTGTGTGTGTGTGCGCGCACGTGTGCATATGAAAATATACATGTATACTCCCAAAATAGTCTTTTTATATGATTTTCTAGGTAAACAGAATTTGGTGATTATGGGTAGGAAGACATGGTTCTCTATTCCTGAGAAGAATCGACCGTTAAAGGACAGAATTAATATAGTTCTCAGCAGAGACCTCAAGTAAGTACTGTAACCAATTCACCACAGGAAAATCATGTCCCATTTCTTACAGTGGAGGTCAGTGTATGACAAAATAGTATAAGTAGAGCATTATTAATCAAGCTGCCTAATATCATAAAGATGATTTAGTGAAAATGAATAAGCAGTTATTTATCCCACATAAAAATGTACTCGGGGATCCCTGGGTGTCTCAGTGGTTTGGCACCTGCCTTCAGTCCAGGGCATAATCCTGGAGTCCCCGGATCGAGTCCCACATCGGGCTCCCTGCATGGAGCCTGCTTCTCCCTCTGCCTGTACCCCTCTCTCATGAATAAATAAATAAAATCTTTAATAAAAATTTAAAAATAAAAAAAATAATTTACTCTGCTTAAGGGATTGATTCCACCACTGTGAAAGTTACATTAAATCTCACTGTGGTAACTGATTTGCCAGTTTTCTTAAACTGTTATTCAGTGGGTTCAAGTAACATTTATACCATATAGTTAGTAACTTTTTTCTAGTTTCAGGTATGTTTTGGGATTTGCTACGATTGAGTGTTTATTCCCTTTCTGAATCCTGTCCTCAATATAATAAGATAAAAATTTTAGGATGGGCTAAAAATCAGTCGTGATCTTGTGTCCTAGTTTACCACAACACCCAAATAATACTTATTTTTTTAAAAGATTTTATTTATTCATGAGAGAGACAGAGAGAGGCAGAGACACAAGGGGAGAAGCAGGCTCCCTGCAGGGAGCCCGATGTGGGATTCGATCCTGGGACTCCAGGATCATGCCCTGAGCCGAAGGCAGACGCTTTAATCGCTGAGCTACCCAGGCGTCCCCCAAATAATAATTTATACTTGTCTTCTTTACCCAGTGTCTACAGGTAAAAAATTTGAAAGTATTGAAACCAACCTAGGGGGATCCCTGGGTGGCGCAGCGGTTTGGCGCCTGCCTTTGGCCCGGGGCGCGATCCTGGAGACCCGGGATCGAATCCCGCGTCGGGCTCCCGGTGCATGGAGCCTGCTTCTCCCTCTGCCTGTGTCTCTGCCTCTCTCTCTCTCTCTCTCTGTGTGACTATCATAAATAAATAAAAATTAAAAAAAAATTTGTTTAAAAAAAAAAAAAAAAAAAAAAAAAAAATGAAACCAACCTAGGGATCCTGGAGAGAAAAGAGTGTCTCCACTTGGCCTCTGCTAGGAATTTTCCTATCCTCTAGTCTAACATTGGAGTAGATAGTTACTGGTGCTTGGAAATGCCCTGGGGACTTTATTGCAAGAATTAGCTTACACATTTGTCTGTGCTGGCTAAGCAAGTCCAAAACTCTGGGCCAGGCCATCAGGAAGGGAGGGCATGCTGGAACTTTCCATTAGCAGCTGAAACTGCTGTTTACAGGTGGAATTTCATCTTGAGGGAAGCCTCAGATCTGTTCTTAAGGCCTTAGAACTGACTAAATTGTGCCTACCCAGATTGAAGTCATCTTATTATCATCTTTAATCACATCTACAAAATACCTTCACAGCAATGCCTAGATTAGTGTCTGAATAGATAAGGACTATAGCCCAACCAGGTGAACACATCAAAGACCACCACATCGTGGGAAGGAAAAAACATTACACACTGTAGGCTAAGGAGGTTCAGGCGTATACAGATTTTCTCCTAAATCCTCCAGAATGGCATAGGTAAAAACATGAAAGTATACCAGAATATTTGCATCAGTTGCTTTTGGGTGATGAGAAATATGTTGATGTGCATCTTGCCATCTGCCTCCATCTTCATACTGTTCTCTTTCTTTTGGTTGCTAGGATATTCTGATTTTCTCTTTTCTTGGTAGAATCCAAATTCACAGGCTATATTGCCGTTCCCAGAGACTCTTTAGTAACATATTCTTGAATACTCAAGTTTATTTATGGCCAACTTGATCTAAAACAAACGAAATCTCAGTGGGGAACATACTCATTTGAGCCAGCAAATCTCCTCAAATGATGAGTCTAATTTCTTCTTTATGACTCCCTTGTGTATATAATTGGGTTTGGTTTTTTTCTTATATATTTGTATATAACATTTGCTGTATTTCACTTTTTTTTTTTAAAGATTTTATTTATTCATTCATGAGAGACAGAGAGAGAGGCAAAGACACGGGCTGAGGGAGGAGCAGGCTTCTGCAAGGAGCCTGATTTGGGACTCAGTCCCAGATTCCAGGATCACAACCTGAGCCAAAGGCAGATGCTCAACCACTGAGCCACCCAGGTGTCCCTCACTTGGTTTTTTTTGTTTTGTTTTGTTTTGTTTTTTGTTTTTTTTTTAAAGATTTTATTTATTTATTCATAGAGACAGAGAGAATGAGAGGCAGAGACACAGGCAGAGAGAGAAGGAGGCTCCATGCAGAAAGCCCGACGCGGGACTCTATCCAGGGTCTCCAGGATCACGCCCTGGGCTTTAGGCGGCACTAAACCGCTGCACCACCAGGGCTGCCCCTCACTTGTTTTTTTAAAGTGGAGAGAAAATTTCAAAAGTCTTTATTATCAAGTATTCTAGGGAAATAAGGATACCAGTTACAAAAACATCTTAGAGGTTTTTTTTGTCCCAGGTTCTGGTTCCCTCCTGAGGATCACCCATAACCTGAGCACCTACTGTGTGCCAGACCGTGCTAGATTTACTCATGTAATCATTATTGCTTGTGTAAACTTTTGGAAATACTCAATTTTTCACCACCACCTTCCAATGTAAGAAGAAACTGAATCCTCAAGGTAATTCCAAAATTTGCTGCTAAATACTAATTATTTTGGGTAACTATTTCCTTAAACTCTAGGGAAAAAAAATGTTTTTCCAAAACTAGGCAATCAAGTTGTGGCTTTAAAAGAAATATGCAGCCACATTTGGAAAACAGATTGGCATTTTCTCAAAATGTTAAACATAGAGTTATATCCAGTAATTCCACTCCTTGGTTTATGAAATGAAGGAAAAATGAAAACATGACCACACGAAAACAAAAAGCATCATACATAATAGCCAAAAAATAGAAGCATCCCAAATGTCCATTAACTGATGAATGGATAAACGAGGTAGCATATATCCACGCGGTGGAATATTATTCTGATACGCGAGAGCTTGGTTCTTGTCTCATGGAGTCGAAGAATGAATCTCGTGGACAACAGAGAGTGAGCAAAGCGATAGAAGTTTATTAAGCAGAGATACAGAGAAAGCTGTCAAAAGTGAGAGGGGTCCAGGCAGGGTTGCCACTGAGGGCTTTTATGGTCTTTTATAGGAAGCTGACCAGGGAACTTGGTAAATTTCTTATCAATATCAGAGTGGATTTTTAGAAGAAACATGGTGGACTTGTAACTATCATAATAAGATATTTTTTTATAAATAAGAGCCCAAACCAGGGGTTTCCTTCTCTCTGGTTAGTATCCCCTCCATATTTCTACATGTGCGATTTCTGTGATTCCTAAGTAGCCATTAAAGGGAAATACTCCCTAACATCTTGGAGCTAAAGAGCAAGGTTTATTTTGTCGGTTTTTACTGTCTTATCTGTTTTCTTGGGATGCGTAGGAGCCTGACTCTCGGGCCTTGCCCCTAACTTGTTCCTACATCAATTCCACAATAAAATGAAGAACTGATGTATGCTACAACATGGATAAAGTTTGAAAAACAGTATGCCAAGTGAAAAAAGCCAGAAGTAAAAGGCCACATAATTCCATATATGTGAAATTTCTGGAATGAACAAATTCTTAGATAAAGTAGATTATTTCCTGGGAGGGGATGAGAGTGAGGAATGACTGCTAATGGATACGGAGTTTCTTTTCTTTCTGTTCTAAAAGTAGGTAGTGGTGATGGTTTTACAACTCTGACTATACTAAAAATGTTTCCAAATTCTGCATATTAAAAGGGTAAATTATATGGTATATGATTTATATCAATAAAATATTTTTAAGGCTTTGGAACAAAAAATTAAATAAATTTTGCCATAATGCTCTAGCTTTGATAGCATCTTTAAGAAATCCAGAATTGGGGGATCCCAGGGTGGCGCAGCGGTTTGGCGCCTGCCTTTGGCCCGGGGCGTGATCCTGGAGACCCGGGATCGAATCCCACGTCAGGCTCCCTGCATGGAGCCTGCTTCTCCCTCTACCTGTGTCTCTGCCTCTCTGTCTCTCTCTGTGTGACTATCATGAATAAATAAATAAAATCTTTAAAAAAAAAAGAAATCCAGAATTGGGGCAGCCCCGGTGGCTCAGCGGTTTAGCACCGCCTTCAGCCCAGGGTGTGATCCTGGAGTCCCAAAATCGAGTCCCACGTCGGGCTCCCTGCATGGAGCCTGCTTCTCCCTCTGCCTGTGTCTCTGCCTCTCTCTTTCTGTGTCTCTCATGAATAAATAAATAAAATCTTTAAAAAAAAAAAAATCCAGAATTGTCTCCATGATATAAGATGTTATAAATTGTTGAGCAGCCGGGTGGCTCAGTGGTTTAGCGCCACCTTCAGCCCAGGGTGTGATCCTGGAGACCCAGGATTGAGTCCCACATCAGGCTCCCTGCATGAAGCCTGCTTCTCCCTCTGCCTGGGTCTCTGCCTGCCCCTCCCTCCCTCTCTCTCTCTCTCTCTCTCTCTCTCTCACATAAATAAACAAATAAATACTTTTAAAAATATGTTTTAAATTGTCTCCAGCCCATAAAAGTTATCTGATATTTCATAGTATGATTTTTTATGGTCTCACTATTCTCCACAATAACTGAAGCTTTCTCTCTTCTCTCCCCACCACTCACACACTTAGTATAGCAAAAACTTACTGACCTGGCTTCTAATACCTGCTCTGGTGCCTATTAAGGTTGTGGCCTTGGGTTTTATTAACTTTAAGCCTTGCTGAACCTCAATTTCCTTATCTACTAAGTGGGATTAATAGAACTTCTTAGGGCGATTTTGAAGATTAATTGAAATTTTATGTATTAAATTTCTGGCACACAGTACACTCTCAATATCAGCTGCTACTCCCAACCTTTGCTATTTCAGCAAAGTTACCTTACTTTATATCTTACAGAAAATACATTAATAGCAGCACAATGAACAGGCTTGTGATTTCTTTGTTACTCTAACATACCACTTTGCTCTTCCTTCCCTCAATCTTGAGACAAAAATCCCCTCCTCTCATAATCAGAACCTTCCCCTTGCCCCACCATTTTATTCTAGACTCCCAGTTTCTCCTGTTGTCAAGACCTTGCTCTGCTGTCCTACCATTTACAATTTTAAATCTCACACAGGGACACCTGGGTGGCCCAGCAGTTTGGTGCCTGCCTTTGGCCCAGGTTGTGATCCTGGAGACCCGGGATTGAGTCCCACGTCGGGCTCCCTGCTCTCTGTGTCTCTCAAGAATAAATAAATAAAATCTTTAAAAAAAATAAAAATCTCACCATGGATTACTTTTTTTTTTTTTTTTTTTTAGATTTTATTTATTTATATATTCATGACAGACACAGAAAGAGAGGCAGAGACACAGAAAGAGGAGAAGCAGGCTCCATGCAAGGAGCCCGATGCGGGACCCGATCCCCAGAATCCAGGATCAGGCCCTGAGCTAAAGGCAGGCTCTCAACCACTGAGCCGCCTAGGTGTCCCACACCACAGATTACTTCTGCCTTCAACTTTCTTGGAGCTTTGTGTTAAATAACTTCAGTGACTTAAGTACAAACCTCGGTAATATCTATGATCATCTGTCACTTCTATGTTTTGCACATGTTCTTATCTCCTTTGATACTCTCTGCTAAGGGATCTTTCTCCAAGGAGTATTCATCACCACACCCAGAAGATGCATCACCTCTGCCCATCTAGCATCCTCCACATATCCCCATTGCATGTCCTTTTTACATTATTGCCACTGCTAAGAAATTTTCTACCTACCATTGGTACAGGGAGTGCTTTTCTTTTTATCTCTGTTCCCACCATTTAGCATATCCCCTAGCAAAGCAGGGCTTCAGAAATTTTCACAAAATGAATGGTCAATAGGTGATTTACAAAAATAGGATCATCCTGTTTTGTAACCTGCCTTTTTCCCCCATTTTATATATTAAAAGATTACTTTTTTAAGATTTTATTTATTTGAGCGAACGAGCACAGGGCATGGGTGAGGGACACAAGAACATGGAGAAGCAGGCTCCCTGCTGAGCAGGGAGCTCAGCACAGAGCTCCATCCCAGGACCTCTGGATCATAACCTGAGCTGAAGGCAGATTGCTTAACTGACTGAGCCACCCAGGCACCCCGAAAGATTAATATCTGTAAATACTTTTAGAGGCTGCATAGAATCAGTTATGACTATGGAGCATACTTGAACCAATTTTAAATAGTTGGAAGTCCCATTTTAAAGACTGAGTTTGGAAAGGTCTTAAATTGAACATTTATTTTGAATTTTGGTTAAGATGTAATTCTAGTCTAGGGTTTATTTTATTTTTTTTTTAGTAAGCTTTCCCAATAGTCTCTAGGGAAATTGACCCAGAATTTCATCTGTCCCATCATCATTTTTCACATCAGGCATAGTGGAAAAGGATAATATTTATGTGGTACCATGAGGTAATCAAATGAGACTGCTCAAGGCCAGAGGACACCGGTCTTACAGCTCATTTACATTAGACCACACCATCCTGAGGTCTGAGGGGACTAGAATATGACACCTTTATAGCCCATGAGGACCAGTTGAGAATCTATTGTCTATGTAGGAAGTTGCAACTCAGACTCCAACATCACCCTGCTGGAGTTCAGATCCCAGGTCCACCATTTCCTAGCTCTGTCACCACCGGCTATTTACCCCTCAGCCTCCATATCTATAAACAGGAATAAAAAGTACAGACACAGGACTGCTGGTGACGTTAAGTGGTACGATGTATGTAAAGCCCTGTCTGATCCCACTATTGGGGAGAGCAAGTGAATAAATACTAGATATTTTCTTTATACTACAACTATCCATCAAGTAAAAAGCACCCTCTTTTGAATAGGGCTTTTAAGGAGAAAGATGGAGGGGCACAGGGGTGGCTCAAGCATCTGCCTTTGGCTTAGATCGTGTGCCCAGAGTCCTGGGATCAAGCCCGTTAGGCTCCCTGCACAGTGGGGAGTCTGCTCCTCCCCACCTACACCTGCTCATTCTCTCTCTAAAATAAAAAGAATCTTTAAAAGAAAAAGAGGAGAAGGTTGGAAATATCACTGGAGTGCCTGCTCTGTGCGTTATCTTTTCTTAATCCTGCCAACTCTCTGAGAGAATTCAAGACTCTTGAGTTTAGGGATGCCTGGGTGGCTCATCCAGCGGTTGAGCGTCTGCCTTCGGCTCAGAGCATGTGATCCTGGAGTCCTGGGATCGAGTCCCGCGTTGGGCTCCCTGCAGGATGCCTGCTTCTCCTTTCTGCCTGTGTCTGTGTCTCATGAATAAATAAATAAAATCTTAAAAAAAAACAAAAAAAGACTTAAGTTTGAAACAAGGTATCAAGCATGTCCACCTGTTTCCCGACTGTATACAACCATATAACTTTTCTCTTGTCAGGAAATGTAATCTCTGTTAACTTGAGATAAGTATAGGAAGGAAATTTAGCAATGAAATAAGTCACGGTATTAAATGCTTGCTATTCTGTTTACTATGTTAGTTTCTAGGATAGGTGCTTTCACACAGGACAATGAGCTAATGAACTCAAACATTAGCTCAACTTTTTGCTTATTTTTTTCTATTTGGCTTGGATCAAAGATTTCCTGTGAAACTTATTTCTAAACTGCTAAGTAGCAACATTTTGCAGAAGCATTTTCTCCATGTCCTTATAATGACTAAAATCTGAACCAGGGATGCCTGGATGGCTCAGCGGTTGAGCATCTGCTTTCAGCTCAGGTCGTGATCCTAGGGTCCCGGGATCGAGTCCCACATCAGGCTTCTTGCATAGCCTGCTTCTCCCTCTGCCTGTGTCTCTACCTATCTCTCTCTCTCTCTCTCTCTCTTTCTGTGTCTCTCATGAATAAATTTTTTTTAAAAAAATCTTTAAAATCTGAAACAAATCCTTTATTTTCCTTTTTCAGACACACTACAAAAGGGCAACGAAGTAGTCCTTACCTGAAGTCCTTGCACCATTTCAAGCCATTGTTCCACAGTCTACACAAAATGTTTACCCCATTTATTTGAAGTCCACACCAAACATTTATACCACCTTCTAAATGATTTTGCTATAAACCCGCCACCTTCTAGGATGTCTCTTCCAGTTCTCATATGTCAATTCTTAAGTCACTGTTTTCCGTAGTACCCTGACTCCTCTCATTCTTGACTTCAGCATCCTCAATTACTAAAACCACTTTGAGTCTATTTCAGTCATATCTAGACTTTATTAACTAGACTATCTTCTCCCTGAGTTCAAATCTGTTTCTTAATTCTGCCCCTACACAGTCTCCTCCAACTTAGGCACTGCAGCTGCCCTGACATCTTAGAGAATCCCTTGGTTCATTTAATCTCGCCTTGGCCTCCATATATTTTCCAGCTTTTAGTCAAAATATATTCTTTGTACTCTTAACTTCTTTAGAGATGACAAAGCATGAAATAGGTAAAATATCTCTCAGGGAGGTAAGGGAGGAGGCAGCCAAGAGAATGAATAGTCTCTATTAGTTCTAGATTAATCATTGTTATAGCTACAAGTTCAAAGGCAGTTATATAATTTTTTTAAAGCATCAGTCTAAGAACTTGACATTGAATTATAATTTCTCTAATTACAGTAAAAGCCAAGTTCTGTGTGTTTCTTCATTTATAAAGGGCTTCATTCC
Organism: Canis lupus familiaris; assembly: GCF_011100685.1. Lineage (NCBI taxonomy): Eukaryota > Metazoa > Chordata > Mammalia > Carnivora > Canidae > Canis > Canis lupus. The sequence continues at coordinate 26,648,112 of NC_049224.1, forward strand.
CAACCCCCCCAAAAAAGACAGTTGTAGAGGTAGGAAGAGCGTAAGCTGAATATTTAACCCTGAAATTAATTAACTCTTCTTTGGTTTTTTTGAAGGGGGGATGCAGGCAGAGAAAGAATCTCAAACAGGTTCCATGCCCAGTGTGGAGCCCAATGCAGGACTCCATCCCACAGCTCTGAGATCATGACCTGCGCCAAACTCAGGAGTCAGACAGACATTCAGATGCTTAACCAATTGAGCCACCCAGCCACCCCTTCTTTGGATTTTTAATTACAAAAACTAACATGCTCATTTATTAATACTTTATCAATTTCTACATTGTTTGAAACATGAAAAGTCTTTTACTCATTCCCCATTCATCTTGTATTAACAGTTTGAAAATCATTCCAGGGGCACCTGGGTGGCCCAGTCAGTTGAGCATCTGACTCCTGATTCCGGCTCAGGTCATGATCTGAGGGTTATGAGATTGAGCCCCGCATTAAGGCTCTGAACTGAGCTTTGAGCCTGCTTAAGATTTTCTCTCCCTCTGCCCATCCCCCTACCGTGGCACTTAGGAGCACACTCCCTCTCTTTTAAAAAAAAAGGGGGGGAAAAATCATTCCATACTACAGTCATTCAAGCATATTCTCTTAAGAGAGTACAGCAAGAACCTCACAGTAAATATACGTATACTCACCACATAGATTCTATCATTAACGTGTTTTACTATGCATGTTTTACCATCCATCCATACATCAGTTGGTCTTGTTTTATCCTGTATTTCAGAGTAACTTGTAGACATTAGTATGTTTCCCCTTAAATACTTAGCATACATATGATTAACGAGAGTTCAGTATTTCATTAGTTTTACTCCTTTGAGGTAGGTATCATATACAGTGAAGTGTACGAGTCTTTCCTTTTTTTTTTAAAGATTTTATTCATTTCCTCATGAGAGACACACAAAGAGAGGCGGAGACACAGGCAGAGGGAGAACCAGGCTCCCTGCAGGAAGCCTGATGCTGGACTCGACCCCCGGGGCCCCAGGATTACACCCTGAGCCAAAGGCAGATGCTTAACCACTGAGCCACCCAGGTGTCCCTGAAATGTACAAGTCTTAAATGTACTTTTGCTGTTTTAACAAACGCTTGCACCTATATAACCCCATGTCAAAGAGAACATTACCCTAACCCTTCAAAAGTTCTCTGATGCCTCTTCCCAGTGAATCTTTTACCCTATCTCTCCAGAGACAACTACTCTTCTGATTTTTTTCCACCATAAATATTACAAGATACCAGAAGTGTTCCTGTTTTTCACTCATTGTGGGCAATACATACACACATGGTTTCAATTATTGATCATAGGCCATATGATTTTTAGTTTTTTTGTAGAAAGAATTCATATTTATGACTTTGGTTTTAGAATTACTTATTCCTATTCAGATTAATTGACTAATAAGAACAAGTTTTATAGAAATTATTTGTAATTCTTTTTTTTTTTTTTTTACCTTAGGGAACCTCCACAAGGAGCTCATTTTCTTGCCAAAAGTCTGGATGATGCTTTAAAACTTACTGAGCAACCAGAATTAGCAAATAAAGTGGACATGGTTTGGATAGTGGGAGGCAGTTCTGTTTATAAGGTAAGTAAAATTATAAAGAAATGTTCTACCTCACTCCTTCAGCTTCCCTGCCATCTGAACTTGAAAAAAATTAAGTCATGAGCAAAGGAAGCACGTTATGCCTCCCTATTGTTAGCTAGACATGTCAATTTGCATTACTCATTTTAGATACTCATGAAAAGTAAATAAAAACATAAAAGTTTTTAAGCCTATTCAGTTTATTTTCAATTCAAAATAGTTGATGTTTCTAATTTAAAAACATTTTTAAAAAAAATAAAGTAAAAACATTCTAAATCCTTCCCTTTATTTTTTTTTAATCCTTCCCTTTAGAATCATATTTGCATTGTTTTCTACTCCCTGGATATGCCCTAATATGCCAAATTATTCCCCTTTTATCAAGGATTTATATATGTCCTTACTGAGAAAGGGTTGGGGTTCTCGGTTTCTGTATACTGACTAGATATCTATGAATTTTTTTAAAAAGCAGAAAACTTTCCCTAACAATTTTTATATGAGGGCATGAGAAAAGTATTATTTCATAATATAAGGAAAAGCAGATAAAAGAAAAAACAGTCCTTACTCTTTTTTTTTTTACGCTTATCATGCCATGCATTCATAGGGAATGGTTTCCAGCAGTTTAGGCTCCTTTCCATAGGTTCTCACAAAGTGTGCTTCCCTGGGTGTAACAGACTGGTGCTTCAGTTGAACCCAGATACCTTTCTCTTTGGCTTCTTTCGTTTCCTGATCATTTTCTTTCACACCCTTACAAAGGTATCTCAGCTCTTGAGTGCTTAATATGCTGAATATGTACATTAATTCGCTTGGCAAGAATCTTTCTTGCCCTTATTTTTTTTTTTTAAGATTTTATTTCATTTATTCATGAGAGACACAAAGAGGCAGAGACACAGGCAGAGGGAGAGGCAGGCCCAGGCTCACTCCCTGAGCCAAAGGCAGACACTCAACCACTGAGCCACCCAGGTGCCCCAACATTTTGAATGATGTAATACCATGTTCACTTGAAAATATATTTTTTTAAATATTTTTTTTATTTTTTTTAAGATTTTATTTATTAATTAATGAGAGAGAGAGAAGCAGAGACACAGGCAGAGGGAGAAGCAGGCTCCATGCAGGGAGCTCGATGTGGGACTCTGGTTCCGGGACTCCAGGATCATGCCCCGGGCTGAAAGCAGATGCTCAACCACTGAGCCACCCAGGCGTTCCTAAAATTAAATTTTTAAATTTTATATATTAAAACACATTATCAAAAAATAATAAAACACATTATTCCTGTTGTTAGCTATACATATTTAACTTAAATTTTTTTTAACTTAAATTTTTATATGTAACTTAATATATATGTAAGTTGTAAGGAAGTAGAAATTACAACTGATAATTTTGCATTACCCACCTGCCTCACATCACAATAGCATGAGGAACATTTAGGCTTATCTTCCCTGGGACCAGCCTGTTTTTGTAAACAAAGTTTCATTGGAACACAGCCATGCCCACCAGTTTAATATTATCTATGGCTGCTGTTACCCACAAAGTAAGAAAAAAACCATATGGTCCACAAAGCCTAACATATTTACCATCTGACCCATTACAGAAAAGGTTTGCTGTATAGCATTTACTTAGATACAGATTTTCAAAGCTTTTTTCAAAGCTTCTATGGCTAGTCTCACTCAGTTTCTTTTTTTTTTTTAAGATTTTATTTATTTATTCATGAGAAACACAGAGATGTGTGAGAGAGAGGCAGAGACACAGGCAGAGGGAGAAGCAGGCTCCATGCAGGGAGCCCGACACGGGACTCGATCCCGGGACTCCAGGATCACCCCCTGGGCCGAAGGCAGGGGCTAAACCGCTGAGCCACCCAGGGTTCCCCAAGTTTCTCTAATTTTTGATACAGTAAAAATTGGCAGAACATTTTTTTGGTTGGGGCAAGAGAATAAATGATTTAATATACGTGGTAGTAAAAAAACAAAAATAAAAAACAAAATTTGTTCTATGCCCTTATTTGGAATTTCAAGGATAATACTTAAAATTATGTATATGTGTATATATATATGTATATACTTTTTTTTCTATAAGCTATTTGAAAATCAAGGGTTATTGCTTTCTTAGAGATGCAGCTCATGACTTTTTATTAGAATTTTAAGATACTCATTTGAGGGCAGTTTTTTCTTCCCTTTTTTTTTTTTTTTTTTTTTTTTTTTAAGATTTTATTTATTTAGGGACACCTGGGTGGCTCAGTGGTTGAGCGTCTGCCTTTAGCTTGGGGCATGGTCCTGGGGTCCTGGGATTGAGTTCCACATCGGGCTCCCCGCAGGGAGCCTCCTTCTCTCTCTGCCTATGTCTCTGCCTTTCTCTCTGTGTCCTCATGAATAAATAAATAAAATCCTTTAAGAAAAAAAAAAGAGAGATTTTATTTATTTATTCATGAGAGACACAGAGAGAGAGAGAGAGAGAGAGAGAGGCAGAGACATAGGCAGTGGGAGAAGCAGGCTCCATGCAGGAAGCCCGATGCAGAGCTTGATCTCAGGCCTCCAGGATCATGACCAGAGCCACAAGCAGATGCTCAACTGCTGAGCCACCCAGTTGAGCCACCCCGGTGTCCCAAGGGCAGTTTTTTCTTTTCTTTTCTTTTCTTTTCTTTTCTTTTTTATGGTGAAAAAAATTTAGATTTAGATTGATAGCCAGCTGGACTCAGTTTAGATGATCCCAATTTTGTTGGCAACACCCAAAGCATCACAGTCAGGAGCCAGTCGAACATATGCTTTCTTCTCTCCATCAGGCCTGATCAAGGTGTTGACCTTGGCCACATCAATGGCATAGAGCTTCTTCACAGCCTGTTTGATCTGATGCTTATTGGCCTTGACATCCACAATGAACACAAGTGTGTTGTTGTCTTCTATTTTCTTCATGGCTGACTCGGTAGTGTGGGGGAAACTCAATGATAGCATAGTGATCAAGCTTGTTGCTCCTGGGGGTGCTCTTTAGAGGATATTTGGGCTGCCTTCAGAGACGCAGGGTCTTGGGTCATCAGAATGTAGGTGACATGCGGATCTTCCTTTTTTGTGTGACTGTGCATGCCTTTCAGCACCGCTTTCTTAGCTTTCAAAGCCTTTGCTTTGGCTTCGGCTTTCAAAGCCTTTGCTTTGGCTTCGGCTTCGGCTTTGGGAGGGGCAGGGGCTTCCTTCTTCTCCTTCGGCCCATCTTTGCAAAAGGAAGGGCAGTTTTTCTATAGAAACTATCAGCAGTACCTAGGCAGTAATTTAAAAAGACATTAACAACATAAGGCCAAATAAAAATCATTAGCAACAAGAGGCTAAGAAAGTAAATTACCTACTGTCATTGTAACTATCTCCTAAGAAGTGGAAGCATTATTAAATTCTATGCAAATGTACTAAGTGTGCCCTTGGGGTTTTCAATGATGAAAATCTCAAGAAATTATACCATCTTATCCATATATACATATGCAAATTTTTCTTCAAGAACAACTAGATAATTTACAGCTCTTAATTCTTAAACAACTACCAAAGAAAAAAGGAATACTGAATGCTTAAATGAAAAGAGTTCATGTAAGTAAACTAGAGGCCAGAATATGTTTAAATTCCCTCTCATAATTATTGCTAATGATTAGTCCCATTCTCGAAATAACTAAGACATTGTGGGACCCCAAAGTAAAGAATAGGATATTTAAACAGCCTTCTTTGTGGGCACCTGGGTAGCTCAGTTGGTTAAGCGTCTGCCTTCAGCTCAGGTCATGAGCTCAAGGTCCTGGGATTGAGCCCCACATCTGGCTCCCTGCTCAGCAGAGTCTGCTTCTCCCTCTCCCTCTCCCTCTGTCCCTCCTCATGGCTCATGCTTACGCGCACATGCTCTCTCTCTCTCAAATAAATAAAATCTTAAAAAAATAAAATCTTTTTAATAAATAGATAAATAAGTAGCATGCTTTGGACGTAAAGATATGTAGCATGTCTTTAATACCTAGTATAAACTGTATAATTAAACAGAAATCTTAAAAGTTTCTATTTTGACAGATAAATTAGGAAATTGATACCTTTTGTGTTTTTTCAAAGGAAGCCATGAACAAACCAGGCCATCTTAGACTATTTGTGACAAGGATTATGCATGAATTTGAAAGTGACACGTTTTTCCCAGAAATTGATTTGGAGAAATATAAACTTCTGCCAGAGTAAGTAAAATGCTACTAATATGTCTGAAGCATTTTGGATTTCCTACTTAAGAATTATAGAAGGAGGGATGCCTGGGCGGCTCAGTGGTTGAGCATCTGCCTTTGGCTCGGGGCGGGATCCTGGAGTCCCAGGATCAAGTCCCGCATCAGGCTCCCTGCATGGAGCCTGCTTCTCCCTCTGCCTTTGTCTCTTTTGTCTCTGCCTCTCTCTCTGTGTGTCTCTCATGAAGAAATAAATAAAATCTTTAAAAAAAAAAAAAAAGTATATCTCTTCAGATTAAATTTGGATTAGTTATGTGTTGTATAGACAAATAGTTTAGGAATTTTAGTAAATCTTGATTTAACAAACTTGGGAATGTTTAAGTTTTGGGGTTTTTTTAATATTTACTTATTCATGACAGAGAGAGAGAGAGACGGGCAGAGGAGAAGCAGGCTCCATGCAGGGAGCTTGATGTGGGACTCGATCCTGGGTCTCCAGGATTACACCCCAAGCTGAAGGGACGGGGGGACGCTAAACTGCTGAGCCACCGGGGCTGCCCGGGAATGTTTAAGTTTTAATCATCTTACTGACAACTAAGAGTAGTCATTAGCTCATTCTACAAGATCTGTGCTTAGCATCAGACATTTGTCTTAGGCACTAGGGAAACAGTGCTTACCAAGGCAGAGGTACTGCTCTCTAAGATTAGATTTTTTTGTAGTAGAGCAGGAGGGTAGCAAATGATAGATAAACATCAAGAGAGTTGCTATATGGAGAACTGAAATACTGTGATGTGGTAAATACTGTATTGTCTGAGAAGTCCTCTCTGAAGAGTAGTATCTACGCTGAGATCTAAATAGCAAGAAGCCAGCCATGCAAACAGCAGAGAAGACCATTCTAGAAACCAGAAATAGTGTAGACACCAGAGGGCGGGAACCAGCGTGGTATTCTCCCTGAGGCTGAAAGCCACTGTGAGCCTTGTAAGCAAGGGGGAAGCCAGAAGGAGTCAGATCAGGGGCAGGTTTAGAGGTTTTGAATAGAGAGTAATATTGTTCCAGCTGTTTGTGGAGAACAGACTTGGGATGGAAGAAGGATGGCAAGAGTGAAGCTGGGAGAGCAGTTGGCTGTGAGAATTGAAGAGAAAGAATAAGAGATTTGGATAGTGGTAGAGATCGAAAGAAGAGGTTATATTTGTTTTATATGGGGTTGTGATTTTTAACATGAAACTGCCTGATTTTGAAGACTCCTAGCATTTTAGTTTAAAGGCACTTTTTTATATTTCAATTAAAAAAATTAAAAAGGACTTTTCAGCTGTTAGCTATGAAGAGTAAAAGATTAACCGTATCCACACTTTCAGATTAGGTTTTAACACATTCTTTCAGATATTCTCAATTGAATCCAGTCATTGTTCTTTGAGTGTGAGTTTGTTTTGGAAAGTACCTCCTAAAAGGACATTCAGAACCAAGTCTGAATAAGTGGATGGCCAAGCTTTAAAGTAAGAGTCTATGGGATCCCTGGGTGGCGCAGCAGTTTGGCGCCTGCCTTTGGCCCAGGGCGCGATCCTGGAGACCCGGGATCGAATCCCACATCGGGCTTCCGGTGCATGGAGCCTGCTTCTCCCTCTGCCTATGTCTCTGCCTCTCTCTCTTTCTCTGTGACTATCATAAATAAATTAAAAAAAAAAAAAAGTAAGAGTCTATAGAGTAGTCTGGGGTTTTTTTGTCGTTTTTTTTTTTAAGATTTTATTTATTTCTTCATGAGAGTCACAGACAGAGGGGCAGAGACACAGTCAGCGGGAGAAGCAGGCTCTCCCTATGGGGAGATCAATGTGGGATTCCATCCCAAGACCTGGGGATCATGACCTGAGCCACCCAAGTGTCCTTATAGAGTAATAGTCTTAAATCTAATGAAGTGTGTGTTTTCCTTGGCTTTTAACTAGTTCTAAAGAAAACTGAAATTTTTAAAAACTCTAAAAGTTTTAAAGCTGAAGTACAGGGTTTTGCTTAGTCCCCAAAGGTGACCACATAGAAAAATCACACTTAGTGATTTTATATGTATTTATAAGATCAGTTGTGTTTCTTTGTCACATCTTACATATTTTTCTCTTGTATTGCTTAGGTTGCTGATTCTCACATTATATGAATATTGATAGCTGCTGTCACATTTCTGTCTTTCTCTTTGCTCGTAAGAGAAAGATTACTGTGTGAATTTATCTTTCCAAATCCTGTTGCTCTCCATCAGACCTCTTTCCAAAACTGACCCTCTAGGATCTTTGATAACTTAAAATATTTCTGGCTCTCCGGCTCTTAGAACTGAAAATCTTTACTGAGTAATGATTCATACATCATACCCATTAAAAGTATATAATTCAGTCGTTTTAGTATATTCACAGAGTTGTGCAGCCATTACTACAAGGATCCATTTGAAGAATTTTGCTATATAAGCAGTATTTATTTTTCTAAACTGCGAGCATGTGGTATCTTTCTACTTATTTAGGTCTTCCTTAATTTCTTCACCAGTGCTTTTTTTTTGTAGCTTTCACTATACAAGTATTACACTTCATTATTAAGTTTATTCTTACGCATTTTATTCTTGTTGATGCTATTATAAATGGAGCTGTGTTCATCATTTTATCTCCAAACTGTTCATTGGTAATACATAGATATACAATTGATTTTTGTTTATTGATCCTGTTATCGTGCAACTGTGCTGAACTCATTTATTCTAATGTTAGTAAATTCCTTAGGATTTTCTATATGCAGGATATATCATTTACAAACAGAGGTAGTTTTACTTCTTCCTAATCTGCATTTTTAAAATTTCATTTTCCTACCTAATTGCTCTGGTTAGAACCTCCAGTGCAATTATGAATGGAAGTGACAAGGGTAAGACATACATACTTGTCTTGCTTCTGTTCCTAAGGGGAAGCATTCAGTCTTCACCATTCAGTATATTAGCTGTGGGTTTTTCATACATGCCGTTTATTACACTGAGGAAGATCTCTTCTATTTCTACCTCACTGAGAATTTTTATCACAAGGAAGTATTGGATTTTGTCAGATGCTTTTTCTGAGTCTATGGAGATAATCACGTGGTCTTTGTCTTTAAAAGGCTATTGATACGGTGTATTAACATTGATTGATTTTCATGTTAAACTATTCTTATATTTCTGGGATAAACCACTTGGTAATAATGTTCAGTCCTTTCTTTATGTTCCTGGATTCAGTTTGCTAATATTTTGTTGAGGGTTTTTACATTTATATTCATAGTGGATTTTGGTCTGTAGTTTGCTTTTCCTGTAATGTCTTCACCTGGTTTTGGTGTCCGGTGAATGCTGGCTTTACAGGGTGTTGGGAAATGGTCTCTTTCCTCTTCTGTTTTTTTGGAAGAGTTTGTGAAGGGTTGGTGAATCCCAAGGACATGACCTGAGCCAAGACCAAGAGTTGGATACTTAACCAACTCTGCCATCCCAGGTGCCCCTAGAAAATGTTAATTGTGGGTAGATTCAGATAGGAAATTGCTATCCAAAGCCAAAATCCAAGGAAATTGCTCCAAAATAGACTTCCTAAACAAGGCTATGAAAGAAAATGAAAAGTCTTTTTTCATTGTATCATTTGATGGTTATCTTACTTCTAAGCCTGTACCAACAAAATAACAGCCTCTTTAACGTGGTGTGGAAGGAATCCCCTCTTAAGGGGAAATCTAGAGTTGGTCAGTTTTTCATCAAGTAGAGAAAAGGGAAACCCTGGAAATTTGTAATGTTGCTCAATTCTTGAGCTGCTTTCTCTGCAAGTCTCTGTATACTGAGGAACTTAGAATTGCTTCCAACTGTCCAGAAATGAACCCTGATCATTCTTTACCTCCCCTCCTTTCCCCATAGTTACACTTCATTTAGACCCCCCATTATCCCTATTAGACCCCCATTATCCCTATAAGTTTCAGTTCAAACACAGTTATCTTTTATTAACACCATACTTCCTGGGAATAAAAGCACTAGTAAAAGGAAATAAAGATGAGACTGGGGATCCCTGGGTGGCGCAGCGGTTTGGCGCCTGCCTTTGGCCCGGGGCGCGATCCTGGAGACCCGGGATCGAATCCCACATCGGGCTCCCAGTGCATGGAGCCTGCTTCTCCCTCTGTCTGTGTCTCTGCCTCTCTCTCTCTCTCTCTCTCTCTCTCTCTCTGTGACTATCATAAATAAATTAAAAAAAAAAATTAAAGATGAGACTGTTGTAAAGCATGAAGAGAATAAAATCAGAATGTAGGTGAAACCACAAGGGGTAGAAACCCCAAAGCAGAAATTAGTCTTAACAAAGTAAGGTTTGACTTTATGTCTGCCTTTTTCCCCCTGGGCCATTGACTGTGCAATTCTTTTTTTTTTTTTTTTTTTTTTTTTTTTGCCAGCACCATGCCAGCGTGTCCTCTAAGACTCTGCTTTCATTCATCTTACCTGGAAGAACTCTTTCTGCCTTAGACTATTTCACACTAGGCTCCAACCAAACCAGCAGGCCCAAATATTTCCTGCAGCAGTTTTCTGCTTAAATGAAGCCCCAAACAGGCTTTTCCTTCTAGTTACAACCTTCCATGTAACCGTGTAGTCAAAGAGGATAAAGTCCAGAAGAGGCCTTTGAGACATTAGTTAGCTCCAGAGCTGGGACAGATGTCCCTTATCAGTGGACAACTTGAAGGTTTCTGGATGACATTTCCTCTTCTTTTCCCATTACTTCCTATTCCAACAGGATCTTTATACATGTTCCCTCTATGTCTCTCTCCTGAGCTTGTGCTTGCTATAGAGCCTTCATTTTATTTTAGTTGTGAGTTATTCCTCTTAGGTAACTGTTTGAAAAACTATTTACTTCTTTCTTAGACTTGACATTAAATCACGTCTGTATTATTTTCATGGTGTTCTCTCAGTTCAGGTCTTCTTTTTTAATGTTGTTTTTTTTTTTAGATTTTATTTATTTATTTATTCATGATAGACAGAGAGAGAGAGGCAGAGACACAAGCAGGCAGAGGGAGAAGCAGGCTCCATGCCAGGAGCCCAACGCGGGACTCGATCCCAGGACTCCAGAATCACGCCCTCGGCCAAAGGCAGGCGCTGAACCGCCAAGCCACCCAGGGATCCCCTCTCAGTTCGGGTCTTAATGTCTCTTCACATTCATTGGATTGTCTACTGCTGGAAGATTCTAGAAGGGAAGCTCTTTCTCAGTGGTTCTTAACAAATCCTGTTAGGCTTAACTTAGAGTTTGTATGTTGCACCTAGGCACTTGGGAATGATGATGGTAGGGTAGTTATCATTATTAAAACATACTGAATAGGGACGCCTGGATGGCTCAGTGGTTGTGCTTCTGGCTTTGGCTCAGGGCCTGATCCTGGAGTTCCGGGATCAAGTCCCCCATCGGGCTCCCTGCAGGGAGCCTGCTTCTCCCTCTACCTGTCTCTGCCTCTCTCTGTGTGTCTCTCATGAAAAAATAAATAAAATCTTAAAAAAAAAAAAAAAAAAAAAGCAAGAGACTGAATACGTATTGTGGACAGTTTAAATTAATGTTAAGCAGAAATTAATTTCACAGAGCAGATTAATATTAATATATATCATGGCTAGTGACCATATCCAACCCATAGTGTACTATTTCTAAGTTACTATTATTCATGGTTTTAGAAATAATTGTGACACTTTGCCTTTATCTTATTAACTGAGAACCTTGATAATCCTGAGATTTTTACACACACACCAAAAAAATGTAAATGTTGCTTTTGGTGACTTATTCCAAAGAAACTAAAATTACGGTTAAAAGTTGGCCTCATAAAATCATTTCTTTAAAAAAGGAAAACTGCTATGTTGCTATTAAAACAGTGGAACAGAAACAGCTCAGAAAATGGTTAGTAAATACAAACATAGCTTCTTCCTCTAAAATGTAAATTTTTCAAGAAACAAACAGCTCTTTCATTTCCTTATACATTATTATGCTACTGTTACTTTATGCCTCTAATTATGTTTTTAATCAAATGGTATAACCTCTAATTAGTCAACAAAAAGTTAGTACCTGTTACTACTCAGCATTGTATTGGCTATCAAAGGAGGTTTAATTTTTTCCTGTATCATCCCTGCTACAATGAGGATGTTTTTTTTTGTTTTGTTTTGTTTTTAATTTATTCATTCATGAGAGACACAGGGAGAAAGGGAGGCAGAGACACAGGCAGAGGGAGAAGCAGGCTCCATGCAGGGAGCCCCACATGGGACTTGATCCCGGGTCCCCAGGACCAGGCCCTGGTCTGAAGGTGGTGCTAAACCACTGAGCCACCCAGGCTGCCCAAGAATGAGTTTAGAAAATAAAGGGATGAAACAAATTAATAATATTAAAGAGTAACATTTGTAGAACACTTAATATAATGAACTTAGTGCTAAATTATTCATAAGGATGAAGACTTTCTGTTGATAACTTTTTTTTTTTTTTAAAGATTTTATGTATGTATTCATGAGACACACACAGAAAGAGAGGCAGACACATAGGCAGAGTCAGAGGGAGAAGCAGGCTCCATGCAGGAAGCCCGATGTGGGACTCGAACCTGGATCTCCAGGATCGCACCCTGGGCTGAACTGAAGGCAGACGCTTAACCGCTGAGCCACCCGGGCGTCCCTCAGTTGATAACTTAAGTATCACACAGCAGAACCAGAGTCAAATACAAGTCTGATTAAAGCAGATGTTCCTCCCCCCTCACCTGGAGCATATTGGGGGTGTGGCTGACACAATACTAGGGAAGTACAAGATTTGGGTTGGAGGGGCAGCCCCAGTGGCTCAGCGGTTTAACACCGCCTTCAGCCCAGGGCCTGATCCTGGAGACCCAGGATCGAGTCCCATGTCAGGCTCCCTGCGCGGAGCCTGCTTCTCCCTCTGCCTGTGTCTCTGCCTCTCTCTCTCTGTCTGTCATGAATGAATAAATAAAATCTTTAAAAAAAAAAAGATTTGGGTTGGAGATGAGAGTAGTTAGTGGACGGACCAGGTATCAAGCCCTGAGCCCAAGGCAGAGGCTCAGCCACTGAGCCACACAGGCGTCCTCCTGGGTTTTCTTTTTTTTGCTGGTGGTGGTGTTTTACAGTGGGAAAAAAATTTATTGTGTTGAGAATACAACATGAAGCCTACTCTCAACAAAATTTTAATTATACAACAGAGTGTTAACTGTAGGCACAGTGTTGCACAGCACATCTCTAGAACTTAATCTTGCACACACTTTCTTCCTTTGAACAACTCCATTTCCCCTTTCCCACAACTCCTGTAAACCACCCTCTACTCTCTGTTATTAGGACTTTGACCATTTTAAATACTGTGCTATTTGTTCTTCTGTGACTGGCTTATTTCACTGAGTATAATGTCCTCCACGTTCATCCATGTTGCTGCATATGGCAGTATTTCCTTCTTTTTTGAGACTGTATAATATTCTATTGTATGTATAGACCACATTTTTTATCCATTTTTCATCTGTTGATGGGCATTTAGGTTGCTTAGCTATTGTGAATTAGGCTGCAGTGAACATAGGAGGACATATATCTGTTTGCAATCCTGATTTGTTACCAAAAAAAGAAATCCAAGAGATAACAAGTAATGGTGAGGATATAGAGAAATTGAAACTCTTATACATGTTGATGGGAATGTAAAATGGTGAAACCTCTATGGAAAACAATATAGAGGTTCCTCAAAAAAATTAAAAAGAGTATTAACATATGATCTAGCAATGACTCCACTTTTTGATGTATACCCAAAGGAGGGCCTGGTTTTTTGTTTTTGTTTTTGTTTTTTTTTGTTTTTGTTTTTGTTTTTGTTTTTTTTGAGGGCCTGGTTTTGAATTGGAAGACGGAAGAAACACAGAGCTAAGTGAGAGTTAGAAAATACCAGATAAACAATGATGTCAGTAGGGACACCTGGGTGGCTCAGTAGTTGAGCATCTGACTTCAGCTCAGGGCGTGATCCCGGAGTCCGAGATCAAGTCCTACATAGGGCTCCTTGAGGTGAGCCTACTTCTCCCTCTGCCTGTGTCCCTGTCTCTCCCTCTGTCTCCATAAATAAATAAAATCTTTAAAAAAAAAAAGCGATGTCAATAAAAGAATTGTGAGTCCCTGGGAAATGAGAGCAGAGTAGTGTCCATTGATTCAACAAGCAACTGAGAATCTCACACCACATAGGACATACAACTTCAGTTCTGCTCTAAGCAGCTAAAGGTTGTATTTCGTTTTTCCTTTGCTCACACAAGAAATTTTATACCAAATGTTAAGATTTACAAAATGTTATTAAGCAATTTCATGTTAGCTGACTGGTAATGGAAAGAGAAAAGAGAAACTGCTGTTGGAGGTTAGTTTTGGACAGAAAGATTAGGAGTCCGAAGGAAAGGAGAAATTGGTACTTTCCATTTTCTGACTTTCTATATAGTTTGAAAGTTTTTCTTTCTGTTCCCATATGTAGTGAATTTGCATAATACCCAGTTTCACAGTGGTTTACCATTGTGAAGGAAAAAAGGAAGGGAAGAATTTTATTTACCTGTGTTATTGCTTCTGTTATTTATTGGTGCCTTTTGACTGAGAGTCAGAGAAGCTCTCTTTTTAATTGGCATATTATTATGCATATTTTCTTTTACAGATACCCAGGTGTGCTTTCTGATGTCCAGGAGGAGAAAGGCATTAAGTACAAATTTGAAGTATATGAGAAGAACGATTAATGTGAAGATATTTTTTGATTTATTTCAAGTTAGTTCCCCCCCCACCAAACAATTCTATCTATATTTTAATATTAGGAAAAAAAACTTTTGTCGACTCTAAGTCCATGGATAATTCTTTCTAAGCAGTGTGATTTTATTAATCTTAACTAGACCATATCAGACATCATTTGTGAAACATTTCTTGCTATAACTGTGTTGCCCATCAAGGACCAGTACCTGCCTAGGGTAGCGTATCTACCAAGAGCCAAAGAGAGACAATCCCTGATAGCATGAGTTGAAACCAGGACTTACAAAGATAGGACTAGACAGATTTGTCCAAAACTCAGAAATGGGTTAAAAACAGAAAAGCGAGGGCTCAAATATTAAAAGAAAATTAGATCAAAATAGGAACTTTGATTTCTCTATCTATATCACACTCCTGAAAAAGTTCTGTTCACTCAGGAAATCAGTAAGTTGAGAACTCTAATAATTCCATAGGGATAGTAAAAAGGCAGGTAGGACACTACCTTAATTTTAAAGATTAAAAAGAAATGTCTGAGACCTCTAAAAACTGTTTTAGATCTTCAGTGAGATTCCATGGGATGTTATGATGTAAGAAGAATAGGCTGTTCCTTATAAAAAAGAGTAATAACAGCACATGGCTAAAATTAGAAATTAAGAAGGTAATGAATTGGAAATGGATAATGCTAGAAACCAAAATTATGAAGATGGAAACTAAATTAAACTTCGCTGAATTAAAAAATGAAAATTAAAACACATTTTACCCATCATGTTAGCAAAGATGTGGATTGTTAGGTATCTGAAGAAATAGCTTTTTTTTTGCCTTGTAAATTAATATAACCTTTTTAGAGTTTAAGTTAGCAATATCAATTAAAATTCACAATATTCTGGGTTTGGACCCAGGGCACCTTGGTGGCTCAGTGGTTGAACATCTGCCTTTGGCCCAGGGCGTGATCCTGGAGTCCTGGGATCGAGTCCCTACATGGAGCCTGCTTCTCCCTCTGCCTATGTCTCTGCCTCTCTCTGTGTGTCTCTCATAAATAAATAAATAAAATCTTTTTTTAAAAATAATAAAGAGATGGACCCAAGAGTGTTTGTTACGCTATTTTTTTAAAACTTGGAAACAGCCCAAATGACAGTCAATAAAGAAATAACCAATGGATGTGTCTATAAAATACTATCTGTAGCAGTTAAAAAGAATAAGGTACTGACAGAAAAATGCCAGACTGCCAAATAAAAAAAGTACAGTGCGTACAATACCGTAAGTGTTTAATAAGTATATGTAGTATGTGTAGGAAAATGTGTGCTGTAAACCATCGTGAGTGTAAGAGTTGGACATGTTGTACCTATTGTGATTAGATTTTTTTGAAGCGCTGTGTTTTCATGAACAATTACTTAAGATAATAATTGAGCGCTGTAGTTCAGTAAAATTAGGATATAGGATATCAAGAGTAAAAAGGAACTAAAGTCTTCCATAGAGGGAGAAAAAAAGATCACAGAAAAGGACAGGAATCCATCCTGCATAAGATTTACAAACCATAAGAAAACAAGGGCACTCTCTGCCAGGAGCATAATCAACAAACCATTAGTATGCAGAATCTTTAGAACTCAGATATTGATGAGAAAGAAGCAAGCCATTTAGAGACGAAGAAACTCAAAAGGCTGATAAATACATGCAAAGAATACACACATATTGATATATGCATTCATTTGAAAAAATACCAAAATAGTTAACAGAGGCAGGGACCAACAAAAAGGTAACCACCAGAAGGAAAAGCTAAGAGAATGAAAATGCTTGGGGAGAAAGCAGGGGACTGTTTTTGCTGTTAGACTTTTGGAATCATTTGATTTTATTTAACATTTTTCATGTATTTCCTTAATAAAACAAGTCTTCCTTAATAAGTTGCACTGATTTATAAGTGCTGATGTCCTGTTACTCCTTGAACACCTCACATAAAATTTCAGACCCTTAGGGCAATTTATCTCCAGAGTCAGCTTAGAAATGTGGAGGAGAAAACATATCCTTAGTCAAGAGTTACACAACTTTACAAAGACTGACCACAAGGGAAATATCAGGCTTTCTCTCGTCCCTGGTTTGTTCATCTTCCAAGACAGAAAATCTAGTGTCACTTATTCCAGGCTAATTTATGAAGCAGCACTGTAAAGTGATGATAATTTGAGGTCAAAGTGTAAATATCCTGCACATGTGTTCTAAATATTCAAGTTAACCATTTTATGTTTCTGTAAGGTTGAAATTATGTAACGTAACCCATGTCCCAACAGACATCATTTTTCAAAAATGTCATCCCCATTACACCTATATGAGGGATGGGTTCCAGAAACTGTAGTGCAGGGGTACCTGGGTGGCTCGACACGAGCCTCCGACTCCTGATTTCAGCTCAGGTCATGGTCGCAGGGTCCTGAGCTCCAGCTCTGCTGGCACGAGGCCTGCTTCAGATTCTCTCCCTCCTTCTCTGCCTGCCCCTCCCCCTCCATTCTCTCTCCCTCTCTAAAAAAAAAATAAATCCATAAAAGAAGAATCTGCAGTGCAAACAAGCACTCGAGGATTCTGAAACCTACCCAAGGATGTAAATCACTGAGTTAGAGGCTTCTGCCCTCTAAGGAACGTTTAGTTCCTATCACTAGGGCATCTACGCAAAGCAAAATAGAAAAATGAATTGTAAGCCAACATGTATGAGATTGGAGAAAGTAAAATCGTAAAGATTACACCTCTGTTTTGCTGAAGCAAGTGAAGTAAAGATTTTCACAAGTATGTAATAAAAATACATATGAAAGTATTATCAGGGGATCCCTGGGTGGCGCAGCGGTTTAGCGCCTGCCTTTGGCCCAGGGCGCGATCCTGGAGACCCGGGATCGAATCCCACGTCGGGCTCCCGGTGCATGGAGCCTGCTTCTCCCTCTGCCTGTGTCTCTGCCTCTCTCTCTCTCTGTGTGTGTGACTATCATAAATAAATAAAAATTAAAAAAAAAAAAAACTTTGAAAGTATCAGTAGCTCAAAGAGATACACAAACGCAGGAGCAATGTCCTTTAAGGATACATATATATTAAACTAAACACTGTACAGGAAATTACCTAAGTAGGCAACATGACTTTGTGAGGGAAAGGTTGGCCACCCCGCTGCGGAAAGGCTTCAGAAAAATAGTGATTTCTGAAAGATTGAAACTTGTGATCAAGGATGTTCCAGTTGGGGACAAAAAAGAAATACATAATTAAATGAGTATCAGGGATAGAATTAGAGATTCTAGTGAAGAGGTATTGCTCACAAAGGGGATAGAGCCTCTGGCGAAGCCCAGGGGAAAGAAGCCCACAAGCTCTGAAGAGCTATTCCCGTGGCAAAGGTGAAATCGCATCAGTGACCACTTCTAATTACGTGCTCCGCGGGAGACCTCCTGTGGACTGGGAAGCTTTCCTCTCCATACGCTGACATTTCTGTTAAATCTCTTTACTCTTGGAACAAAAAAAAGAGAACCAATCACATTGTTGTGTGGTGTTTCAAATAACTTTGCAGTCCATAATCAAAGTAGATGTGAAATTTATTATTGGATGATAATTTTTAGGTGGGCTGTGGCAAGACCACACCAAACCCTGGGCAAGACGCACCAAACCCTGAGGGCAAGACGACACCAAACCCTGAGGGAATAGAGGGTTAGTCTGCAAAGAGAAGATTTAATGATACTGGAACTCAGGGAAAAGTGCAGAGAAGAGAATTTCTACTGCACCGAACCAGCCAAAATCATTTGGGAAGGCATCAAGAACGAGACTGCCCCTTTTTTCAGCCCCTGGTCATAGCTACCCTACAAAGGCCCGATATCTTGCCTGCAGGGTGGTCTTTGCTGCCGTTGCTCTTGGGTAGGTGGATTATCAAATCTTAAACTCAGGAGCTTCCCCCCAGCATTTCATTATCAACTATTTCAAGCACACAGAGATGTTGAGAGAATTGGAGTTAAGCACCCCATTACCCATCACCTAGATTCTCTCCGTGTTAACACCTTCCTAGCTCTGCTCCACCGCGTACGTAGCCAGCCAGCCAGCCATCAGCGTGCACGTCATCAATGACACTTCAGTTGTGTACGTTTGGGGGAGGGGTAAAATTTACACATGGAAATGCAGATCTTAAGTGTAGCTCTGTACAGGTTTTAACAAACCCCTGTGCCTACATGACCTAAACCTCTGTCCCTCACCCTAGAAAACTCCTTCCCCCACCCCCCAAGGCAAGTGCTACTCAGTCCTCCAGCCCCCATGGGCAAGTGCTACTCTGGGGGTTTTTTTTTCCTCATTATAGATTATTTTTGCCTGTTTCTGAACTTCATATGAATGGAATCCTACAGGATGTATGCTTTGGTCTGGCTTATTTCATTTGCATCGTTTATCTGAGAGTCACCCATGTGGCTGCACGCATTATGGGTTTGTTCCTTTTCATAACTCATGGTATAACTGCACCACCATTTATCTGTTCTCCTACTGATGGATATGTGGACTCTTAAAGTGGGATCTGAGGTTGGTATTGAAGGATCTAGAGAGGTGGTGGGGACTGAGGGTCGAGAGGAAGGCAGATGTATACTCCAGGCAGAGGAAAAGCCATGAAGAAACTTCATCTCCAGGGGATCCCTGGGTGGCACAGCGGTTTGGCACCTGCCTTTGGCCCAGGGCGCGATCCTAGAGACCCGGGATCGAGTCCCACATCGGGCTCCCTGCATGGAGCCTGCTTCTCCCTCTGCCTGTGTCTCTGCCTCTCTCTCTCTGTCTCTCTCTGTGACTATCATAAATAAATAAAATTAAAAAAAAAAGGAAGGTTGTCAATACTTCACTCTTTAAAAAAAAAAAAAAAAAAAAGAAACTTCATCTCCAGACTCCAAAACCCAGGACAAAGCCTTACCAAGAAGGGTAGGTGTCACCAGGCCCCAGCTCCATCAAGTGCCAAGCACCTACTTCACCTTTGAGGCACTTCTCACTCTGTTCTTTCTCTCGCTCTCTCTCTCTCGCTCTTTTTTAAAGATTTATTTATTTGACAGAGAGAGAGAGCACAAGTGGGAGGGGCAGAGGGAGAGAGAGAGAGAATCCCAAGCAGACTCCAAGCTCAGAGCTTGTCTCAGGGCTCCATCTCATGACCCTGAACCTGAGCCGAAACCAACAGTCGTATGTTTAATAGACTGAATCACCCAGGCGCCCCGTTGTCTCTCATAACCACATCCAGTTTAGGTCTTTATTTCTCTCACTTTGACTGTTGGGGTAACCTAAATTGGTGGTTTTTCAATCTCTGACCTCCCTCCCAAATAAACTATCATAAACATGACCACCAAAACAATCTCCCGGAACTGCACCTCTGATTATGCCACTCTCACCTCCTTCATGTCGACCCAACTAAGACCCAACTCCTCTACAGATGGCATTGATCAACCTTTCCAGACTTATCATCTAAAATTTCTACTCCCTACATGTTACACACAAGCCATCTTCAGCAACTCACAAATCCCTAAATAGAGCCAAGCTTTGCCACACACATGCCCTTCCTTATGTAGTTCTCTCTGCCCATAATTGCTCATCCCTGTATCTTCCAGTCTAAGCCATATGAAGTCCCCAGAGTCCTGCCCAAATTCCTGCTTTCATGAAGCCTTTCTTCTTACCCTCCCCTGAATCACTCAGCTTTATCTGTGTTAGGGCCTTTAACTGCAGCTTGCCTTACAGCTGCTCGTTATTCTCTTCTCCTCGCTTTTATCAGTTAGGAATGATTTCAGCTGCAAGTACCAGAGAATTCAATTAACAGTGGCATAAACAAATTTGGATTTACTGGTTGTGTTTCTCTAGGTTTCTTCCCTCCAGATTGCAAGATGGCTACTACTGCTTCAGAAAGCAAGCCCATGTTCACAGCAGAAGGAAGGGAGGAAGTGAGCAATGTCAGGCATATGTTTCCCTTTCATCAGGAAAGCAAAACTAGCCCCAAATCCTCCTACCATTTGAGTCTAATTCGAATGCATATCAGAATTTAGGATCACTGCCTTAAAACTACTCTTGATCTATTGTCGATCATTTTGTTTCCCCCACCCAAACAAAATCAAAGTTCTTGTGGCAAGGAAGCAGGGAGGATGGATATGAGAATACAATCATAAATTTAAAATATATAATATATAATCATAAAAATATACTATATTTCTTTATTTTCAATAAATATATAAAAATATGTAGTGTATTTTTTATTGAAATATAGTTAACACCCTGTGCACTATGTGTACAACATAGTGATTCAACAAGTCTGTACATTGTGCTGTGCTCACCACAAGTGTAGCTGCCATCTGTCCCCATACCACACTGTTATAACCTCACTGACTGTATTCCCCGTGCTGTACCTTTTATTCCCATGGCTTATTCATTCCATAACCAGAGGCCAGATCCCCCCTCCTCCCTTTTACCCATTTTGCCCTTCCCCTTACCATCTCCCCCTCTGGTAACTATCAATTTGTTTTCTGTATTTATAGGTCTGTTTCTGCTTTTTGTTTATTCACTTGCTTTGTTTTTTTAGATTCCACATATAAGCGAATTCATAGTATCTGTCCTCTGAGTTATTTCACTTAGCATAATACCCTCTAGGTCCATCCATGTCATCTCAAATGATAAGATCTCATTATTTTTTATGGCTAATGTTCCAGTGTGTGTGTGTGTGTGTATGTGTGTGTGTGTACACCTCTCTTCTTTTTTTTTTTAAGATTTTATTTACTGGGGATCCCTGGGTGGCGCAGAGGTTTGGCGCCTGCCTTTGGCCCAGGGCGCGATCCTGGAGACCCGGGATCGAATCCCACATCAGGCTCCCGGTGCATGGAGCCTGCTTCTCCCTCTGCCTGTGTCTCTGCCTCTCTCTCTCTCTCTGTGACTATCATAAATAAATAAAAATTTAAAAAAAAAGATTTTATTTATTTATTCATGAGAGACAGAGAGAGAGAGAGAGAGAGAGAGAGGCAGAGAGAGAAGCAGGCTCCATGCAGGGAGCCCGATGCGGTACTCGATCCCCGGTCTCCAGGATCACACCCTGGGCTGATGGCAGGCGCTAAACCGCTGAGCCACCCAGGCTGCCCTACACCTCTCTTCTTTATCCATCCATCTATCCATTCATGGACACTTCAGCTGCTTCCATATCTTGACTATTATAAATAATGCTGCAATAAACCTAGGGATGCATACATTTTTTTTTATTTTTCTATTTTTGAATCCTTGTTCTGAGGCCAAGAGATTTGATGAACAGTTTTGAAATGCATCTTGCTTCTGGTAGGGGTCCTTGAAGTGTTTGAACCCAGAAGACTAAAAGGCATTAATGCTATTTGTTCTTTAATGGTTGTGAAAAATATAAGCAGAGTTCAGGTCTTCTTAGAAAAGAACTCCATATTTTAGGAAAGTGACTCATTCATGGGCAGAAACTAAATGTCTCATAAAGAATGGAATAAATAATACCATTCTTTGCACATAGAAATAATTTTATTATTTAGAGCCTTTTTTTTAACATTACACACTGGGCTTGAATTTTAGTTTTTATATTACCCATATTCTAATTGCTTATGTCATTATATTTGCTAAAAAAAAATGTTCTTCTATTGTGAGGTACATTCTTGTTTGGCTTTGCCATCTAGAATAGGAATAGGAATAGAATAGGAATAGCTTCCTATTCTATGGCCTTCCCCAGTAGGCCATAAGTAGCATAGACTTCTCCACATCCTCTCCTCAAAACGTACTCCTGAAAGGGCTTTGTTCCCAAGTGTGAGTGGGAAGGGGATCTGAACCCTGCAGTCCTTTAGTTGGTGACTGCTACTTGCTGACCCTCACACCACTCAATAGTTCTGTGTACCTCTCCAGGCAGCCTGACAACCTAACCGTCTTTCTCACTTCTCACCTCAATAGCACTTTGTGGCATTTGGGTTGAAATCAAGAATGTTGTCAATTCACTTACTACAGACTCAGGGGGCACAGAAAGCAGACTCGTCCAGAATGAGTGGTTCTGAATTTCCAGCTTAAAAACCTTTAGCTAGGGACGCCTGGGTGGCTCAGCGGTTGAGCCTCTGCCTTCAGCTCAGGGCGTGATCCCGGGGTCCTGGGATCAGATCAGTCCCGCATTGGACTCCCCGTGGGGAGCCTGCTTCTCCCTCTGCCTGGGTCTCTGTCTCTCTCTGTGTCTCTCATGAATAAATAAATAAAATCTTAAAAAAAAAAAAAAAAAAACCTTTTAGCTGTTACTCAAGTGCATATGTGTCATTATATCGGTCAGAATTTTCCATAGAAAGAGAACCAGTAAGAAATATATATTAAGAGATTAATTTTAAGGAACTGACTCATACAATTGTCAGGGCTGGCAAGTCTGAAATCTGTAGGGCAGACCAGCAGGCTGGAAATTCAGCCAGGAGTTAATATTGGCTGGAAAATTTCTTTTCTGGAAAGAAAATTTCTTTTCTATTCTTGCTCTTGATTAGATTAGGCCAGTTGTCAAGGGTAATATCCTTTACTTAAGGTCAACCGATTGTAGGTGTTAACTGTATCTACAAAATACCTTCAGAGCAACACCTAGTTCTTGTGATTAAATCACCAAGTAGTATATCGAGCCTGGCCGACTTAAAATAGAAAACGAACCATCACAGTAATGAAAATAATCAGAAAACGTCAATGTACTATATGTCTCCTCAGAATTATTTCATTTTCACATCAGAAAGTTTTTGCAAAAAGCCAACCGGCTCTTAAGCACTAAATGTCACGTTTGTGGGTCTATCAGAATGCTTTTTTCATAAAGCGTGTAGTTCAGTCTAAGCAGAATGTCAACTCCAGTGGAAGATTTTTATTTATAATTGGATCTTAATTGTCTCCTTCTCCATAGTTCAGTGATTTTTCAAGCTTAGATTAAAAATGAAAGTTGAAGTCTAACTTTTAAGATTGCCTCCCATATGCTCCTGAAGATCCAGCTCCAATAGGATATCTCCCTCTTGTTTTTTATCAGTGCCTTCAGATATCTGCAGCTTCAAGAGGCATCTCTTTGGCAAATCTAATCTGAAAATATTCACAGTTCTGGCCTTCAGCTCTGCAAACTTTTGACAATAATGGACATTAAATGAAATTTGTCAAAATCTGTTTCTTTGCATAGCCTGTGGATTGTGAGTGATTTCTGGGAAATGTTGATTATACGATAAACTCTTTTCCGTTGGTTTCAAAAGGTGATCCCCTCCTCCCCACCTCCTGCCCTACCAGGTAGGTAACAGTCAAGTAGAGGCATCTCTACAGAGAAATGAGGGGGTGAGCCAGCCCCTCTGGGCCCACCATTCTCATTGCCTAAAGTCATGATCCTGCCCATTCAGAGCTGGAAAAGCAGTGGCTGCCAGGAGCATTGGAGAGCCCGCTGCCCTCACAAGCAGGAGTGTGGGGTGCAATGAGGGGAGCTTCAATATTTTGTGTGTTAACTTTTCAATACAATTTCTAAAGCCGAGGAAGAGGGCAGAAAAACATCCAGGCGTCATCACGAGTCAGCCCTCAGATCTGTCCTTGAGTCATTCTGCTAAGTGCTACTTGGTAATTGCCTCCCTGGGAACCTGCAGAAACAGCTCGTGGGAAAGAGCGATTTGCATCTAGAGCACATTCATCAGCTTGTGTGTCGAAAGGCCGCACGCGGCTAGAAACCAAGATCTTGGCATTCTTTGCACACAGCTTTGAGACTTGAAGGGCAGAAGCCCACATGCTCGAGGGGCCACCAAGCCTGGTGGCAGGTGGAGGTGGTGGAGGGGGCGGCGGAAATCCTGGGGATTTGCAATAAAAAAGAGTGGAGAAGGCGGCGCCCTGTACAAATAAGTACCCATCAAAGGCCTAAATTGGGTTTCTTGGGCCTCTCCTACTAGTCTAGCTTAAATTGAGAGGGGATTTGGTTTGCCTCACTGGCTGTTTCCTCCCACTCATATTCACAATTACTGCTTTTCTCATTTTCATTAAAATACATTTAATATGCACCATTTTGACATGACCCTCTGCTAGAATGTGCACAAAGACAACGTCCCCAAGCCCTGGAATTGCAGAAAGAGCAGTGAACTCAAGAGAGGAGAGGCCTGGGTTTCGATCCTGGGTCCACCTAGGGAACATTCATTAAAAACCTTAGCTGTGGGGAGGCCTCGGTGGCTCAGCGGTTGAGCTCAGGGCCTGAATCCACATCAGGCTCCTCATGGGGGAGCCTGCTTCTCCCTCTGCCTGTGTCTCTGCCTCTCTCTCCGTGTCTCTCATGAATAAATAAATAAAATCTAAAAAAAAAAAAAAAAAAAAAAACAAAAACCTTAGCAGCGGGCAGGGCAGCCCGGGTGGCTCAACGGTTTAGCGCCGCCTTCAGCCCAGGCCCTGATCCTGGAGACCTGGGATGGAGTCCCACGTTGGGCTCCCTGCATGGAGCCTGCTTCTCCCTCTGCCTCTCTCTCTCTCCTCTCTGTGTATTCTCATGAATAAATAAATAAAATCTTAAAAAAAAAAAAAAAAAAACCTTAGCTGCAAGGAACAAACCCTCATCGGGACTACCTCGGGTGGGACAGAGAGTGTTGACTGTAAAGACAAACACACATCGAATGGGAATGTTAGGGCCGCCTGGGTGGCTCAGTGGTTGAGTGTCTACCTTTGGCTCAGGTCGTGATCCCGGGATCCTGGGATCAAGTCCCACATTGGGCTCCTTGCAGGCTGCCTGCTTCTCCCTCTCTCTCTCTCTCTTTCTCTCTCTCTCTCTTTGTGTGTGTCTCTCATGAATAAATAAATAGAATCCTTTTTAAAAAATGGGACTGTGAAGGACATTGGGAACAGGGGCGCTCTGCTGGTTGTCAGTTGTGATTTCTTTCCTGCTGTGTCTGATTTGCGTTGCGCACCCCTTGTAACTCCAGCCTGCCATCTCCAAAGGCTTCTGTTTGGGATCCCACTCCTAACTCGTCATCTTCTCTGTTCCTTTTCTTTTAATATTTTCTTTTTAAGTAATCTCTATACCTAACATGGGGCTCAAACTCACAACCCCAAGATCAAGAGTTGTATGCTCCTCCCACTGAGGCTGCAAGGCATCCCTCTTCTGTTTCTTAATTCAAATTCTGAAGGGGTAATATGATTGTCCCCCCTCATCTCTTACAGTCAGGCCTTATAATAGCCCAATCAGGATTGGCTGCTTGGGGACAAAGGCCCTCCCCTGGTCATCCAAGTGCATGGAGCAGCCTACTTCCCCTCCTTTCTAAATGGGGTACAGGAGACCAGGCACTCTGAAGCTTGGCTTGTCCAACACTTGCACAAGTTACTCACCCTTCCCAGGACCTCGGTTCTTCCACTGCCTTATGATGGTAGCTAGCGCCTGTCCCATCCCACTCGTGCACTCAGAAATCATTGAGCTTCTATATAAAGCACTTCTGTTGAGCACTTTCCAGGGACTGCACTCAGCAACGGGAATATAGGCGTGAACAAAACTGATGCACATCTGCCCACATGGAGTTTACGGTCCAGGATCAAACAAGAGTGTATCTGTGAAAACACAGCCCACACCCTCCCACTGCAACCCCACTGCAGATCCAGTTTTAAGATTCCTTCCTTCATTTTTTCATTCATTAAAAATTCTACTTTTTTAAGATTTTGTTTATTTATTCATGAGAGACACAGAGAGAGCAGAGATACAGGCAGAGGGAGAAGCTGGCTGCCTCAACCACTAAGCAACCCAGGCACCCCCAAAATTTCTTAAGCATCTCCATAAGTCACATTGGCACTTGGAGTCCAAAGATAAATTATACATGGTTTCTGATCTCCAGGAGCTCATGGTTCCTTTGCAAAGCCAACAGTGATGGTACAAAAGCACAAATTAGCAGGTAGAGTAGGGGATGTGGGAAAGGAAACCTCAGCTTGGCTGAGAAAGTCAAAGGAGGCTTCTCAGAGGAGGTAACACTTTGAGCTGAGATTTAAAAGATGAAAAGGAGTTTGTCAAATATTCAACCAGTGGAGAGGGTCTTGGGTGAAGAATGACTATGGATAGTCCAACAACCAAAGAAAATGATAGGCAAAGTAAAGAAGTCATTAGAGACTATGGAGAGTTCCAAAAAAATAGAAACACGCTCTAAGTGCTAGAACACAAAGTTTACGAAGTATGGCAAGAGGCCAAATTATCATAAAAAATCTTGGATGCCTTGCTAAGTAGTTTAATTTGACCTCATGCCCTATGAGAAGTCATGAAAGAATTTAAAGTAGTGGATTAATCTCTGTAATTAATCTGAATCACCTCATGTTAACTTTTTACAGCGAGCATGAAAGAGGACAGAGTAGGTCTGGAGGCAGTAGAGACACAGATAAAAGTCTCAAGAAGGGATTTCAAAGACCTGAACTGATGAGGCAATGGTGGGTAGGAGAGTAGGGGAGCATCTACAGAGAATTCTAGAATGTAGAATTGACAGGGCTTGGTGATTGCTTTGTCAGTTGATCAATCAATACTCTTGGAAGTACGAAGAGAAAGGATGAGAAGATCACTCCCATGTTTCAAGCCTGAGACACTAGAGAGAGAGGGGTGCCAAAGCCCAGAGAGGGGGTTCAGAAAGGAAGCAAGCAGGGAAATGCTAATTTGGGCAGGTGGGGTTTGAAGCACCTCTGGACTGTGCAGGGCTGGTCGGTGGCTCTACAGTCTAAAGGCCTGTTGCTCAACACTGGAGGCCGGATGGAGGTCTAGACATGGAGACATTGAAACGTGGAAGCATCGGACATGACGGGTCCAGAGGAGGTGCAGTGTGAGAGTGAATGGTTAGGGACCACAGGTGGACATATGTCTGCAGAGTGAGGACAGTGAAGGGAGACCCACTGTAATTCGAAGAAAGCCCACTCTCCCTAAGACGAGCTGCTCACTCCTGTCCTGCCACTTAGGAGTTAAAGACAGAGACAGAATAAATCATTATTTCCTGCCAAAGTTTAGTGGTACTCTGATTTCACGAAGAATTTGATTTGGCACAGGATAAGGATACTCTGCAGACTCAAAGTTTGGGGGGGTCCGGGGGAGTGCACTAGGGTGGATGGGTGTTCTCTGAAAGACTCAGTCATGGGCTCCATGAAGCTCTGACCCGGTCCCCAATCCTACTGCTCTGCTGTCCCCACTGTGGACGCAAGAAACTGCACTGGGAAACCTCTGTCCTAAAGAAGGACTTCAGAGGGAGGAAAACACGTACTTACGGGCTAGCTCTAAGGTGAGACACCAATGGATCAGAGGCTGAAGACAGAAGTGAGAAAGGTAAGTGATGGAGACTGAGAACACCCCCGAGGGCTCCAAGCAGGGAGGAAGGTCCTGGTCTTGGAGAGAAGGTGCAAGAAGGAAGGAATCAGGAGGGCGGCCCACCTCACAAAGGAGGTGACATGGGTAAAGTGCAATAATCTTACTGTATGCCATGGGATGGGTTTTTTTTTTTTAAGATTTTATTTATTCATTCATGATAGACATAGAGAGAGAGAGAGAGAGGCAGAGACACAGGCAGAGGGAGAAGCAGGCTCCATGCAGGGAGCCCGACGTGGGACTCGATCCCGGGACTCCAGGATCACGCCCTGGGCCAAAGGCAGGTGCCAAACCGCTGAGCCACCCAGGGATCCCCATGGGATGGGTTTTTAGACCCATTTAGATGTACATGCAGCCTGTAACCACCACCCACATCAAGATATAAGACATATGCAACACCTCAGAAAGTTCCATGATAACCCTTCCCAGTCTACACCACACACACACACACGGTTCTAACTCCCATTTCATTTGATTAATCTTTCCTGTGAATTCTTCTGACTTCTGTGTCTGATTTGCTTGGTGTCTGACCTCTTTTTGCTCAGCATAATGGCTGTGACATTCATCTTTATTGCTGCATGTATCAATAGCGGTTTTTTAACTGTAGAGTAGGACATTGTATGGACACAGCACATTATCTTTTCTATTCTCCTGTCAGCGGAGATTTGGGTTGTTTCTAGCGTGGCATTATGAATGATTCCCGTGCATAACTTTGGTGGGCACACACACTCTACAGTAGACTTGCTGAGTCATTGGGCCGGCATACACTGAGCTTCATTAGAGAGCACCAAAGAGTTTTCCAAAATGGTTGTACCAACTTTATTCTCACCAGCAATATATGCAGCATACACTATTTCCAGAATCTCATCAATTCTTGGATTTGTCATCTTTTTAATTTTAGCTATTTTGATGAGTGTGTGATGGTATTTCATTATGGTTTTAATTTGTATTTCTCTTATAACCAATGATGATGATGTTGACTTCCTTTCCATATGTTTATCAGTCATTTGGGAATCATATTTTTATAAAATGATTATTAATGCTTTTGCTCATTTTTTAAGCTTTAGTTGTTTGTATTTTTTGTTTATTTTTGGTGATTTGTAGTTCCATATATTCTGGATATAAGTCAGCTGTAAGCAGTGAAGCTATCTTCTCAATCTGTGGCTTTCTTTTACTTTCTTAATTGTGTCTTCTCATGAATAGACATTCTTTATTTTAATGAAGTTCAATTATCAGGGTTTTTTTTTTTTTCTTTTATGACTAACAGTTTACTGTTTCAGAACTGTTAGCATCTCTACATTCAGGAAGACTCTTTCCTCTGTTGTCTTTTAGAGATTTTATGTTTGCACTCCACACCTCCAGGTCTATGATCCACCTGAAATTAATTTTTGTATATGACATGATATGGGATCAAGTTTCCTTTTTTTCTTCTACATAAATATCCCATTCCTCCAAGGCCGTCTAGGAAAAGTTATACTTTCCCTTACTGAAACTGCAGTGGTGATTTATCATTATCAAGGGACAATATATGCTTACATATATTTCTAGACCCTTCTATTCCATTGATCTACTTGTCTTTCCTTAAGCTAATACCATACCATCTTGATTATTCTAGCTTTATTGTAAGTCTTGAAATCTTACAGTATAAATCCTTTAAATTTGTTATTATTCAATATTGCCTTGCCTACGGTTTGCAGTTCCACATAAATTTTAGAATCACCTTGCCAATTTCCACAAAAATACCTGCTGGGATGTTGATTGGAATTATTATGAATCTGAAGATTAATTTTTGAGAGATAACATCTTTCCATTTATTTATTTCTCATCAGCATTTTTAATTTTCAGTGTAGAGGAGAGTTCTTACACATCTTTTGTCTGGTTTATTTCTGGGAATTTGCTGCTTTTTCATGCATGGTATTACAATTGATATTTCTTACATTTTACTTTCATTTTCTGTTGTTAATAGAAATGATTTCTGCACAATGAACTTACATCAAGAGATCTTGCTGAATTTTTTTATTGTAATGGTTTATAGATTGTTTGGGGTTTTCTTGATAGATATATAATCATGTCATTTATAAAGACAGCTTTCTTTCTTCCATTACAATCTTTAGATCTAGGGCAGCCCAGGTGGCTCAGTGGTTTAGCACCGCCTTCAGCCCAGGGCCTGATCCTGGAGACCCGGGATTGAGTCCCACATCAGGCTCCCTGAATGGAGCCTGCTTCTCCCTCTGCCTGTGTCTCTGCAGCTCTCTGTGTGTGTCTCTCATGAATAAATAAATTTTAAAAATTAAAAAAAAATAAATCTTTAGACCTATTATTTCTTTTTCTTCCTTATAATGCTGGCTACAATTTCCAATTTCCAATTTTCGTACTTTTCTGTAGGTACAATATAATCCAAAAAAGTTTTAAGATTTTATTAATCTATTTGAGACAGAGAAAGAGAGAGAGAGAATGTGTTGTGGGGAAGGGCAGAAGGAGAGAGAAATAAAAAAGCAGACCTCCTATTGAGCAAGAGGCCTACACAGGGCTCAATCTCAGGACCCTGGGATCATGACCTGAGCTGAAGGCAGACACTTAACCAACTGAGCCACCTAGGTGCCCCCCAAATTTTTTAACTTCGTGGTATAACTGAGTTAGAAACTAAAACGACATAACCAAATGTAACGCGTGAAACCTGACTAAATCTTAGTTTTCTTGTTTTTTTTTAAGATTTCCATTTCTTTTTTTTTTTTTTTAAGATTTTTATTTATTTATTTATACATGGGAGACACAGAGAGAAAGAGGCAGAGACATAGGCAGAGAGAGAAGCAGGCTCCATGCAGGGAGCCCATGTGGGTCTTGATCCCGGGACTCCAGGATCACACCCTAGGCTGAAGACAGATGCTCAACTGCTGAGCCACCCAGGTGTCCCTGAATCTTGGTTTTCAAAGATTTATAAACTGTATGTTTGGGCAAATTTGAACCTGATCTGAATATTAAATGACTGAATGGAATTGTTAATTTCCTTGAAAGTAGTTGTTAATTTTCTTGAAAATAATATCATAGTTATGTAGAAATGCACTATTCTTAGGAAATAAATGAGTATTGAGGGTAATGTTAACCATGACAAGGATTTTTAAATAGCTAAAAAATGTGTACGTGTGC
This sequence comes from Canis lupus familiaris, assembly GCF_011100685.1. NCBI lineage: Eukaryota > Metazoa > Chordata > Mammalia > Carnivora > Canidae > Canis > Canis lupus. Next base: position 26,679,022 of record NC_049224.1, read on the forward strand.
GTGTGTGTGCGTGTGTGTGTGTGTGTGTGCAGAGACAGAGAGAAGAGGGATGCCTGAGTGGCTCAGCGGTTGAGCATCTGCCTTTGGCTCAGGGCATGACCCCAGGGTCCCAGGATCGAGTCCCACGTCGGGCTCGCTGCATGGAGCCTGCTTCTCCCTCTGCCTGTGTCTCTGCCTCTCTCTGAGTATCTCTCATGAATAAATAAAACCTTAAAAAAAAGAGAGACACAGAGAAGGCAGATATGGCAAAATGTTAACAATTCTTAAATCTAAACAGAATTGTGCACAGGCTTAAAAGGGCTTCCATGATCCTTGCCTCATGGTGTTCATGCTCTATGTGATTTATCCTTGAGTGAGAGCAGGACCTATGACTTGCTTCTAGACAATAAAATATGGTGAGGGGGCCAGGATGTAAATTTTTATGCACATGATTATGTAATTAAATTACATGAGACTGTGGCTTCTATCTGAATGGAGTCCCCCAATCCCTTGCTATCTTTGAGGAAGTAGCTGGTCATGTCAGGGATCTCAAAGGAACTGTAGTGACCTCTGGGAGCTAAGGTTGGCTTCCAGCTGACAGCCAGCAAGAAATCAAAGCCCTCAAAGAACTGAAGTCCGCCAACAACCTGAGTGAACTTAGATCCTTTCCCAGTCAAATCTCAGGTGAGACCAAAGCCATAGTGAACACCCTGTGCAGCCCTGTGAAACCCTAGGAACAGGACCCAGCTAAGCCATGCCCAAGATCCTGGCTCACAGAAATTGTGAAATAACAAATTTGTATTGCTTTAGGCTGCAAGTTTATGACAATGCTTTTGTGCAGCAATAGAGAACTAATACAATTAATAACTGTGTGTGTGTCAACTGGGCCACGAGGTGCTCACATATATTTGATCAAACATTATTCTGGATATTTCTGTGAGGGTGTTTTTGGATGACATTAACATTTAGGGAATCCCTGGGTGGCTCAGCAGTTTAGCCCCTGCCTTCGGCCCAAGGTGTGATCCTGGAGATCCAGGATCGAGTCCCGCATCGGGCTCCCTGCATGGAGCCTGCTTCTCCCTTTGCCTGTGTCTCTGCCTCTCTCTCTCTCTCCATGTCTCTCATCAATAAATAAGTAAAATCTTAAAAAACAACAAACCCACATTTGAACAGGTAGACGGTTTACCCCCTCAAGTGGGTGGGTCTCATCCAATCAGTTGAAGGCCTAATAGAATGTAAGGTTGATATTGCCCCAGGTTACGAGAAAATTGTTCCTGCCTGACTGCCTTCAAAGTAGGGTATCAGGTTGTTGCTGCTTTTAGACTTGAACTGAAATACTGGTTCTTCCTGGATCTCATGCATGCTGGCTTTTGAACAAGGACCATACATAATATCAGCTCTCCCAGTTTTCAGGCATTGGAGATCCATAAGGATATACAGATTTCACTGCAATATTCTTTTCAGCTTTTCTACATGTTTGAAAATATTCAAAATAAAAATTAGCAAAAATATTCTAAATTCATGAAATGTCAGGAGACAGTAAAGATTCACTAGATTTTCTCTCTCCCTTATTCTCAACATTCTCAACCTCCCCCCTTTCCCTTTTTCCTAAGTTAATCTGCTTTATTTAATATGAGATTTTAAAACACAAAACAGACACTATAGTTAAAACATAAATAATAAATCTACCCCCCTTTTTTGTGCAGACTTATGATTTATAAACATCACACTGAGTAGGTTTGGCCTTAACCTTTGTTCTGCAAATGTTTCAGAATTATTTTCTACTGCCACAAGATAAATGTCAGTCTAAAAGAAGGCTTTTTTATAAAACTCAACAGCTTCACAGATGGCTTCTAATTCATAGTCCTAAAAGACTACATTTTTGGGGTTGTAAATAATTTCAAAAGCTCTTCAAAATAATTTCAAAAACCAGAACATAATGTTACTCTTGATGCTGTGTGAGGTCAATTAAATAAACTCAGACACTATCCTCCAGGAGCTATTAAGCAAACTGAGAAAATTACATAAAAGTAAGGTTTTAACTAGTATTAATATAATCACATTTTTCAGAAACCTCAATCAATACACATGACTGAATGGCTATCTTGCCTCTTGTTTCCCTGATGTGACTTGACAAATAGTCTATACAGAAAATAAATAGGGTTAGCCAGATACAAATGATGCAAATATGCTTCAAATTCATTTTTTTTCTGAAAAAAAAATACATTAAGGAAAACTGTAAGCACTGAGATTATATTTTTAAGGAAGTCTGTTACATAGTAGAGCAGTGGGGTTTTCCACGCTAGCTGCACATTATTTTTTTTAAGATTTTATTTATTTATTTATTCATAGAGACACACACACACACACAGAGGGGCAGAGACACAGGCAGAAGCAGGCTCCACGCAGGGAGCCAGACATGGGACTCGATCCCCGGTCTCCAGGATCACACCTCTGGCTGCAGGCGGCGCCAAACCACTGCGCCACTGGGGCTGCCCCTAGCTGCACATTAGAATCACCTGGGGAGCTTAAAGTGCTGGTGCCTGAGTTCTCACGCCCTCATCCCAGAGAGCCCAATTATGGTCTGGTGTGTGACCTGGGTATCAGGAATTTTAACTTCCTTTCCTCCTTGCCTCCCTTCCTCCCTTGTTGAATCCTTCCAATGTTTATTGAATAGTGAATGGTTGCCAACATTGCCAAGATCTGCAACTCCCTCACCCAGATGCCCCTCCCAGCCATCCCATGAGAAGGAAGCCCCAAACCCCACCACCCCAGATGCCCAAGTAGCACAGGGCTGGAGGATACAGGGACATGGGGAAAAGTGGGGGAGAGGAAAGAGTAATGCAGGCAGGGTGCAGAGATATACTCCAGGGGACGGGGACACACACACACACACACACACGCACACACACAGGTGTGTGCATGCACACGGGTACCAGGGGCATCAGTGTCTGCCTCCACCCAGTGGCCACGGGGATATCAGGGAAAACTGAGGTATCTATAAGACATTTCAGTCCTTCCTGTCCTGAAGCATCTGCCACAAAGGGCTGGGCCAAGGTCACAGGACTCTGCCTTCAGGGCACATTAGGCCTGAGCCAAGGTGGCCTTGATTTCAGCCACCAGCTTCAGAAGCTTGCTCTCCATGTCCATGTAGCCATCACCTGTGTTCTTGGAGTGAACCAACATCCCTGCTACCATCACTTCAGAGAGGCTGGTGGCCTGAGGAGTCCTCTTGCCTCAGATGTCCAAGCATCCAGGGGACTCATCTTCTAACTTCTTCTTGAGCTTAAGACGAAGGGGCAGGTCAGTAGGTTAAGCATCTGCGGGGGGCTGAGGTTATGATCCTAGCGTCCTGGAGGTCCAGCCTCATCTGGCTCCCTGCTCTCCAGGGGGTCTCCCTCTCCCTCTCCCTCTGCCTCTCCCCACCCATGCTCTGCCTCTCTCACTCTCTCACTCTCTCTCAAATAAATAAATAAAATCTTAAAAACAAATAAAGGCCCAAATATTATTATAAAAAACCCAACAAGATACCAACATTTGTGGCCTGGAGCGCCACAATGAATGACTATGTTGGTGAGGCCCTGGCTGGGGACAGCCCCGTGGGCTGGTGAGAGCCAGCGAGCTCCGCTGCTCTGGGACCGCTGCACAAATTTGGATTTTTAGGTTTTGTTAGTGGTTCTGTTGCACAACAAGGTTTAGGAATTATTGTAGTAGTGGTTCATTACATATTGAGTCAGTTATTTACATATCCTTAGACTACATTAGAAACCAATTTGAATCAACTGTACTCCACGATGGTACTCTATAATCTTGGCTGCTTGTGCTACACCAAGGCATAAACCTGGGACCCCTGGGTGGCTCTGCGATTGGCGTCTGCCTTCGGCTCAGGGTGGGATCCTGGGGTCCCAGGATCGAGTCCCATGTGGGGCTCCCTGCCTGGAGCCTGCTTCTCCTTCTGCCTGTGTCTCTGCCTCTCTCTGTGTCTCTCATGAATAAATAAATAAATAATCTTTAAAAAATGCATAAACCTAGAGTAAAAAAGGATTGAAGATAGATAAAAGGCTCAAAATGCTGTCAGGTTAGGAACAGCTATAGCAACAGGAGATGCTGAGTCTGAAAAGAAGGACCTGGAAACGAGTGCTGCCTTCACATACTGAAAGGCCCTCCCAAGGACAGAGATCATAGAAGATAGTTGGAGCAAACTAGACTTTGGCACAATGTAAGATTTGTTAAAAAGTAGTGTTCTCTGGATATTAACTGGGTTCCTTGACATTGTGAGTAACTGGTCACTGCAGGAGTTCAGACACTGGCTTTTTGAGTTCTGGGCCAGGTTGTTGCAGAGGAACTGCTGTGCCAGGCACTTTAGTGAGCATATTTATTATTTTTCAGCCATCTAATATCTCTTGGATCTTTTCCTAGTCATAGCATCCTCGTTTTCTTTGAAGACTGATTCTTCTCACACTTTCAGTTCTGGTAGAGCTGACTCTGTGTAGCACTAGAGGAAGAACTTTGATCCACACCCAACCAACTGTGAATACTGCTTCTCCCTACACAGTCACTGGTTCAAAAATGAACACATAACCCAAGCTGAGCCAATCAGAAGCCATGGAATCAAACCCTGGGAATTCTGCTTACATTTTTAAAGACTCTCTTCCACTAGACTTAAAACTGGGAGAATGTGATATGGAAAATAGGAACTCAGAGAAAATGAAAAGTAGAGAATTTCAAAATGATCTTACTAATAGTCTTAGATAATGTAATAAACAAGATAATGAAACAAAGGCATGAGGCTGTAGGAAAAAAACATTCAGGTGCCAAAAAAGAGTTCTTGGAAATTAAAGTATATGATGTTAGTTCTCATAAAAAAAAAAAAAAGAAAAGAAAAAAACATCGGGATGCCTGGGTGTCTCGTCAGTCGGGCGTCTGCCTTTGGCTCAGGGTGTGATCCCAGGGTCCCAGAATCCAGTCCCACTTCGGGCTCCCTGCAGGGAGTCTGCTTCTCCCTCTGTCTGCACCTCTGCCTCTCTCTGTGTGTCTCTTGTGAATAAATAAAATCTTTTTAAAAAAATCAATGATCAATGTATCACGGGTATGCTTAAGCCATCCTTAGCAGCATACTCCAATCAATAGACTGCCTGATTAGCCACCTTTTATTATACTACTGAGCTGCCTGGTTCTGCTGGCAACTGTGTATATGAAGTGCTTTCTTTTGATATTTTCAGTAAATTCCATTGTTAAAAATTAATAAATAAAAATTTTTAATTAGTAATGAAAAAATATCTTATGAAGTTGAAAGATAAATCTGAGAAAATCCTCCCCAAAGTATGAAAGACAAAAAGATGCCTAAGAGGAGAGAAATTATATACATCAGTAATCCAAGGGGATTGAGATGCTAAAAGTACAAGATGCAAAAAAACAGAATAGAGAAAATGGAAACAAAGGATCAAAGAAATAATAAAAGAAAAACTTTCGAGGATTGAAGGACAGGAGTATTCATAGTAAAAATACATTGAAACAAAGCAAAAAGGGCAGCCCTGGTGGCACAGTGGTTTAGCGCCGCCTTCGGCCCAGGGCATGATCCTGGAGACCCTCTGCCTCTCTCTCTCTCTGTGTCTCTATGATAAATAAATAAAATCTTAAAAAAGAAAAGAAAAGAAAAAGTCCTTTAAAAAAAAAAAAAACAAAGCAAAAATAAATGTAAGACCCACACTAAGGTCCACCATCATCTCTGAAGGTAAATTCTTATTATCATAAGACTTGGAAGAAAATAAAAATAAAAATGTGAGAGTGAAGAAAGCTCTTACCCAGACTCTGAAAAGCAAATCCTTTTTTTACATTTTTAAAAAAGATTTTATTTATTTATTTATGAGCGAGAGCAAGAGCGAGAGCGAGAGAGAGAGAGAGAGAGAGACACACACACACAGGCAGAGGGAGAAGCAGGCTCCATGCAGGGAGCTTGATGTGGGACTCGATCCTGGGTCTCCGGGATCATGGCCTGAGCCAAAGGCAGGCGCTCAACCACTGAGCCACCCAGGAATCCCATGAAAAGCAAATCCAAGCAATGCCTTGCTTTCATGGTACATATGTCTCTTAAAACAAAGCTTAAAAAAATCATTAAAACATTTTAAAAGCTTGGTATTTTAAGAAATTTTATAGCAACTTCCTTTGTAAACATGACAACCAGGATTCCCTGATCTAAAAGAGACTAGAAGATATAGATGACACAAAAAAGGGAACAGGAAAACAGCCTTCCCTTAGAACTCTGTCTAGTGGATAGTGAAGGCCTATAACCCTGGAATACTATATGTGATGAACAAATTTCTCATGATGACTTCTTCAAGTTCCAAAATTGGCTCAATAAAGGATTTAATACAAAAATTTTTGAGTGCTTCAATTGTGTAGAAAAGCTATAATAGAACCAATTATAAAAATTTCCAAAACGACAAGTTTTATTTATTTTTTAAAAATATTTTATTCATTTATTCATGAGAGACAGAGAGAGAGAGGCAGAGACAGAGGCAGAGGGAGAAGCAGGCTCCATGCAGGGAGCGCGACGTGGGACTCGATCCCGGGTCTCCAGGATCAGGCCCCGGGCGAAGGTAGGCGCTAAACTGCTGAGCCACCCAGGGATTCCCCCAATAACAAGTTTTTAATGGTATGTTTCTATTGATGATGTATTTATTCACCCTCCAATTTTTAAAATACTGTTAATTCATTTTGTGGTGAAAAATTAAGCTCCTTTTCTTTTTCCTTTAAAATAATTGGCCTCAAGTACAAAATGATAACTTCAATTCATTTTGTTTATTCTCATGACATGTTCCAAGATAATTTTGTGAACACCTAAGTGTTCCATTTAGTATTAGAAGAAGTAAAATGTTAAGGATGTTTAAGCTCTGTAAAGTTGAATAGAATAGCATTTGAATGACAGGATATAATTACAGATCACTAAGGATATGGTACAAAATGTACCGATTCCCACCTCTTTATACTTAGCTAAGAACAGAACACTTTAGTAAGATATGAGATTAATAAAATATCAAAAGAAATAATAATTCTGGAAGAACTAAAGAACTAAAGAACTAGTTAGAGCTACCACAGCTGGAAGAATTATTACTAAAATATAATAAAAATCTGTATCAATCCTAATGGACTAGTTGTTCTAGTTGTGGTCATTCAATTGATCTGCCTTTTATTTTCATGTTATTGTTTCCAAGAATATGTGTCCAAATACTCCATCTAAATTTATAAGATGTCAATGGGCAAATATCATATCCTACATATATCCCTATCTTTGCTCAAGATCTCCCTAATGCAGAGTCTAGACAAGGTTTGGAAATAGATAGTTTGGGATTGGATCCTAGGAAGAGGAAATGAGAAAATAAAGCAGGAATGGATGAAAATTCTTTAGAGTGCATTCTCAACATCACTATTAGGTCTTTGGGGCCTAAAATTAGAGGTGGCCCAAGAGGATGTGACATGAGCACCGAAAGCATCTGCTACACTCACATGCCTAGAATCTTCTCCTATATTCAAGACTCTCAGTAAAAGCTTTCTGAGTCATTTATTCAATTCCAGTGGCTCCCAAGGCTTCCTGTTCAAATCAGCGATCACCGGAGAAGGAAGACATTGCCTTTTACAAACACATTCTAGAACTTTACGTCATTTTATTAGGTCCCTTCTCATGCTAGCTTAAGCTAGCAAGGTATTTATTATAAAACTATGGGAGTATTTTGGAAATCCCAACATAAGCCTCAAGCTGAGTTTGGATTTGGAAAACAAAAGGCAGCCCTCTCCTCTGCAAGCTGGTTTTCTCTTCCTACAGAGTTGAAAATGAGCCACCCTGCTGAGTGGGGCTGTCCCTCAGGCATCCTCTGCTCATTACCTGTACTGAGGTGGCACTGTTGGCAACTGAGAGATGGGAGATATGACCCTGGACATTAAAGAGATTAGCATTTTGCTAAGAAGGCAGATAAAGAGTAGTCCACATACAAACCAAGGGTCAAATGACTGCTACCTGCAAGTATTTTAGGACCTCACAAAAGGGATATGCCATAGTGGTTGAGATGGTCAGTGAAGGCTCCATGGAGGAAGTGATCTGGGTTTCCAAAGAGCCAAAAGATTGAGAAAATTTGGAGTGGAGAAAATGAGGCAGAAAGAGGACAAAGTGCAAGCTAGGAATCAGAGGAAGGAATGTGTCCAGTCAGTTTCCAAGAAGCGACCCGCCCAGTGGCAACTCCATCCACGCTGATTAACTCATTATCGAATGCTGGTCAAGATGGCAAACCAGAATCTATTAAAATGCTGGAAATGTCTTCTTGTTCTTTTCAAATTAGAATTCAATCATTGTTTTACCTTGCATAAGATCTTGAAAACTGTACAGAATATGGCTTTGGTAATATCCTAGGTGAGATCTCTTACCTAGTCACAAACATAATCAATCTTTTTTTTTTTTTTTTTTAATTTATTTATGAGAGTCACACAGAGAGAGAGAGGAGAGAGAGGCAGAGACACAGGCAGAGGGAGAAGCAGGCTCCATGCACTGGGAGCCCGACTTGGGATTCGATCCCGGGTCTCCAGGATCGCGCCCTGGGCCAAAGGCAGGCGCCAAACCGCTGCGCCACCCAGGGATCCCTCTTTTTTTTTTTCTTAAGATTTATTTATTTGGAAAGAGAGAAAGAGAGCAGGGGGGGAGGGGTTTTTCAAAAAAAAGATTTATTTATTTTTTAGATTTTTATTTTATTAAAGATTTCATCTATTTATTCATGACAGACACAGAAAGAGTGAGAGGCAGAGACACAGGCAGAGGGAGAAGCAGGCTCCATGTAGGGAGCCTGATGTGGGACTTGATCCCTGGTCTCCAGGACCACGTCCCAAGCTGAAGGTGGCGCCAGAATGCTGGGCCACCGGGGCAGCCCAGATTTATTTATTTTAGAGAGAGATCTTACAAGTGAAAGAGGCAGGGAAAGGGAGAGAGAATCTTAAGCAGACTCTATGCTGAGCTTGGAGCCCAATGTAGGGCTCGATCTCATAATCCTGAGATCACGTCTGAGCTGAAACCAAGAGTCAGATGCTTAACTGACTGTACCACCCAGGCACCCCACAAACACAATTAATCTTAATTGGGATCAAGGAACACTTAAAAGTCAGCCACTAGAAAGGAGTTCTAACCAAAAAGAAAGGTAGTTTTCTTTTCCAAGGAGCCTTGACGCATAGATATTTCTCCAAAGAATTTGAAGATATGGATTTTTTTTAAGATTTATTTATTTATGATAGACATAGAGAGAGAGAGGCAGAGACACAGGAGGAGGGAGAAGCAGGCTCCGTGCCGGGAGCCTGACGTGGAACTCAATCCCGGGACTCCAGGATCGCACCCTGGGCCCAAGGCAGGTGCCAAACCACTAAGCCACCCAGGGACCCCCAAAGATATGGATTCTATGACATTTGTATGAAAGCCTCATAACTCATTTTAACATTTCATGCTTAAAAATGATTTCCTTTAAGGGGCGCCTAGGTAGTGCAGTTGGTTGCGCAACTGACTCTTGGTTTGGGTCAGGTCATGATCGCAGGATTTTGAGACCTGAGAATGAGCCCCGCATCAGGCTCTGTGCTCAACATGGAGTCTGCCTGAGATTCTCTCTCCCTCTCCCTCTGCTCCTCCAGCTCATGCTCTCTCTCTCTCAACTCAATATTTATTTAAAAAATAAATAAGTAAAATTATTTCCTTTCAGTTGGAAGCAAAACTGAAAGTGATATTCTCAATTAATTTTCTAGTTCTTAACCTCCTCATTCTTTAAGAAATAGAACAGAACACCCTGGGATCCCTGGGTGGCTCAGTGGTTTGGTGCCTGCCTTTGGCCCAGGGCGCTATCCTGGAGTCCCGGGATCGAGTCCGGCGTCGGGCTCCGCGTGGAGCCTGCTTCTCCCTCTGCCTGTGTCTCTGCCTCTCTCTCTCTCTGTCTATCATGAATAAATAAATAAATAAATCTATCTTTAAAAAAAAGAAATAGAACACCCTTAAGTCCATAAACCATCAAATAATCCTATTGTACCACGATTAGTTAGCATCACCTAAACATTACTTCAATGCAGAATATAACAATTAGTTATTTTCATCATACTATTTCAGATTGTAAAAATGCTCTCCAAATATTTTAAAATTAAAAAAATGTTTTGTTTTGTTTTTTAATTTTATGATAGTCACAGAGAGAGAGAGAGAGAGAGAGAGAGAGAGGCAGAGACACAGGCAGAGGGAGGAGCAGGCTCCATGCAGGGAGCCCGATGTGGGATTCGATCCCGGGTCTCCAGGATCGCGCCCTGGGCCAAAGGCAGGCGCCAAACCGCTGTGCCACCCAGGGATCCCTAAAAAAATGTTTTAAATATTGTATATTAATCAGGTGATCAATCACTCCTTAGTTGTCTTTCTTCCTTCTACACACTTAAGTAGGAGCTATTAACTCAACCTTGCAAGAACAGCTCTTATCTCAACTCTCCTTCCTGACATAACATGTGCTAGACTTTTCCCACTAAGGCTTGTCCCATTGCCTGGTTTCTCTAGTCTTCTCTGTTCTGGAACACTCCCATTCCCAAGAGAGTCACCAGCTTGGTTTACAGATAGTTCTTTGTTTTCCATTGCAGATCCTTTGCTCATCCAGGAACCTGACTTTAAAAAAAAAAAGAGATCCATATTGGACTTGTATAAAATAGTAAACAAAAAGCAATTCTAAGTGGCAACAGCATACAGGAGAGATGACTTATCCTGAAGTACATCAGTACTTTGGAAACATCTAGTCTGTCAATAATGTAACATGAAAGCATGCTGTATGGTAGTGATGCTTGAGAAAGCATGTTTATTTTAAATGGTGATTTTCAAGCCTACAGGAGCCAAATTCCATCCTTCTGGGATCCCTGGGTGGCTCAGCGGTTTGGCGCCTGCCTTCGGCCCAGGGCGTGATTCTGGAGTCCCGGGATCAAGTCCCACATGAGACTCCCTGCATGGAGCCTGCTTCTCCCTCTGCCTGTGTCTCTGCCTCTCTCTCTCTCTCTCTCTCTCTCTCTGGGTGTGTGTGTGTGTGTGTGTGTGTGTGTCTCATGAATAATGAAAATAAAATCTTTAAAAAAAATTTCCATCCTTCTAAATGATTTATTAGTTGTTTGGGGGGAGAGGTGTGTCCGTATAACTAATATCTGCCCAACAAAGTAAAGCAAATACCTCAAATTGAAGGGATAATTCTACCTAACAACTAGATACTGTCACAGACTGGTGAGAAATCCATTTGCAATGAGATTCTACTACGCATGTCAATATCCAGACCAAAAAAAGGGAGAATCAAAGTTGCAAGAGTTACAGCTGGATTCATGAGAGTTTTAGAAAAGTGACAAGTTCCTATAGAGTTAAAAAAAAGGGGTGGTGGTGCTTACATACTTAGGCTCCTTGTCCACACATCTCAGGGATGAGAGAAATTCAAGTTCGGCTCTAGCTTTGAGACTATCTCTTCTTAGCCAACCCTGCATTCCAGCAGCATCTCAACCTCCAGCCAGCCTTTCCATGTGGCAACACTCTGCCCCTATGGTCGGATTCTGTGGCTACCCCAGCCTTGGAACCAAACAGGCACTTCTTCTTCTTTTTTTTTTTTTTTTCAAACAGGCACTTCTTAATCCCAGTTCTGCAAAGTAGATACCTGTATTTGTCACTCTCTTCTTCACCCTGCCTGTCTTTCCCGCCAAATAAAACAATTCTCCGGGAGTGAGCATCTGATTACAATCCCTGCTCTTCCATAATTGGCTATGCAATTTGGGGTAAATCATTTAGCCAGCCCGAATTTCAATTTTCTTATTTGTAAAATGAGGGGTTTGGATGAGATGGTTTCAAAGGTCTCTCTGAATTCTAAAATACCACTGCCTTTCTGTCAGGCTCTTGGAGACTATGGACTGTCTCTGATTGGTCCTTTGTCCTTTCAAAGAATGAGCAGCAATTAAGTGCACTGAACAAACATGTTACAACTCAACATTCTTTGTAAAATTGATGCTTTCCTGTCAGTTGGACCCTTAAAGTAACTGTAGTTTTATTTTATCTATTTTTTTAAAAGATTTATTTATTTATTTATTCATGAGAGACACACACAGAGAGAGGCAGAGACACAGGCAGAGGGAGAAGCAGGCTCTCATGTGGGACTCGATCCCGGGTCTCCAGGATCACACCCTGGGCTGCAGGTGGCGCTAAACCGCTGTGCCACCGGGGCTGCCCGTAACTGTAGTTTTATTTTATTTTTTTATTTTATTTTTTTCCCGTAACTGTAGTTTTAGAATTAATTTTTCCTGGTCTAGAACTGGACCAGGTACAGAATAATAGCATGTCTCACATAGAGTGTTTCACTCTCACATAGAGTATGAAACAGCCAGTGTTTTTACTAATAATAAAACTAACATTGGCTAACATACAAAAAAGACATTTATTGGAAAGATACTAAGCATTTCAAAGAATTTCAGGGACACTAGAGAATGAGTGTCCCTGAAACACCCCTCCCCCCAAATAACTAATAACCCTCACTTAGAACGAAAACAGGAACTCAGGGGTGCATGACACAGTCAAGATCCTACCAGAGGTTCAATTAGTGTAGGATGCTGGCTCTGGCATCATCAGCCCTGGACCCTTGTCGCCATCTCCTGAAGTCTTAATTCTATCCAGCCACTCTGAATGATCTTTGTCTCTGGCCTCGTTACCACTCCCTGAAGGGCTAAAATCTCAGGAAAGGGGCAGCCCCGGTGGCTCGGTGATTTGGCGCCTGCCTTCGGCCCAGGGCCTGATCCTGGAGACCCAGGATCGAGTCCCTCATCAGGCTCCCTGCATGGAGCCTGCTTCTCCCTCTGCCTATGTCTCTCTCTCTCTCCCTGTGTCTTTCATGAGTAAATAAATAAAATCTTTAAAATAAATAAATAAAATCTCAGGAAAGGGCCTCTGATTGGCTGAGCCCCGGTCAGATGCCTATACATGGGTCCATGGAGTCCAAAGCTGGATTATCTGCTGCTCTCCAGTTGCCAGAGTAGGAAGACTGATCCTGACCTCTGTCCACCTTGCACTAGAGAACATAGAGTGTCTGGATGCTGGACAACCCCAAATGACAAATGTTTACTACACAGTTTTGTCACTTGTGATTACAAATTTAACACATCCTGGAGGCATTTGTAAGAGGTTAATTATGTTCTGGAGAGGTTTACAGCTGATCGATTATCCCAGCATTACTTCATCTCTTCATTGATTTATGTGAATCAGTGATAGGTCCAGTTAATGAAAACATATTCCTCCGGATACTGACTAACTTATTGGGCTGGCTTTTTATGTTTACATGGCTCCTCTGGATGACAAAGTGAGTATTTGGAATGAATAATGAATCACTGGGAGAAAAAAAGCCCATCTTCATTCACAGCACAGCTGTCATTGACTTTTAAAGTAAAAAATATCTGGTATGTAGTCCTGGTCTAACGTTCTTCACAGAGATGATGTTCATTTCCCTAAGATGCTCCATTGTCCTGGTTTTTTAGATCAGCTAGGATGTCTGAATTACCTGGAATATATGTGACAGATGTCAGAAGAGACAGGAGAGCGAAAGTCCCCTCAGCCTCACTGCAAAGCAAATCTGTTAACCCTCAGAAACAATTTTTCCATCCTGCAGACAAAAGTGGCAAGAGGCTCCCACCAGATTGCTGCCATCAGGTTGGACCCTTCCATGGCCAACATGGAAGCGAGAGGAAAAGAGAACATGTTAAGGAGTTCAAGAATGGAGGCAGTCTTCTAGAATAAAGAGTAATTTCAGGGATCCCTAGGTGGCTCAGCGGTTTGGCACCTGCCTTCGGCTCAGGGCCTGATCCTCGAGTTCTGGGATCGAGAGCCGCATTGGGCTCCCCGCATGGAGCCTGCTTCTCCCTCTGCCTGTGTCTGTGTGTCTCTCTCTCATGAATAAATGAATAAAATCTTAAAAAAAAAAAACAAAAACAACCCAGTAATTTCAGATATGAACTTGTCTGAAAAACTGCAGTGACATCAGCACGAAAGAGGCCTTCAGTTTTTGTGATGTTTAAGATATTTGGGGGCCGACCAAAGAAAACTTCCCTAAAGAAAAATAAGCAGCCAACAACCCAGAGTCCTCAATCCTGGAACGCAAAGCTCCTCCGTGCACTGGGCCACATAGTGGTTCTGACTCCCAGTCCCACAGGAGAAGTGGGTCCTGCCAACTGGTTAAGGAAGCGTCTACTCTGCTACAAAGAGTGTGGCCATCTGGCTGGCTTGGTTGGTACAGTGTGCAACCCTTGATCTCAGGGTTGTGAGTCTGAGCCCCATGTTGGGTGTAGAGATTACAGAAAAATAAAATCTTTAAAAAAAAAAAAAAAGGAATGTATTCATTATGATACAGGTTTGGACACATATAACAGAGACTCAAATAACAGCTTAAATAAGATAGAAGCTTGTCTCTCTCTATGTAAAAGACTTTTCACTAAAATGACATCTACTTGTCCTTCAGGTCTCACTGGAAATGTCACCTCCTCTGAGAAGCCTTCCCGGATGCTATCCTAGACAAGCTAAGGTATTCTTGCCTCTGTCCTCTGAGTACCTTCTAACTTCCCTATCAAAACAATGATCATACTTTGTTTTATGGATTGTTTCATTTTCCCCACATTAGAATTAGCGACACGAGGGTAGGGACTGTGTTTATCTTGCTCATCACCTTATCTCCCAAGAGCCGCCCCGCACCTGCACAGCACAAGTACTTATTTGATGTACTGAATATACCTCTACTGAATGTTCTTCAGGGTGGCAGGAATTGAATACTTTTGGCTCATCATACATAGTAATTCCAAAATAGAAAATAGTATTTTTTTAAAGATTTTTATGTATTTAGTCGAGAGGCAAAGTGTATACACACGCATGGCCGGGGAAGGGAGAGGGACAAACAGACTCCACGCTGAGCATGGAGCGCAACACAGGCCTTGCCACAAAGCTCAATCCCACGACCCTGAGATCATGACCTGAGCCCAAACCAAGAGTCAGACGCTTAACTCACTAAGCCAACAGGTGCTCCAGTAGATAGTATTTTAAAAACAGGGAAATAGGGGATCCTGGGGTGGGTCAGTGGTTTGGCGCCTGCCTTCGGCCCAGGATGTGATCCTGGGGATCTGGGATTGAGTCCCATATCGGGCTCCCTGTAGGGAGCCTACTTCTCCCTCTGCCTGTGTCTCTGCCTCTCTCTGTGTCTCTCATGAATAAATAAATAAAATCTTTTTAAAAAATAAATTAAATAAATAAAAATGGGGAAATAATAGCCATTTGTGCTCCTAGCACAACTGTGGGCTTGGAAGAGAGCAAAAACAAAGTATTTCCACTTGAAAGACCTCAGCCTATAGCGCAGGGGCCGGCAGTGACTGTTGCAGGTTTGGGGGCCCAGGGTCACCCTTACAAGGTGGGCACCAAGATGTAAACGAAGGGTGTGGCTGGGTTCCCATAAAACTTGATTGATGAATACTGAAGGTTAAATTTCATACTATTTTCAAATATCACGACATATTATTTTCCTTTTTTTTTTTTTTTAAAGATTTATTTATTTATGATAGACACAGAGAGAGAGAGGCTGAGACACAGGCAGAGGGAGAAGCAGGCTCCATGCCGGGAGCCTGACGTGGGACTTGATCCCAGGTCCCCAGGGTCAGACCCTGGGCCAAAGGCAGGCGCTAAAGCACTGAGCCACCCAGGGACCCCCTATTCTTTTCCTTTTGATTGTTTCCAACCATTAAAAAATGGGAAAGCATTCTTCTTCCATGAGCCTTGCAAAAAAAGAAAAAAGAAAAAAAGCAGCAGCTAGGCTTGGCGCATGGGCTGGAGGGGGGCCGGGCGTGTCAAAAGGCACAGGTCTGACAGGAGAAGAACCTGGTCTTGGTTCACTTCTTTGGCCCCTCGGTGCAAGTTCATGTTCACCAGCACCTGTTAAGCCACGCTGGGCCCAGGCTGCAGAGCCGCAAAGGTGGGGAAGGCCAGCTCTGTGCCCCAAGGCCCCTGGGCCACAGGAGCCAAGCTCACAAGCTGTGGGCACGGGGTCTGGTTGAGAGGCGCGGGTGACTTCATGGAAGGTAGCATCTGAGGGTGAGGATGGGCCATGTGCCCCCAGGATGCGCCGCGCTCCGCGTGGTTTGGCTCTGGGTGAGCCCTGAAGGGAGTGCGAGGCAGTAAGGGACGGGGGTCTGTGCCAGCCATGTGGGGGGCCCTTAGGGACCAGCATAAAGCTTGGTCTGGTGGGCAACTGAGACCCAAAGTAACTGGGACGCTCAGGTGGCTCAGCGGTTGGGTGTCTGCCTTTGGCCCAGGTGTGACCCCAGGTCCTGAGATCGAATCCCACGTCGGGCTCCCTGCAGGGAGCCTGCTTCTCCCTCTGCCTGTGTCTCTGCCTCTCTCTGTGTGTCTCTCATGAATAAATAAATAAAACCTTAAAAAAAAAAAACTGAGATAATTAAACTGGTACCAACAATGTATTAGTTTTTTGATGTTCTAACTTTCAAACTATTAAAAAAAGTGGTTTCCGAAGCTATTTTATTTCTTTTTCTGTTACTAATTTACCAAATATTTTGACTGACAAACTCTCCTAGGAAAAATACATGGAGTTCAAGGGCACCTGGGAGGGGAAAAATGCCATCAGTGTTGTCCCAGGGGCCAGAGCTTATAAAAGGAGCCATTGTATGGCAAAAGAAAACATCAAGCAAAGATAAAATAATAATTTCAAATATTCATCAGATTTTGAGAAAACTGAACTATCAATCACATAATGCCCTCTCTAGCTCTACAAATAAGAAATAAGAAACTCGGGATCCCTGGGTGGCGCAGCAGTTTGGCGCCTGCCTTTGGCCCAGGGCGCGATCCTGGAGACCGGGGATCGAATCCCACATAGGGCTCCTGGTGAATGGAGCCTGCTTCTCCCTCTGCCTGTGTCTCTGCCTCTCTTTCTCTCTGTGTGACTATCATAAATAAAAAAAAAAAAAAAAAAGAAAGAAATAAGAAACTCCTGGGCAGCCTGGGTGGCTCAGCGGTTGAGCACCTGCCTTCAGCCCAGGGCCTGGTCCTGGAGATCCGGGATCGAGTCCCACATTGGGATCCCTGCATGGAGCCTGCTTCTCCCTCTGCCTGTGTCTCTGCCTCTCTCTCTCTCTCTCTCTCTCTCTCTGTGTGTGTCTCATGAATAAATAAATAAAATCTTTTTTAAGAAAAGAAACTTCTGTTTTGTCCCTAAGGAGAAAATAACTCAATATTATTATACTGTCCCTTTCCTTTTGTCTCTGAAATGGCAGTTTTGTTGGAAATCACCAACAGGAAAATAATCAATTATTCTCTCATAGCAACATAAAATATAGGAGGCAGGAAAAATGAACTCAAGTTATGGAGATTTGAAAACTGAATTCTCAGATGCCTGGGCAGCTGAGTCGGTTAAGCATCTGCCTTTGGCTTAGGTCATGTTCTCAGGGACTTGGGATCGAGATCCACATGGGACTCCCTGCTCGGTGGGGAGTCAACTTCTCCCTTTGCCCTTCCCGCTGCTTGTGATCTCTCTCTCTCTCAAATAAATATTCTTAAAAAAAAAAAAGAAAAGAAAAGAAACCCAAATTCTCCTTCAATTGGTATAAAATGTCACCATGCTTATCCAACCAAGAATTCAAGACAAGTCTCATGAAGTGCCTCCTATTAAAAGATACCATCTTGGCACATAGGAGGCTCAGGAAATGGATGTGACATCAATCTGCACGCAGGAATCTTCTCCTTCACGCTGATGCACAGTCTAATTGGGGGAGGAGGAGTCCAACTGCTGGCATGCAGATGAGTGGTCTTGGGCAGAGACAGGCAGGGCACTGCATCTCTGTCTTCCATTCAGGATTCACCTGGCTGCTCCTTGCTGTCAGCTTTATCCATCACCTTTTTCCTCTCCCTGGGCAGAGGATTTGTAGGTAAGGGAATCAAGTGCTGAATGAGTACCAATCACTGACAAACTACCACGGTGCCAAGATCAACATTTCTAGTTAATTAAATCATTTCTATTTTAAGGGGTTTTTTTAGTTGATGTAGAGTTGACATTTTTTAAGTTTGTTGTTTTTTTTTTTTTTTAAGATTTCACTTATTTATTCATGAGAGACACAGAGAGGTAGAGACACAGGCAGAGGGAGAAGCAGGCTCCGTGCAAGGAGCCCGATGTGGAACTCGATCCCAGGTCTCCAGGATCACACCCTGGGCTGAAGGTGGTGCTAAACCGCTGAGCCACCCAGGCTGCCCTAGTTTAAGTTTTTGAGAAAGTATTACAGGTAGATGGCTCAAATTTCAACAATTCTAGATATGGAGTAAAAAACAAAATGAGACTCCCTCCTATCATTATCCCTCAACCTCTCAGTTTCCCTCTCTGTAGGTAGCCTATGTTATTATAATTCCCCAGGTATTTCTTTTTATAAAATGTTTTAAGATTTTTATTTATTTATTCATGAGACACAGAGAGAGAGAGGCAGAGACACAGGCAGAGGGAGAAGCAGGCTCCATGCAGGGAGCCCGATGTGGGACTTGATCCTGGAACCCCAGGATCACGCCCTGGACCGAAGGCAAACGCTCAACCACTGAGCCACCCAGGTGTCCCTCCCCAGATATTTCAAATGATGCTCATAATTGTATTAGTTGAGGTAAAAGGCTGGAACAAATAAGTCCCAAATGCAGTGGCTCAAAAATAGAGATTTCCTTCTTTCTCATATGATAGTCCAGGGTGGGTGTTCCACGGGTGGCTCCGATTATGCAGCCATTCGGGAACACAGGCTCCCTGGCAACTCTGCCATCTTCACAAAGAGCTCCACACTGCCACTGGATGGGGGAAGGAGCAGAGGGCCATAGCCACGGGTCTTCCCTTCCACACACCGTACTTCCATTCACTCTCTATTGGCAAAAGCTTAGCCATGTGGCCACACTAGCTGCAAGGGAAGCTAGGAAAGGCCGCTATACCCCAGCTACCGCTCTGCTCCGACTCTTGTGGCTGTGCCTTGTGGCTTTAGGGAGTGTAGCCCCTTGCCACTCTCCCCAGATCACCTTACAGTGCTTTCCCAGGCTGCTGTCAAGCACCTCTGCCAAGGGAGGGCAGCAGCCCTTCCCTCAATCCCTGAAGCATAGCTAGTATCCAGTTGTAATGTTCAACAGACTGTTACTGCAGAAGAGAATTACCACGCAGAATAGTTAGCTAGTAATGGTAGGGCCTCCTAACTGCCCACCCAGTGAACACTCTGGGTTCATACTCATGTATGTATGTATGTATGTATGTATGTATTTATTTATTTATTTATTTATTTATTATTATTTTTTTTACCAAAGTATTTAATGAAGATTTTTACAGTGTTATGTTACAGATGGGAAAACTTGGAAACTGAGAGGTTAGGTAATTGTTCAGGGTTGCAGGTAGAAACTTATGTTAGTCTGCCTTTTTAACCAACAGAACCTTGATTTTATTGTAATTTCAGTGAATTCTGTAAAAAGAAAAAAAAAAATTCTTCCCTGACAAGCAGAGGTAGCCATCTGACCTACTTTGGGGTCAGGCACCAAGGAAAACTATTGTTTTACTGAAAAAAACAAAAGCCAGGAGGGATACTGATGGTATACAACTCTTGCCCTTTGACTCTTAACCCTCCTTAAGCTTTGGAATGTGGACAAGATGCCTGGAAGTCTAGCAGCCATTCTGTGACCATGAGTTGGAAAATGAGGATGTCTGATGAGGAAAAGAGGAAAGTAACCAGCCCCAAAGTCCACAGGTCAATTATTCCTTTTTAAAGGGTACTCTAACTGGCCTCTCCATTAGGCCCTGTGTCTTCTCAGAGTCCAACACTCATTTTCTCTAAATTCAGGCTCCAACACCAACTCTACCCTCATCAAGGTCAATCTTATCATCATGCACAGCAGTTCCACACGGCCTTGAAATTCTGAATTCCAGAAGAGAGTCTGGATCTACCCACTTAGGCTGTAAGAAAGCAGTCCGAAAACTGAGTAGCCCTGTAGCCCTGAGAGGCAACTGTTTCACTGCTGCCTCTGAGCTGCATTTGCTCAGCCATTTAAAAAGTCCAAGGAAGGGACGCCTGGGCGGCTCAGTGGTTGAGTGTCTGCCTTTGGCCCAGGGCATAATCCTGGAGTTCTGGGATTGAGTCCCACGCCGGGCTCCCTGCAGGGAGCCTGCTTCTCCCTCTGCCTGTGTCTCTGTCTCTCTCTGTGTCTCTCATGAATAAATAAATGAACTCTTTAAAAAAAAATAAAAAGTCCAAGGAAATAATCATAGGCATCTCCTTAATTTTATTTTTTAAAAGATTTTATTTATTTATTCACGAGAAACAGAGAGAGAGAGAGAGAGGCAGAGACACAGGCCAAGGGAGAAGCAGGCTCCATGCAGGGAGCCTGATGTGGGACTCGATTCCAGGTCTCCAGGATCAGGCCCTGGGCTGAAGGTGGTGCTAAACTGCTGAGCCACCTGGGCTGCCCAAGCATCTCCTCAATTTTAGAAAATTTCAGCCTATTCATTATATCACAGCCGCCAGTGTGCAGAGGGACCAAAAAGATGGGCCTCTCAAGTCTGAAGGATTCAGTTTTCTATCCCAAAGAGCCATTTAAATATCCACTTGCTAGGGATGCCTGGGTAGCTCAGCGGTTTAGCGCCTGCCTTTAGCCCAGGGTGTGATCCTGGAGACCCGGGATAGAGTCCCACGTCGGGGTCCCTGCATGGAGCCTGCTTCTCCCTCTGCCTGTGTCTCTGCCTCTCTCTGTGTGTCTCTCGTGAATAAATAAATAAAGTCTTAAAAAAATATCCATCTGCTAGGACATAGAGCATATACAGAAGCCTAGCTCCTACGCCCAGGGAAAAGATGGCCTGCTCTAAGGATTGTGGCCTAAGGACCAAGGGTTGAACACAAAACAGATTTTATTGGTCTCTGATAACTTTCAAAGACTGTTATGAAACTCTTCTTTAAGGCAACTTTGCTCCTTTCAGGGGGCGCACAGTGTGTGGGACTTCTGCGGACAGCCAGGAGTTTTGAGGCTGGGTACATCCAAATCTAAGGCTTACAGATTTTAAGCATGAGCCCTTAAATTAAGATGCTAGCCCTCACAATCTAACACATCGAAGTTTTTTTTTTTCCTTCCCAGAACAGAAAGCAATCTTCTCCCAAAGATGAATCAGAAAAATGCTGGCAGCTTGGAAATAGCAAGCAGCCTATCCCCACACTAAGCAGAGTTTATTTATTAATTTTTAAATGTTTTATTTATTTATTTATTTCAGAGAGAGAAAGCAGGAGCAGAGGGTGGGGCAGAGGGGGACACAGGCTCCCACCCTAGCAGGGAGCCCAAGGTGGAGCTCCATCCCAGAACCCTGGGATCATGACCTGAGCTGAAGGCAAACTTAACCAACTGAGCCACCCAGGTGCCCAGCTGTTAAGGTTTAGAAAATGTTGGAGAAAGTCTCAGCCAGGTGGCATCCCATTATGCTAGGACAGTATGGATAAAAAGGGAGACATGAAGAAATGAATGGAAAGAAACCAGGGGAAAGAAAATGATGAATATAGGAAGTAAAACATGCTCTCTTTTGCTCAGTGTGATAAGCAGCTTAGTGTTAGTGTTCCTATAGCCTTTCCCGTCCTATAGAAAACCATCCCTAAAAGATAATATTCACTGCATTTGGATCATTTCCTTTTTTTTTTTTTTAATTTGGATCTTTTCTTAAGAGAAAAAGGCCTTGAAAAATGTATTTGCATCTCAAGAGTTGAAACTAAATATTTTCCTGAGTGGATGAGAAGATCAGGGCCACTGGCAGCAGAGGCAAGGAGGAGAGACCTTCCAGCAGGACGCTGAGGACCAGAAGCAGAGCCCAGGTGGTCCCAGGAGCTGGGGAGGCAGGAGCTCCAGAACCTGAGACCCCCTCACCCCAGCTCTTCCAATCCCCCCCCAACACACACACACCCAGTACGGTTGCTAGTTGTCCCTTGTCTGCCTCAACTGCTCTGGGACACAGCACTTGAGACTTTCAAAACCTGTCCCTGAAACTTCTGAACTGTTCACTTTAAAATTGTTTATTTTGAAAAAAAATAAAATAAAATTGTTTATTTTGTTGTATGAATTTTACCTCAAAACTTTTTTTTTTCTTTAAAGAAAGATATTAGATGGAGTTTGTGAAAGATAGGCAGAAAAAGCATCAAGAAGAGTGGCCTGGCTGCTGTGGACTGTGGGCCGCCGGGGTTGGTGAAGGATCTCAAGATGGCTGGGCGAAAACTTGCTCTAAAAACCATTGACTGGGTAGCTTTGGGGAAATCATACTCCGAAACCAGAAGGCCATTGCCAACTCCCTGAAATCCTGGAGTGAGATGCTTACCTCCAGGTTGGCTACTCTTCCTGAGAAACCACCTGCTATTGACTGGGCTTACTACAAGGCCAATGTGGCAAAGGCTGGCTTGGTAGATGACTTTGAGAAGAAGTTTAATGCCCTGAAGTTTCCTGTGCCAGAGGATAAATACACTGTGTAGGTGGATGCTGAGGAAAAAGAAGATGTGAAAAGCTGTGCTGAGTTTTTGTCTCTCTCAAAGGCCAGGATTGAAGAATATGAAAAAGAGCTGGAGGAGATGAAGAACATAATTCCATTTGATCAGATGACCATTGAGGACCTGAATGAAGTCTTCCCAGAAACCAAATTAGACAAGAAGAAGTATCCCTATTGGCCTCACAAGCCAATTGAAAATTTATAAACTTGAGGAGAAAGCCCTGGTCCTCATATTATAAACGTTGGACATTAAAAATAATGATATGGTAAAAAAAAAAAAAGAAAGAAGAAGAAGAAGAAGAAGAAGAAGAAGAAGAAGAAGAAGAAGAAGAAGAAGAAGAAGAAGAAGAAGAAGAAGAGGAGTGCCTGCTTCAACACTGCTCCCTACCCCCCCACCGTACCCCCACCGCCTGCACTTCTCCGGCACAGGTCACTCCCCCCCAAACCCAGCTGGCTCCCTCAGTTCTACAGCCTCACTACACCACCAGTTCCCATGACAGCCGTGTGACTCTTCCAGTGTCTCCAGTAGTTACCTCTGTCGTTTCTGGTCAATCACGTTTCTGGTCAGTCACGCGTAGACAGCATCTTTTCACCGCCACCCTCTACCTTATACGATGAGGTTATCAGAGTCCCCACTCTCCTTTCACTCGCTTCCTGTCTCCCAACTCCCCGCTCTGCGGTCTATCCTGGTATCTTTACTGAGAGATACAAGGTATCTTCACTGAGACTGATAAAAGGTTAGTCTCTTCTGCAATTTTAATTACATCTTCTGTCCTTTGTCTTCAAAGTCAAAAATCAAATGCTTACATCATTCTGACTATATGTTGTTCACTGTGCTCTTTAATAACCACTTTCCAACAAAATTTCCCAGAACTGAAATACATGAGTTTCCAGTTGTGAAGGGCTTACTAAGTGCCTAAAATATTACATAAAACCGAACCCAGACTTAGGGCGCCTGGGTGGCTCAGTCGGTTAAGCCTCCGACTCTTGGTTTCCGTTCGGGTCATGATCTCAGGGTTGAGCCCAGAGTCAGGTGCTAGCTTATGAGGGAGTCTGCTTGAGATTCTCTCCTTCTCCTTCTCCCTCTGCCCGGCCCCGTCTCGTGCATATGCCCTCTCTCAAATGAATAAATCAATAAGCCCAGACCAAAGCAAATAATAGTGAAATTTTGGAGCACTGTAGAAAAAGAATAAATCCTACATGTTTCCAAGAGGGGCTGGGAGTGTCCCAAAGAAAAGATCAGGAATCAGAACGGCTTCAGATTTTCTCGCAATGACTCTGGGAACTAGAGGATAAGAGGAATGCCTTCAGATTTCTGAAGGACAATTATTTTCATCTTAGAATTTTATACTTAGCTAAATAATCAAATGGTGTTAGGACAGAGTAAATACATTTTCAGATATGCAAGGACTTCGAATTTACTTTCCACATACCCTTTCTAGGAAGTTACTGGAGAAGTGTTACCAGCAAATAGAGGAAGTGACTTAAGAAAGAAGACACAGGATCTATGAAATGGGGTCCATTCAGGAGAATCACAGAACAAGGTCCCGGGGTGATGGTAGAGCAGTGTTCCCAGGAAGCAGTTGACCCAAATTTGAAAAGGGTGAGGTAAAAGGAGATTCCAGAGATCCGACTCTGTCCTCGGGAACTTGGAACAACTTAAGTAAGTAGTCAAGGCAGAGAAACCTAAGGGGGGTGAGGTAGAAGGGAAGACGAAAAGCCAGGGAGGCAGAAGCTATTCAAGACAGGGGAGCAGTTATTAATGATGATTACGGCCATGAGAATGATAACCAAGGGATTGTTAATTAGAAATGACAGACCAATCACACACCTCCCCTCTGTCTTGAAATCTGAATTAAACAGATAGTAAAGAATTGTAGCATAAACCACAATTTTGAAGAGAAATGGAGGGGTTTCATCAACAGACCAAAGTGTTTAGCTTATTTCCAGAAGGCAGAAAGTTGATGGAGGGATTTCTGATCAAGATGCTTATCAAACACACGCATCTACCATCACTTGTTCCTAAAACCCCACCAAAACCTATATTTGATGGCATAGGACCAGGTAATCCCACCATATCTCCTACAAAGTAGGACAATTTGGTTTGCACATGTAGGGCCAGCTCCACCTCCCAGCTCCCGGGACTTCAGGCGTCAGCGGATCCCACTCTCACGCCAGAGAGATGGGACAGCGCCAAGGGCAGCAAGAAGAGCCATGAGGCTCGCTCTGTTCTGGGCCTGTTCCTGAGGCTCCTTGAACACATCAGAAAGCTGTTTGGAGCCCTGGTGATCTCACTGATAAAATGAGGATAATGACATCTGTCCTAGCTCCTTCCAGGGTGTGGTTGCTGGACCAAAATGAGGCCAGAAGTAAGTGGAAACTCTGTGTCCTCATCCATAGGTCTAGAGTGGTAAAGCCACGCATCGTCCCTTAATATCCAAGTTACAGCGGAGGCTGGGCCTGCCTGCCTAGAGCGCTCAGCTCGTCATCCCAGTACAGCTTCACCTTCCCACCTACTGTGGGAGGTCAGTCCCCACAACTCCAGCAGCCACCCTGAAAAAGGTCAGTCTCCAGAGCCTGTAGGATGGACAGCAACACGGATGGGGTTGGGCCCTGTCCGCTGACCACAGGACCTGACCCACAGGGCATATGTGAGCTGGTCACCATTGTTTTCTTGCTGTTACGAACCCTCACAAAGGAGGATCTCGCTTCCCTAACATTTCACGTGGCAGGGTGCCCAGCCCTGGACTGACCCGACTCTCATTCTCTTTATGAAAACCCGTGGGGCGCTTGGGTGGCTCAGTCGGTTAAGAGTCTGCCTTCAGCTCAGGAAACGATCTTGGAGTCCTGGGATCAAGCCCTGCATCGGGCTTCCTGCTCAGCCAGAGGTCAGCTTCTCCCTCACCCTCTACTCCTCCCTACCCCCGTCACCCGCTCTCCCTCTCTCTCTCAAAGAAAATAAAAATCTTAAAAAAAATGAAAGCCCTTGGTCCCAGACCTGTTGGTGGTTCCATGATAGTGGTGGCCAGAGGTCATTTTCCAGCAACAGGCTCCCTCTCCTGCCTACCAATCCTGGCACAGCCCCTAGGGCAACAGAGCCAATCCTCTAGGTGAATTCAATTTCTCATCCTTTTCTCTTTTCTTTTTCTCTTTCCATTTTTTTTCTTGTTGTTGCTGTTCAATCCTGCCTTTCTCTCTGTCCATCTAACATAGGTTTCAATCCCCTGCGAATGGGTGTAGTAGATTGGATAATGGCCCCACCAAAGAGGTTCACAGCCTTGTCTCTGGAATCTATGAACAGGTCACCTCACTTCGAAAAAGGAACTTTGCAGATGGGATTAAATTAAGGATCTTCAGCTGGGATATCATTCTGCATTATCTGAGTGGGCCCAGTATAATCACAGAGGTCCATAGGAGTGAGGCAGGAGGGCCAAAGGGAGAGAAGGAAGCAGAGGGAGAAAAAGACATGTGACAACAGCAGCCGAGTTGAGAGAGAGAAATTGAGATTGGAAGTCAGAGGAAGGAAAAAAAAAAAAACAAAAAAAAAAAAAAAAAGGAAGTCAGAGGAAGGGGCCACAAGCCAAAAAATGTAGTCAGCCTCTATAAACTGGTAAAGGCAACCCGAATTAGGACATCTGACCTTCAAAACTCTAAAAGAAGAAATCTTTGTGGCTTGAAGTCACCAAGTTTGTGGTAATTTGTTACAAGCAGCAAAAGGAAACAAATAGAATGAAAATTAGATCATCTACTTTGAAAAACTATTTTGCAATATCTGCAGAAGCTGAATATAAATGCATGTACGTATGCTTCCTAGGTATGTACCCAACAAAAATGTGGGTATATGTTCACCAAAGCCACTCACTATGATGTTCCTAGCAGCATTATTTATAATGTTTCCAACCTGAGAATTACCCAAATGTCTCTCGGTAGTAAATTGAATAAATTTAGGTAAACTCACACAGCAGAATATTATACAGCTAAAAAAAAAAGAAACAAACTATGACCGTAGTTTGCATCCCTTCAACATAATGTCAAGTGAAAGGAATCAGACAACAGAGTAAATTCTGTATGATTTGATTGCTATTAAGTGCAAATATAAGCAAAAATCTTTGTAAAAAAAAAAAAAAAAAAAGCAAAAATCTTTGCTGGGTGAAGCCAGTACCTTGCCTGCCTCCAAAGGGAGAATACAAGGGCCTCTTCTGGGGAGCTGGGAATGGTCCATCTCTTGATCTTAAAGATGCTTCATTTTGCAAAATATCATTGTACTTGTGAGATGTGCACCTTTTAATATGTACTATACATTAATAAAATTTTTTTTTAAATTTTTTTTCAACGTAGGAAAGGAGACCTGTGCCTTCATCCAAATTTGCCTCCTTGGGACTGTCCAATCTCCCTTCACAAGTGGGTGGGGGTAGAGGGTGACCCAGATCCAAGCTTCCAACTAGAGCCCAACTCTCGGTTAAGAGGTCCCGTGAACTTGCTTTACATTATTTCTACTAAAGGGCCCATTTCAGCGGCTTATTTTCCTAAATAAAAGAAGCCTGCCTGGGGATGCCGGGGTGGCTCAGCGCCTCAGCGCCGCCCTCGGCCCAGGGCGTGACCCTGGAGACCGGGAATCGAGTCCCGGGTCGGGCTCCCGGCCTGGAGCCTGCTTCTCCCTCTGCCTGTGTCTCTGCCTCTCTCTGTGTCTCTCATGAGTAAATAGATAAAATTAGAAAAAATAAAAAGAAGGCTGCCTGCTCAGAGCTAAGTTTACTCCCCCCCGCTGAGGACTCCAAAGTAATTTTGATTGACGTTAACTGATCAACAACAGACGTGGCCCTGGTCCTTCCTGCACCAGCCGGTCCCGGCTAAAGGCAGCGTGGGAACCGCTGCAGCGCCGCTGAGCACACCAAGCGCACGTTGTGTTAAGTCTTGCGCAAGTGTTATGTCAATATTGTAATAGCAGCGTGGTAAAGTCATAAACTCCTAAAAACAAAACCGGGAACGGCTGCGGAACCAGCGCCCGCACCTGCAGCGGGCGGAGCGCGGGCAGCGGGAGGGGGCGCGTGGGGGACGGACACACGGACACGCCGCCCGCGGGGGACCCTGCGGGCTCGGGGGGCGCCGGGGGCGCCGGGGGCTCCGGGCGGGGCCGCAGCTGCCGGACCCGCCGCGCTCGCGCCACGAGCCTCGGACGGGCCCCGCGCCCACTGCAGCGCGGCCGGGCTCAGGGCGGGCGGCGCCCCCGCAGCTGCACCTGCGGGAACTCGGGGTCGCGGCGCGGCCGGGGGGGGCCTCGCCCCGGAGCCTCCGCTCGCGCCCGCCGCGTCCCCGCCCGCTCTCCGCTCGCCTTCTGCGGCGGCTCCGGCCTGCGCCCGCCGGGGGCATCGGGCAGGCGGCAGCGGCGCGCGCGAGGCCGCGGGAGCGAGCGGCTCGGCAGGTGCCTGGGGCGCGGGGGACGGGGGGGAGACCATCCGGGCTGCGGTGGGGGCGCGATCCGGGCTCCGCGAGTGGCGGGGCGCGATCCGGGCTGCGCGGGTGGGGGGGCGCGATCCGGGCTGCGGGGGGGGCGCGATCCGGGCTCCGCGAGTGGCGGGGCGCGATCCGGGCTGCGCGGGTGGGGGGGGGCGCGATCCGGGCTGCGGGGGGGGGCGCGATCCGGGCTGCGCGAGTGGGGAGGCGCGATTGGGCTGCGGGGGGGGGCGTGATCCGGGCTCCGCGGGTGCCCCCCCTCCCCCGAGCAGGCAGCCGGGTTCCCGCGCCCCGGGGCGCGCACAGCCCTGGCGCCGGGAGCCGCGGCCCCTCGCGGAGGCTCGGGGTCCGAGGCGCGCCTGCCCCTGCACCCGGCGCCCGGCGCTGCCCTCGGGGCGCAGCCCCCCGGGCCGGTGAGCGCCGCGCGTCGGCCAAGCCCGGGGAGCGCGCCCCCGCCCCGGCCCGCCCCGGCCCGCCGGCGCCCGGCTCACCTTCCCGCGCCCTTGCCCGGCAGCGCCCAGGGCTCGGGCCGGGGGCGCCGAGGAACGCAGCCGCGCCGGGAGGCGGCGCCCGGGGACGCGGCCGGGATCGCAGCGGCGCGGAGGTCCGACACCCGCAGGTACGGGGCGGGGGCTGCGCGGGGGCGCGGGGACCGGGCGGGAGGGCTCGGCCCCGCCTCGGGGGCCACGGCGACCTGGCCAGCGCCTCCTTCCTGCCCTCGCGCGGCTGCGAGACACCGAACGAGCCGCGGCCGAGGAGCGCGCTTTCCGCTTTCCCGGCAAGTCCTCAGTTTCCCGGGACAGTCCCGGATGCCCGGTGCGTCCGCGCTCTGCCCCTCGGCGGCAGGACGCCCCTGCTCGGCCCCTGACAGGCGGGCGCGCCTCGCTGGCCCCGTCCTGGCCGCCCTCGCCCCGGACTGCTGCGGCCTGCCCAGGCCCCGGCCAGCGCCCCTAACCCCTCTCCGGGCCACGGAGGCCACGGCGTCGCCGCTGCCCTTGCCCCGAGGCCGAGGCCGGGGAGCATCACACACCTGGGAGTGACGCTGCAGACAGCCCGGCAGGAGCCGGAGACAGGTGGGGTGACCGCACAGGAAGTGGGAGAGAATGAGGAAGGCACAGTTGGGCACATATTTTCTCCAAGTCTGCATAGGAAGCATCCCCTATTGAATATGTGGGAGCGGAGGCTGAACTCTTTTATTTATTTTTAAAAAGATTTTATTTATTTATTCATGAGAGACCCAGGCAGAGGGAGAAGCAGGCTCCATGCAGGGAGCCCGATGCAGGACTCAATCCCCGGACCCCCTGGGGTCACGCCCTGAACCAAAGGCAGATGCTTCTCAGAGGTGGAACCTCTGAGCCACCCAGATGCCCCTGAAATCTTATTTTTAATAAGTTCTCCGTGTGATTATTCCTACAGACAGTGGAAAACCCATTGATGTGGGCACGTTGGCCTCCCATTGTCAGACCCCATCAGCCCAGAATCCGTATTTAGTGATGCATGTTGAGAAACTGACATGTCTTTACTTCCCAAATAGCAAGTATGTTAGGATCTTCTCAAATTCTCAGTCATCTGTGGCTGTTACCCCCACTTTAGGATGAGGAAACTGAATCCCAGAGGATCAGCTTCCCCAGGGCTGGTAATTTGGGAAGAGACGGAGCCCCTGTCTCTGACACACAGGGCCAATCTGATTTGCAGCTGAAGTAAGAATCTCAAAGGAAAATAACGTTTCTCTCTGAATGCAAGGAAAACAAGGTGCTTGAAGAGAAAGAGCCACAAGGAAGGCCAAGCCTGTCATCTCCAAGATGGCTTTTAAAATACCTCAGCCCATGTAGCACTACCGTGGCTGATGCCACTCAAATCAGGTACTCAAATCACAATCCTACTCTGTGGGAAGCTGGTATCCAAGAAGCATGGAAAAATTAAGAGAAAGGACACAGGAAGATCTAATTAAGTCCTGGTGAGCAGGCAAGTAAGAGGAGTGACTGGGAGTGCTCCACCCTTTCTTCCTCGGCCGCCACATCTGTCCTGCATGGACCGGGTGGGGTAGGGGAGGGCTGGACTGGGTGATGCTGCAGCCCTTTCAACCCCAGCATCCTTGCAGGGCAAGCCTTGGCCTGTACACACGGGACTGCGGTGCGTGGGATCCACTCCAGACACTTTTACTCATAATCACTGAAATGTAATTAACCAAACACTATAGAGATTTTTTTTTGTTTTGTTTTTTAGATTTTATTTATTCATGAGAGAGAAAAAGAGGGGCAGAGACACAGGCAGAGGGAGAAGCAGGCTCCATGCAGGGAGCTCGATGCGGGACTCGATCCCAGACTCCAGGATCATGCCCTGGGCCCGAGGCAGCGCTGAACTGCTGAGCCACCCAGGCGGCCCTATAGGGATAGCTTAACAAGGAATTAAAAAAAAAACAAAACAAAAAACCTAGACTCCCAATGGGATGGAACAAAGTATTGGTATTTATGTAACTGAACAGCTTTGATTTCCTTCAGTAGGAGCTGACAGCTGGCTGACAAAAACAAAAAAAGAAAAACAAAACAAAACAAAAACAAAAACAAAAAACCTCATCCAGGGAGTGAAAATCCGTTAAGCATGAAATTTTGAGTAACATTTTCAGGTAACTTTCTATTTCCATTTAGAGTAGGTGTCTAGCTAGAGGGGCGAATGTAGTTACTTGAATTGCTTCATTTATCAACAGAGATTTTTAATAGGGCTCATAATTCTGAGAGCCAGTGCTGTTTTGCTGCTTTTGCCTGGCTTCTGGCCTCCCACTACCAGGGCAGAGATCTGGAATTCCACATTCAGCCTGTAAACTCTCACTTTATCCCCTATTTTCAGCCTTTCTGATCAATCTGTTTAAAGAATAAATCTTGCTTTCTGGCCTAGGATAGTGGTCATCTACTTGGGGTGGGGAAAAGTGCCTGGGGGTCCAGGTGCCTTGTCCACAGGCTTTGAGCCATCCTCATTTTCAGCCCTGTGCCTCATTACCACTCTCTGTGTCATCAGGGCCTCCTAGTACCAACCTTCCTGGGGGTGAACTGGTTCCCTTGTCAAGGGGCCACCTGCTGGGGACTTTGTGGTGCAGCCTTTGCTGCGGGAAGGCAGTTTACCACGCCACCATCTCTACTGTTTCCAGAGCTTGTCTGAAGTTGCTCCTCTGATAATACATCTCTCCTCCAAGTTTTTGTTCTTCAGAATATATGTTTTTTAAAGATTTTTAAATAACTAAATTAATTTCAGTGAGATCTTAGATGGGAGTAGAGAGAGGCACTAAAAGAGCATAGTAAATATGCCGTGATGAATCATAGTAATGTTAAAGACATTCTGATTTCAAAATAAAAAGCAGTTTGTCCAGCTCCTTAATAATTCATCTTATAATATGCTGAGATTATTGTATTTGGAAATTATAAGAAAAACACATTTAAGGCTATTTTTTCTATATTCACTTAATAGATTCCATTTATATTTATAAAGCATGGTTTATAGATCTTTTAAAAAAACTACATTTTAAATATTTTATCTGTTATTTAAATAGACTGAATTAGAAACATGATCAAAATAAGACTAAATTCTGAGATAAAATTTTTAAAGAGAATACAATGAGGGCAGCCGGGGTGGCTCAGCAGTTTGGCACCTGCCTTCAGCCCAGGGCGTGATCCTGGAGTCCTGGGATCGAGTCCCACGTCGGGCTCCCTGCATGGAGCCTGCTTCTCCCTCTGCTTGTGTCTCTGCCTCTCTCTCTCTCATGAATACATAAATAAAATCTTTTAAAAAATTACAACAAGTAGTAAGGAACAATAGGAAAGTCTTTTTCTAGATGTCTGATTTCATTGCCTCGCCCTACCTCCTCCCACCTTGAATGAAGGTCAGATCCTTGTCATGCTACAGAGGAAGAACTCAAGACTGAGAGCTAAGTGCTTTCACTATGGTATACAGCTAGTAAGTAGGGGAATCAGGATGGAAATGTGGGTCTGTCTGACTAGAACTTTCTCCAGTTGAACTAACTTACCTATTTGAAAGATGAAAACCACATGTGGGGATTACTTACATGCTATATTGTAACAAAGGGCCTGACTGAATGTTCATACATTATGGGCAGTGGGTGCTTGGTGAGGATATTTCACAGGAAGAGACAAGAACCAAGAACATTTCTGAACTAGGACAATTGCAGGCTAGAGAAATGATCTTCATCGCAGGTAGAGAAATTGAACTTGATTTTCACCATTGTTGATGTGAAAATGGAGGACTATGATAAAAGAACTGAGAGTTAAAGACATAAAGACAAGGAGATTGTTCCAATAAGGTTCTGAATGTGAGACACGAGGAAACCAAATCGGTATACATGTGGATGATAAAGTATCTGACAGCTTTTTTCTCTGTGAACTTTAATTTTAAACAGTTTTAGAACTGTTCTATTAAATGTGAACAGTTTAAAAACTGAGCAATGCAAGGGGCTTTAGAAGTCTGTGAAATGAACAAAGAGTAAGGCTTTGTTGTGGCTGGTGTCTTCTAGAGAGCTCTAGAGGAGATATGCCTACATCCACGAGACAGAGAGTCACTAGTTGCCGACGGCTGGTGGTGCCATTGCCCAGCATCTGCAGAGAGCCCTGGAGGCCACAGCACCCTCCCTTTCTGTAGGACCACAGTGGGGCCACTGCCCCTCTCAAGCAGTCACACTGGCAGTACATTGCCAGCTCCCCTTCTTTTCCTAGAACCTTTTGATGCTAACCTTGGTGAGAGAAAGTTATGACAGAAAGTGTCCAGGTTTAGTGTTGTGGAGAAAGTCTTTACATGAGGGTAGGTGAAAAGATTTGAATTTCTTTCCAAAAGATTCTTATAAGACTTAAAAAATACAACAAGAAGATGGCAGGGGTGGGGCGGGGGCGGTGTGCCTGGGTGGCTCAGTCAGTTAGGCAGACGTCTGCCTTCGGCTCAGGTCATGATCCCCGGGGCTTTGGATCCTGCTCCCTGAGATCTGCTATCGGGCAACTTGTCCTCATTTGAATATGTTTCTCAAATGCCACTTTTGGCCAAAGGTGGTTTTACATGATTGATACTGCATCTCTTCTCCAACTGTGGTTACTAAATGGTTTCTCTATTTGATTATGTTCCAGCTAATTTCTCTACATCTCTTTGCTTTATTAAGCACATTAGTATATGAAAAATGCTAGAAGATTTCTTCTGCAAGCTCTTTTCAGATGCTTTGCATTCAGAATAGACTTCTGTTGGGACCCAAGCTGTCAACCAATCCTAAATTCCTAAGGCCTCAAATTGCAGGTATGCCTGGCTTTGGAATAGCTTTTATAGAAAGTTGCACCAGGGAACAAAAAATGCAGCATTCACTCTCATTGTATTTATGTATGTATCTACTGTATCTACTGATCTTTGCTTGACATCATGAGTGATGCTAAAAGAGAATGAGTAAGTATATTCTTCTGAATACTGCGTTTCAGGAGCTTGCTAGTTGGAACTCCTTGGAAGTCTACGCATCAATACTATTGATAATACCACAAAACTGAATGATGTAAAAAGTTACAAACTAACGTGGCTCTTTTAAATTTTAATTATGGAAAAAAAATAAAAAATAAAAAAAATAAATAAATAAATTTTAATTATGGTACATATCTTAACCTAAATGCTATGCTCTTTTCCATATTCTATTTTACCAAAAAATTAGATGAGTGCTATCCTACAGAAGAGTATGTGAAATATGTTCTTTTAAATAATAATAATAATAAAATGGACAAGTGTATACACACCATCCAGATTAGATAAAGAATATTACCGGGATGCCTGTCTGGCTCAGCGGTTGAGCATCTGCCTTCGGCTCAGGGCGTGATCCTGGGGTCCTGGGATTGGGTCCCACATCGGGCTCACTGCATGGAGCCTGCTTCTCCCTCTGCCTGTGTCTCTCATGAATAAATAAATAAAATCTTAAAAAAAAAAAGAAAAAAGAATATTACCTGAACCTTAAAATAAAAGCCACTGTGTGTTGCTGAACTACCCCCACCAAAAAATAACTTTCTCTTGACTTCTGTGTTAATTATTCCTTTTTTTTTTTTTTTAAGTTTCCCACTTGTATATGATCCTAAAGTAAACTAATTGTTTATTTTTGGAAAACTGGGTAGCAAGTACAAAATTAATTGAATAAGTAAAGGTCTGCATTGCCAATATATGACTAAAGCTCTCAGGAGAAGGTGAGTTTAACAATCTCTGGACCTGAATTTGGCCCAGCATTTTTAAGAGACCCTTCTGAGTGAGGAAGTCCTGGGAAACATGGGGCTCAGCATGACCAGCTTCTGGCAGTGTCACAGCATAGCCCAGGTTCTGGCTATGCAGGGGGAATGAAGGTCCAGTCTTTCTCCTCCAAAGCTCACAGAGACTAATCCCCAGGCCTCGCAGCAGGTCAAAACAGAACGATGGAGCCCAGATACAATAAGTGGCACTGGCTGCCCCAGAAAGCAGAGCGTAGAGAAGGGAGCAGAGACGTGGTCAGGACCAGGCAAGGAGAGAGAAGACCCGGGGGCAGGCTCACCTGGCTCTCAGTCGACAAGACGGTAAAATGACAGTTTGACCTCTGAGATGATGTTCTGTTCACATCCATTTTCCTGGCCCTTTACCATCTTCCTGGGCGTATTTTGTATTTCTCCTCTAAGATGATCAAAAGCCTCTGTTATCTTATTTCCTCTTTCTGGGATCCCGGGTAGCTCAGTGGTTCAGCACCTACCTTTGGCCCAGGGTGTGATCCTGGGGTCCCGGGATCGAGCCTGTAATACATAAAATCTTTAAAAAAATAAAAATTAAAAAAAAAAAGAATTCCTCTTTCTTGTTCTACCATTTCATCTTGGTAGATTATATCCTTTAGTAAATTCTTAAGAGTATTTCAGGGATCCCTGGGTGGCTCAGCAGTTTAGCGCCTGCCTTTGGCCCAGGGAGTGATCCTGGAGTCCCGGGAACAAATCCTGCATCGGGCTCCCTGCATGGAGCCTGCTTCTCCCTCTGCCTGTATCTCTGCCTCTCTCTCTCTCTCATGAACAAATAAATAAAATCTTAAAAAAAAAAAAGAGAGAGTATTTCAGGTTCTTGACTGATGGTTTGGTTAGATGTAGAATTCTAAGCTGGGAGTCATTTCTCCTTCAGATTTTTAAAAAATATATTTTATTTATTTATTCATGAGAGACAGAGAGAGAGAGAAGCAGAGACACAGGCAGATGGAGAAGCAGGCTCCACGCAGGGAGCCCGACATGGGACTCGATCCCAGGACCGTGGGATCACACCCTGAGCTGAAGGCAGATGCTCAACTGCTGAGCCACCCGGGCGTCCCATGAATGTGTATCTCTTACGAAATTCTGGGGGTGCCGCCTGGCTGGCTCATCAGTGGACACTGTGATTCTTGATCTCGGGGTTGTGAGTTGGAGCCCCCCATGTTGGGTGTAGAGATTACTTAAAAATAAAATCTTAAAAAAAAAAAAAGAAAAGAAAACCTTTAGTTTCAAGGGATTGTTCAGGAAGAGGCAACATTGCAGGTGTGTCTTCTGTCATATTTACCCTAACCAAACCATCTGCTACATCCTTTTCTAAAGTTTGGTTACATCGGCATAAAGAGAGCCCGATTCATGATAAATAACTGCTATTTCAGGTATTTAGGTAGGTTTTGCACCGGGAACGCCTACCAAAGTCTTGGGTGGTCTTGAAGACCCACTCACAGGGCTGGCCCCGGGAGGCCCTCAGCCCTGGCACCACCACCGCCTGTATGCTCATAACCACTGCTCGAGTGGCATCTCTTTCCAACAACTGAGCAAGCTCTTCAGGGCTGGGGCACGTGCCTTGGTAGCCCAGTGCCTGGGATGTAGTAAGAGCTTATAGCTGTTTAATACTCAGATTCTATGTTTTGTGTGCATGTCTTTCTTTCTCCCCCCTTCATTTTCTGTTCCTTTTATCTCCTGACCATTAAAAGGTTGTTATATTTATTATCTTTTTTTTTAAGGTTTTATTTATTTATTCATGACAGAGAGAGAGAGAGAGGCAGAGACACAGGCAGAGGGAGAAGCAGTCTCCATGCAGGGAGCCCGACATGGGATTCTATCCCAGGTCTCCAGGATCACACCTCAGGTCGAAGGTGGTGCCAAATTGCTGGGCCACAGGAGCTACCCTATATTTATTATCTACTAAAAAATTCATGTCCCATATTGTTAATTTAAAAGTAGTGCAGCCCGGGGGGCTCAGCAGTTTAGCGCTGCCTGCAGCCCAGGGTGTGATCCTGGAGACCCGGGATCGAGTCTCACGTCGTACTCCCTGCATGGAGCCTGCTTCTCCCTCTGCCTGTCTCTCTCTCTCTTTTTCTCTCTCTCTCCCTCTCTGTGTCTCTCATGAATAAATAAATCTTTAAAAGAAAGTAAATAAGAAGAATAAATAATACTTCTTGATTTCTAAAACCTACCTCATTAAATAGAATAGGTTTAAATATTATATAAACTCCATTTGATTTTTCTCCCCAGCTCTAAGGACTATTCAAAGACAAACATTTCCTCAGCTCTAGATAAAGACATAATTCTTTTCTTTCTTTTTTTTTTTTTTTATAAGCTGTACACCCAAAGTGGGGATAGAGGGACATGAGATCTCAAACTCATGTGCCCAGGATCAAAAGTCGTGTACTCTACTGACTGAGGCAGCCAAGCACACCTAGAGACATAATTCTTATCAACTAATGGAATTATCTTTTGAAGGAATTTGAATCTAAATTATTTAAATAAATTAAATATAAATAATTTTTAGTTTTAATAATAAAAAATAAAATGTCTACAAAGGGTACATGTCCTTATTTACATTTTTAGGCTCAAAAACTCCTTTTTCAGAGCAAATGTACTGCTGTTAAAATTTAACCCGACAGTATGTGGCTATCCCTATCCATAATCTAGTGTGTGATTTAAATACTGAAATCAAGGAAAATGCATAATTACAGGCTCACCATTCCCCTCTCAGTATGAGTTCCACATACTGTGTCAGGTATTTTAATGCCTTGTAGTTCAAGTGATTTTTTATCCTATAAAAGAAACATAGAAATGTTCTTCAAATTGAAAATCTAGATAATAGTTGTATTATTTAACTCAAGAGCTCATTTAAGTAATTTAACAGAAGTTTTTTAGATTAATCTGCCATAAATATGCTATACTTTTAATTGATTCAGTTGCAATTACACAGATTTTTAGAATTTTTGCTTAAATCTACATTTTAGTGTCATTTTAAAAGTATTTTTCACAAGTAGAAAGTGGATTGTTGTTTAATTAATGTGGAATTTAGGGAAGCACTAGGCTGGTATTGTATCATAAATATTCAATTTAGACTTTGAAAGTAAATTTTAGTCTGTGATTCCCTAAAGGCTCTTGCTATTCTAGAATTTCTTTTACTTTGCAATTCACTATTTTGTTCTAAATTTATTAATGATATAATCTCATTTATGTTCTGTGACTCTATCCATACATATTTCAGAAATTATGAATGATAACATGAATACAAATTGGGATTCTCGCTAATCTTTTGTTCTTCATATTCTTTGATAACTAGGTGTTGATTCTGACTTTTGAAGATGGATGAAGGTCTAGAAATTTCAAGTGAGGGAAATTCCCTGATCAAAGCAGTCCATCAGAGCCGGCTTCGCCTCACAAGACTCTTGCTAGAAGGTGGTGCCTACATTAACGAGAGCAATGACCGTGGGGAAACACCTTTAATGATCGCTTGTAAGACCAAACATGTTGATCACCAGAGTGTCAGTAAAGCCAAAATGGTTAAATACCTGTTAGAAAACAATGCTGACCCCAACATACAGGACAAATCTGGGAAAACTGCTTTGATGCACGCTTGCCTAGAAAAAGCTGGTCCTGAAGTTGTTTCCTTGCTCTTAAAGAGTGGGGCTGATCTCAGCTTGCAAGACCATTCTAGTTCTTCGGCCCTTGTTTATGCTATAAATTCAGAGGATAGAGAAACCCTGAAAGTTCTGCTTAGTGCTTGCAAGGCAAAAGGAAAAGAAGTCATTATCATAACGACAGCGAAATCACCATGTGGTCGCCACACTACCAAACAGTACTTAAATATGCCTCCTGTAGATACAGATGGGTGTCACTCCTCAGCCTCCTGTGCCACTCCTTCAGAAATAGACATAAAAACAGCTTCATTGCCATTTTCACATTCTTCTGAAACTGAAAAGACACTTTTTGGCCTTAAAGGTTTGGAGCCCTCAGGAAAAAGTGATGATACACAGGACCCAGGCTCCCCTATGAGGAAGCCTGCTATGGCCTCTAATGGGGCCAAACTACCCCAAGCTCCAACCTGGATCAAGAGTCCCCCCTTACTAATGCACCAAAACAGAGTGGCCTCTTTGCAAGAGGAGCTCCAGGATATTACTCCAGAGGAAGAATTATCCTACAAAACCAATGGGCTGGCGCTCTCCAAGCGATTCATCACTAGGCACCAAAGTATTGATATTAAAGACACTGCATATTTGCTGAGAGCCTTTGATCAGGCCAGCTCAAGAAAGATGTCATACGATGAAATAAATCATCAGTTACTTTTTTCAGAAGGAAATCAGCAATGCCTTGAAATCCCTGCTGACCCAGATCCAGACTCGAACCAGACAATGTTTGTTTCCACCTTAAGAAGTATAGTTCAGAAAAGAAACTCAGGAGCAAATCACTACAGCTCTGATTCCCAGCTCACGGCTGGCCTTACCCCTACGACTTTAGAAGATGGCAAAGCGCTTCTAGGAAAGAAGAAGATCCTCTCGCCATCTCCTTCCTTGTTGTCAGGGCCCAAAGAATTGCTGGAGAGTATCTCACCAGGTCCCTTGAGCAGGAGAAATCACGCACTGTTAGAAAGGCGTGGGTCAGGAGCTTTCCCTTTAGATCACAATTCTACGCCACCCAGGCCAGGATTTCTACCACCCTTACATGTGAACCCTCACCCCCCCATCTCTGATACCAGTGTCAATAACAAGATTTCCAGCCTCCTTTCTTGTGGTCAGAAAGTGCTTATGCCAACAGTTCCTATGTTCCCTAAAGAATTCAAAAGTAAAAAAATGTTGTTAAGGAGACAATCATTGCAAACAGAACAAATTAAGCAATTAGTAAATTTTTAGTAAAATTAGTAAAGCTGGCTAGAAAGCACATTTTGTTCAAATGTCTAAATCAGAGAAATACAGGACCAGAGAGGAAATCTCAAATGTTCGTCCCTTTAAATCTTGTAATTGGTTAACCTATAGTTGTTAGAGGTATCAAAATATATTGTGTATCATACTAGGCACTATGCACACACAAATAATGTATAGTTTCTACTAAGGAAATTCTCTCAAAAGTAAAGCTATATTTCTCAAAACCTCTAAAATTTAACAACCTTCACGTGGTCCAAGTTTTTAATTTAAACAAAAATCAGCGAAAAAACCCAGAAGGTCACATATGTTGGAAATGACTTTAAACTTTTTTTCAGGTTTTCCAGATATTTTATTAGGAAACACTGCATTCAAGTCAATAAATGTTTTTAACATAACAATAAATAAGATTATAATTTTCCATGATGCCAAAAGCATTAAAAAAAAAAAAACCCACAAAACAGTTTGATTATTAAGACTAAGGTATAAGCAAAGGATGAACTAATTCTTAAAAATGTTGACTGCAGGTAGGTGAAGTCTAATTAAAATTTGAAAACGCCAACCATTATAGTACACCAGGCAGCTAATATTCATGTTGTCAGCTTAATCAACATCAAATAACAGATCAGAGTTTTACAAGCTAGTAATAATCTATGCTAAGTGTTGGTGTGCTGGTTTTTGCTTGGTTTTATTTTAATTTTAATGTTATCTCATAGAATTCTTTCTCCATACCTTTTAATTTCTGTTATTTTTTGAAGCCTATCCATAGGTTCCCAAAAACAAGATAAAGCAGAAACTTAAAAGCATTCCTCTTTACTTATATCAGAGTATGCTTGCCTTCTACAGACAACCAAAACAAAACAAAAACCGTGGCGATTTATCACAAATAGAAACTATGTGCTTGCTACGTTTTAGAAAAGAAAAATTGATTATTAGATTCTCTTAGGTTAGCTAAAATTAAGAAAGCCAATAGAAAATTACAAAATACACTAAATATTCGGTCAAGATTAAAGAGTATCTTTTAACTTCTAACATATAATTATTAGACATTTACATAATAAGGATAATTTTCTTAGGGTGATATTCCAATCATCTAGTATTTAGGACCTGTGAATAACTTCTAACAAAATAAATGAAGACCACACTACCATCATGAAATATTACAAAATGACTATATTATCCATATGATTTCAAAACGTGGTGTTTATATAAAGAATCCTTATTTCAATTAAGCAGTTTTACAACAAAGAATAAAGTCAAATCATACAAAACCTGAGTGTATTTATTTGATGACTGTCATATACAGCTTTATTTCTTTGCCTTATTAGTAGAAGAGATCCTAACAATTGGCATGATGCTTTTCTTGGTAATTTGATATAAACAAGTTATAATGTACATGGTAATTATTTAATTTTTTGTGGCCTTTATTTGAAAAAAATAATTGGAGGTTTTCCATTTAATGTTGAAGAACATTAATGTAAATTACATTAGAAATATTTTCTTGATTCAGAAATTAGAATTGTACCTGATGTAGCTAAACCTTTTGCACAAGTTTTAGTAGGGAGAAAAATGCTTGGCTCTAAGTTGTAAGGATACAGTTTGGAAGGCTATGTAAATAGATTAGTTCATAAACAAAATGTTATCAATAAAAGTTTTAAATGTTATTTTGATTTTCATTGATTTTCATTTATTTCAAATACTAATGATAAATATTTCAATATAATTTCAAGAGAAATTATGCTACATATCACTTTGAGTAAACAGAAAACTGAGAGAATAACTTCTGTTGCTATTCTCATCCCAATGTGTAAAAAATATTTAATAGGATTAACACTTTGTTGGCCATATTTGGAAGAGCTTTTAGTCTTCTATTAATCCTAAAAACATTTTAGGGGCTAAGGTTGCTTGAGTTAGGCTCTAAAGCCATCCCATGGGACTTGTCACTCCATTAAGTGGAATATATCACTGGAATCCCAGTGATAAGTCACAGATGTTTGCAATAGGAATCAGATATGTGTTATGTTTTAACCTAATGTAAAAGTATGATTAAACTTTAACTTAAAAGTATGATGACACTTCATTCATTAGTTTTACAGGTACCTTTCTTAGTTACTTTTGGCTAGGATTTCCAAAGAGTACAGCTAATACTGATTCATAGCAAGAATAATTCTGGGGAGGAAGAGACAAGTGCTGACAGTGCCCAGGGAAAGTGATGAACACTGGCCTGGCATAGTCTTTGGTAGAGATGCATCCATCAGTTATTCAGTAACTGGACCTTTTAAAATCCTGATTAAATACTATGTAGCCTCCTACTACCTTGATTCCCATATAGCTTGCCTAAAGGAAGGAATGAACTTGTCAGGGTGATGACAACTGTATTAATCATGTTTCTTTATTTTCTAATGCTTTAATATCCTGGGGTCTTGCTGATCCTTGAGGGACTGTCCCTCCCAGGATTAGCTAATTCGTAGGGGTAGAAAACAACTTGCCCCAGAGTACATCTTTCATATACAAACCAACCAACCCAGAGTCCGTAGTCCAACCATCTCCTTCATCGGGCTCTCACAGGGCTCTCTAGCTCCGGGCCACTGACCACCTGTCCTCATCACCCTAGGGGTCAGGTACCAAACAACCAGTGACAGCTGCCACACCCCAGAAACCACTGAAATTATTCAAACTAGCCAATTCTAGGGACGCCTGGGTGGCTCATCAGTTGAGCATCTGCCTTTGGCTGGCATGATCCCTGGATTCCAGGATCAAGTCCCACATCGGGCTTCCTGCATGGAGCCTGCTTCTCCCTCTGCCTATGTCTCTGCCTCTCTCTCTGTGTCTCTCATGAATAAATAAATAAAATCTTTAAAAAAAAAAAAAAAACTAGCCAATTCTAAACTAGCTTACCCTTCCTCACCCATTCCTTCCTGCAGAAACCATAATAAAGGATCTTGCCCAAGTTTTCCCCTCACTTCCTCGTCCTTCAGCGGGACCCCTGGTGCTTCCCCACACTGGCCCCCTGTGAAGAGGGACGCCTGCCTCCTCTTGCAACCCTGAGTAGAAAATGTGTTTTAAATGGCCTCAGCATATGTGGATAATAATAAAACCTATATTTTTTTTAAACAAGAAGGCACAGTCTTCTTGGAAGTCATAATTCTTAGTAAAATAATATTTAAGTTTATATAGCCTTGTTTAATGCCAATATTCCTTAGATCTAAATCACACTTTTAAGTCATTTCTAAGTCACCAAGACAGGAGAGCCAGATCATGGTAAATCCATGGATTTACTGGAGCTGCCCATTGGCTCTTCCAAGGTAACATCCTACCTTCTTGTGTACCTTCCTTGAATGTCTATAATTCTTTTCCTTTAAATTATTTATTTATTTAAGTAATTTCTATACCCAATGTCATATATGCCAAACACTTAAAACATCTGGAGACACAGGTTTTTAAACCTTTTGATCTCAGGACATGTATACTCTCAAAACTTGAGGATCCTAAAGGCTTAAAAAAAAAAATCTAGGTTATGTTTGGTACATTAAAAATTAAACCTAGAGGGCAGCCCGGGTGGCTCAGCGGTTTAACGCCACCTTCAGCCCAGGGCCTGATCCTGGAGACCCAGGATCAAGTCCCACGTCGGGGTCCCTGCAGGGAGCCTGCTTCTCTCTCTGTGTCTCTGCCTCTTTCTCTCTCTGTCTCTCATGAATAAATAAATAAAATCTTAAAAAAAATTAAACCTAGAAAGGGGTGCCTGGGTGGCTCAGCGGTTGAGCATTTGCCTTTGGCTCAGGTGGTGATCCTGGGGTCCTGGGATCAAGTCCTACATCAGGCTCCCAGTAGGGAGCCTGCTTCTCTCTCTGCCTATGCCTCTGACTCTCTCTGTCTCTCATGAGTAAATAAATACAATCTTAAAAAAAAAAAAAAAAAAAGCATCCAATTATTTGTTTCAGCTCAGGTCATGATCTCAGGGTTGTGAAATCAAGTCCTGTATCAGGACTCTGTGCTGTGTGGAGAGTCTCCTTGAGATTCTCTCCTCTCCACCCTCTGCTCCCCTGACTTGTGCTCTCTTACACAAATATAAATACATCTTTAAGGATGCCTGGGTGGCTCAGCCGTTGAGCATCTGCCTTTGGCTTAGGTCATGGTCCCAGGGTCCCAGGATCGAGTCAGCATCAGGCTCCCCAGAGGAAGCCTGTTTCTCTCCCTGCCTATGTCTCTGCCTCTCTCTGTGTCTCTCATGAATAAATTAATACAATCTTAAAAAAAAAAAAGATTTTGGGATGCCTGGGTGGCTTAGCGGTTAAGCGTCTGCCTTCAGCCCAGGGCGTGATCCTGGAGACCAGGGACTGAGTCCCACATCGGGCTCCCTGCATGGAGCCTGCTTCTCCCTCTGCCTGTGTCTCTGCC
Organism: Canis lupus familiaris; assembly: GCF_011100685.1. Taxonomy (NCBI): domain Eukaryota; kingdom Metazoa; phylum Chordata; class Mammalia; order Carnivora; family Canidae; genus Canis; species Canis lupus. The sequence goes on from NC_049224.1 coordinate 26,722,567, forward strand.
TCTCTCTCTCTCATGAATAAATAAAAATATATATAAAAAACATTTTATTATTTATTCATGAGAGATGCAGAGAGGCAGAGACGGGAGAAGCAGGCTCCCTGCAGGGAGCCCAATATGGGAGTCGATCCCAGGACCCCAGGATCACACCCTGAGCTGAAGACAGACACTCAACAACTGAGCCACCTAGGAGTCCCTAAATAAAGTCTTTTAAAAAAACCTCACATCTTAAAAAAAAAAAATTAAACCTGGAAAACTTTAAAAATATTCTTTTTAAAAAAATTTTTTAAAGATTTTATTTATTCATGAGAGACACAGAGAGAGAGGCAGAGACATAGGCAGAGGGAGAAGCAGGCTCCCCACAGGGAGCCCGATGTGGGACTGGATCCCAGGACCCTAGGATCACGCCCTGAGCCAAAGGCAGATGTTCAACCGCTGAGCCACTCGGCATCCCAAAATATTAATTCTTTTAAAAAAACAACAAACCGGCAGCCCTGGTGGCACAGCGGTTTAGCGCCGCCTGCAGCCCGGGGTGTGATCCTGGAGACCCGGGATCAAGTCCCACATCGGGCTTCCTGCATGGAGCCTGCTTCTCCCTCTGCCTGTGTCTCTGCCTCTCTCGCTCTCTCTGAATGAATAAATAAATAAATCTTAAAAAACAACAACAACAACAAACCAAAATAAATAAATAAGAAACCCATTACATGTTTGGCATAAATATTTTATGAAAAGCATATTATCCAAAATATATTTAGTGAAAAAAGTGGTATTGGTTTTTGTTTTTGCAAATCTCTTCATGTTTGGCTTAATAGAAAACAGCTGGATTCTCCTGTTTTTGTATTCAATCTGTAGTTAATATGTTAAGTTGAAGCATATGAAGAAAATATGGCTTCACATAGACATGTAATTAGAAAAGGAAGAAATAGCTTAATAGAGTTTTCACATAATTGTGGACAGTCTTCTTTGATACTATACTCAAATTTGGGTAATTAGCCAAAAGGCCAAGAAACAGTAAGTGGTAGTTGCTTTAAAGGTTAGCTGTAATGTGGAATCTGAAACCACATCAATGAATTTTCATATTCTGTTACACTAAATTTCACTGTCTGTCCTGCAATTTGAATAGGTTCCTTACTCATGCATGGTTTTATAACATCAGCACTAGTTATTTGGAAAATGATGACTCTGTAAGTTGTGCAGATCTTCTTAATGTTGGCACATTTTATTATATTAAAAATAACATTTACTAATATTACCATTGATAATCAGAAAAAAGTCCTTAAGCATTGGGAATTGTCTCAGGCTCACAATGATTGATTCAAGTTCATGTCAAATTCTAATTTTTCATTATAAAAGCTCAGATTCTGTCACTGGCAACAGTTATTGTCAGTTGTTTTCCTTGAAGTGAGAAACTTGGATTGTTCATTTTTGAGAAAATATTTGCCAAATACTCAAGACTGAATAACTAATCTGTCAGTTGTTCTTTCAAGTAAATATTTTCTCCATGAAAAAAATGACTAGTTTTGTTTGCAACAAGTGCTTTTCTTTAGGACAACTACTAAATTACAGTATGTAGAACTATTGTGTGTTTACCTCCCATTTCATCATACAGAATATTAAAGAGTCGAGATGTAGTTAGCTTTTGTAAAAGATTTTATTTTTAAGTAATCTCTACATCCAACATGGGGCTTGAACTTACAACCCCCAAGACATGCTCTAACTGAGCCGGCCAGGTGCCCCAAGATCTTAATATTAACTCAACAATGTTAATCTTGACTCAGCACCAAAAATTAACAATTTTTGCGAACTCAGTGATGATACTTCTGAGTCTTTTTTTTCTTTTTAATGTGATTGTATGGCAGTGAAGAATATGATTGCTAGTTGATGCCATGAACTTGATTTATACTAAGACATCAACAATTTAACTTACCATTGTTTTTCCAACATCAGTGTAAATATCACCATGAGACAGGTAAATGCTGTTATTTGTGAATAATAACAATTTCACAAATGGTTCTGACCTCATGTATCTCCTAAAAGCATCTCAAGGGAAATGAGGGGCTTGTGACCACTGTAAGAACAACTGGTCTAAAAAATTATTGAGGTTTTGTGTCATCCATCCATCCATCCATCCATCCATCCATCCATCCATCCATCCATCCCAACATTTGTTAAGGGCCTATGCTGACCAGACATCCCATAAAAACGAATAGTTTCTTCCTCTAAAACAACACAGATGGAATGCCTGGGTGCTCAGCAGTTGAGCATCTGCCTTCATTTCAGGGCATGATCCTGGGTCTAGGGATCGAGTCCCACATCAGGCTCCCTGCATGGAGCCTGCTTCTCCCTATGTCTATGTCTCTGCCTCTCTCTCTGTCTCTCATGAAAAAATAAATGAAATCTTTTTTAAAAAAATAAGTAAATAAAACAACACAGCTGAGAACAAAACACAAACCTGTAAAATAACTATACTGTAGCAGAAGAGGTGCCTCTGGAGACAGCCCACACTTGGGGAAGTCACAAAAGACTCTTTAAGGGCTTGAGCTCAACAGGCTCTGTGAAAAGGTCACATCTTTCTACTTTAATGCAGAATTTTTGATTAGCTCTTGAATTCACAAAGTAGCAACAGACTCTATAGTAGTTCAGTTACATTTTTTGAACTTTTACTATATTCTTTCATCCCAAGGAAAGGATAAAGAAGAAAGAGGCAATGACCAGCTTTAATGAACATTCTGTAGCAGCAAGCAAACCCAGAAGAGCTCAGGCACCAGATTTGTTAGACTGGTCCCTTTCTTGGGCAGAAACATAGAAACAAGAACCTCCCTAAAGGGTAGGAGGCTGAGTGAGCCCCTTTCAAACCCTGCCTGTTTTCTGTCTTCACTAATAGTGGGACTATGGATATCATTTACAATTATGGAATAATTAAAATATGTAATGGGATGTCTGGGTGGCCTTTGGCCCAGGGCGTGATCCCGGAGTCCTGGGATTGAGTCCAGGTCGTGCTCCCTATGGGGGGCCTGCTTCTCCTTCTGCCTGTGTCTCTGCCTCCCATTCTGTGTCTCTCATGAATAAATAAAATCTTAAAAAAATAAATAAAATATGTAGTAAAGTAGCAATTACTTGGTGTGGGATCTTAATGAAATTGGTTAAATAAAAAAGAGCATCCTTCCTAAAGTTAGAGTAGGAGGTAAGTGAGTTAAGGGGCTAGCAGATGGGGTTTTCAGTTTTCTTTCCAAGCTGGTATAGAGGAACATCAACAAATCACTGAGAAACAGAGCCACACTTGGCCTCTCCTATCATGTTTGGGTTAATAGCAGCACCTGACCCTCTGGTACCCAAATGGAAAATACATATGTGAGATTTTTCCCTCTGTCCCATATGCCTCATTCCACCAGTTTAAAGACTCTTATGAGTTTTTCCTTCATAGCCTCTTTCCTCTGGCTCTTAAGCATTTCCATGCCCTTTTGCTACCACCGTACTTCAGGGCTTCATCTCTTTTCAATTTTTTCACTTTTCACAAGAATTCCAGATCTCCTTTCTCATGTCATTGCAAACAATTTCTAACAATCAAAACTGAGAATAAGGCTCCCCTACTTAAAATGGTGCAATGATTCCTATGACCTACTAGAAAAGCAGCAAACTCCTTGGTTCAGAAAATGAGTCTGGCCCCTGCAGAAGTGCCCGGCCTCATAGTATGGCGTCTCCACATACTTTTTGAACAGGTCAGGCCAGTCCGTTTCCTACTTAGAGTTCCTTTGTGCACGTGCCTCTGTCTGAAAAGAGGCCCTTGCCCCTCTTTTAGTCTACCTGGTGAATCTTACTCATCATTCAAGACTCAATGTTAAGTGTTTTCTCTCAATTTGAATGAAATGCTGCCTGTGCCTCAACCTGGTGTTCAGTTACATCACAGGAATTATGGCAAACATCCAACTCATCATTCACAGGTCTCTCTCCTCCACCTAGATTGAAGATCCTTGAGGTAGAAATTATTTCTTAATTATTTGAGCATCTTCAGCACATCAGACATCAATTTAATGCCTGAATCCTTTCCCTCCCCACAGCACTCCCCAGTGAGCCCTGCAGACACAAATGAGTAGACAAATTCTGGTCCCTGGATGGTAGGTACAAGGAAGAGAGAAGCAATCACAGTCATGGATAAAAGAATGACATGGATGTGGAACACTAGACACTAGAACAAAGGCTCTGAGCTCCTGCTACTGAGGTCCCAAGAACTAGATCCTGCCCCATTTCTTCCAAGACCTGGTTATCAGATCTTCATTCGTCATACTCCCATTTTCTAGATAAAAAAAGTTCTTTAGTACTACTATCTTCATCTTTCTATCATTCAGCTATTGTCCTTGCATTGATTCATGAATTTATAAGCGGATTGTAGGCTCTTAAATCTTAAATTTCAAGGTGAGAGATAGGGCATTTTTCTATATATTCACTACGTATGGGATCCCTGGGTGGCGCAGCGGTTTGGCGCCTGCCTTTGGCCCAGGGCACGATCCTGGAGACCCGGGATCGAATCCCACATCAGGCTCCTGGTGCATGGAGCCTGCTTCTCCCTCTGCCTGTGTCTCTGCCTCTCTCTCTCTCTCTGTGACTATCATAAATAAATAAAAAATAAAAAAATAAAAATAAATTATTCACTACGTATTTAATTCTTATTACAAGGAAAAAAAAATCTAAGACCCTAGCTCCAAAAAATAAGCAAATAACCAAACTGTTCTGAATAACTTTTAACAATTTCCCACTTGATAAATGAGTACATATCTGACTAAGTAGCAATTACAACAATTTTACAGGGCCATAAACTACTGCACTTTTTAAAGCTGATTTTTTGAACACTTGGATCTCATACCGAAGTCTGTTGTAGGACCAGGGTGGCTCTGCCAGGCTTGGGAAATAGCCCTCGGATGCTATGAGTTCTCAACACCAATACATTAGACTTGAGAACCTGGAGGAGAAAAATAGGTCACACTTATTTTGTGTCTGGGAACTTCTTCCCAAATATTTTCCTATGTATACAAATGCACGTAAAGACATTCAATTTCAAACAATATGATACCATGGGGCACCTGGGTGGCTCAGCGGTTGAGCGTCTGCTTTTCAGCTCAGGAAGTGATCCTAGAGTCCTGGGATTGAGTCCTGCATCGGTCTCCCTGCATGGAACCTGCTTCTCTGCCTGTGTCTCTGCCTCTCTCTGTGTCTCTCATGAATAAATAAATAAAATCTTAAAAATATATATATATACCAGACACCTGTTTTGCCACCTGCAATATAACATCTTTCCGTATCAGTAATGTAGATTCTCAGTGTTTCTATAGTATTGTATTGCATTCTTACACATTAAGGCCTTTATATCATTATTTACTAACCAAGTTATGAAGTGTCTGTCCTTTTGCCTATTTTTGATTAGGTTGTTTAGCTTTTTAAAAATCAGTTTATGAGTTCTCCATAGATTCTAAGTATGAGCCCTTTGTCAAATATATGTTAATGGTCTTTTGATGAGAAGTCTTAAATTTTGATAAAGCCCATTAATCAAATTTTTTTATTTTTATTTATTATTTTTTTAATCAATTTTTTAAATAATTAGTATGGTGTTAATAAATCATTGTCAGGGCACCTGGGCAGCTCAGTTGGTGAAGTGTTGGACTCCTGATTTTGGTTCAGGTCATGATCCCAAGGTTGTGGGATTGAGCTCTGGGTTAGGCTCCACTCTGGATGTGGAACCTGCTTACCTGCTTAAGAGTCTCCCTTTCTGGGGATCCCTGGGTGGCTTAGCGGTTGAACATCTGCCTTAGGCTCAGGGCATGATTCCAGAGTCCCAGGATGGAGTCCTGCGTCAGGCTCCCTGCATGGAGCCTGCTTCTCCCTCTGCCTATGTCTCTGCCTCTCTCTCTCGCTCTCTCTGTGTGACTATCATAAATAAATAAAAATTAAAAATAAATAAATAAATGCTTTAGTTTTAGCTTTCACATTTGGGCCTAAGATATAACTCAAATTATTTGCATATGGTATGAAGTAGGGATCACTTATTCTTTTCCATGTGGCTGTCCATTAAAAATTTTTTAGTTTTTAAAATTCATTTCCATTCTTTTCCACCTGTTTTTTTTTTTTTTTTTTTTTAAAGATTTTGTTTATTCATGAAAGACACAGAAGAGAGGCAGAGACACAGGCAGAGGGAGAAGCAGGCTCCATGCAGGGAGCCTGATTCGGGACTCGATTCCAGGACTCCAGGATCACGCCCTGGTCCAGACAGACGCTCAACCGCTGAGCCACCCAGGGATCCCCCAAAATTTACATTTCAATAGAATACATTTCATAATTTCCTTATCTATTTTTTGTTCCCAAAGATGACTTAAAAATACACCTTTAAATCTTAACCTAGGGGAACCTGGGTGGTTCAGTGGGTTAAGCATCTGCCTTCAGCTCAGGTCATGATCCCAGGGTCCTGGGATCTAGCCCTGCCCTGCAGCTCCCTGCTCCATGGGGAGCCTGCTTCCCTCTCTCCTCCCTACCCATGTTCTCTCTTACTATTTCTGTCTCTCAGGTAAATAAATAAAATCTTTTAAAAAATCTTTTTTTTTTTTAAGATTTATTTATTTACTCATGAGAGACACAGACTGAGAGAGAGGCAGAGACATAGGTGGAGGGAGAAGCAGGCTCCTTGCAGGGAGCCTGATGCGGAACTCCATTCCCTGATCCTGGAACTCCATTCCCTGATCCCGGGATTACGACCTGAGCCAAAGGCAGGCACCCAACCGCTGAGCTACCCAGGTATCCCTTAAAAAAAAAATCTTAACCTAAGTCATAATCAGCTAATAAATTCCTCAATACAAAGGCATTTTTAAGACTTAAGACTAATATATTTAAAATATTATCAAGGGTCATAGGGTATGTGAGTGGCTCATGTGGTAAAGCATCTGACTCTTGACTTAGGCTCAAGTCATGATTTCACAGCCATTATTAGATCAAGCCCCAGACTCAATATGTAGCCTGCTTAAGATTCTCTCTCCCTTTCTAAAATAGAAATAAATAATAAATAAATAAATAAAAAAATAAATAAATAAATAAATAAATAAATAAAATAAACATCAAAATAAAAAATATATATTACCAACGGTCAGATAATCAAGTAGCAAGAATAATCTTCTGGACAAATGACTTTTATTAAATGCAATTAAATGCATTTATATTTATTAAAATGCAGTTCATTTTTAAATTCAACTCTTGAGTTGTCTCGATGGCTCAGTTGGTTAAGCAGCTGCCTTGCTTGGGCTCATGTCTTGATCCTGGGGTCCTGGGATCGAACCATGAACAAGCTCCCTGCTCAGGTGGGAATCTGCTTCTCCCTCTGCCCCTCCTCCTGTTCATGCCCTTTCAAATTAAAAGAAAAATCCAAAAACAAATTCAACTCTCTCTATAAAAGTAAAACGTAGTCATTTTAGAAAATTTATAAACATTAATTTTACTGAAATATTAAAGAGTTATTCTTTGTTGCTATTATTAAAATTTTATGATTATAACATTGCATCTTTTGCTTCTGGTAAACAACCATAGAAAGTGAAGTTCATTTGACAAATAGCACTGCATCTAGTTGTAGTTAAAATTTAAAGTGGAAATACAGTGGACTTCCTTAAATATTTATACATCTACAATGTCTGATGTTATACCCCTTACTATTATCTATAATGGTTATGATCCCATAAGTCAGAAGGGAATTGTCTGTTGAGTACTTGCTATGTGTTGAGTATGAGCTAGATGCCTTTATTCCATAAATCTCAATCTTCATAATAACTGTACAAGAGAATCCTCATTTTCCCTCCATTTTACAGATGAGGAAACCAAGACGCAATGAGGTTAAATATTCCCTAAAATCTACAGCTAGGAAGGGACTGAAATGGGGCTGTAAGGGAAGTCTGTCTGAATTCAAAATCCAAGTTCTTTTCTCTATATACTATTATTTTCCAGGAGAAAACAGTTGACAGACCAAGCAAATTACATATTTTAGGACATTCACTGGTAAGTTTCTTTTCAATAAATGAAAGAAGTACATGTTTTTCTGAATACCTTGCTCAAGACTATGCCACCCAGTGTAAAGGAGTTAAGAATGTTCCCTTACTATAAAGGACTTTATATAACCTAGCTGAGCAGATAAACTAACATGTATGACATAATCAGTGGACAATATTAAATAGTTAAAATTAACTGTTAAAGTAAGACCTGGAGACCATAGATGTTATAGGCATTTTTGAAATGCTGACAGAGCTGAAGTTCACACAGGTGACTTTTAGAGTGGGCTACATTATGAAGGATCTTGAAAGAGTAAAATTTAATGAAGTGGCATTTAAGAGACCCCTGCAGCTTTCTGATTTGGCAAGAGGTGCTTACAAAAGTTTTCTTCAGCAGAAATACTCATGGCATCTCTGAGTAGAATGTGAACAATGAAGTCATGAAGAACTTTTTAAAATTCTAGCAGTAAAATAAGGGCCTGAACTATGGTGGTGTGAGAATTTTGAAAACCAAATGATACATAACTAGGATTAAAATTCTGATCTCCAGTAATATTGTACTTACTATAGATAAAATATAGTGATTGAAACAAGGAATATAAAAAACTTAAATAGTTGTCAGCATGTTCCCAACAATACGGAAATTCTAGATCCATCAAATTTAATCTATATTATTTTCAATAAATGGATTTTATTCTGTTATGAGAAATCTGGTCACCTCTGTGAAAGTTAAAACATTTTTAAAGTCCTCTTACTCTTCCTTAGTCTCTGAAATAACCAGTTCTCCAGGACAAAAGAAAGAGGGTGCCATAGTTTTGTGGAATCTCCGTAATGTGATTATATGTTATTGACATATAAACTCTTCAATTATCTTCAGTATATCAAAATTACATTTTATAAAGGGGTTTAAAGCATAATTTTCCTAAATTATTATTAGACCAGGCGCACTGAAATCTTCACTTTCCAAATCTTTTAAGTATATACAGTATCATAAGGACATAGGCCTAATAAAGTAAGCATGTCTTTAGAGTAGATGAATTATAGCATAAATCAATCATCACAATTTACATGGTAATTAATTCAGACCAAAGCAGAAGATTATGAAACCAAAACATGAAATGATTTAGAAGAATCTTCTTAGAGATTAACTTTGACTCCAATGGCTTGTTTAAATTCATGGTTTTGTGGTTCCAAGATGTCATAGAAAACTTGTTTCTTGTCAAAAAAGTCTCTAATGCAAAGTAAATCTTCGGTGGAATAGTTATCATTTTTTCCAGTCCAAATAGTCATGCTATACCTGCATTAAAATAAAAAAAGAATTTTACTTATTTATTTTTAAATTAAATTTAATTTTTTAAAAAATATTTTATTTATTTATTCATGAGAGACACAGAGAGAGAGAGAGAAAGAGAGGCAGAGACACAGGCAGAGGGAGAAGCAGGCTCCATGCAGGGAGCCTGATGTGGAACTCGATCCCGGGTCTCTAGGATCAGGCCCTGGGCTGAAGGCGGCGCTAAACAGCTTGAGCCTGCCCAAAACAGAATTTTATAGTGAAAAGTAAAAGATAAGAAACAACGATGAGGATTTCCAACAAGCCTAAAAATAGTTACTTTCATTTATCTTTAATCCAAATTTACACAAACAATTAATTAGCAGTGCTGGAACATACAGTTCCTGTTTCATTCCTTCATGAACATCAAAAGGACTAGAGAGAAAAACAATTCACATTGCCTTTATCTAAATTAGGTAACTGCTATATCTGAGTTATAGGAATGTGAAATGGCTTTGGAAACCTACACTGGTTAACAGTGAAAATGAGCCAAATTTTGGACAAAAAAACTGAAAAGATTGTATTGCTGATCAAGGAATCTGTTCCCTACACAAAACCTACCACTCTAACTTGGTTTTTTTCCAGTAGGCTGGATATAGTCAGAAGCATGACTGCAAGGGACTATAAAGAGACATAAATGTCACCGACATTACCAACATTCATATTCACTTGTAAGTGGCCCCACTCTCCCTTTTGGGGGAGCTTGTAGAAGATATAAGAACACCAAGAGATGTCACTAAGGATGCCAAATAATAAATTTAGATCCATCTCTGGGCGTTAAAAATACATTAATAATATATGCATATTTATTATGGATGTTAAGAATATACTCAGAATTTTAATGTTATTTAAATTGTATATTTTTGTTTCTTCTAGTAGACATTACTTCTATTACAATATTCCTATTGCATCAGAGTCTAAGAAAATGCAATGCTGCTAAGTAGTTTCATACTTATTTTCCCCTTAAACATGTCAGAATCCAGGAAACTTGAAAAAATCTCCAAAACACTTCTACTACTACTAAGAAATAGTCTATCTTAACCAAGGTGTTCTCACTATGTTAGACACATTCTTGTCCTTATGGATGGTGACATTATTCTGGAAATGTAACAGAGAAAAGTACTTTGAATTTTATTCTACAGCAGCATTGTGTGGCAAATCAAAAAGAAATTTTAAGCTACAGGCGAGGACACATACACACAAATGAGAATTACTTTAAGATCCATATTTTTACAGCTTACCAAGACCTAATCAGAAAGAATTTAAAAATCTGGATAGATCAATTACTAGCAAAGAAACTGAATCAGTAATTAAAAATCTCCCAATGAAGAAAAGCACAGAAACAGATGGTTTCACTGGTGAATTTTCCAAATATTTAAAGAATTAACACCAATTCTTCTCCAACTCTTCCAAATAACTGAAGAGCAGGAAACAATCCCAAATTTATTTTATAAACCAGCATTATCCTGATACCAAAACCAGAAAAGGACACTACTAGTAAAGAAAACTGTAAGTCAATATTCCTGATGAATACAGATGCAAATATTCTCAGTAAAATACTACCAAACAGGGCACCTGGGTGGCTCAGTGGTTGAACATCTATCTGCCTTTAGCTCAGGGTGTAATCCTGGAGTCCTGGGATTGAGTCCTGCATCAGGCTCCCCACAGGAAGCCTGCTTTTCCCTCTGCCTATGTCTTTGCCTCTCATGAATAAATAAAATCTTGAAAAAAAAAAAAAAAACAACCACCAAACCAATTCTGCAGCACAATAAAATAATCATTCACCATGATCAAATGGAATTTATTCCTGTGTTGCAAGGATAGTTCAACACACACAAATCACTGTTATACATCACATTTAATAGAATGAAAGAAAAGAATATGATCATTTCAGTAGGTGCAGAAAAAGCATTTGACAAAATTCAACATCCATTCATGATAAAAACTCAATAAATCAGGCTCAGAAGAAATACATCTCAATATATCAAAGAAGACATAAATAAATGAAAAAGTATCCTGTCTTCACATATTGGAAGAATTATTATTATTAAAATGTCAGTATTACCAAAATATTCAATGAAATCCCTATCAAGATTCCAATTGCATTTTTTTACAGAATACAAAAAAAGACTTTCCTAGAACTTATATGGAACCACAGAAGACCCTGAATATACAAAGAAATCTTGGTAAAGAAGAACAAAGCAGGAGGCATCATACTTCTGACTTCGAATAATACTGTATGACAATACAGTGTGGTAGTGGCATAAAAACAGACAAATAGACCAAGAGAAAAGAATCAATAGCCAAAAAATAAACCCAAGCATATATGGTCAACTAATATTTGACAAGGGAGCCAAGATTACTCAATGAAGAAAAAAGTCTCTATGCCCAGCACAAAGTCCAACACAGGGCTCGATCTCACAACCCTGGGATCTTGACATGAGCCAAAATCAAGAGTTGGAGGCTTAAATAACTGAGCCAACCACGCTCCTCCTGGTTGAATCTTTATACAAAATCTATGTACAAAATGTTATCTTCAAATACAGGCATTTTGATTTCTTTCTTTCTAATTCTTATACTTTTTCTTGCCTGACTACTGCAGCTAGGACTTTCAGTACTATGTTAAATAAGAGTGGTGAGAGTTAGCACCCTAGTTTTGATCTTAGAGGAAAAGTTTTCATCCCATCTTCATGAAGTATGGTGTTGGATGTAGACTTGTCATATTAAAAAACAAAAAATTTGAAGAAAGTGTAATTTTCTTTTTTTTTTTTTAAAGATTGTATTTATTTATTCATTCATGAGAGAGAGAGAGAGAGAGAGACAGAGAGAGAGAGAGACAGAGAGAGAGGCACAGACAGGTAGAGGGAGAAGCAGGCTCCCTGCAGGGAGCCTAACATGGGACTCCCCCGGTCTCCAGGATCAGGCCCCGGGCCAAAGGTGGTGCTAAACCCCTGGGCCACCTCAGCTACCCACAAAGTGTAATTTTCAAGTGAGAAGGTTTAAAAGAGTAAATGACTTCATAGGGAGTAGACAGAGAAAATTGAGGCCGTAATAATAAAAGAAATGGGAGGTAGAAACTTCCTATTTGAACATGGCAGCCAGAAGTCAGCCGTGCCTCCTTTTCCTCCTAGGAATTACCCAAAGGCAGCAAAAAGGGCAAAAGACTGAAGAGAGAGACTCCATCTTGAATGAAATTAAGAACTGAAACTACAGGGATCCCTGGGTGGCGCAGCGGTTTGGCGCCTGCCTTTGGCCCAGGGCGCGATCCTGGAGACCCGGGATCGAATCCCACATCGGGCTCCTGGTGCATGGAGCCTGCTTCTCCCTCTGCCTGTGTCTCTGCCTCTCTCTCTCTCTCTGTATGTGACTATCATAAATAAATAAATAAAATTAAAAAAAAAAAAAAAGAACTGAAACTACAAATTATAAAACAAGTGAAAGGTTTCCAACAGCAACAGAGGTTAAGGCCACCTGGGTAAAAAAGTGAAGAAAATTTGCCCATACATGAAGATGACAAGAGAGCCTACCAAAGACACTTCTACATGAGGGGCACATTCCACCTCAATACTTTGCAACAGTGGGAATGTCATCCCTGAGCTACAAGTGGAAGCTTTCTTGAATTAGGTTTGGCCCCAGGAAGCCATGAAGATAAGGAAAGGCTTAGCACAGAAAAACCACAGTTGTGGGTATCAGGCTATTCCTATGGAAACTTAAAATTTTAAATTTAAGCAACAGATAAAGGATTTTACTTAGAGATACTGCAGTGCCTATATTCATTGACTGGGAAAAGTTAAAGGCTACATAAACTCACATATAAGACTCTAGGTCATAAGGAGCATAGTCTTGGTCCCTCTCCAACATGCACTTTTAGCAAGTAGCTTGTCCAGAAAAAAAGACTTTCTTTCAAGTGCAATAATAAAAACTGGCAGAGGTTTTATACAACAGAGTACAAAAAAACGAAAGGATAAATAAATGGCAGATGGAGAAATAAAAACTCCATCTTTAAAAATCTATCAGATAGTGGAAATATATGTAAAACTTAAAGAATGCCACAAGGCGGGAAGCCCGGGTGAGCGGTTTAGAGCCGCCTTCAGCCCAGGGCATGATCCTGGGATTGAGTCCCACATCAGGATCCCTGCATGGAGCCTGCTTCTCCCTCTGCCTGTGTCTCTGTCCTCTCTCTATCTCTCATGAATAAATAAATAAATCTTAAAAAAAAAAAAAAAAGCCACAAGGCAGATGAAAGCCATGACCGAAATTTTTTATATGATGCAATTGCTTCTTTGAAGAAAGAGCACAAAGCAGAGGTATGAGCTCAAGGGAAGAGGATACAAGACAATATAAAAGAGATGATGAAACACTAACTGGCAGATTTTAGGAAATAAATAAAAAAGAAAAAGAATAAAGAAATAAAGTGAAATCTGAAGAATTACAAGGAAAAACAGACACTGTTGTAAATACTGTAAGGGATGGGATGCCTGGGTGGCTCGGTGATTGGGCATCTGCTTTGGGCTCAGGGCATGATCTTTGAGTAGTGATCCTTAGGTTCCGCACTGAGTTGCGGGAGAGGGGGATGACTGCTTCTCCCTTTGCCTATCTAGGTCTCTGTATTTCTCATGAATAGATACAATCTTAAAAAAATTTTTTTAAGAGACATAGAATGCAGATTATAAAATCAAAAAAAAAATTACATGCAAATAAATAGAAAGACTAAAGAGAAAAAATATATACCAAAGATAGGCAATGGAGATCTAAATATTCATAGCTGTAATCCCAGAAAGTTAAAAGATAGTTTACAAATAAAATAGAACAAGTATTTTAAAATATAATTCACAGAAACATTCTGGAAAAGAACATTTGAATCTATATACCTGATGACAACCCTTTCTACATTAAGTTATCCCCCTCAATAGCCCCCTGCCAAATCAAGACACTTATAAGGGGAAAAACAAAAATCAGGCTGGCTTCATGCTTTCCTACACCAACACTCAGTAGAAAGCAGAGGAGCTTGTTTTTAAGATTTTACTGATTTATTTGAGAGAGAGCATGTAAGCAAGAGTGAGGGTGGGGAATGAACGGAGGGAGAAGCAGACTCCAGTGAGCTCAATCCCAATTGAGAGGCCCTCCAAAAGAACTTTCAAATGCTAAAGAGGACTTAACAAAATGCCAGAGGCCTCGTCACTGTCAACTTCAGGTTGCTTCTCCTAGCAAGGCATTAACATTAAGACAGTTGGGAGCTTCCAAGGAAGAACTTTATACTCTGCCTGTCTCAAGTATTTGTCAATGGGCTGCTGATATAAGGACATTTAATTTTATCTACATTTCCTTCTGAAAGTTAGGTTATTGATAAGAATGTTTTTTTCTTGTAAATTAAGATATTTGTAAACTAAGGGAGACTCATTGTCTTAGAGGACTACAATCTCTATAAATTAACCATTTGTTTTTCCTTCCCTTAGGGCAGCCAGGAGTACCTAAGGAAGGTCACAAATATCCCACCAGGGAGTGGGGGGGCGGGGAGGTGACGGTGCTTGTCAGCCTGTGCTTTGTCCTCAACTAGCCTTCTGCTCCCCCATCACTACCAACTGAAACTCAGGTGTAGCCAATCTGACCAGATGGATGAAGGCAGTATCCTAAGGAAAGCAGAGCATGAAAATAGGATGGTCTGGGTCCTTGACATGTAGAGGCACCAAATCAGCCTTGAATTATTTATGCTTTGCCAGGTAGGTGAGAGCGAACTAGACTTGTTTAAGCTATTGTTAATTTATGTTTCTATTATTTATGTTTCTATTATAAGCTATTGTTAATTTATGTTTCTATTATAACAAACTATATCCTAATACAATACATGAACTCCTACAAATATCTATATATTGGGATGCCTGGGTGGCTCACCAGTTGAGAGTCTACCTTCGGCCTGGGGTGTGATCCTGGGGTCCTGGGATCAAGTCCCACATCGGGCTCCCTGCAGGGAGCCTGCTTCTCCCTCTGCCTGTGTCTCTGCCTCTCTCTCTGTGTCTCTCATGAATAAATAAAATCTTAAAAAAAAAAAAAAAAATCCCAGAACAGATAAAAAGGAGGAATGGTCCCTAGCTCTTTTAAAGACATGTACATGATATTTATACCTAAAACTGAGAAAGAAAAGAAACCTACAGATCTCACTTCCAAATGCAAAAATCCTAATTAAAACTTAGCAATACAATTTGGCAATATATTAAAAGAATGATATATCATGGTCAAGTGGGGTTAATCCTGGAAATGTGAAGATAATACAATATTATGAAATATTAACTATTTTATTAATAGATATTGGAAAAAACATTATTTTCACAAACACTGAAAAGGTATTTAGTAAAAATTCAATATCCATAGGAATGTGAATACTTCTTTAATGTGTATCTGCTTCCCTTACTCTCTTCAATATAGTGAATTACAAAACTGAGTTTTTTTCTGGATGATCTGAGAAAATTCTTTATTAGAATTCTTTACATCTGTCTGATGTATGTATCAAGAGTAGTTTTACCAAAATCTTTACATTTTCATGTGTTCAAATGTATCAAACTTTCTTCTTTTTAAGGAAAGAGCATGTATGTGTGCCCAAATATGAGGGGGGCTACAGAATGGGGAGGGAGAGAGAGAGAGAGAAAATCTTAAGCAGGCTCCACACTCAGCATCACAGAGTCTGAGGCTAGACTCAATCTCTCAATCCTGAGTTCATGACTTGAGCAGAAATCAAGAGTAGGATGCTTAAAAGACTGAGCTGAAGAAAAAAAAAAAAAAAAAAAGACTGAGCTGCCCAGTCACACCTCAAACTTCCCTTTTATAAAAGTGGTGAGAGAAAAACTCTCTAAAGGCCTGATATACAAAGGAAGCCATTTTAGGATTCCTTCTAAGTCAGCTTGGCTGTACATAAACTTTGTTCAAATCAAAAGCCTGATTTACGGCCTGCCACACATGCATTGTACATCTGGAAGAGCCTAAAGGAAAACCACCTTTTCCTTGAGATATTGGATCAATGCTCCTGCTCCCTGCATTCCCTGATTTTAAAAGTCATGATTCCTGCCTATATGCTAATCTATAATCTTTTGAGCTTTTACAAGATGTAAAAAAAAGTATACAAACCTATAAACCCATTAATTCTCTGGAACACTTTCTTCCCTGTGAAGACTGTGTGTTTCCCAGGCAGCTGTCTTGAGATAAAGTAAAACAAATTTTTCTTTTTTTAATATTAGAGTTATTTTTCTGGTAACTTTGCTTCGACGATAGCTTCCAGATTTTGTGCCTAAGAAAGGTCTTCTCCCAGGCAGCCTGGGTGGCTCAGCGGTTTAACGGTTTAGCGCTGACTTCAGCCCAAGGCGTGATCCTGGAGACCGGGAATCGAGAGTCCCACGTCAGGTTCCCTGTGTGGAGCCTGCTTCTCCCTCTGCCTGTGCCTCTGCCTCTCTCTCTCCCTCCCTCTCTTCCTCTGTGTCTCTCGTGAATAAATAAATACGATCTTAAAAAAACACAAAAAAACACTTCCTTGATGGAAGGACATTAAAAAAAAAAAAAAAAAGGGATCCCTGGGTGGCGCAGCGGTTTGGCGCCTGCCTTTGGCCCAGGGCGCGATCCTGGAGACCCGGGATCGAATCCCACATCGGGCTCCCGGTGCATGGAGCCTGCTTCTCCCTCTGCCTGTGTCTCTGCGCCTCTCTCTCTCTCTGTGACTATCATAAATAAATAAAAATTAAAAATAAAAAATAAAAAAAAAAATAATAAAAAAAAAAAAAAAGAAAGAAAGGTCTTCTCCATTCTGAAACTATATAGTATCATGTTTTTTCTTTGTGTATTTAATGTTGGATTTTCAAGCCTTCATTCATCTGGAATTTATTTTGGAAGAAAGATTAAGGAAAACAGTTTTGTTTTTTCCACACACTTGGCCTGTTCTCTCACACCACACTAAACTTTTGCACCAATTATGTGAAATGTTAGCTTTTCCTAAACTAACATCCATGATAGATTTGGGTTTATTTCCGGATTTTCTCTGTTGTTCTACTGACTAGTATACTAAAAAGATAGTATCAAAATTGTTTCAATATCCACACCTTTGAAATATATTTTAATATCTAATAAGTGGTCCAACTAATTTTTATTACATACTAAAATAAAACTTCGGTGGAGCCTGGGTTGCTCAGTCCATTAAGCATCTGCCTTTGGCTCAGGTCATGATCGCAGGGCCCTGAAATTGAGCCCCACATCAAATCCCCTGCTCAGAGGGGAGCCTGCTTCTCCTTCCCTCCCTGACGCTCCCCCTGATTGTGCTCTTTTATGCTCTTTCTTTCAAATAAATAAATAAAATCTTTAAAAATAATAAAATTTCTATATGGAAAAAAAACTTCTGAAATTAGGATAGAATTCAAAAAGAAACTATTTTATCCACTTAAAACTTTTTGAGAATGTATAACATAATAGAAAAAGGGTATTTACTGTGCACCTACTGTGTTCAGACTTTTGTGAGGAATAGAAGATGTGATGTTATGTTTTTTTCTCTTTTCCTCTTTATTTTAAAGATTTTATTTATTCATGAGAGACACAGAGAGAGAGAGAGAGAGAGGAGAGAGAGAGAGAGAGAAGCAGACACAAGCAGAGGAAGAAGCAGGCTCCATGCAGGAAGCCCGATGTGGGACTTGATCCGGAGACTCCAGGATCACACCCTGGGCCAAAGGCAGGCTCTACACCGCTGAGCCACCCTGGTGTCCCAGATGTGATGTTATGTAAGCTGAGGTTGGTTTATCAGGAGTTTCATTCCAGTGAGGGAGCCTGTTCGCTTACACAATCAGTGCTCATTCTGTTGCCATCTTTTTCCCACACACATTGTCTTTACATAATCAATTTTCATCTTCTTTCTCTCACACATACTCACATGCATATGCTATTTTGTTAAACTTACACATACCTGTTTGATTTCTTTAACAGCCAAAGTAATTGAGAACAAGACTGCCTGACTAATGCTGCTCTGACAGGAAATGTTACAGGCTGATTTAACTCCTTACAAATATATTCCATTTCTTTCACCATTGTCCAACTATAACCTGAAATGAGAGAAATAAATTCAAATTTTCTAACTGGAATCCTAAAAATCAATTAAATAAAAAACTAAGTTAAATTACCTATAAGTAGGTAATTAATAGGTATTTTATAAAAATTTCCATTTGGATTCAGAGTGAATTACAATACCAGTTAATACATGAAAATATTTTTTTTAAGGATTTATTTATTTATGAGAGAGAGAGAGAGAGAGAAAGAGAGAGGCAGTGACACAGGCAGAGGAATAAGCGGGCTTCATGCCGGGAACCCCACACGGGACTTGATCCCGGGACTCAAGGATCGCGCCCTGGGCCAAAGGCAGGCACTAAACCGCTGAGCCACCCAGGGATCCCCACATGAAAATATTTTGAATAGAAAATACAGACAAAAAAATCAAGTCGAAAATCATGCCACAAGTGATCTAGAGCAAATTTGACAAAACACTAAAATATTAAAAAGGTTTTACTGATCTCTCGAGCACAAAAAAAAGCAAATTTTGACATTGTATTTATCTTAAAGATTCTAAGGATCTTCCCTTAGGTGTATTTGCCTCATTAATATTTTCTATAAACTTAGATTTTCCGGGGTGTCTGGTTGGCTCAGTTGGTTAAGTATCTGACTTCAACTCAGGTTATGATCTCAGGATTATGAGATTGAGCCCCTTGTCCGGCTCTGTGCTGGGCGTGGAGGCTGCTTAGGATTCTCTCTCTCCCTCTGCCTCTCCCCACCACTCTCATAAATAAATAAACAAACAAACAGCAATCTCTATCAAAAGCAGGCTGCAAAAAGTACTGGTCAATACAGGAATATTTTAAAGAAAGCCTATGTAAATAAGCTAGTTTAGCACCTAAACTCCTAATAATAAAAAAAGGGCAATGTTCTGCTTTCCTTGAAAATCTGAAAAACTGCATCTTTTTAATTAGAAAATAGGATTGCTAACAGTATATATATATATATATATATATATATATATATATAAACTATATTTACATGACTATAAAATTATAAAGTCTTTTCCATTTTTTTTCAAAGATTTTATTTATTTATTAATGAGACACAGAGAGAGAGAGAGGCAGAGGCATAGGCAGAGGGAGAAGCAGGCTCCACGCAGGGAACCCAATGTGGGACTCGATCCTGGGTCTCCAGGATCATTCCCTGAGCCAAAGGCAACACACTTAACCGCTGAGGCACACAGGTGTCCCTAAACTCTTCTAAATCTGTGAAATAAGGGGTGCCTGGATGGTTCAGTTGTTTGGGCATCTGACTCTTGATTTCCACTTGGGTTGTAATCTCAGGGTTATGAGATCTGGCTCTGTGCTCAGTGAGGAATCTGCTTGGGATTCTCTCCCTCCTTGTACCTTTGCCCCTCCTCATACTCACATGCACTCTTTCACTCTCTCTCTCTAAAATAAATAAATAAATATTAAAAAAAAAATCTATGAAATAAGAAGTAAGGAGGCATAAAGCACAGTAATGATAAGTGGCCAATGGAAGAAAAGTAGCATGGAAATACTTGATGTTATATCAAAATGACTTCAAAATCCAGATATGGTCTAATTCAGTTAAAGCCTGAGGTTGATCCAGAATTGTGACAAAAGGAGTTTAGAATCAGTAAAGAAGTTACTAAACTGTTTCTAGATTACCTTCTTTAAACACTTTGAATTATAAGCAATATTCTTTAATGAAACTATTAAAAATTAAAATGATTAAAAAATTAGAATTAAGTTAAAGCACACTATTTTTTTCTCTCAATCACATCAATTATTGGCCCATGGGGTTAGAACCTAAATGTTCTAGACTCTCCAGACAGCAGTTACTCTTATCTTATGTTGAACTAAAAGTTAACACCTAGGGACTCCTGGGTGGCTCAGTGGTTGAGTGTCTGCCTTCGGCTCATGGCATGATCTTGGGGTCCTGGGATCGAGTCACACACTGTGGGCTCCCTGCATGGAGCCTGCTTCTCCCTCTTCCTATGTCTCTGACTCTCTCTCTGTGTCTCTCATGAAGGAATGAATGAATGAATAACTAAATAAATAAATATACATATAAAAAAAAAGTTAACATCTATAAACAATAATTGCAGGGACACCTGGGTGGCTCAGTGGTTGAGTGCGTACCTTTGGCTCAGGGCATGATCCTGGAGTCCCAGGATCGAGTCCCATATTGGGCTTTCTGTATGGAACCTGCTTCTTCCTCTGCCTATGTCTCTGTCTCTCTGTGTGTCTCTCATGAATAAATAAATAAAATCTTAAAAAAAATAAAAAATAAAAACAATAATTGCAAATTAGTGAAAAATGAATTCCCTGAACGCAGAATAAAGACTAACATCTCTATAGGTTCTAAATGCCTTCTTAGTTTATTTTTACCATCTGGACAGGTGCCTCAGAGCATCTGATTGCTTATGAGCTGTTTACCTAGAAATCACTGCCCAGGGATGTATGAAGAAATAGAAAGATGAATCCAAATAACATAATCAATTTCAACCAGGAAAAAGAAGCTTAATGTCAGGTCCTCCTGAAGCAGGTGAGAGGAAAGAAGGGATCCAGCTTACAGGAGAGTCTCATGGCCTCCCATTCCTCTGTTCACCCAGAGAGGAAACTAACTATTTATGGAGCCCCTTCAACTTCTATGGAGTACAACTTGTGCTCTTCAACCACACTCCCCCTACTTATGGCCTCACTTCACTAGAGAATTTTTTATTACTACCTCTTTATCTTTTATCTGACATAGGAAGTTTGCTCCAAGGAAAGAAAAAAATAAAAGAGTACAGAATGTTTTGCAAGTTCAAAGAGACCAACTGGGATTTGTTTAGTTTGTACAGGCAGCTTTGGTTATTTAGACTGCAAATTTCCCATCGAAGCCTGTTGACACAACATCACCAACAAATGAAGTATCTATCTGAAATAAAAGAAAGAGGGACGCCTGGGTGGCTCAAACACTGAGTGTGTGCCTTTGGCTCAGGGTGTGATGCCGGGGTCCCGGGATCGAGTCCCACATTGGGCTCCTTGTGAGGAGCCTGCTTGTCCCTCTGCCTGTGTCTCTGCCTCTTTCTCTGTGTATCTCATGAATAAATAAAATCTTTTAAAAAAAAAAAGAAAGAAAAGAAAAGAGTCATAGAGATGCCTTTAAGGGTCAGACCTTTATCTCCATTAGGCTTTTATGCTATGAAAGAAGTTTTTCGTTTTGTATTTAAACATGTTATTTTTATATTTTGAGTAGATTTTAGTTTTACCAATAAGAAATACATCTTAAGAATTATTACCTTCATTGACTTTCTCAGGATGCCATCCTGTTGTCCAACCCAGGGAAAATGTCACATCTGGAAAGAAGGATGTCACCGTGTCTATAAAAGGTTTTGCATCCACTACCATGCTGTTTCCATTTGGGCCAGGAAGAATGTCAGCATTAATCCACACAGGACGTTTCAGATGCCTCTTCACATTTTCCAGGAGCATCATGGATGGTTCTACAGCTGCCAGACTAAAAACACAGTTGATGTCAATGAGACTTATTCCTAAAGTAAAAGTAAAAACTTCTTTTAGACTAGTGATTTCAGTGTTCTCAACTTCCTAATAAAAGTATAACATGATAATGCCTGAATTAAAGAAAATCAAAGATCACAGAGCACCAGAGCAGAAAGTTAACATATGTCAATATTTCAAAATGTTGATTTATACTTATTCATTAAGTACCTTAAAGGTTCTATAAATACATAAATAATGCCATTATTTGTAGACTGAGGTTTCAAAACTCAGTATTAGGAACATTTAGTATAAAACTATTTAAGAGGGATGCCTGGGTGGCTCAGCGGTTTAGCGCCTGCCTTTGGCTCAGGGCGTGATCTCGGGGTCCTAGGATCGAGTCCCACATTGGGCTCCTTGCATGGAGCCTGCTTCTCCCTCTACCTGTGTCTCTGCCTCTCTCTCTCTTTCTGAATAAATAAATAAAATCTTAAAAAATAATAATTTAAGAAAAGACAAAGATTCACTCATCAGAATGTACAAACAAGATTTAAAAATTAGATATACTAATTACCTAAAAATTCATATTTATGAAAATACCTAAAGTATACCCAAGCTCTGTGTCTCTAATATTGGTTCATGACCTCAAAGAAAAGAGCCTCTTTTCCTTCACGTATTCTTTTAAGTTTAGATGCATAAACATGTTTCTTTCTTTTTTTTTTTTTTAAGATTTTATTTATTTATTCATGACACACACACACACACACACACAGAGACAGAGGCACAGGCAGAGGGAGAAGCAGGCTCCATGCAGGGAGCCCGACGTGGGACTTGATCCTGGGACTCTAGGATCATGCTCTGGGCCAAAGGCAGGCACCAAACCACTGAGCCACCAAGGCGCCCCCATAAACATGTTTCTAAAACTGATTGCAAAAATCAAAATTATAACATCCTCTTAAAACTTTTATAAACTCCATTTTCATTTCATAAACATTTTTTCTGGAAATGAGAGACAACTATATTTTAGTTACTATTTAAATAAAAAGTAGTTTCAATCTTTCCTTTACATTTATTCTGAAATCTATAGATTTTGAAACAGTAAGGTTTTAAGCAGTCTACATAAATTTTATTTTTTTTTAAAGATTCATTTATTTGAGAGAGAGAGAGAGAGAGAGAGCAGGGGAAGGGCAGAAGGAGAAGGAGAGAGATAATCCTCAAGCAGACTCCATCCCAGGACCCTGAGATCATGATCTGAGCTGAAATCAAGAGTTGGATGTTTAATGATGGAGCTACCCAGGTGCTCCCATAAATTTTACTTCTTTTATTTTTAGATTTTATTTAGGGACACCTGAGTTGCTCAGTGGTTGAGCATCTGCCTTTGGCTCAGGGAGTGATCCCAGAGTCCTGGGATCGAGTCCCACATCGGGCTTCCTGCAGGGAGCCTGCTTCTCCCTCTGCCTGTGTCTCTGCCTCTCTCTCTGTGTGTCTCTCATGAATAAATAAAACCTTAAAAATTTTATTTATTTATTTATTTGAGACAGAGAGAGCAGAATGAGAGAGAACACAAGCAAGGGGAAGGGCAGAGGGAGAGAGAAGCAGGCTCCCCACCGAGAAGAGAGCCCAATGCAGGGCTTGATTCCAGGACCCTCAGATCATGACCTGAGCTGAAGGCAGATGTTTAACCAACTGAGCCACCTGGGTGCTCCTAAATTTTACTTTTTAAAAATTCATACTTTACTGGACTACTATACTACTTATAATTCTAAAGATTACTTATTTATTTGGGAGAGAGAAAAAGAGAGAGAGCACAAGCAGGGGAATGCAGACAGAGACAAAAACAGGCTCCTCACTGAGCAAAAAGCCTAAAACAGGGCTCCATCACAGGACCCTGGGATAATGACCTGAGCCAAAGGCAGATGTTTAACCGACTAAGCCACCCAGGCACCCCATACTACTTATAATTCTGAATTTCTTCTGAACCTTTAAGGCCTAAATTTGATTCTAAGAAAATTAGCTTTTAGTGAATACTACAGTAGGAGGCTAAGATTCTGGGAGATGGCTGTTGGAAGGGGAGAACATTCAGTACCCTCTCTTCACATTTCCATCTTTCTCTTAAAAGATTTTTTATTTATTCATGAGATACACAGAGAGAGAGGCAGAGACATAGGCAGAGGGAGAAGCAGGGAGCCCAATATGGGATTTGATCCCAGGACTCCAGGATCATGCCCGTAGCCAAAGGCAGACAATCACTGAACCACTCAAGTGTCCCAAACATTTCCATTTTTCTTAATGGATTCCAGTCCTCCTGCCTATGCTTCTACCACTCAACTCACTTCTTTCAGCCTCCTACTATAAGGAGAGAAATTGATAATCTCATTATTTACTGGTTCATATTTATCTGTGTGCAAGGATACTATTCATTAAAACTAGAAGAAACCAGCCTCCAGCCTCTCTTTCACTCCGCTTCCACGTATTGAGCTTTTTGTTCATTCTTTTCCCTCTGATATGGAGGCCTTAGATGTTAGTGGATTAATAAACGCTAATGCTAGACCTTGCAAATTTTAATTTTTTTTTTTTGCAAATTTTAATTTAGATAAAACAGATGCTGTCATTTCTCTCTCTCAAATGCCTTGATCAATATCAGTGCCATGTTAAAACCACAATTCTGAGATCTAGGACCCCCATTTTTGGTAGCAAGTAACTTGTAGCTGTGACTCCAAAGTTTGCCTGTCTGCACATCCTAGAGCAGCAGCCAAGGTCCTGTGGGGTTCTGCTCTTCACAGGTGGAACAGGAAGAAAACCTAAACTGATCAATGCATGTCTGCCACCAATGTCTCTTTCTCAAAAGAATTCTGACTTTTTTTTAAGATTTTATTTATTTATTCATGAAAGACAGACACACACACACACACACACACACACACACACAGGCAGAGACACAGGCAGAGGGAGAAGCAGACTCCATGGAGAGAGCCCCATGTGGGACTCGATCCATGGTCTCCAGGATCACGCCCTGGGCTGCAGGCGGCGCCAAACCGCTGCGCCACCGGGGCCGTCCACAATGTATTTATTTCAAAGAACAACATACCATGTTCCTAGCCTGGAACATGTAAAAAAATTATAAATATTACAAAATGACACATCCTTCCCAATTAATCTATTAATACCATGTAATTCTAACTAAAAATAGTAGCTGAACTATTGGGATTTAATCAGGATAAGAAGCTTCTGCACAGCAAAGGAAGCAATCAATAAAACTAAAAGGTAGCGTATAGGACGGGAGAAGATATTTACAAGTGACACATCAGATAAAGGGCTAACATCCAAGATCTATAAAGAACTTATCAAACTCCACACCCAAAAAACAAACAATCCAGTCATAAAATGGGCAGAAGACATGAACAGACATTTTTTCAATGTCTCCACAAGAAGACATACACATGGCCAACAAGCTATGTTTGAGAGAGAAAAAAGAAAAAATGCTTTACATCACTTGCCATCAGGGAAATACAAATCAAAACACAATGAGATACCATTTTACACCAGTGAGAATGGCTAAAATTAACAGGATAGGAAACAACAAATATTGGCAAGGATGTGGATAAAAGAGAACCCCCCTTTTTTTTTTTTTTAAGATTTTATTTATTTATTCATGAGAAACACACACACACAGAGGCAGAGACACAGGCAGAGAGGGAAGCAGGCTCCATGCTGGGAGCCAGACATGGGATTTGATCTCGGGTCTCCAGGATCAGGCCCTGGGCTAAGGCAGCGCTAAGCCACCGAGCCACCCGGGCTGCCCAAAGACAACCTTCTTGCACTCTTGGTGAGAATGCAGGCTGGTGCAGCCACTCTGGAAACAGAGTGGAGGTTCCTTAAGAAGTTTAAAAATAGAGCTACACTATGACCCAGCAATTACACTAGTGGTTTTTTTATCCTAAAGATACGGATGTAGTGAAACGATGGGACACCTGCACCCCAATGTTCATAGCAGCCATGTCCACAATAGCCAAACTGTGGAAGGAGTCACGATGTCCTTCGATAGATGAATGGATAATGAAGATGTGGTCTATATACACAATGGAATATTACTCAGCCATCAGAAAGGATGAAGATCTACCATTTACACTGACGTGGATGGAATGGGAGGGTATTATGCCGAGTGAAATAAGTCAATTGGAGAAGAACAATTATCATATGGTTTCACTCATATGTGCAATATAAGAAATAGTGAAAGCGATCATAAGGGAAGGGGTGGAAACTGAGTGGGGAAAAATTAAGAGACAGGAAGACAAACCATGAGAGACTCCTAACTCTGGGAAACAAAGGGTTGTAGGAGGGGAAGTGGGTGTGGGGATGCGGTGACTGGGAGATGAGCACTAAGGAGGGCACACAATGAGATGAGCACTGGGTGTTACACTATATGTTGGCAAATTAAATTTAGATAAGATTAAAAATCTTTTAAAAAACCAATTCTTTCCTAGGAAAGAACATAAGCTTTGTTTTTATAGAATAGATTTTTTTTTTTCCCTGAGAAGTTACTTGTAAGTCAAACTTCTGAGTATCATATGTATTTTCCTATTAACTTTGTTTAGAAATTGGGGATGATAAAATAAAAATCATAATTAAATTAGAATAAACTGTTTAAAATGACATTCTAAGGGAAACTCCAGATAAAATTTTAGTACTTAGTTATTATTTGTATACCAAACAAAATAATTTAGAGGCATAAAATAAGAACTAGTAAAATTTGACTAACAGGTCAACCAGCTACTTTTAACAGAGGTAGTGCAGGGTTCTGGTTCACAGTATGAACTCTCCAGCCAGGCTGGCAGATTTCCTAGAAACTATGTGACAACAAGCAGTCTACTTTTTCCTCTCTACCTCTGTTCCCTCATCTGGAAAATGAAGATGATAGCAATAAGCTACCTCCTCGGGTTGTTATGAGGATTAAATGAACACATTCAGTGCTCTTAGAACAGTGCCTGACACACTCTCCTCTCCCTACTTTTTTTTTTTTTTTTTTTTTAAGAGGGGAAGTGGAGGTGTTAAGCAGAGGGAGAGGCAGAGAATCTTAAGCAGGTGCTACGCCCAGTTCTTAGCCCAATGTGGGGCTTGATTTCACAATCCTGAGATCATGACCTGAGCCAAAATTAAGAGTCTGATGCTTAATCGACTGAGCCACCCAGGTTCTCCTCAAACCACTTTTAATGAAAGTAGCATTTTAGGGACGTCTGGGTGGCTTAGTGGTTGGGCATCTGCCTTCGGCTCGGGTCGTGATCCCGGGATCCAGGATCGAGTCCTGCATCGGGCTCCCTGCGGAGAGCCTGCTTCTCCCTCTGTGTGTCTGCCTCTCTCTCTCTCTCTCTCTCTCTCTCTCAGCCTATGTCTTTCATGAATAAATAAATTCATCTTAAAAAAAAAAAAAGAGTAGCATTTTAAATTTACCATTCTATTACCACAATGATCACTTATGATAAATTCCTTTATAAAAATAAGCTTAATTTTAGCTTCAAAGAGTTCCTAAGAAACAATTTAAGCAAACAACTCAATGGGTCTTAGGTCCCTTCTTGAAACATATTAGTTTGCAATTCCATTTTCAATTTAAAGTATGTTAGTTTTAAAAAAAAGTATGTCAGTCAAGCATAGATAATGAAGCTATTGATATTTTATTTCATTGTTACTCTGTAACAACAAAAAGACTGAAAATGTTTATACAAATACCTCTTGAAGGGATGCCTGGGTGGCTCAGCGGTTGGGTGTCTTTGGGCGTCTGCCTTTGGCTCGGGCGTGATCCTAGGATCCTAGGATTGAGCTCTGCATGGGGTTCCCTGCATGGAACCTGCTTCTCCCTCTGCCTGTGTCTCTGCCTCCCTCATGAATAGATGAATAAAATCTTAAACAAATACCTCTTGAAATCCAGCTTAATGCCTTTATTGCTTTTTATAACTTCAGTCAGCCATTCCTGTAAAGTATTATCACTATTTGTTTCAGGAGGATGGGCCATGATTGGTTGGCTATATTCTGATCCATCACTTGGAAGAAGAACATCGGCCTCTATCATGTGAGCAGTACCTGTCCAAATAAAAGAACTTAAGTTAATGCTAATAAAACAAGGACTACAGAAGATGTCATGTCCTGGAGCCTTTTGAGGAAGATAAAAACTGACATTTACTGAGTGACTATTAAGTACCAGGTACTGTAGTAGGCCTTTACAGGTTTGTTTCATACATGATCAAGTAAGTGAAGAGTTAAATGCCTTTCCATAGGACATCTTAAGCTGTTGTATAGTATTTAATTTCTTCCCAGTACATAGCAAAGTGAGTATAAAAGGAAAGATTAATAAGTGTCTGTTGAAGTTTCTGAGAATAAAAATAGTACTTTTTGCTTCGCACTCCTCAAATTAGAAACTATAGATATTTATTGCATATAGTCACACTTTTCCCAAAGTTGTTGCAAAAGCTTTTTTTTTTACAAAAGCTTTTTTAAATATATTTTTTTTATTCTCAAAAAGTCTTAATCTTCAAAAAAAATTTCTTAATCTTTTTTACTGATATATTTTCTTTAATATGAATGTGTTTAAAATCCAAATGCAAAAATGTTGTAACATAAAATTACATAATATATAACAACTTCTGTAAACAACTTTGACTATTCTGAGATCTGGATGTGCTGACAGTGTGATGCTGTTATTTTTACATTGTTCCTCCTCTATTTTGTTTTCTTTCAATCATAGACATTGTTAAAAATGTAGTTTTACATGTTAATCAAATTTAAACATCTTTATTTATAATGAGTAAGGACAGGCAGGGCTAAGTAGGGAGAGATAGGTAGGGGGCCATGGAATCAGGCTCACAAAACAAAGTCCCCAAAATGCTGAGATAAGAGAAACCAGAGATAAGGGAACAAACCAGACCACCCTGCCCCAGGTATGGGTGAAAAACGTAATTTTTTTTTTTTTTTTAAATCACCTGTGACTATCAAAGAATAACCAGACCCAAAAGGAAGCCATTAAGGATGGTATCAACAGTCCTTACTCTAACCAAGACATCACAAGAATGATAAGGCCACAAACTCCCTGGTCAGTTCTTTTTTTTTTTTTTCTTTTTCTTTTTTAAATTTTTATTTATTTATGATAGACACACAGAGAGAGAGAGAGAGATAGAGAGGCAGAGACACAGGCAGAGGGAGAATCAGGCTCCATGTACCGGGAGCCTGACATGGGATTCGATCCCGGGTCTCCAGGATTGCGCCCTGGGCCAAAGGCAGGTGCTAAACCGCTGCGCCACCCAGGGATCCCTCCCTGGTCAGTTCTTTTTTTTTTTTTTTTTTAATTTTTATTTATTTATGATAGTCACATCAGAGAGAGAGAGAGGCAGAGAGAGAAGCAGGCTCCATGCACCGGGAGCCCAACGTGGGATTCGATCCCAGGTCTCCAGGATCGCACCCTGGGCCAAAGGCAGGCGCCAAACCGCTGCGCCACCCAGGGTTCCGTCCCTGGTCAGTTCTAAATAGATTACTGTCAGTGGAGGCCCACATTGGCAACCCTGTTGGGACCTGTGTGACTCCTGAGAGCTTTCTCTGTATTCTTGCTTAATAAACATCTGGTGCGGGATCCCTGGGTGGTGCACCCGCCACCGTCTCTCATGAATAAATAAAATCTTTTAAATAAACAAACAAACTTCTGTTGCTTTACTCACTCTCCTTTGTCTGCGAGATTCATTCGTTGACCCTGTGAGACAAACACCTAGCTTTCCCACTTCAATAATAGTTATACTAAATTTAAATATTCTAGGACAAATGAGATAAACCAATGAAATATAGCCTTTATGTCTCCAGGATCTTCTCTCCTTTCCTTTGGACTAAAAAGAAATTGCAAAACTAACCATGGCTGAAAAAAGGGATTTGTGAAGAGAATTCCCAAATCTAAAATTTGGAGCTCTGGTTTTGCCTAATAGAATGTAAAAAGGACATTATCTGAAGACTAAGAAACCTCTGAAAACTTCCAGATCAACATCAGACCGTCAGCAATTGGAAAGGACTTTCCAAAAAAAAAAAAAAAAAAAGAAAAAAGGAAAGGACTTTCCATTAACAATTTTAAAAATAAAGTTAAAAGTGAGGTATCCATATTTAATTAGATTATTTCTAATATAAGATTTTAGCATCATTATAAATTGTAAATTTTTAACAATTTTTTTCCAAATGTATATAATTGTTACATAAAATAAAATTTATTTTCTCTTTCAACTTTGTATCTTGAGATTTTCTAAACATACCCATGAATTGCAGTCATTTATCTGTAACAATCTTTTGATTTTCTATATACACAACTATATTGTCTGAAAGTAGTGTTTTTATTTCTTCCTTTTTTCCATTAAAAAAATTAACATACAATTTACAGACCATAAAATTCAGACTTTTAAAGTATACCATTCAGTGGTTCTTAAAAAATATTCAGGGGCGCCTGGGTGGCTCAGTGGTTGAGCTTCTTCTGCCTTCAGCTTAGGGCATGATCTTGGGGTCCTGGGATCGAGTCCCATATTGGGTTCCTTGCATGGAGCCTGCTTCTTCTGTCTCCTGTCTCTGCCTCTCTCTGTGTCTCTCATGAATAAATAAAGAAAATCTTAAAAAAAAAAAAAAAAAAAGGGATCCCTGGGTGGCGCAGCGGTTTAGCGCCTGCCTTTGGCCCAGGGTGCAATCCTGGAGACCCAGGATTGAATCCCACATCGGGCTCCCAGTGCATGGAGCCTGCTTCTCCCTCTGCCTGTGTCTCTGCCTCTCTATCTCTCTCTCTCTCTGTGTGACTATCATAAATAAATAAAAAAATTTAAAAAAAAATTCAGAAGGCTGTACAACCGCCACCAATACCTAATTCCAGAAAAATTTCATTATTCCAGAAAGAAATCTTGTACCCATTAGCATTTACTCCCTATTCTCTACTCCAGCCAGCTCCTGTCATCCACTAACCAACTTTTTCCTGAAGCTTTGCTTTTGCTAAAATTCACTTATTATATAATCACTGTGTGGTTATTATGTGCTAGGCACTGCTTTAGGTTATCAAAGATTCAATATTAAACCAAAGCTTCCTCTTTTTGAGGAGCAAAAAATAACAAAAAAAATATATATCTTTACAATAAAAATGTATTTTGATATACATTATCCAGATGCATAATTGAGTAGGATACAAAAGATGCACATATTTTTACAATAAAACTTAGGACTGAGGAATTTTCCTTGTTGTATCAAGTCACTTTGAGCTATGCCCTAGATCTCTCTGATGACACCATTTTAGTTTCCTGTGCTGCTGCATCCAACAGGGGTACTTCAAAGGAAAAGGCTGAAAAAAAATACTACAATGTTCATCTATGATGAAGAAATACACACACACACACACACACACAGAGCCACACTCAATATATGTATATTATGTCTGTGTGAGTGTATTTTTTATACATATATATATATATATATATATATATATATATATATAATCTCTCTTTCTCTCTCTTCTAGCCTAAGCTTAAATACTACCCAAGGCAATTAATTATAAATTGGTATACAATGGCTTCATCCATCCATTCAGCAAATATTTATTGAGCTTCTCTTTAATACACTACGAAAGACACAAAAATATTTAAGACATACATTGATCTTAAAAATTTTACTCAAATTGGGACACCTGTGTGGTTCAGCAGTTGAGCATCTGCCTTTGGCTCAGAGCATGATCCCTGAGTTCCTCCAGGAATGAGTCCCTCATTGGGCTCCCTGCAAGGAGTCTGCTTCTCCCTCTCTCTAGGTCTCTGCTTCTCTCTGTCTCTCATGAATAAATAAAATCTTTAAAAAACAATTTTTTACTCAAATCACCGTAGTATATAAGCAAGTATAATAATATATTGAGACTTTCAAATAGACACAGAAAAGGCAAATCACTTCTGGAAAATAAGAAAATTCTTCCATTATGGAAATCTGTTCATTTTATAAAGAAAATGAGATCTTTTAATAAAAATGTTTATATCAGCCTAGAATTTACACTTTGATCATCTAAGCCTTTGATACCTGCAAATATGCCCAGATATCAAAGAAGAGTTGAATTAATGTATTATCCAGTGTATATACAAGAAATTATATTGACTTACTTTTCAGTGCTTCATTCACTTGTGCCTTGTGATTAGCTGCATGATACCAGATGATTTCAGCACCATCTTCTGTTGTGATCTGGTTATTTCTCAGAAAATATTCTAGTATATTTTCACTCCAAGATCCTAAAACAACATTTATATTAAAAAGAATGGATTGTTTTTATGGGGCAAACATTTTAAAGTAACAATGGGCAGAGCGGGCAGCGCAGGTGGCTCAGCGGTTTAGAGCCGCCTTCAGCCCAGGGCGTGATCCTGGAGACCCAGGATCTAGTCCCACATCGGGCTCCCTGCATGGAGCCTGCTTTTCCCTCTGCCTGTGTCTCTGTCTCTCTCTGTGTGTGTGTGTCATGAATAAATAAATAAAATCTTAAAAAAAAAAAAAAAAAAAAAAACAATGGCCAGAGCATATTATGGGGGAGAATAATAAAGTAATTAAACTGGGAATAATTGAGAACAAGCATTATGACATGGGAGGTGTGTGTGTGTGTGTGTGTGTGTGTATATACACACACACACAAACATGCTATATATAACTAATAATTAGTAAGCATATAGGAGAGTCTGTCTGAAACTCAGAAGCCATGAGGAAGTAAGGAGAAAGAAAAAGATAAGGTACGAAGCAGGTATTTAAAGCAAGATTTTTCACATGATCTCCTCCCCAATCCTGGACCATAAGTTAGTAAAATGTATGTGAAGTCCTATTAAAAACTACATTAAAGCTTTTTAAAGTTTGTGCAACTTGTTTTCTCCATCTGAGGCCCCATTCTATATTATTAACAATTTAGAATCTTAAATGACACATGTAAGTATATTCACCTTTGGATTATGAATCTCAACAACGTTTATATGAGTAAATAAACTTCTGAATTAGTAATTATAGATTTACCTAGTATGTACAAATATACATAATTCCCTTACCAATCAACTACTTTTTGGCTTACCAGATTTTTCTTAATTAAGCATTAAAATACGTGAGTTAATCAAGACTAAAATACTTGAACAGAAGTCTACTCCATACTATGTCATATCCCAATATAACAATGAAAAAAATTACATAATTCTTGTTTATTCATTTAAAACATTTTAGTGTCTATCAATTGGTTGCAAATTCCTTATGCATGAGATTATGTCTTCTGTTAATTATTAACTCTACCTAATGACTGATAAATCTAAAAATGGCCAGCAGAAACTGCTGATAAGACATTGAGAAAAAGTAAATTTTGATTAAAGAATGGAGGGATATACAAAGAGAACTTCTAACCAACATGCATGGAATTTAGCAACCACTCTGAAATATTGGGCTACAGAACAGAAGTGAGAGTTAGCTGTAGCATCCACTATAGCCCAGAAAACATGGCTCTATTAGCATATGCAACAGTCACAGACCATTCAGACTCAAATGAAAATACATTTTTTATATATTTGAGTTAGGCATTTAAATTTTTTAAATTATTTTTTTAAAAGATGTATTTATCGGGCAGCCCCGGTGGCACAGCGGTTTGGTGCCGCCTGCAGCCTGGGGTGTGATCCTGGAGACCCAGGATCGGGTCCCACGTCAGGCTCCCTGCATGGAGCCTGCTTCTCCCTCTGCCTGTGTCTCTGCCTCTCTCTGTGTGTCTATGAATAAATAAATAAAATCTTTAAAAATAACTAACTAACTAAATAAATAAATAAATAAATAGGTTATTTATTTATTTATTCATGAGAGACAGAGAGAGAGGCAGAGACATAGGCAGAGGGAGAAGCAGGCTCCCTCTGGGGAGCCAATGCAGGACTTGATCCTGGATCCCAGGATCATGCCCTGAGTCAAAGGCAAATGCTCAACTGCTGAGCCACCCAGGTGTCCTGAGTTAGGCATTTTTAGAAGGCGCATTAATTATAGGCTAAAACAGAAATGTCCAACAGTGGGAAAATAATTAAAACATAGTATATCTTCATGATAAAATATATGACTGCTATGGCTGTTAAAAAAGTTTTTAAGATATATCAAAAGCCTCACAAAAATGGCTATCACGCATGTAATTACAAAAACACTAAAAGTTAATTGTGCATATTGGATGTCTGTGGCACCTTTCAAAATTTTAGAAGGGCAACTTACAAATTAACAATAAAAAACCCTAATTCCAGCAATTAAAAACATTTGAAGTAAAAAGTTCTCTTTGCCCTAATAATGGATGTAATTGTTACCTTAGACTTAGTCACAACTGTATATGAATTTAAGAAGTCTGCAATTACCTGTGACCTAGCATATTATTACTATTTTAGCTAGGCTATAACTGAAAATAGGGCCAAGAGAAAGGCAAAATTGTTTCTTTTTTTTTTTTTAAGTTCTTTTTTTTTTTTTAAATTTTTATTTATTTATGATAGTCACAGAGAGAGAGAGAGGCACAGAGACACAGGCAGAGGGAGAAGCAGGCTCCATGCACCGGGAGCCCGACGTGGGATTCGATCCCGGGTCTCCAGGATCGCGCCCTGGGCCAAAGGCAGGCGCCAAACCGCTGCGCCACCCAGGGATCCCGCAAAATTGTTTCAATTTTTTAAAAATTAGTGTACTTTTTCAGGAAGCAGTTTTAGACTTACAAAGATATGCCCTCCCCTATTTTTTATATCTTTTTGAGGTAATGAAAATATTTTAAAATGGATTGTAGTGATGCTTACACAACTCTGATATGCTAAAAACCACGATATTATATGCTTTATTTTTTATTTTTAAAGACTTTGTTTATTCATGAGAGACAGAGAAGCAAAGACATAGGCAGAGGGAGAAGCAGGCTCCCTTTGGCAACCCCAATGTGGGACTCCATCCCAGGATCCCAGGATCATGCCCTGAGCTGAAGGCTGATGCTCAATCACTGAGCCATCCAGGCACCCCTATTATATGCTTCAAATAAGTGAATTGTATGGTATGGAAATTATATCTTAATAGTTTTTTAAAAGATAATGGTAAAAAAAATTTACCCTTTGACTCAGAAATTCCACTTTCATAAACTTATCCCATAGACAGATATGCTCATATATGGGAAATGACACATCTGATACAAGGAGATTTACTGACATTGTAACAGCATGAGTGAAAAGAAACTAAATATCCATCAACTATGGATTCATTAAATAAATTATGATACATTCATGCAATGGAATATTATGCAGCCATTAAAAAGAATGAGGCAAATCCATATGTACTGATATAATCTCAAAGATATGTTAAGTGGAGAAAAA
This sequence comes from Canis lupus familiaris, assembly GCF_011100685.1. Classification (NCBI taxonomy): domain Eukaryota; kingdom Metazoa; phylum Chordata; class Mammalia; order Carnivora; family Canidae; genus Canis; species Canis lupus. The sequence continues at coordinate 26,757,791 of NC_049224.1, forward strand.
GCACAGTGGGAACAATATGAATGGGTACTATGGCAGGAAGAATAATGACCCCCCAAAGATGTCCATGTCCTAATTCCTGTAAACTGTGAATATGTTATATTTCATAGCAAGGGGAATTTAGGAGACAAACAGAATAAAGGTTGCTACTCAGTTGACTTTGGGGTGGGGAAGAGTAGCTTGGATTACACAGGTGGGCCCGGTGAATCACAAGATCCTTATAAGTGAAAAAGAGAGGCAGGAGAGTCAGTGTCAGAGTGATGCAATGTGAGAAGGACTGGACCAGCCACTGGTGGTTCTGAACATGGAGGAAGAGACCATAAGCCAAAGAACTCAGGCATCCGAGAGGATGGAAAAGACAAAAATATGGATTCTCTCCTAGAGCCCCCAGAAGGAATGCAATCATGCTGCCACTTTGATTTTAGGTCAGTGAGACTATTTCAGACTTCTGACCTACGGATCTATAAGGTAATAAATTTGTGTTGTTCTAGCAACTAAAAGCTAATGCTCTGAAAAAAGTAGTTTGTATATTAAAAAAAAAGGGGGGGGGGGACCAAGGAAGATATATAGCATATGGTGGCATGTGTACTATGTTCTTAAAAGTTAGGGCTGTTAGTGTCAACCAAGAGAAGAGCCAGAACTGAAATAAAAGCATTTAGTTGGGGTCTGAGAATTGCAATTCAGGGAGGTTTTTAAAAAAAAAAAAAAAAAACACAAAGCAAAAAAAAAAAAAAAAAACAACTCAAAGTCAGGGGCTTTTATTTTTTTCTTTTTTAAAAGAATTTATTTATTTATGAGAGACACAGAGAGAGAGAGGCAAGACACAGGCAGAAGGAGAAGCAGGCTCCATGCAGGGAGCTCCATGTGGGACTCGATACCGAGACTCCAGGATCACGCCCTGGGCTGAAGGCAGGTGCTAAACCGCTGAGCCACCCGGGGTGCCCAGTCAGGGGCTTTTAAAGACAAACAATGTTTCTATATGTTGTGTACCAAAAATTTTATCTGATGTTGGTAGCAGAAAACTGATCTTAGCCAAGCATGATTGGTTGCTAAGGCTACCACTAAGAAAAAGTCTGTTACTGCAGTAAGTTGCAGGTGTTTGTGCAGAGTCCTTGGAATGTTTGCACTTTGGCCCAGTTCAAAAATTCATGGTTCTACCTGGTGAGAATGTGCATAAGGCCTTCCTCCTTAATAGCCTTCTGGCTCCATTTTAAAACCTCTTAAGATAAGTTAACCCATTTTATTTTACCACTCACATTAGAAAATATATCAAAAAGTTACTATTGGCATTCTGTGTACTTTCTTTTCCTACTTCGATATACATTTTACAAATGTTCTAAAATGAGCATGTATTATGTTTACAATCAGGAAAACACTTAAGCTGAAAAAAGAATATGTCACCAAACCTGTCTAATGTGACTACTTAGGTTTTTATAAAAGGTACTCTGGGATCCCTGGGTGGCGCAGCGGTTTGGCGCCTGCCTTTGGCCCAGGGCGCGATCCTGGAGACCCGGGATCGAATCCCACATCGGGCTCCCGGTGCATGGAGCCTGCTTCTCCCTCTGCCTGTGTCTCTGCAGCTCTCTCTCTCTCTGTGTGACTATCATAAATAATTTTAAAAAATAAATAAATAAATAAAAAAGAAAAAAAATTAAAAAAAAAATAAAAGGTACTCTAACCTTCTGGGGGCCCCTGGGTGGCTCAGTCACTTAAACATTCGATTCTTGATTTCAGCTCAAGTCATGATCTCAGGGTCCTCAGATCCAGCCCTGGCTCCTCGCTCAGCAGGATGTCTGATTCTCTTCCTCCCCCACCCCATCACTCTCAAATAAATAAATAAATCCTAAAAGAGAGAGAGAGAGAGAGAGAGAGAGAGAGAGACTGTCTCCTTCTGGAGTAGAACCACCTAGTTTAAAATACCTCCCAACTCTGGGGACAAGTGAAAGGGACACAGTAGATACCAACTTCCAAAAGCTATATAACAAAAAGCTGGAATAATGGTTCGCCACATCCCTTTGTCTTTATTTCTCACTCTCACCCAATTTCAAGAGAAACCGAACTGCCAAAACTATTCTCTATTTGATCTACTGAAATTATAGATCAAGTAAATGTCACTTTCAACCATGACCCCAAGACACAATATTCCTTCCTCCTTACCACTCCTTTCCAAAATCATACTGGAATTACTAGCTATGCACTAAGACAACAAAAGTAAATAAAAAGTATACAGGTTGGGAAAAGAAGATAGAAGTCTTTGTTTACAGATGACATGACTGTTTATGCAAAGAATCTGAAAGAATCAACACAAAACCTCCCAGGATTAATAAGTGATTGTTGCAAGCTTGAAGGATACAAGGTTAATATATAAGTCAATTGTCTTTCTACTTACCAGCAAAAAAACAACTGGAATTTGAGATGAAACACACAATATCATTTACATTAGCACCCAAAAAGCCAAAAATACCTAGGTATAAATCTAACAAAATATGTACAAGATCTATAAAAGGACAACCACAGAACTCTGATAAATGAAATCAAAGAACTAGAGACATTCCATGTTCATGGATAGAAAGACTTTTTTTTTTTTTGGTAGATAGAAAGACTTTATATTGTCAAGATGCCAGTTCTTCTGATTTCATTTACAGATTCAAGCAAACACAATCAAAATCCCACTAAGTTATTTTATAGATATTGAGAAACTGATTCTAAAGTTTATATGGAGGGCACAAAACCCAGACTAGCCAACACAATCCTGAGGGAGAATAACAAAGAGGTGACACTACCCAACGTTAAGACTTACAAAGCTACAGTAACCAAGGCAGGGCAGTACTGGTGAAAAAACAGACAAAGAGATCAGTGGAATACAACAGGGAGCCCTCAAGTAAATGCCCTGTAAAGAGGGTCAATTGATCTTTGATAGGGACACCTGGGTGGCTCAGCAGCTGAGCACCTGCCTTTGGCCCAGGGCATGATCCTAGGATCCTAGGATCCTGGGATCGAGTCCCATCCCACATTGGGCTCCCTGCAGGGAGCTTGCTTCTTCCTTATGCCTGTGTCTCTGCCTTTCTGTGTGTGTGTGTCTCTCATAAACAAATAAGTAAATTCTTAAAAAAAAAAAAAAAAATCTTTGACAAAGGAACAAAGGCAATAGAATAAAGACAATCTTTGTTAACAATAATGTTGGAACAAGTGGACATCCACACGGAAAACAATGAATCTGAAACAGACCTTACATCCTTCACAAAAATTAAATGCAAAATCTAAAACTCCTAGAATATAGGAGAAAACCTAGATGACCTCAGATGTGGTGATGACTTTTTTTGATAGAGCAGCAAGGCACCATCCAGGAAAGAAAGACTGGGTAAGCTGGACTTCATTAAAATGAAAAAACTTCTACTCTACAAAAGACAATATCAAGAAAATGAAGAGGCCAGCCACAGACTAGCAGAAAATATTTGCAACAGACACAGCTGATATTGGATACAATATACAAAGAACACTTATAAGCCAACAACGAGAAAATAAACAACTTGGATCTTAAAAATGGGCCAATGACTTTATCAGCAAATATAAAGAGATGGCAAGTATTTGAAAAAGTGCTGCACATGATATGTCATCAGAGAAACACAGAACGATGAGGCACAACAACCCACCTATTAGAATGGCCAAAATCTGAGACACTGACAACACCAAACGCTGGTGGGAGCAGAGCAACAGGAATTCTCATTTACTGTTGGTGGGAACGCAAAATGCTGCGGCCACTTGAAAAGACAGGCAGTTTCGGGGGCATCCCGGGTGTCTCAGAGGTTTAGGGCCGCCTGCGGCCCAGGGCGTGACCCCGGGGTCACGGGATCCAGTCCCGCGTCGGGCTCCCCGCATTGGAGCCTGCTCTTCCCCCGGCCTCTGCCTCTGCCTCTCTCTCTGTGTCTCTAATAAAGAAATAAAATCTTTAAAATAAAAGACAGGCAGTTCCTTCTAGAACTAAACATACCCTTACCATACAATCCAACAATGGTGCTCCTTGATATTCACCCAAAGGAGCTGAAAAGTTAAATCCACAGAAAAGCCTGCGCATGGACGTTTGCAGGCGCTTTACCCCTAAGTGCCAGAAATTAGCAGCAACCACGAGGTCTCTGAATGGGTGAAGAGGTAAATCGACCTTGGCGCATCCAGACAACCGAGCAGGAATATTACCCGGTGCTGAAAGGAGGGGAGCTCTCAGGTCGTGAAGAACCTCGAAGGCACGGGGTTAGGGGGCAGAAGCGCATCTGAAGAGGCTACTGCCGCCTGCAGCCGGAGGACATCCCGGAGGAGGCCGAAGAGGTGGGGACGCCGCGGGACCCGCACCTGTCTACACCCGAGGGCCGTACACTATCAGCCGGGCGCCCTAAGGGAGACCAAGCGCTGCGATTCGTGGCCAGTGGGAAACGCTGGGGAAGCGTCCACCTAGGCTACGGGGGGAGTCTCTGGGTCCTCCCGCTCAGGCTTCCTATGAACCCAAAACTACCCTAAGAAAAAGAAAGAAAGCATTCCCTTTCGAAAAGGGCCCGATGCCCTTGCCCTTCGCGGCCGCCCGCGCAGCCGCCCCAGCGCCCCACCCGAGCCTGCGGGCCAAGGCCTGCCGCCCACCGGGCCCCGACGGCGGGGTCCGCGCTTACCCGGAACCCCCGCGGCCGCTGTCATGGCGCCGGGCCGTGGGCCGCCGCGGCTGCCCTCCGGGCGGCTGGAAAGCCTGCAGACCCGACTCCGCCTCCGCCCGCGGCCCCCGCCCGCGGCCCCCGCCACTTGCAGGGCGGCGGCTTCCGGACGGCGGTGCGCACGCGCGGGGCGGAGCCCGAGTCCGGAGCGCGCCGTCGGGGGCCGCTTCCGCCGCCCAAGTGTCGCGGGAATTGCTCGGGCGAGAGCGGGCGCGGGGGGCGGTGCGATGTGCTTCCCGGGCTCGGGGGTGTCGTCCCTTTTTTATTTTATTTTATTTTATTTTATTTTATTTTTTTAATTTATTTTTTTATTGGTGTTCAATTTACTAACATACAGAATAACCCCCAGTGCCCGTCACCCATTCACTCCCACCCCCCTACCCTCCTCACCTTCTACCACCCCTAGTTCGTTTCCCAGAGTTAGGAGTCTTTACGTTCTGTCTCCCTTTCTGATATTTCCCACACATTTCTTCTCCCTTCCCTTATATTCCCTTTCACTATTATTTATATTCCCCAAATGAATGAGAACATATAATGTTTGTCCTTCTCCGACTGACTTACTTCACTCAGCATAATACCCTCCAGTTCCATCCACGTTGAAGCAAATGGTGGGTATTTGTCATTTCTAATAGCTGAGTAATATTCCATTGTATACATAAACCACATCTTCTTTATCCATTCATCTTTCGTTGGACACCGAGGCTCCTTCCACAGTTTGGCTATCGTGTCCGTTGCTGCTATAAACATCGGGGTGCAGGTGTCCCGGCGTTTCACTGCATCTGCATCTTTGGGGTAAATCCCCAACAGTGCAATTGCTGGGTCGTAGGGCAGGTCTATTTTTAACTCTTTGAGGAACCTCCACACAGTTTTCCAGAGTGGCTGCACCAGTTCACATTCCCACCAACAGTGTAGGAGGGTTCCCTTTTCTCCGCATCCTCTCCAACATTTGTTGTTTCCTGCCTTGTTAATTTTCCCCATTCTCACTAGTGTGAGGTGGTATCTCATTGTGGTTTGATGTATTTCCCTGATGGCAAGTGATGCAGAGCATTTTCTCATGTGCATGTTGGCCATGTCTATGTCTTCCTCTGTGAGATTTCTGTTCATGTCTTTTTTTTTTATTTTTTTTATTTTTTTTTAATTTTTATTTATTTATGATAGTCACAGAGAGAGAGAGAGAGAGAGAGAGGCAGGCAGAGGGACATAGGCATAGGCAGAGGGAGAAGCAGGCTCCATGCACCGGGAGCCCGATGTGGGATTCGATCCCGGGTCTCCAGAATCGCGCCCTGGGCCAAAGGCAGGCGCCAAACCGCTGCGCCACCCAGGGATCCCTCTGTTCATGTCTTTTGCCCATTTCATGATTGGATTGTTTGTTTCTTTGGTGTTGAGTTTAATAAGCTCTTTATAGATCTTGGAAACTAGCCCTTTATCTGATATGTCATTTGCAAATATCTTCTCCCATTCTGTAGGTTGTCTTTGAGTTTTGTTGACGGTATCCTTTGCTGTGCAAAAGCTTCTTATCTTGATGAAGTCCCAATAGTTCATTTTTGCTTTTGTTTCTTTTGCCTTCGTGGATGTATCTTGCAAGAAGTTACTATGGCCGAGTTCAAAAAGGGTGTTGCCTGTGTTCTTCTCTAGGATTTTGATGGAATCTTGTCTCACATTTAGATCTTTCATCCATTTTGAGTTTATCTTTGTGTATGGTGAAAGAGAGTGGTCTAGTTTCATTCTTCTGCATGTGGATGTCCGATTTTCCCAGCACCATTTATTGAAGAGACTGTCTTTCTTCCAATGGATAGTCTTTCCTCCTTTATCGAATATTAGTTGCCCATAAAGTTCAGGGTCCACTTCTGGATTCTCTATTCTGTTCCACTGATCTATGTGTCTGTTTTTGTGCCAGTACCACACTGTCTTGATGACCACAGCTTTGTAGTACAACCTGAAATCTGGCATTGTGATGCCCCCAGATATGGTTTTCTTTTTTAAAATTCCCCTGGCTATTCGGGGTCTTTTCTGATTCCACACAAATCTTAAAATAATTTGTTCTAACTCTCTGAAGAAAGTCCATGGTATTTTGATAGGGATTGCATTAAACGTGTATATTGCCCTGGGTAACATTGATATTTTCACAATATTAATTCTGCCAATCCATGAGCATGGAATATTTTTCCATCTCTTTGTGTCTTCCTCAATTTCTTTCAGAAGTGTTCTATAGTTTTGAGGGTATAGATCATTTACATCTTTGGTGAGGTTTATTCCTAGGTATGTTATGCTTTTGGGTGCAATTGTAAATGGGATTGACTCCTTAATTTCTCTTTCTTCAGTCTCATTGTTAGTGTATAGAAATGCCACTGACTTCTGGGCATTGATTTTGTATCCTGCCACGCTACCGAATTGCTGTATGAGTTCTAGCAATCTTGGGGTGGAGACTTTTGGGTTTTCTATGTAGAGTATCATGTCATCAGCGAAGAGGGAGAGTTTGACTTCTTCTTTGCCAATTTGAATGCCTTTAATGTCTTTTTGTTGTCCTGATTGCTGAGGCTAGGACTTCCAGTACTATGTTGAACAGCAGTGGTGAGAGTGGACATCCCTGTCTTGTTCCTGATCTTAGGGGAAAGGCTCCCAGTGCTTCCCCATTGAGAATGATATTTGCTGTGGGCTTTTCATAGATGGCTTTTAAGATGTCGAGGAATGTTCCCTCTATCCCTACACTCTGAAGAGTTTTGATCAGGAATGGATGCTGTATTTTGTCAAATGCTTTCTCTGCATCCAATGAGAGGATCATATGGTTCTTGGTTTTTCTCTTGCTGATATGATGAATCACATTGATTGTTTTACGGGTGTTGAACCAGCCTTGTGTCCCAGGGATAAATCCTACTTGGTCATGGTGAATAATTTTCTTAATGTACTGTTGGATCCTATTGGCCAGTATCTTGTTGAGAATTTTTGCATCCATGTTCATCAGGGATATTGGTCTGTAATTCTCCTTTTTGGCGGGGTCTTTGTCTGGCTTTGGAATTAAGGTGATGCTGGCTTCATAGAACGAATTTGGAAGTACTCCATCTCTTTCTATCTTTCCAAACAGCTTTAGGAGAATAGGTATGGTTTCTTCTTTAAACGTTTGATAAGGGATCCCTGGGTGGCGCAGCGGTTTAGCGCCTGCCTTTGGCCCAGGGCGCGATCCTGGAGACCCGGGATCGAGTCCCACATCAGGCTCCCGGTGCATGGAGCCTGCTTCTCCCTCTGCCTGTGTCTCTGCCTCTCTCTCTCTCACTGTGTGCCTATCATAAATAAATAAAAAAAAAATTAAAAAAAAAAAAAAAAGATTTAAAAAAATAAATAAATAAACGTTTGATAAAATTCCCCTGGGAAGCCATCTGGCCCTGGACTCTTGTGTCTTGGGAGGTTTTTGATGACTGCTTCAATTTCCTCCCTGGTTATTGGCCTGTTCAGGTTTTCTATTTCTTCCTGTTCCAGTTTTGGTAGTTTGTGGCTTTCCAGGAATGCGTCCATTTCTTCTAGATTGCCTAATTTATTGGCGTATAGCTGTTCATAATATGTTTTTAAAATCGTTTGTATTTCCTTGGTGTTGGTAGTGATCTCTCCTTTCTCATTCATGATTTTATTAATTTGAGTCTTCTCTCTCTTCTTTTTAATAAGGCTGGCTAATGGTTTATCTATCTTATTAATTCTTTCAAAGAACCAACTCCTGGTTCTGTTGATCTGTTCCACAGTTCTTCTGGTCTCGATTTCGTTGAGTTCTGCTCGAATCTTTATTAACTCCCTTCTTCTCTTGGGTGTAGGATCTATTTGCTGTTTTTTCTCTAGCTCCTTTATGTGTAAGGTTAGCTTTTGTATTTGAGTTCTTTCCAGTTTTTGAATGGATGCTTGTATTGCGATGTATTTCCCCCTTAGGACTGCTTTTGCTGCATCCCAAAGATTTTGAACGGTTGTATCTTCATTCTCATTAGTTTCCATGAATCTTTTTAATTCTTCCTTAATTTCCTGGTTGACCCTTTTATCTTTTAGCAGGATGGTCCTTAACCTCCATGTGTTTGAGGTCCTTCCAAACTTCTTGTTGTGATTTAGTTCTAATTTCAAGGCATTATGGTCCGAGAATATGCAGGGGACGATCCCAATCTTTTGGTATCGGTTCAGACCCAATTTGTGACCCAATATGTGGTCTATTCTGGAGAAAGTTCCATGTGCGCTTGAGAAGAATGTGTATTCAGTTGAGTTTGGATGTAAAGTTCTGTAGATATCTGTGAAATCCATCTGGTCCAGTGTATCATTTAAAGCTCTCGTTTCTTTGGAGATGTTTTGCTTAGAAGACCTATCGATTATAGAAAGAGCTAGATTGAAGTCACCAAGTATAAGTGTATTATTATCTAAGTATTTCTTCACTTTGGTTAATAATTGATTTCCCTTTTTTATTTTAGGGACATCCTGAAATGGCAAGGAATCGTTTCTCCATAAACCTGGCTGTTTTGGGGGTGCGTGGGTGGCTCAGCGGTTTAGCGTCGCCTTCCGCCCAGGGCGTGACCTCGGGGTCCCGGGATCGAGTCCCGCCTCGGGCTCCCTGCATGCGTGGAGCCTGCTTCTCCCTCTGCCTGGGTCTCTGCCTCTCTCTCTCTCTTTCTATAAATAAATAAGAAAGAAATCTAAAAAAGAAAAAATTCTTACACTTTATTTTTTTTAATTTATTTTTTTCTTACACTTAAAAAAAAAAAGAAAAGAAAGTTTGCTGCCTCCGTCTTCCTGCCATTGTTCGCGCAGGAGGCGCGCGCTGCTGCTGGATTCTCTCCCCAGTGCCCGGTTGGCCACAGCTCCTGACCCGCTTTCCGCAGCCACGCGGGGCCTAGGGGTCCCGGTCCGGGTTCGAGTCCCGCGTCGGGCTCCCCGCGGGGGCCCCGCTTCTCCCTCTGCCTGCGCCCTTGCCTCTCTGTGTCTCCCGTGAAAAAAAATACATGGAATCTCGGGGCGCCCGCGGTGGCCCAGCGGTTTGGCGCTGCCTTCGGGCTCCTGCGTGGAGCCTGCTTCTCCCTCTGCCTGTGTCTCTCATGAATAAGTGGATAAAATAAAAAAAAAAAAAATTAAAATAAAAATTCCTTTAGAAATTCCTTTATCTCTGCCCCCAGGACACGTGTGGGCAATCATCCCCAAGCACGTGGCCCACCGGTACAGATCTGTAGGGTCTCATGACTCGGGTCTCATTAGACGGTGGTAAGTGGCCTTTTCCCACAACAGCTGCCCCTCGAGGTCCTGGAAACCCGGCTTCCAAAGCTCCTTAGGGAGGACGCGCTCCCCAACCCTCCCTCTCCCAGGGGTACAATCAGCCTCCCCTCCCAGGCCCGGCAGCCCTCTCCCTGCCCCACGGCTCCCGGCTTTTTCTTTTTTTTTTTTTTTAGATTTTATTTATTTTAAAGATTTTTTTATTTATTCATGATAGACACAGGGAAGCAGAGACCCAGGCAGAGGGAGAAGGAGCAGCAGGCTCCACGCAGGGAGCCAGACGCGGGACTCGATCCTGGGACCCCGGGGTCACGCCCTGGGCCAAAGGCAGCACTAAACCGCTGAGCCCCCCGGGCTGCCCCCCGGGCTCTAATAAAACCACCCTTTGCCCCAAAGACGTCTCAAGCATTCTTTCTTGGCCGTGGGCTCCGGACCTCCCCCCCACCAAACCTCTTCCATGTAACCCCAAACAGCATCACTGTGCCTAATACAGCTCCGTCGGGGATAAATGAAGGTACCACGTCCTCTGACCACGCAGACGGCAGCCCTTCAGATGTAATGGGTTTTAGTCTTCCCACACTTGGGCTGTAATTATTTCAATTTGTCTTTAGTTGGGCTTCCAGTATCCTCTGGGTGTCTCTAGCTGAACCAAAAAGATTTCTAGAGTTTCAGAAAACACTAAATTCTAATGATTTAAGTGGTGTGTGTGTGTATGTGTGTTTAAATCTTTGAGATACAGTTAGTTGGCTCATATTTGATTTGCAGGTACCTAATGGACAAAAAATGTTACACATTTAAACTGTCCAAATCAGGGATTCCCCGGGTGGCTCAGCGGTTGGGCATCTGCCTTTGGCCCAGGGTGTGACCCCGGGGTCCCAGGATCAAATCTTGCCTTGGGCTCCCTGCATGGAGCCTGCTTCTCCCTCTGCCTGTGTCTCTGCCTCTCTCTTTCTGGGTCTCTCATAACTATTTTTTTAAGATTTTTAAAAAATTAATTCATAGAGACACACAGAGAGAGAGAGAGAGAGAGAGAGGCAGAGACACAGGCAGAGGGAGAAGCAGGCTCCATGCAGGGAGCTGGACGTGGGACTCCATCCCGGGTCTCCAGGATCATGCCCTGGGCTGCAGGCGGCGCTAAACCGCTGCACCACTGGGGCTACCCCTAAATAAATCTTTTAAAAAATTAAAAAATAAAGTGTCCAAATCAGTGTATTCATAGAATTGTGAAACCACACCACAGTCAACCGAAGAACATTTTAATCACCCCAGAGCAGTTACTTTCCAGTTCTTGCCCAACCCTATGCAAGCACAAGTCTACTTTCTGTATCTGTGGATTTGCCTATGCTGGACACGTCACATAAATGGAATCGTACGATGTTATAGTCTTTTGTGACTGACGTCCTTCCCTAGCATATGTTTGCAAGCTCCCTCAGTACAGCATCAGTACTTCTTCTTTATGATCAAGTAAAATCCCATTGTTTGTATATACTGCATTTTACTTGTCGGTTCATCAGTAAATAGACATTTGCATTGCTTCTGCTTTCTGGCTACTAATAACTAATACTGATTATCAGCATTCATGTATAGATTTTTTTTTTAAGATTCTTTTTATTTATTTGACAGAGAGAACCAGTGAGAGAGCACAAGCAGTGGTAGCAGCAGAGGGAGAGGGAGAGCAGGCTCCCTGCTGAGCACGGAGCCCAACACTAGGCTGGGCCCCTGGACTGTGGGATCATCCTGAGCCCAAAGCAGACACTCAACGGCTGGAGCCACCCAGGCATCTCCCACCCCACCTACAGATTCTGAATGGAGGTATATAGAAGGTATTTCTCTGATAGAATTGCTGGTTCATAATGAACTTTATGTTTAACTTTTTGAGAAACTACCAACAGGTTTTAAAAGCAGCTACTCCCATTTTACACTCTTTCCAGCAAGGTATGAGAGTTCCAATTTCTCTATGTCCTCACGAATACTTGTTATTATCTGTTGATTTTCTTTTTTGATCATAGCCATCCACGTGAATGAAGTAGAATCTCATTCTAGTCTTGATGGGCATTTCTCTAGTGATTAATAATGTTGAGCATATCTTCAAGTGCTTATTGAGTATATATTTTCTTTGGAGAAAAAAAAGTCTTTAAGATTTTATTTATTTATTCATGAGACACAGAGAGAGAGAGAGAGAGGCAGAAACATAGGCAGAGGGAGAAGCAGGCTCCCCACAGGAAGCCCGATGCGGGACTCAATAGGGGGACCTTGGTCATGCCCTGAGCCAAAGGCAGAGGGTCAACCACTGAGCCACCCAGGCATCCCTCTTTGGAGAAATGTTTATTCAAATCATTTGCTCATTTTTTCAAGATTTTATTTGTTTGTTTGTTTATTTATTTATTTATTTATTTATTTATGCAAGCTGGAGGAGGAGCCAGAGGGAGAAGGAGAGAGAGACCATTCCATGCTGACTGTTAATTGACTTATATTATTGGTGAAGCTTTGGGTCAACAGGCTATGAGGAGCCTGTTTAGGTTTGGGGGCATCAAAAGTTATACACAGATTTTCAACTGTGTGGGAGGTGGGGGGGTCACTGCCCCTTACCGTCCATGTCTCCACATTGTTCAGGGTCAACCATATGTGTAACTTTTTTTACACACACACACACACACACACACACAAACACAAACATACACACATCAGTGCTGACTGGAAAAGAACTAAATTTTAAGGCCAGCTGCACTCTTCTCAAGAGTGAATTATATATACTGAATCAAAGGTCATGCTTCTACAAATGGCCTTACTTTATTCTACTCCTCTAGTAAGTATAAAGTCACCACTTTAACCCATATTGTGTTAGAACAAACAATACACTCTTTATTCCTATTTATATATATCATCAGAAGTATCTCCAAACTCTCAGCTCAATGCCCAATTTTCACATTTTAATCCCATAAGGCTCTGTATATCTGCTAGTCTTTCCTCAGTGCACCATATACCCTTCACATATGAAACCTTTCCTTTGTGCCAAAAAAAAAGTAATTAGATACATATTTGGTATAAAAATATATTTTCTCAGGATGCCTGGATGGCTCAGCTGTTGGGCACCTGCCTTCCGCCCAGGGCGTGATCCCAGAGTCCCAGGATCGAGTCCCACATCCGGCTCCCCGCATGGAGCCTGCTTCTCCCTCTGCCTTTGTCTCTGCCTCTCTCTCTGTGTCTCTCATGAATAAATAAATAAAATCTTTAAAAATAATAATAATAAATATATTTTTCCCCCACTCAAAAGTAGAGAAAATAGTATGATAAAGCTCCATGTACCCATCCTACAACCTCAGATTCAACAATTTTCAAGATTTTCTACCTTTGCTTCACCTACCCTTTGTTCTTTGTTGGAGTATCTTCAACCAAATTTCAGACACAGGAAGAGGGAGATGCAGAGATGCAGGATCCCAGTAAGGAGCCTGATATAGGACTCGATCCCAGGATCCCGGGATCACACCTTGAACCAAAGACAGATGCTCAACCACTGAGCCACCCAGGCTTCCCAAGATCTTTTCTTTATGTTTAGTTTTATCTGTGGTTATAATGTGCCTGGGTATGTTTTCGTTTTTAACTTTTTAGCAACTTGATGTGCCAGTAGAAGTACTGTAAATTTTATGTAAATATATGTAAATTTATGACTTTCACCAAATTTTGGAAGTTTTCAGCTATTATTATTTTTTTAAGATTTTATTTATTTAGTCATGAGAGACACACACAGAAAGAGGCAGAGACACAGGTAGAGGGAGAAGCAGGCTCCCTGCAGGAAGCCAGATGTGGGACTCGATCCCCGGGATCACGCCCTGAGTCAAAGGCAGACGTTTAACGCTGAGCCAGCCAGGGGGCCCACAGCTATTATTTCTTCAAATGTTTTTTCTTCCAATCTTTCTCTTCTTTTGCAACTTCTGTAATATGAATATTAGATCTTTTGATGTTTTCCCATACATCTTCAAAGCTTTTCTTTTCTTTTTTCTCTATATTATTCAGGCTGGATAATTTCTACTGGTGTATCTTTAAATTTGCTGACTCTCCCCTTGGTTGTCACCATCCTATTTATACCCTCCAGTAGGGACGCCTGGGTGGCTCAGCAGTTGAGTGTCTGCCTTTGGCTCAGGGCCTGAGCTCACAGTCTTGGGATCAAGCCCCACATGGGGCTCTTTGCATGAAGCCTGCTTCTGCCTGTGTCTTTGCTTCTCTCTCTGTCTGTCATGAATAAATAAAATCTTTTAAAAAAAGGCCCTCTAGTAAATTTTTTGATTTGTATTTTTCACTTATAAAATTTCGATTTGGTTCTTTTTATAGCTTCTATTTTTTTGGTAAAGACTTCTTCCTTTCATTTCAATAGTATTTACCCTTGCTTTATGGAGCATAATTAAAGTAATATGTTAAGTCTTTTTCTCACAATTCTGAAATTCAAGTAACTCCAGAACTGACTTTTGTTCATTGTCTTTTCCCTTGAGGGTTGTGTAGATTTCCTTTTTGTTTTACATGTTGAGTAATTTTGGATTATTTCCTAGATATTTTAAATATTATGAAACTGTCAGTCCTGTTTAAGTCTTTAGAGAAATGCTTTTGGTTTTTTTGGTTTTAGCTTGCAGTCCATCCAGTTAGTTCAGACCACATACCTTGGACAGCTTTACGTAGCTCGTGGTTCCAAGGACAATTTAGTTTTCAGCATCATTACAGTGCAGTTCTAATCTGCCCTGATTGTGCACCACCCAGTGGCCAGTCTGAAACCTGCATACAGGCATACATCATTTTATTGCATTTTCACAGAAACTGTGCTTTTCACAAATTGAAGGTTTGTGGCAACCCCAGGTCAAACAAGTCTATCAGGGCCATCTTTCAAACAACATTTGCTCACTTAGTTTGCTCACAATGCTTTACTGAATATTTTAAGCTCACTGTTGAGAACTGCTCAGAAAAAAAAGATTCCTTTCAAAATAGGGCAGCTCACTGATAATGCACCTGGTCACTCAAGAGCTCTGATGGAAATGTACAGTGAAATTAATGTTGTTTTTGTGCCTGCTAACACTATCCATTTGGTCAAGGAGTCATTTCAATTTTCAAATCTTATTTATAGCTGCATAGATAGTGATTCCTGTGATGGATTTGGGCAGTCAACTGAAAAGCTTCTGCAAAGGATTCTCCAGTGTAGATGCCATTATGAACATTTGTGACTCATGGGAGCAGGTTAAAATATCAATATCAACAAGTTTGGAATAAGTTAATTCCAACCTTCATGGATGACTTGGAGGGGTTCAAGACTTCAGTGAAGGAAGTAACTGCAGATATGGTGGAAACAGCAAGAGAACTAGAAGTTGAGCCTGAAGATGTGACTGAATTATTACCATCTCATGATAAAACTTGAATGAATGAGAAGTTGTTTCTTCTTTTTTTTAATTATTTATGATAGTCACACAGAGAGAGAGAGAGAGGCAGAGACATAGACAGAGGGAGAAGCAGGCTCCATGCACCGGGAGGCCGACGTGGGATTCGATCCCGTGTCTCCAGGATCATGCCCTGGGCCAAAGGCAGGCGCCAAACCGCTGCGCCACCCAGGGATCCCGAGAAGTTGTTTCTTATGGATGAACAAAGAAAGAGGTTTTTTTTTTTTTTTAAGATTTTATTTATTTATTTATTCATGAGAGGCAGAGAGACACAGGCAGAGGGAGAAGCAGGCTCCATGCAGGGAGCCCGATGTGGGACTCAATCCCAGGACTCCAGGATCACTCCCTGAGCCAAAGGCAGATGCCTAACCGCTGAGCCACCTAGGCATCCCAAGAAAGTGGTTTCTTGAAATAGAATCTACTCCTGGTGGAGATGCTGTGAAGATTATTGAAATGACACCAAAGATTTAGAATGTCACATTAACTTGGATGACAAAGTAGTGGATTTGAGCATATAAACTCCCATTTTGAAAGTTTTGTGGGTAAGGACGCCTGGGTGGCTCAGTGGTTGAGCATCTGCCTTTGGCTCAGGGCGTGATCCTGGAGTCCTGGGATCAAGTCCCGCATCGGGCTCTCTGCGAGGATCCTGCTTCTCCCTCTGCCTGTGTCTCTAGCTTTCTCTCTCTGCATCTCTCATGAATAAATAAATAAAATCTATATAAAAAAAGTTTTGTGGGTAAAATGCTATCAAACAGTATCACACACTATAGGGAAATTGATTGTGAAAGGAAAGAGTCAATCAGTGCAGCAAACTTCTTTGTGGTCTTAAGAAATTGCCACAGCCACCCCAACCGTTAGCAACCACCATTCCAATCAGTCAGTAGCCATCAACATTCAGACAAGGCAAGAAAAAAAAATTCAGACAAGACCCTCTACCAGCAAAAAGACTATATATGATGTATTGAAAGTTCAGGTGATCATTAGCATTTTTCACCAATATTTTAAAATTAAGGTATGTACTATTTTTTGACATAATGCTATTGCACACTTAATGGACTATATAATACTGTATAAATCTAACTTTTATATGCACTGGGAAGCCAAAAAATTCAGAATTTGACTTGCCTTATTGGAATACTCACTTTATTGCAGTGGTCCGTAATGGAATACACAGTATCTCTGAGTTATGCCTGTAGTGACCTACAGTGTAGTTCAGTGTTCAAAACATTTGCTCAGCTGC
This sequence comes from Canis lupus familiaris, assembly GCF_011100685.1. Classification (NCBI taxonomy): domain Eukaryota; kingdom Metazoa; phylum Chordata; class Mammalia; order Carnivora; family Canidae; genus Canis; species Canis lupus. Next base: position 26,774,371 of record NC_049224.1, read on the forward strand.
TTCTGGTCAGTTTCACACAAGCACACCTTGGGGTGTGCATTTATACCTCCAAATTTATACACAATTTATACACAAATTTGGAGTTTCACTTTCTTTAGTTTCTTCCTATGATCTTCCTCCTTGGTCTTCTGATAGAAAGTTAGGGCTTTAAGCCTCCCTTCAACCATTCCCAGTGTTCCACCCTGCAGTGTCTGATTCTCTGCTCCTACTGCATCAGTAAGTGGAAGAGTGATGCTGTTTTGTTGTCTCTAGTTTGGTGTATGGCAAGGTTCCACCTCACAGGGTTTGCACATAGTAAGGAAGGGGTGCTGCTTTTCTGCAGCTCTCCTGGAGCAAGGCAGATAAATTCAAAAGGTTGATCTCAGGGCCCCCACCCCCCCTTCCTGTTTGACTAGGACTCTGCCAACGGGCTGTTCCTGTTTTCCTGTTATGTGTCTATAGTCATTCCTTTTAATTTTCTTATTGGCATCTGTCTAGCTTCTTAAGTCTATGGAGTAATGTCTTTCATTGGCTTTGAAATGTTTATATTTACAAATATTTGTTGTGCCCTAGTCTCCTCTCCTTCTGCAGCTAATTAAGTGTATGTTAGGACTTCCTCACTCTCTGCTCTATAGGTCAGTTTTTTTCCATCTTTCCTTCTTTTTGTTTTTCCAGGCTGCACTCTGGATAATTTCTCCTGATTTAATCCCTGCTTATAAATTATCTTCAATGGCTGTATTCTGCCAGTAATCTATTTAGAGCTTTACAGTTCAGTAAAGTTCAGTGTTTATATATTCTTGTTACAGGTGTATTCACTACTTTCCCAAATTAGCTCCATTACTTTTTATGGTTTCTCATTCCCTACAGGTACCGCACACTTGACTATTTCTTGAAACAAAGCAAAAATCTAATACCTGTCTAAAGGAGCTTTTCCTTATTTCTACTAAATCTTGTCTCTGGAGCAATTTCTTTCTTTTCTTTTTTTTTAGATTTTATTTATTCATGAGAGACACACAGAGAGAGGCAGAGCAGAGGGAGAAACAGGCTCCATGCAGAGAGCCCAATGTGGGACTTGATCCCGGGACTCCAGGATCACTCCCTGAACTGAAGGCAGACGCTTAACCACTGAGCCACCCAGGCGTCCCTGGAGCAACTTCCTTATGTGACTACTTATTTATATTTTAACTCTGTGTTGGTAAATGTTATATTTGAAAAGTGATTTGTTTGTGGCCTGCAATGAACTCTTTCTAGAGAGGATTTTTTTTTTTCCTCCTAGCACCTAGAGGAATCACCAATGTGGAACCACCTTAAAGCAAGTTAAATGCTTAAGATTCTTTAGGTGATATAGGCAATTCTCAATTTGGCTACAGTTTTATATTTCTGGTTCATCCTCATCCAGAGGCTAAAAACCTTTGGCAGAGTGAGGATATGTGTATCTCAGCCTATTGTGGGGGAGTTCCCATTACGTTCATGATTCTGATTAGATTTACAACGTTATGTGTGCTGTGAACTTTGGTCTGTTTCCCTCACCCCATAAGGTTGTCTCAGTAGGACCCCACGTCCCCTTCCCTTTTTCTTTCCTTTTGGACTGAACATTCCTTACAGTCTTGATATGCTTTAAGATGATTTTTATATTTTAATCACCTTCAGTTTTCAGCAGGAGCATGGATCTAAGTATCCTGGTGTGCAATTACCAGAAACAAGAAGTTTCCCAGAGCTGCATGTTTGTTCCTATTTGAGCAAACCCTACTCTTTTTATTGGTATTCTCTGCACTTAGCACATGCTACTTGTGGCATGTAATACACACATGTTGATAGAAAATGTTTAATTCTGTTAGCAATTACTCAGTTTTAGCAATTTTTATGTATAACTGCTCAAAAATAGAAGTACCTTAGTTATCTCATATTATTTGCTGCATGTAATAAATCACCAGAAAATTTAGCATCTTAAAACATTTATTATCTTACACAGATTTTGAGATTTGGGAATCTGAGAATGGTTTAGTTTGGTGGTTCTTATGAGGTTGCAAACTTTTGACAGCGCTGCAATTTGAAGGCTTGACTGACGTTGGAGAATCCACTTCCATTCATATGGCTGTTGGCTTCAGTTCCTTGCCAAGTTGGCTTCTTCATGGGGCTGAGCATACCTGGCAGCTAGCTTCCCTAAGAATGAGTTGATCTAATAGGGAGTAAGGGTCAGAGGGAAGAGGAAAGGATAAGAAGGGACAAAAAGAAAGTGGGGAGAAATGTACCAAAGATGGAAGTGATAGTTTTTTACAACATAATCTTAGAAATGACATCCCAACCCTTCTGCCATATTTTATTGATCACAAAGACCAATAATGTCTTGTGGGAAGGGACTACACAAGGGTATGAATACCAGGAGGCAGAGATCACGAGGGGGTTATCTTGGAGGCTGGTAAGCACTGTATTTTACCAAAAGAAAAAAAAAAAGAAAGAAAAGAAAAAGAAAACCTTTATTATACTCAGAGGTTCATAACAAAGCATTGAGTTAAACCCAGTTCTTCAGTTGTATAAAGCCTAAAAATATGGTTGTAATTTTATCGATGCAGATGTGCAAAATATTTCCCAAAAGGTGTTAAATATTAAATTGTTCCAAGATATATCCAAAAGAAAGAAAGAATATAAAGATCTCAAATTACTAAAAATCTGATGTGGAAAAAAAATCTCAGTTAAGTGGTAAAAGATAAATTTAGATGGCAAGGCTTAGTGTCTGGTAGGAAAAAAAATAAAGGTTTTAAACATAGATAAATAAAAAATAAACTTGCACACATTTTAGTAATAAAAAATTTATGAGAAAAATAGTCTTCCTATTTGAAACATACGGTCTAATTCCTGTAACAGAATTTTTCTTGCCTCTGTGCAATTAATATGCTTTTATCAATCATGAGTAAAAGTGGTCTGAGAAGGAATGAAACCTTTAAGATTCTAGGTATGAACCTCATAACTCAAAGTAATTGAGGAAGTGAATGTGCTCTTCAATGTAAACACCATGCTACATTTTTTTTTTTCCATGCTACATTTTGTATAAAAAATGAGAAGAGGAAAAAAATCTATTTGTATTTGCTGCTACTACACCTAAACTGTGGGAAGACATAAGAAACTAATAAAAATGATTAGCTGGTTGAGATTGGAGGGTAGGAAGAACAAGGCAGACACATATAAGGTGGAAGTTAAAATGTATATTGATTTTTAAAATATTTTTTATATTTTTCTGATTTCTGAATCATACATATATATGTGTGTGTATATATATATATATATATATATATATATATATATATCTCCTATATAAAACATTTTTTAATCACAAAGAAATTAAAACCTAAGATGGATTTGTAGGTTTCTGGTTTATTTCAGGATATTATCTATTAAAATGTGAGTCAAGTTATCAAAGTTATGCTTGTGACTAAAAAAAGAAAAGTCTATTCTTTACTTATAAAACAGTATCTGAATCTAAGCTGTTATAAAATTAGACAGTTGAGACACCATAGTCAGGTTATTGCTTTTATGATTAAATCATAGGTTAAGATATTCATATAACACAGAAAACTCTTTAAATTGTCTTAAAAGGGAAAGTTCGATCTTTTTATATATTACCTACTTTTCGGGTTTTTATCTCTTACCTAGCCAAGTTTAATGACCACTATCTAACAAGTTCTCCTTATTGTCTCCAGGAGGCTATCCTTCTGGGTTGCTTTCCAACCATGTAGTCAAGATTCGTATCTCCATTACAGCAGTTACTTTTACTTTGTTAATTATCTGCATCATATATTCAGCTCCTAAGGGAAAGAACTATCTTAATCATCTTTCAACCAGAGAAGCCTAACAAAGTGCTCTGCACATAACTAGTATATAGACAAAGTTTGTTGTGTGGCTGCATAGAACAAGTGGGCTAGATTTCACTTCATATTTCAAAATTCAGAGAAAGAGACCAGTATTAAAAAGCCTAAGACCAAAAACAGATCATTGTGGACTGAATACAAAGAGCCATTCTATTTCTTCACCTTTATAAAAATTAAAGTTTCAAAGTAAGTACCAATGTGAAGAATATGACCAAATAAGTTAACTACATTCAGAAACGTACTATATATCTACAAATAATACTTTAAAATGTGCCTCCAAAGGCACATTTTCCAATTTTCATTAAATGTAGAGGCTTTATGAAAACAAATCTAAAGCTATCCTATCATGGGAAGAGCTCTCCACCATTTTGTTATTTTTAAGTAATTTCAGGAGCACCTGGCTGGCTCAGTAGAAGAGCATGTGACTCTTGATCTTAGGGTGGCGGGTGGTGTAGAGATTACTAAAAATAAAAAATAAATAAATAAAATAATTTCAGTATATATAGACTGTGCAACTACTTATACTGCAAAATAAACACACTATATAAAGAAAACATAAACTGAGTTTGATATGCAATTGTTTTTATCTTACACCATAGCAATAAATTTCACAGGTTACTTTGTGTTGCCATTTTATTTAATAGCTGCAACATTTTACATTGTTTATGAAGTAACTACTTCCAGAAGACTGATAATCTCCTTCATAGGGTATCTTTGGTTAGTACTACAGTGATTCAGTACGAACCATATGACCAGTGGAGCAAAATTCTCAGTCTCTCCTAGCCTGAGACCTCATATCCTGAGTTATAACCCTGACTTGGTCATCAAATTGAGATGCTTCATAAGTATTTTTCTTATGTCAGGGCTATGTAGTGTAGTTTCTTTTTCTTGAGATATATAATGAGTGTTTTTGATACAAAAACATATTGCCATATAAGAATAAAAAAACATCAAAATAATGATTATATTTTATATAATGTAAATGACAGGACTAACTAAAATATCCCCTTTACTTTTTTTTTTTTTAACACAATGTACTTAAAACTTTGCTGTTTGAAGAGGAAAGTTCTGTAACAGTTTCAAATACATAGAATTTAACTTATGTTAATATCCTGTTATAAAAAATAACTATCATATAAAGAATTTAAAATATGCAAAAATAATTAGTTCATTAAAATGTATATTTAATACATTAGTGTCAATGAAAATATGCAGACTTGCCAAGAAAGTTCTTAAGTAAAGAAGTTTAAAAAAAAAAAAACAACCTGTTTCAGGCTTAATTTATTGCTACATAAGTCTTCATCAAGGGTCATATGGCCTGTTGTCAATCACTCTTAAAAGTGATAAATAAAGTAGGGTATATTTTCGAAGGAAAGAGGAAAAATAATGCACTGCAATACAAAAATATTACCTATTTATAAATTATTAAAGACTTATAAAACACATACTGAATCATGTTTTGCTATAAAAACAATGTACTTAAATATAGAAGCACAAAATTCTGAAGCACCCACAATTATTTTAAGAATACCCATTTAATCAAGAAAAAAAACCATATATATATATAATTTGAGAAGAAAAGAAGGCAAAATTCTGATTTTAATCCAAATAATCAGAGTTTATCTAATCATGGAGGTAGATCTCCACTCCAATTATTACAAATAAATTATCTGTCTTACTCAAAGAATTATCATATAAGACTAAGATCTGAAAATCGTGTCACTGAAATTCATTTTTAACAGACTTTAGTAACCAGCAATGTAACTGGCATATATAACAGCTATTTCCCTCATAAGGTTATATCTGAAAAAAGCCTTCATTAAAATCATTCTTGGTATAACGAGGTATACATAAGTGCAGATACTTTGGCTTTGCATTTAAATGACACAGTAAATGCTACAAATTTATTTAAGACAAAAGAAATCTTTGCCTTTTTAGTACTTGCAGTAAGTCAAAGCTTCAAAAACTGGGGATCTCTTAAGTTTTTAGAGAATTAAATATTGTGCTAATGATTTAAAAAGATAATTTCCTGCCTAAAAAGCAAAACTTACGTGTTTCAAACAGCAAACATTTACTTTTAGTGTTTGTGGCATTTCAGCTTTAGTGAATGTAGTTTTAACAAATTAGTTTGCAATATATAATGACTCATCTTTCACTAAAAAAGATTTTCTATAATGAAAAATACTAATTCTATTTCTAATGGTAAACTAGTAGAGTCGGAGGTCCCACCATGGATCACAGGGATTAGAGCACTATCAAGATCATTTAAATAATGCTGAGGAAGAAGCTGGCCTTCAGATCCTGCCTGAAATTCAACCTGGAAAAAAAAAAAATCTTGGTAAGTCAACCCTAGAAAGTAAGAAATCTTGTTTAGCTCAGCACATGAATATGAACTATTTAAAAATGTCACTTAGTTTAAGGATGTTAAGGAAATACTTCATATTCACTCAAAAAATGTTTTACGTTCCCCTATACTTCTTTTATCTTCTATATAAATTTTAATTATATCTCCAACAGATATCATAAAATTGTTTAAATGCCACTATTTCATACTTTAGGTTTCTTCTCAATGCATACATAAACAATCTAGAAAACCAAGGTTTTATTGTTATTTTTTTAAAGATTTTATTTATTATTTATTTATTCATGAGAGACACACAGAGAGAGGCAGAGGCACAGGCAGACGGAGAAGCAGGCTCCATGCAGGGAGCCTGATGCGGGACCCGATCCTGGGTCTCTAGAATCACACCCTGGGCCGAAGGCAGGCACTAAACCGCTGAGCCACCCAAGGATCCCTGTTCTCTTTTTTAAAAAGATTTTATTTATTCATGAGAGACACACAGAGAGAGAGGTAGAGACATAGGCTGAGGAAGAAGCAGGCTCCATGCAGGGAGCCTGATGCGGAACTCGATCCCAGAACCCTGGGATTAAGTATTTCTTGTTCTAATATTTGTATTTCACACCATCCATGTCACAGGGCTCCTAAAACCCTTATACATTCGTAAGTGATAAGAGCACTAGCAGTATCTGTTGTTCTAATGAGGTGACTGAGTGGGCTCCTGGATGGGGACTGGTCACCAGAAAGACCAAGCTATGATTAGAAACTAGATTTTTTAACCCTTACCCCTTACCTTCCAGAGAGAGAAGAGAGGGGTTAAAAAATTGAGTTAAATCATGCCTACATGAGGAAGCCTCCATAAAATCCCTATAGTGGGGGGTTTGGAGAGCTTTAGGCCAGCTAATACACCCACACCAGAAGGGTGATACACCCCAACTCCACTGGGACAGAAGTACCTATGCTGGAGAACCTCCCAAGCCTCACCCTATGAGTATATCTTTTCCTGTATATCCTTTAATAAACTGGTTAACATGTGTGTTTCCCTGAGTTCTGCGAGCTGCTCTAGCAAATTAATTAAATCCAAGGAGGGAGTTGTTAGAACTTCTGATTTATAGCTGATTGGTCAGAAGCACAGTCAATAACTTGGGCTTTTAATCAGCATCTGAAGGGGTGTGAGAGTACAGTCTTGTAGGACTGAACCCTTAACGTGTAGGATCTGATGCTATCTGAGTAGATGGTGTCAAAACTGAGTTGAATTCCTAGATATCCTGCTGGTGTCTGAGAACTACCAACCTGTTGACAGGGAGAAAACCCTCTACATATCTGGTGACTACAAGTGTCAGAAATGAAGTATTTTCTATGAGTAGTAAAGGACTCACAGGAAAGAAAGACATAGGGAAGAACTGGTTTTTCCTTACATAGGATGGAAAAGACTAACTTTTTCCTTTTTTAACACTTTTAGACTTTTGTAATTTTAAATCATGTGAATATAGAATAAAGTCAGAATGAAAAAATTAAAAACCTACTTGTCAAGCAGGATTACTACAGTGCAGAGGTCAACAGACTATGGCCTATGGGCCAATGTGACCCACCAGTTAGTTGTTTTAGTAAACAAAGGTTCATTGGAACATAGTGAGCTCATTAGTTTATATACTGTCTATGGCCACCTGTGTACTATAATGGCAGGACTGAATAGTTGTAAAAAACGTCATATAGCCCACAATGCCTAAAATATTTACTATCTGGCCTTTTACAAGAAAGTTTGCTGACCCCTGGTGTGAAGAGTAAAGGAGATAATGTACAGGAAGTGTGTAGCACGTGCTTATGTTCAACAAATTTTAGTTTTCTTCATTCATCCCAAATAAAGGATTAAATAAGAAACTTTTGATTATTTTAATATATGATACATTCATTTCAAAAATACATCACAAAAACACGTCTCACCATATCAGTGTCAATGGAAACTCTGAGGCCAATTTTATTCATCCCATTACTCTTTAGAGTTTTCAGATGAGGGCATAGTGCAGCACTACAAGCCATGGCTATTTCTTTTGCAAACTGATAACGAGTTGCTGAAACAGATAAATCCTGGTCCTTTAGAAAGTAGAATACCTGAAATGTATTTAATTAGGAAACAAGTCATGATTAAGATTAAAAGCAGCTTTAAAAATTGCTACTTTCAATTCAACTTTATTAATAAAATTAATAAAATTCCAAAGTTAGCGCCAAGAAATTCATTAGTTAAAAAAACTATGTGAAAAGAAAAAACAAAACACTATGTGTAAATAGATGTATCTTTTTTAAAAAAGATTTATTTATTTATTCATGAGAAATACAGAGAGACAGAGATATAGGCACGGGGAGAAACAGGCTCCCCGCAGAGAGCCCGATGTGGGACTTGATCCCAAGACTCCGGGATCATGCCCTGAGCCAAAGGCAGACGCTCAACCGCAGAGCCACCCAGGCATCCCTGTAAATATATCTTTTTTTTTTTTTTAAAGATTTTATTTATTTATTCATGAGAGAGAGAGAGAGAGAGAGAGAGAAAGGCAGAGGGAGAAGCAGGCTCCATGCAGGGAGCCTGACGTGGGATTCGATCCCGGAACTCCAGGATCACGCCCTGGGCTGAAGGCTGGCACTAAACAGCTGAGTCACCCAGGGATCCCCCCTGTAAATATATCTTGATCCGTAGGTAGTAAAAGCTTAAAACCAAAGATTATGGAATATGGTATGACTTAGCTATTTTTACCTAAAATTAACCTGTAGCAACAAAAGCTCTGTTAATTCAGTTTAGAAAAGTATACTGAGTCTACCCTATAAGCTCACCTTCCTGTAAGGACATCTTAATGAAATTAAGATCAAACAAAAAAAATAATGTTCTATAATTTCTACATCCTGTATAGTTTCTATCCATATTGTACATAGATAGAATCACAGGGAATATAAAAGAAATTAGTAACACTGATTGCCTGACCCTGGAGGCAGAGTGAGAAGGAGTACGGAGGTAGACTAAGGAGTTGAGAGTCAATAATTTCATATCCTTTTCGTTTAAAAAAAGTTGGGACATGCAAAAATAATTTTCATTTGTGAATGCTGATTATAAACTGGTATCTATACAATAGTTTATTTTGGGGGGTGCTGGGTGGCTCAGTTAAGCATCTGACTCTTGATCTTAGCTCAGGTTTTGATCTTGGGATCATGAGTTCAAGCCCTGCATTAAATAGACTGTGCGTGGAGCCTACTTAAAATAAATAAGTAAATAAATAAATGTAAATTAAAAATAATTTTGTAAAATAAGAGAAAAATGAAAATAACATGGTCAAATAAATATGCTGTATAAAGATGGCAATGCTTCCAAAACTTAACTGTGAACTGGCAGGGAGTACCACCATACAATAGCCTGAAATAATCTTATGGAAATCCAAATCTGGTATAAAGAAGGCAGTGTGGGGTGAAAATATGTGTGTGTTTCCAGATATAATGTAAAAAGTATTAATAAACTGCAATGAGAAATCTCCCAAGTTAAAAAAAAAAACAAAACCCAAAAAAACCCCACATCCAAACACAACACATAAAGAGAAGGAATCTTTCTCAGTCACCTCAGTACACTTTACAGTCTTCTCATCGGTTTCAAAATCTGCTTCCAGTTTTATCTTTTCACTTGGAAATCCTTGTAATGATATCCCATCCACTGAACTAATAACACTATAGAATAAAACATAATACAGTAGTATTATTAGTACCAAAATGCCTTCTATGAAATGAATTATTAGATTTGAACAAATAAGGAGAAAAATACTAAAAATATAAATTTATAGCACTAAGGTAACTCAATTACATACAAAATAATTAAAACTATAGTCCATTCATTTACCAAGATTTCTTCATTGTACAGCAAATAATATCTACTCCTTCTTACGCCCAGTTTAGATCTCAGGTTTAAAATGCTTTAGTTTCCTAACAGAAAAGCTGTTGCATGAATTTAAAAAACTTTATTTTGGAATCCCTCAGCATTAAGCTATTTTTTTTCCTTCTTTAATCCAGACCTTTGAGCCAATCTCCAAAAAAGAAAAAAAATGGTAATTGAAAAAAAGGAGTGGCAGGAATATTCTATAAGACCTCCAATATATGTATTATTAAATTCAGTTGTTATATATATTTTTAAAGATTTTATTTATTCATGAGAGACACAGAGGGAGAGAGGCAGAGACACAGGCAGAGGGAGAAGCAGGCTCCATTTAGAGAGCCCGACGTGGGACTCAATCCTAGGACGCCAGGATCATGCCCTGAGCCAAAGGCAGATGCTTAACCACTGAGCCACCCAGGTGTCCCTCAGTTGTTATATTTAAGTGAACCAATATAATACAGAATAAACAAACATCCAAAGGAATCTTTTACTTACTTCACAAAAATAGATATGAAAAAACAGAAAAAGTATCTTGCCTTCCAAAACCTTGGCATCAAAGTCACACTACTACATAAGCACATTTTATCACTGTCCCCTCCCAAACCAACCACCCTTTAATAGTTTACAGTATCCTGGCCAAGAAAATACACATGAGACTGGTTAGGTACATGTTTGAAAAAATAGACTACGTTCAGTAGCATACAAGCATTTAAATTAATGGTATAATTCTATATTTACTCAGAAAATGCTTAATTTGCTAGCAAGATATTTTTATCCTTCCCCCTCCATCAAATCCATTACATTTTATTTTTTATTATTTTTTAAGATAGATCCCAAGACCCTGGGATCACGACGAACACTTAACCAACTGAACCACCCAGGTGCCCCTCAATTATATTTTAGTAAAAAAAAAAAAAATTCATACCCTTTGTTTCCTTCTTCTTCAGAATCTACCCAGCAGATATCCACATATTCTCTTAGGTCTACAGCATCAACTTTCCCACATGTAATTTTAAAGTCTTTCTGTTCTCGTAGAGCAAGCCGCAAGCCATCCATGGTCTCTGGCGTTATTTGTACCATTAAGCCATCTAAAAATGATTTATGTTTCACATTCCTTTTATTAAATATCAATTTATAGGTCTAATTCATAAAATTTGCTATCAAAGTATTTTCTGTGTAAGATAAAAGTTCTATATCATCTGTTAAATAATCTTAATGATTGTTTTCTACTAGGAAATATGAAAAATATTTCAAAGTTAAGGACTATCCTTTTTTTTAAATAGTTACACAAATAATGGTGATATTTTTCATTACTGACCATAATGAAACTACTGATGAAAAACTGCCCTTTTATAACTGCCTAGCCATAAAACCAGACAAAATGTGTAAGGCAACTGTTTTTAGGTACTGAACAACAGGAAATATACTTTGGTTCCTAGAGAAAAATTCAACAAGTAAGCCTACAAATAACTGCCCAGGCTATTTGCTTTGAGACAATTTCCACATGGTGACCCATTAAACCTACAATGGCCACACTGGGCTGGGAAATCAGAGATAAGCTTGGAGAAGCGGGATCCCTGGGTGGCACAGCGGTTTGGTGCCAGCCTTTGGCCCGGGGCGTGATCCTGGAGACCCGGGATCAAGTCCCACGTCAGGCTCCCGGTGCATGGAGCCTGCTTCTCCCTCTGCCTGTGTCTCTGCCTCTCTGTCTCTCTCTGTGTGACTATCATGAATAAATAAATAAAATCTTAAAAAAAAAAAAAAAAAAAGCTTGGAGAAGCCTGGAATCTGGGGTCAAAACATTGAAAAGGAAGGCACCAGGAGACTGTGAATAAGGGTCCCTTTGAGTCCTTGAACTAGAACTGAGGACATGTTAATAAAGTGAGACTAGATGAGGCCTAATAGGGAACAGCTATTTGGGTTGGGACCAGAACAGAGATACTAGAAATCAAGCAATGATGGAGGATACTGACAGTCTGATGCAACCACAGTAGAGATACCTCATTAACTTGCACTGTGGCAAAGCAAAAACAAAGCCCTTACAAAATCTGTAGGCAAAATGGATTTAGAGAATGAGTCCTGCCAGATTGTAAACACCTTAGGAGTTCCACAGATTCATCTGTTAACAAAGTGAAAAGTACAGAATACATAAAAATGCCTGCTTAAACATAAATAAGCCTTCTTCAAAAAAAGCTAATAGGATCTAAAGTCTCTAAAACATATTAACAATGACAAGTACATAATCAAAAATTATCAGAGAGAACCACAAAATCATGTGAGCCTCTATACAACTGAAAGCAACCATGAGACAGACAGCCAAGACAGTGGGTTAAATACACAGACACTTTAAAACATCTATTCTAAAATTTTTCAAAGACCTAAAGCAAAACATTCAAAAAGTGAAAAGCAAATATGGGCTAAACGAATAAACAGATTTTAAAAATCTTAACAAAAAAAAAAAAAAAAGAAAGAAAGAAAGAAAGAAAGAAAGAAGAAAGAAAGAAAGAAAAAAGAAAAAAGAAACTGAAAAAACCCAAAGGGAAATTCTAGAACTGAAAAGTGTAATTGAAAACTCAATGGAAAGGCTTAATAGTACATTGAAGATGGCAAGAGAAAGACTCAGGGAACATGAAGAAAGGTCAATAACAATTTTCCAAACTAAAAAACCTGGAGAAAAATGATTAAAGAAAAATAAACAGAAAACCAAGGATCCAAGAATTGGTATAAAACAGATATATCTATAAATACAAATACATACATATATACAGACATAAATATATAGATATCTCCCAGGAGAAAAAGATTGGAATATTAAAAAAATTAAAAATGGTAAGAAATTCCCCAAATCTGATGAAAAATATTGATACACATGTCTAAGAAGCTCCATAAATGCCAAGCAGGAGAAATACAAAGAAGACCACATTAAGGCACATCACCGTAGAGCTGGTGAAAACCAAAGAAAAAGAGGATATCTTGAAAACAGACTGGAGAAAAGGGCATATTAACTAAAGGAAAACAAACATAAAAAATTATACTAACTTTATTAGAAATGATGGAGGCCAAAAGATGAGGGGACATCTTTAAGGAAAATAAAAACTTTCAAAGAATTATCTAGCAAAAAAAAAATCCTTCAAAAAATAAGAATGAAATAAGGACAGCTTTGCAGCAGCGCCTGGATAGTTTAGTGGGTTAGGCATCTGCCTTTGGTTCAGGTCATAATCCCAGGGTATTGAGGCTGAGGCCCCCCCCCCCAAAAAAAAATCAGGCACCCTGCTCAGCAGGGAGCCTGCTTCTCCCTCTGCCTGTCACTCTGCCTAATTGTGTACCTGTGTGCATACTCTCTTTCATTTTTTAAAATTTTTTTTTATTTTTTATTTATGATAGTCACTCGGAGAGAGAGAGAGAGAGAGAGAGAGGCGGAGACACAGGCAGAGGGAGAAGCAGACTCCATGCACCAGAAGCCCAACGTGGGATTCGATCCCGGGTCTCCAGGATCGTGCCCTGGGCCAAAGGCAGGCGCCAAACCGCTGCGCCACCCAGGGATCCTGCATACTCTCTTTCAAATAAATAAATCAGTCTTAAAAAAAAAAAAAAGAAAGAAAAAGAAATAAGGACAGTTTCAGATCAATGAAAGCCAGCAAACTTGTATTACAAAAAATATGACTTTTGGTGTCTGCTCCAACATATAAAGAGCCTGGAAGTTGTCACTTCCATCCTCAAAACAAGACAAATGACAAACTGAAAACAAACAATTTTTAGATCAGAGAATTGAGGCCACAGGGCTCTATTGCCCTGAAAAATGGAGCAAAATCAAAACCTACCACAAAAAACAAAAACAAAAACAAAAACAAAAACAAAAAAAACAGTAAAACATTTAAAAAATCCTATGATCATTTCAATAGATGCAGAAAAAGCATTTGACAAAGTACAACTTCCATTCATGATAAAAGCACTCTGTAAAGTAGGTCTAGAGAGAACATACCTCAACATAATAAAGCCCTCACAGCCAACATCATATTCTGTGGTAAAAAACTGAGAGCTGGGGATCCCTGGGTGGCGCAGCGGTTTGGCGCCTGCCTTTGGCCCAGGGCGCGATCCTGGAGACCCGGGATCGAATCCCACGTCAGGCTCCCGGTGCATGGAGCCTGCTTCTCCCTCCTCCTGTGTCTCTGCCTCTTTCTCTCTCTCTATGTCTATCATGAATAAATAAATAAATCTTTAAAAAAAAAACAAAAACAAACAAAACTGAGAGCTTTTCCCCTAAGGTCAGGAACAAGACAAAGATGTCCACTCTCACTTTATTTTATTTTATTTATTTTTTTCACTCTCACTTTTATTCAACAATGTACTAGAAATCCTAGCCACATCAATCAGATAACATAAAATAAAAAGCAGCCAAACTGGTAAGGAAGAAGTATTTGCAGATGATGTGATACATCATTTGCAAATAGATTCTCCCATTCAGGATGTTGGCTTTTAGTTTTGTTTCCTTCACTGGACAGAAACATTTTATTTTGATGCAAACCCAATAGTTTATTTTTACTTTTATTTCTCTTGCCTCAGGAGACATAGCTAGAAAAATGTTGCTATGGCTGATGTCAGAGAAATTACTGCCTATACTCTCTTCAAGGATTTTTAGAGTTTCAGGTCTCCTATTTAGGTCTTTTTTTTTTTTTTTTTAAAGATTCCATTTACTTATTCATGAGAGACACACACAGAGAGAGGCAGAGACACAGGCAGAGGGAGAAGCAGGCTCCCTGCAAGGAGCCTGATGTGGGACTCAAACCCGGGAACACACCCTGAGCCAAAGGCAGGCATTCAACCACTGAGTTACTCAGGCATCCCTCACATTTAGGTCTTTAAGCAATTTTGAGTTTATTTTTATGTATGGTATAATAAAGTGGTCCAGCTTCCCCAACACCATTTATTGAAGAGACTAAAGAACTTATGTAGCTCAACACCCAGCAAACAGATAAGCCAATTAAAAATGGGCAGAAGACATGAACCGACACATCTCCAAGAAGACATCCAGATGGCCAACAGACACATGAGAAGGTGCTCAACAGCAGTAATTATCAGGAAAATTCAAATCAAAACCATAATGAGATATTACCTCACACCTGTCAGAATGGTTAAAATCAACAATGCAAGAAACAAGGTTTGGCAAAGATGTAGAGAAAAAGGAACCCTCATGCACTGTTGGTGAGAATGCAAACTGGTGCAGCCACTGTGGAAAACAGTATGGAGGTTCCTAAAAATATTAAAAACAGACCTACCCTATAATCCAGTAATTGCACTATTGTGTATTTTACCCCCAAAATCCAAAAACACTAATTCAAAGGGATATGTGCACCCCCCCTTTGTTTATAGCAGTATTATTTACAACAGCCAAACTACCGAAGCAGCCCAAGTGTCCATCAAAAGATGAATAAAGAATATGTGCTACGTATATGTGTATGCATACACACACAATGGAGTATTAATCATAAAAAGGAATGAAATTTTGCCATTTGCAACAATGTAGATGGAGCTACAGAGTATAACGCTAAGCAAAATAAGTCAGAGAGAGACAAATACCATATGATTTCACTCACATGTTGAATTTAAGAAACAAAACAAATTGGCAAAGGAAAAGAAAAGATAAACTGAGAAACAGATCTTAACTATAGAGAAGAAACTGATGGTTATTTGAGGAGAGGAGGGAGGGAGGAATGGGTGAAATAGGTGATGGGGATTGAAGAGTTACACTTATGATGAAAAACAAAACAGAAAACATAAAAAAGCTTTAAGATATGTGATAAGAAGTAAGAAAAAATGTAATTGGATACCTCACATCATCATCAGAAGGACAGATATGGCATAGCAAATTGAATCATAAAAACTCACTTATTTTTAGAAAGTATTATTTGACAAAAATGGATCTAGACAAGAGCATTTGCAATCACTGCTTCAACTGGAAAACCTAACCAATAAACTAGAAACATAAAAGCCATAAGGACTACAAAGAAAGAAACAAAATTACCATTATTAAATGATGATATACTGAGCTACACAGAAACTCTAAAAGAATCTATAGGTAAATTATTTTAAATTAAGAGTTCAGCAGTATAGCTGATTATAAAACAAAAATACAGAAATAAAATATGTGTGTGGCTCAGAGATGGGAGGACTTCCTATAAAGCTGTTTGAAATAGTATGGAGAACGACATTAGTGAAAGAGCAGACTAAAGAACCTCCAAAAATACTCTCCTCCAAAATAAGAACAACGAAACTAATTAACAGAAAAAACTTTTTCAGAACTCTGGAAATTAACCAAAGGCTTGCAGCAATCTGTGGAGTATTTATTCAAGAAAAATGGCTGGATCTTCATAAGAACAGCAAACTTTGTGCTTTGTGTTAATTTATTCCCATTCCTTCCTCTCTAGCTTAGTGGGAGCCTCAAGAACCAACAGCCTGCAATCATGGTGAAAATCAATAGCCTGGTAGCCACCAGAAAGGCTAAAAGGAGGTTGGAGCCCTTTCAAAGTCTCATTATCAGAGAATTATCATTTTTTGCCTTGTTGAGTATTTTGGCTAGTGCAAAAGTCTTTTCTCAGGGTGCATCTGTCAAAAACAATCAAAACCCAATGATTAACATCTCAAGCTACCTGTGACAGCAGATTATAGTAGACGTAAATAGGCCAACCAAATACTTAAAAGGAAAAGCTGAGGAATGAGATGTCCATACGGGCTTTGAAAAGCTTTAACATACTTTTGGGAATTTAGGAAGCCACACACATGTACAATACTGTGTACATGCTCAGGGTGTGTGCATGCTAAAGAAATACCGTAAGCTCTCACCTCAGACTGACTTGTAGGCTCTGTAGAGGCAGGAAGAGCAGGTTATGGCAGAGTTGCCATCCTTAACACAGACCCAAATATAGGTCATGTTTTAGTTTTTGAGCTGGGTAAGATTTTTTTTTTTTAAGATTTTATTTATTCATGACAGACACAGAGAGAGTGAGAGAGAGAAAGAGGTGGAGACACAGGCAGAGGGAGAAGCAGGCTCCATGCAGGGAGCCTGACGTGGGACTCAATCCCGGGTCCCCAGGATCAGGCCCTGGGCTGAAGGCAGCGCTAAACTGCTGAGCCACCTGGGCTGCCCCTGGGTAAGGATTTCACTTAAGTTTGTGGTACTGTGCTTTGTAACTTACATATGTTCTTTTATTTTTTTTTTTTATTTTTTTTTTTTTTTTTTTTTTTTTAATTTTTATTTATTTATGATAGTCACAGAGAGAGAGAGAGGCAGAGACATAGGCAGAGGGAGAAGCAGGCTCCATGCACCGGGAGCCTGATGTGGGATTCGATCCCGGGTCTCCAGGATCGCGCCCTGGGCCAAAGGCAGGCGCCAAACCGCTGCGCCACCCAGGGATCCCTACATATGTTCTTTTAAAGTATCAAATACATTTTAAAATAAATGGAAAACATCTTTACATTAAAACAATCCTAAAGATGAAACTCATACCTTCAACTATGCTGGACTTAGCAAGAAATCCTGAAGATGGTTTTAGAGCTCCATTGAATACCACAAAACTTGCACCTGTCACTGATCAGAAAAATACATTTATGTTTTAACTTGCCTGTTTAAAATGCTATATATTTGTTAAATGTATAATGTGGAGCATGGTACACTTAACTACTTGATAAATGCCATGCCCATACCACTTATATTAGAAAGCTAATAAAAAAACCCCAAACTAAACCAAATTAAGATAAAATATTGCATAAAGGCTATATAATGTTTGTATATAATAATTAATGGCTATTGTACTACTTAAAATGTTTGTATTTGTGCCAGTGAGAGTATGGGAAATCAAATATCCATCATTGGTAAAAGCACAAATCAGAGAAACTTCTATGGAAGACAACTTGATAATTACTTATTAAAATTATAAATACATATATCCTTTGACACACCAATTCTACAACCAGGAATTAATGGCACATATATATACAAGGTTTCACAGTTCAATTTTATAAATAAACAAGAACTGGTAACAACTATGTCCGTTAAGTAAGAGACAATTAAATGATGTACACATATAAAGTGAAAAGTTATGTAGAATGCAGAAGGTTTTTTTTATACTAACAGAATCATCTCCAAGGTGTATTAAAAGAAAAAGCAAGAATGTAATGCATGTTAGGACTTGTTTAAAAAAGTGGAAGAAATTTCCTAAAAATTAAAAAATATATAAAAATAAAAATTAAAAAGTAGAAAAATATGTGTTTGCTTACATATTCCTGCAAGCAAAAACATTTCTGAAATGATATACAAAAAACTGATAACATTGGTTTTGGTTGCCTGTACGGAAGAGAAAAGGGTAGCCTCAGCATCCAGGGAGGAAAGGAGATTTTCCACTTATAACTTTCAAATTTCATAATACATATACTTATTCAACAAACAAATATTAAATAGTTGTTACATTTTAATAACAAAAGTATTAATGACATAAGTTAGAAAAATACAAAAGTGTAAATATCCAATATAAAACCATCTATTTAATAGATATATACTAATATAAGCAGAAAATATATTTAAATGTCCATAAAGGCCATATTTTTCTTTTGTTACTTTTTAAAACATATTTTCCAAACTTAGCATGTAAGTATATATTACCCTTATAATCAAAAGCTGCTATTTTATTAGCAGCCAGGATGTCAGACTATTTTAAGTGTTATTTTAAAATGTATTAATTTTATGAATACTCATCTCCACTTAACTTTCAATTTGTTAGGCCCTCTATTGCAAGGATTTGGCAATCACAGTAGTCACTGAAGCCATTCAGCCAGAATTGAGAGTAATGTTACTCACATATGCTACTCCACCATCTTTACCATTTCTAGATCCCCAACCACTTATAGTTTTATAAATCATTCTTCATCCTTATCCAGACTATACTCTCCTAAAAGGAGTTAGAACAGAGAGCAAACAAAAGTGACAAACATCTCATTCCAGAGAGAAATTACTGAAAATAAGAGTCCCATCATATGGGATAAATTAAACCTGAAGATACCAAGATAAACACAGTGTTCAAGTCTTTAAACCTAATGTAGCCCAAGGGGGAAAAAAAAAAAAAACAAATTAGAAGCTATTTTTAATCTGTTTAGCTAAAATGTTAAAGCATACTATATTATTACCATCAATTTAGCAAATAAGTAAAAAATATAATATATTTCCCCTTTAAAAGGAATTCCATATATTGAGGTAGTTTTACAGATTAATACTAGGAATCAACACTTACCTTTTCTAGGATGGCCAGTAGCACTGTTGGCCTGTGTTTGATAAATGCCATCATTTTGTACACAGACTAGGTGAGAATCTGCTTCAGTACTAAAACTGGCTCCAATGCTAATGACATGCTCATTAGAAGAATTTATAACCTTCATTACCTGGAAAAAAAAACAATACTTATTTAGAAACACTACTAACATGTTATTTCTTTATTAGTTACAATCATTCAAAGGGCCACATTTCTGACCTGCTTCATAATTATCAAGCTCTGGTCTGGACAACTCTAAGAATGTGATGGAAACATATGTTTTAAGATAAAAATCACCCAATTAATAGATAAAATAGTAAAGAAAAAGTTGTAAATAACAGGATTAAAACAAGTCCCTTGGGACTCCTGGGTGGCTCAGGGATTGAGCTCCTGCTTTTGGCTCGGGGCATGATCCCGGGGTCCTGGGATCGAGTCCCACGTCGGCATCTCCGCTGGGGCCTGCTTCTCCCTCTGCCTATTTCTCTGCCTCTCTCTCTCTCTCTGTGTCTCTCATGAATAAATAACATTTTTAAAAAATAAAAAACAAAAAACAAGTCCATTAGAAAACAAATCTAAAATTTCAAAAATATTTTTTGCCATTATGTATTAGACAGTCTGATTCAAAATAAATTTAACACATCTTATTTTTTTATTTTTCATTTTGTCCATTAATAAAAGGGAGCCCGACGTGGGACTTGATCCTGGGTCTCCAGGATCACGCCCTGGGCTGAAGGCAGTGCTAAACCGCTGAGCCACCCGGGCTGCCCAATTTAACACATCTTAAAGAAATCTAATGTTCAATAGTTATCTTTAAAATCTGCATGAAGAAGTTAAACTTACATCATTGTATTTTTTCCGAGGTATTTTTATGCAGCTCTTCCCCATTTCCATATGAATCAATAGCTGATCTATATTATGCAAGGTATACTGGTAATTCCGAAGGTCCTACATATAAAATAATGATATTTCCATAAGCCTTAAATTATCCATTAGCATTTTATCTACTCATTAAATCCTTTTTTAAGAGTGTCCATCATTTTAAGACTTGTGGTAGATACATAACTATCAAAATGCCACCCAGAAAGCAGTATCAACTGAAAAAAACAACTAATCCTTCCAACTACTCCACAATAGAAATAAAGAATATCATTCTCAGGAAGAATTCTGTACTATCTGGGGGTAATCTCTTTCTAATTACAGATCTTCCAAAATAAGTCTTCTCAGTAAACCTGTATAAACGAAAGTCCACTCAAATACTTTTCTACGGTTACAGATAAAACAATTACAGAAAAAAGAGGTAGGTAGGAGGGAACCTGAGATTATTTAATTCAATTCTTCCCATTACAAATGAGGAAACCTGGGCTACAATTTGCTCAAAATCACCAAACTAACTTAGTATACTAACACACTTTTACTGACACTACAACTGTGCAGATCTCATATTACCTAAATGTGAAAACACCGCAGCAGAATGAATCAAAAGATAATTACAATCAGGTACACATAAATTAGAAGATGTGTCCTAAAAAGCAATTTACTTAAAACAGAGCCCACTTATGCTAAATAAATTTATATTATAAATGAACTTACATTATACCAAATTAAAATAGGAAAATATGCTAAATAAATATAAATTTATTGTTATAAATATAATTTATTTACATATAAATAAATTATATGTAAAGTAACCTAAATAAAATTTTAAAGTAACAATGTAAAAACACTTAATAGTTTGATTACTCACAACAAGCAAGTTCATAATAGTGTGTCCTATTTCTCCAAAAAGAGGTTTCCGACCTCTGATACTCGTTAGAGGAGCAGGATATGCTATACACAAGAAAGGAAAACTGGTTACTTTCAATAAAAACCCCAAAAGTCTTGAATTTATTACTTTTAATTCTCATTTCTCAAACATTATGGATAAATACTACCTAATAATCATTTGGGGAAAATGAAAGATACATTAACCTACAGTATGTATTTACTGGATACTACACTGAACTGGGAACTTTACATACATGATCTTATTTAAGCCCTAAAACAACCCAGTGAGGCAAATAAGTCTATTCCTACTTTACTGATGGGAGAGTAAAGACATAGAGATTATTAAACTTGCTTATGGTGACTAAGTTAATAACCAGTGAAATAGATTTGAAATTAGGCTTGCTTGATTCCAAAGCACTTAATCTTTTCATTATACACAGTGTTCCCAGAAAATGATAATGGCTGGAAAATTACAGTAACTGGATAGAACTCTATAAAGTTCTGATAATTTATTTATTTATTTTTTTTTATTTTTTATTTTTTTTATGATAGGCACACAGTGAGAGAGAGAGAGAGGCAGAGACACAGGCAGAGGGAGAAGCAGGCTCCATGCACCGGGAGCCCGATGTGGGATTCGATCCCGGGTCTCCAGGATCGCGCCCTGGGCCAAAGGCAGGCGCCAAACCGCTGCGCCATCCAGGGATCCCAAGTTCTGATAATTTAAAGAGAAATATGAAGAATTCAAGATTTTTAAGGAATGCTCAATTGTATTAATTTATAGACGTAAGTAAACTTTTATAGTTCTTGGGTCAGCATGATAAAAGGGGCACACAGAGTCAGAGAAGGCAATGTAGAGAAATAGAACGAACATGGAGTCTATCACCTGACTACTCTTCTCTTTCTTTAAATATTTCTTTCTTTTTCTATAAATATTATTCACTAAAAAGGAAAAAGTATTTGGTTGAAAATGTACAAGGGCTTCTGGAAGAAAAGGTGGAAAGAGGAAGGTAAGACATTTCTATAATGATAAAAAGCAGAAGGCTTTCTACACTTCAGTTCTCAGCCTAGGTCATTAAGCAAACAAACCTCTCTCATACCTTTTATATCAATATACTTCCTTAAAATTCTAAGAAAATACATTACATGACATGATCTATTTTTAAAAATTTAAGTCATAGTAACTCACACTTTGTTATACCAACATATTTTTTAGTTTTGTTTTGTTTTCTAAGAATTTTTTAAAATTTATTGAGAGTCAGAGAGCACAAGTGGGCGAGGAGTGGAGGAGCAGAAAAAGAGGCAGACTCCCTTCCAGGAGGCCAATATGGGGCTCAATCCCAGGACCCTGAGATCACGACTGGAACCAAAGTCAGATGCTTAACTGACTGAGCCACCCAGGAGCCCCTATTTTTTAGTTTTTAAGAGGATAACTAAATTATTTAGAGGACAGAGGGTGCAGATTGTAAAAAAAAAAAAAAAGGACATTAGTGTAAAAAAATATTAAAATGATAATAGATATGATTAAGATAAATGATGCCTTTTTACTCCATCTTTTATGAATGAAGGAGCATCCTTAACAACTTGATTGAGGTCACTTTATTTGAAACAGTATTTTCGAAAGGTTATAACTTAGAAAGATACTCTGTCAGAATTATAAAGAGACCTTATAAATCTTTTTTAAAAAAATTTTCATTCATGAGAGAGACACAGAGAGAGGGGCAGAGACACAGGCAGAGGGAGAAGCAGGCTCCCCACGGGGAGCCCAATGTGGGACTCGATTCCAGGACCCTGGGATCACGACCTCAGCTGAAGGCAGACGCGCAACCACCGAGCCACCAGGCGTCCCCCTTATAAATCATCTAATCCAATAGTGAATGCTATTCCAAATAGTCTCAACGCAAGTGTAGATAATCCCCACTTGAACATTACTAATTTCAGACCACTATTTTCAGTTTTTAATCTTGGGTCTTTAACTTTTGTCATTAGATCTTCTATATATCCATTATCTCTAACAAATACATATACACATATCACACTTCCAAGTTCATATCTAGAGGCATGGGCACCAATAACATCAAAATGTCAGTATATTTCAAATCCAGCAGTACACAATGAACTCAAAAAACAGCTAAGACTAATTAACTTCTATGTACAGGTTTCCCCCTAACCAAAAGTTTGCTTTAACCACTTTGCTTTTACAAAAGACCTGTTTTCACTAACTGAAATATGAAACAGATTTTTGTGTTTAGGAAATTGTAATGGTTGGGGTGGTTGGGTGGCACAGTTGTTTGAGCATTCGGCTCTTGATTTTGACTCAGGGCATGAGATTGAGCCCTGGATCAGGCTCCACTCTCAGTGCAGAGTCTGCTTGTGCCCCCCGCTCTCTGCTCCCCCCCCCCAAATAAATAAATAAATAAATAAATAAATAAATCTTTAAACAACAACAAAAAAGACATGGTAATGGTTTCTTTGAATTAAAAGCCATTTTGGCTTACAAAAGGTTTCATAGGAATGTTCTACTTTTGAATGGTGGGAAAAACCTGTATAACTGGTGATTATTATCCTCATGGTCACTCAACAGCTATCCTAGCTTTGCAGCTCCAACCCCTGTGATCTTTTAAGAAGTCCCATAAGTTGCTTCATGATTCTCCTTCTTCGTGTGTGAGAAAAACAGATTTAGTATCTAGAAGTGATACTGACCAAAATACCGGTCAAACTTATAAATTATATGTTCCATGATGACTTAAGATTATTTTTGACCTAATTACATGTTCCATAATGACTTAAGATTATTTTTGACCTAACTTTCCATAAAAATAGGATTCAAAAAATTTTTAGCAGAGGCAAAATATCAGGCTGAATGTATGAAACAACGCAAAATAAACTTTCTTAAGCTCTGTAGTTTACCCTGTAAAACACCTGAGATGAAAAATTTTGACACTTCTTACACAACAGCATTACATATTTAAATCCTAAAATGGTGGGCTGCCTGGGTGGCTCAGTTGGTTAAGTGTCCAACTCTTGTTTTCAGCTCAGGTCATGATCTCACGGTTGAGATCAAGTCCTGAGCCAGGCTCTACCCTCAGTGGGAAGTCTGCTTAAGATTCTCTGTCTCCCTCTGCTCCTCCCCTGGCTCACATGTGCTCTTAATGCCCCCCTAAAATAAATAAATAAATCTTGGGATGCCTGGGTGGCTCAGTGGTTTAGCGCCGCCTTCGGCCCAGGGTGTGATCCTGGGGTCCCAGGATCGAGTCCTACACTAGGCTCCCTGCATGGAGCCTGATTCTCCCTCTGCCTGTGTCTATGCCTCTCTCTCTCTCTCTCTCTCTGTGTCTCTCATGAATGAATGAATAAATAAATAAATAAATAAATAAATAAATAAATAAATAAATAAATAAATAAAATCTTCCAAAAAATTAAATAAATCTTAAATAAATCAATCCTAAATGGTAAAGACTGCTCCTCCAAAATCAGAGTTTAATAAATTTGCCAAATAGATTTATATCTTTCATTGAATTTGTCCATTTTGAAATATTTTGTAAATCCCCTACATTTAATTTTCCTCCAAGAAAATACCTATTTAATTATATTAGAATCAAATGCCTAAAACTTCATTAGATACACTTTACATGCAATAAATAATTTCTTGAAAAAAGTCAGGGAAAAAGGGTGGGAATTCAAAAATTTTAACACTAAAAATGAAAAAAAAACCCACTAAAAATGATTTTGACTTAGAAATAACCATAAACTGGGACCATTATTCACAATCCTTCATATCTGGCTTTTATAATGTACACTAATTCAGAGGAGAAATCATTTACCTTCTTAAAATGTAAGAAACATAACAAAATGAACTCCCTATAATGTGAGCTTTTAAGAAAACTTTCCAATGTTTCAATATTTTGTTCTGAAATAATAAACAATTTTTAAGGTAAGTTAATATAATTATGAACATCTAGAACCTTCGTGACATACCAAGGCTATCTAGTCAACTTATTTGGTAAAATTCTATCTTAGAATTTTAAAAGTATATCAGAACAAAAACAGTCCCCTTAAATCAACTTTGATTTTAATGATATCCCTGAAATTCTTATTTTATATTTAGTACATTTAAACCTATGTGATTAACTTATTATTCTAAAACTTACCTTTATATTCTGCACCCAATCTCAACATTAAACGCATAGGAAAAACCTTTGCCCAGGGAATCTCTAGCTTCTGAATAAGAATTCCACAAAGAAAAGGATTACTTGGTAATAGCAGATCATCAAGTTTCTGAAAAGTAGGTGTAATAAACAGAAATCCTCCATGATCCTTGCTACTGAGAAAACTCTCAGTAAAAGTAATATTGTCCAAATTTTCTATGTATTTTCCTGGAAATAAAATCATGAATAAAAAAGATTTTAAGTTGTTTTAAAAGGCATTCTGAGTTTGAATGTCTCAGTATAAACTTTCTTAAATAACAGCGATATGGAATTTTTTTTATTTCCACTCTTGAAGAAGCATCTATTGAGTAACTTGTATGCACAAAGCTCAGTTATTCCTGGAAGTTGGAAATGGTGAACAAAAATTTGAAAATTGTTCTAACCATGGGTGGTTTTAAATTTTTCCCTTTACTGCATGACCATGTGAAAATTCATCATGTCCACCTCAATCTTATAAAGATACGTATATAGACAAGTATAAAAAAAAATCAAGGCAGCAAATATATTTCCATTTTTAAAATTAAAAAAACTGTAAGATAGTAATTACATAAAATGCTAGATTTAAGGAGACTGAAAATAACGACTAAAATCTTTTAAGAAATCAGCAATCTATTCACAAAATAAATCTTTAATACAGTTAGCATAGCCAAAAGCATAAATGACTTTAATTTATCCATTCCCCAGTCTGCATAGTTCAAAATAAAATGCTACACCTTTCAGAGCATCCTTATAGATGGTGATAAACAGTTTGAAGATGTCCTTTGGGATAGTATCTTCATTTGGCAAACATAGTAACAGAATAATAATTTCTGCCTGTCCCAAGCCATTGCAATCCATTGGTTGAGAAGTACCAATATTTGTCTGAGGAATCTGAGGCGATAAAAGCATACAACTATAAATGTCAACTTCTAAGAACCAGAGAAACTAATATAGTTGTCCTTTGTATGAAGCACAACTTTTCAAATTCCTTATTTTCCTAAAATTCTCTTCACAAAAAAGCTTGAAACTGATTCATATAAGATTAATGTAAAAAAGAGAAAGGATGAAAGACTATCTTATGGAGTCAATAAATAACACTAAAATAAAAATAAACTAAAAGATGCATTAATATGCTGAAACGTAGTGGGTAAGAATCAAGTTTGTTTCAGAGAATGAAAAGCTGAGAGATTGATGAGTACTGAGGATTATTTACTTCCTTACTTTTAATTAGGTCACATGTCACTTACTTTAAAACTGTCTTTATTGCTACTGAATCAGGATTCTTGTTTAATTACCAAATTTCAATATATCTAAAAGCTATATGCAATACAGTCCCCTGTATCATAAGCATCAGGTACAGCTAGGAGCCCATAACCATAACCTAGGACTGAACTTGAAGGATACTAGTAAAAATCTTTAAGCTTTCAAGTCCCAATGAATATAAATTTGCAAAATCTATATTCATATGTAGCTGATAAATCAGCATCCAGTGCTGCTTACTTTTCATGGCTGCCAGTCAAAATTTAATTAAATTCAGAAATCCTACACACAACTTAGGCAAAGAAAAATCAATCATTACTTACAAAATACTAACTTGACATTCACCAGTAGATTAGCATTTAGGACAAATGTAACAGGATGAAAACTTTTGCCTTCAAGGAGCAAAATGATCTGCTCATGAGACGGGTGTTCCTCTACTACAGGCACTAAATCATAAAAGTAACATATTAGTTAGGATATGACTTCCTGTTAAATATGCTTACAATAAAAAAAGATTTATAAATCTACCAATGGCTTGATCAAATTTAATAACAAAAGCAAATTTATTTCATAAAAATCAGTCAATACTCTGGACAACTATTATATACTCATTTTTACTTTCCTACTTATATAAAGATTAAATTGTAATACATATAAATTCTGAAATATTATATATATAGTTATAGAAGATATGTTGATTAAATAGCATATTTATACAATTTTAGTCCCTATACAACTTTAAAACAAACATTTTTGTGAAGTGGATTCCAGACTGCAAGGTACTCCAATTATAAATTCTGAAATTCACAACTCTTAAGGTAATCCAGACTCAAGTTGTATATACTGCTTGCTACCATATGCCCTTTGTCAGTGACCAAGTGTCAAAGAAAGATCTTAACAATCAACAGGAAAATATGTATGGCATGCAAAGTATAGGACTGAAGGCATTTCTGCCACTATAACTAGGCTCATGAAATAGCTCCCAGTGACAGAACAAATATCCTAAGCTTAATTCCTATATTATCATGCACAGAACATAATCATTTCAGGTTGCAGAATGCAGCATAATGTCAGGGGTGACAAGGATGTATCCTAGAGAACTACTCTGAAGTGGGAGGTAGCCACAGAATCTCCAACTTGGAAGGACCTTAGAGATCAAATAGGCTCTCATCTTTTACATAGGAAACTGAAGCCCAAAGAGATTAACATGCTTCAAGTCACAGATGTATTAATAAGTAGCAGAGGAGGAACTAAAACTCCTAGCTCTGCTGTCCAATCCAATACTCTCTTCTTTAGGCACTTTGCTCCTTAAAAAAAAAAAAAAAAAAGGGCAAGGAGGCTGGGAAAAAAATGATATGAAGTCAAAACTCTAATACAATGGAAATATTTTCAGGATTAAAAGTGTAGGGACCCCTGGGTGGCTCAGTGGTTGAGCGTCTGCCTTTCACTCAGGGTGTGACCTGAGATCCTAGATGGAGTCCCACATCGGGCTCCGTGCAT
This sequence comes from Canis lupus familiaris, assembly GCF_011100685.1. Lineage (NCBI taxonomy): Eukaryota > Metazoa > Chordata > Mammalia > Carnivora > Canidae > Canis > Canis lupus. The sequence continues at coordinate 26,802,468 of NC_049224.1, forward strand.
GGAGCCTGCTTCTCCCTCTGCCTGTGTCTCTGCTTCTCTCTGTCTCTCATGAATAAATAAATACAAATCTTAAAAGAATTTTTTTTTAAATATATGAGTTTCCCTGTCAAACTAAACTTTTGCCTCATTCTAAATTAGGGACTCAAAATGAAATCAATGAGTCATATTCATTCACCTTGAAAGTAAAGATCTTTTTAGAATTTGGTTTCACATAAGACTTTTTGTAAAAGCTGAAGATACATGTCATGGTACATAGTCCAACCAAATCGCCTCAGCTTAAAAAAATACATTTCATATATCACAAAATTCACCAATGTTTTTTCAAAAGAAAAAAAAAAACCCCTCTTTTTAAAATTTAAATAACTTATCCTACCTGATCCCTTTTCTCCAGATGCAACCAGAAGAGGTGGCAAACTGTCCTCATCATTAGGTAGAAGACTAATCTTATTGCAAACATTCTTGTCAATACCACACAGTAACCTATAATCCGAAGTACTAGCAACAGGTAAATTGCTGGGAACTAAGACACCAGTAGGACTAGGTGGTCCCTCAATTTCTGCAAAAACATCATCATTTGGTGTAAAAGAACAAGAAGTAGGTAGCCCCTCAGTTCCTGTGTTTGTAGGCAGTTTCTCCACAGATGGAACCTGAGAAATAGGACTCTGAATTATCTCATTTCTTGTAATATCTTCTATCTCATTGTTTGCTTTTTCCACTGTAGTAGAATGGGCATGATCCACTGTATTTACTGTCTGTAAAATATGGAATTAAAAAAAAACCAAAAAACTATTAGTTCATATTCTCTGTTCAACTGCGAAATGCTGAGCTCTATAGCCAAAGACACTTTTTAAAAAAAGATTTTATTTACTTATTTGAGAGAGTATGAGACAGAAAGAGAGACAGAGAGAGAGAACGTACGTGCACAAGCAGGAGGGAGGGGTAGAGGGAGAAGCAGACTCCCCACCGAGCAGGAAGCCCGATGTGGGACTCAATCCCAGGGCCCTGGGGTCATGACCTGAGCTGAAGACAGACACCTAACTGAATGAGCACCTAGGTGCCCTAAAGATACTTTTGTAATAAGAGTAAAGAAAACTAAAATAGGCTCAGAAATTCCTCAAAAGCCACATTTGCCAAGAAATAGTACCATTTTGCTCCTTTAAATTCAGAAGAGTTAAGTTTAGCTTTATCATATGATATATTCAGGTAGTATTAATAACTTTAATTTTATAGACTAGAGGGATGCCTGGGTGGCTCAGTGGTTGAGCATCTGCCTTCAGCTCAGGGTGTGATCCTGGGATCTGGGATTGAGTCCCACATCGGGCTCCTTGCAGAAAGCCTACTTTTCCCTCTGCTTCTCTCTGTCTGTCTCTGTGCCTCTCATGAACAAAGAAGTAAAATCTTAAAAAAAAAAATGTTATAGACTAGAAAAAGGAGGCAAGGAGAACTTCAGGATCCTGTATCATATCACACAGTAAGCAAACTAAGTTCAACCCAGCTCTCCTCCTGACAACAGCCAAAAAGTCTTGTGTAGGGAAAGGTAGCAAGAGAGAGATCAGGGGAGAAGGCAGGGAGGGGAGTGGTTAGGAAGCAAGAATGATAGGTATATTCCTCAACAGTCATCACCAATAAGCAATACTTCAAGCTGGTTTCAATAAAGCACCCCCCCCCCTTTTAAACTGGCCAAATCTGAGTTAGTATTAAACGAGAGGCATTTATGAACTCAAGTAAAATTTACTAGGCTGTTTAGAACTTTCATTTTGTTAAAATATCGATTGAGGATAGGTGCTAGCTAAGAAACATACTTGTGATAATTAGGGCTATTTGGAAATTCTAGCTCATGAACCCTTAGTGACAAACAACATACATTTATATGGTATGTGAAACAGAGCAGGATACATACCAATCTTGTCTAATGCATACACCTAAGATAAACCAGGTAACTGGCACAGAGTAGATGCTCAATAAATGTTTACTGAATAACAGCATTCCTACTTCATGTCTGAATACTTGTTTCTATGAATATTTTGCTACTTTACCACGAAAGTTCTTAGTGGGCTAGATTCTGTATTACATACCTTTTATTTAACACCTAAAACATTTGTGTAAATGCAAACATAAATACCACTATCAGATATTTTACTGAATGTCTGAAAATCATTAAACAAATATTAGCCTAAATTATATTACTAAATCTCAGTTCTATTTCCCTATACCAAAGGTTCTTAAAATGTGAGTGTTTTCTAAAGTCGCCAAGACTTTATTTTTTTATTTTTTATTTTTTTTATTTATGATAGTCACACACAGAGAGAGAGAGGCAGAGACATAGGCAGAGGGAGAAGCAGGCTCCATGCACCGGGAGCCCGATGTGGGATTCGATCCCGGGTCTCCAGGATCGCGCCCTGGGCCAAAGGCAGGCGCTAAACCGCTGCGCCACCCAGGGATCCCGCCAAGACTTTAATAAAGGGAGTCAGTGAGGTCTTAAGATTTTCTTCATATAATTTAACCGAAAACAACATATCAAAACAGACTGAATGTAGAAGCAGATGTGAGAATTGTTTATTAAGCCAGATACCAAAGAATTTTGCAAAAATGTAAAATGGTATTATTCCTCTCACTAAACTTTGTTTTGAAATGTTTCATAAATATTTCCATGAATATAACAAACTTAAATTAATTTTTTCACAATTTTAATTAAACAAATAAGTCTATTTATTTAGTTTTTAAATAGGCTCCATGCCCAGCATGGTGCCCAAATGCAGGGCTTGAACTCATAACCCTGAGATCAAGAGCTGGATACTCAACTGACTGAGCCACCTAGACACCCCACACAATTTTAATTTTAATACAGTAATGATCACTAGATATAACCCACATAATCTATAGCTCTTTGAAGTTCTCAATAACTTTTAAGAGCATAAAGGGGTCCGGAGACCAGTAAGTTTGACAATTATTACCTTATTTTATTTTTTTATTTTGACAATCATTACCTTAAACCAACATTTAAAAAGGTAAAATCTAAAATATATTCACTACATCATATATTTCTCATTTTAGGAAGCTCACAGCATTGAAAAATAAGTACTCTAATAATCACACTACAAAATATATTTAAAAGAAAATGTTATTAAATTAACAGGTTGTTCTTTAGCTTCCTTACCAAGGGCGTATCAGGTAAGAGAGGACTAACGTCTTCAGAACATCTTTTACTTCCAGATGATAACTTTGTTGTATCTGCAACTTCACCATTGGGCAGTATACCATCTGCGAACCATACTCTCTTCTGTTCTTTGGAGCTTAATCCTAGAATCAGTTTAAAAAGTAAAGTAGTACTTGAATTTGGTATATTGCAATGATTTAATACTAAATCATTGGGAAATGTTTTCAAAACCTTTTTGCTATCCATTGGGAAGACCTGCCTTCTCAGGGCTGCAAAGGCCTACAGAAATATCCTTTTGTGATTCAGCTACCCAGAATGGAAGTTTTTTCCTAATTTATACAAAAGGCAGGAGTAACCCTAGGAATCATATACTGAGAAAGAGTGGATAATAGAGGTTATATCTTTAAGACAGTCGGGGCAGATTTAAAGCCTGTATCACCAAGTGAAGAATGAATGAAATTTAAAGACTAAGGCACAAGGTGGAAAAATGTAGACTGGAGCATGGCAGATAAGCAAAGAAAAACATGGGAAGAACAGAAAAAAGTATAAAAAATCTAAAAAATAAAACAGGATCACTTGTGCATTTTAAAAAATTCTTAAAAAAAATAAAAAAGAAATAAAAAATTCTTTATTTAAAAGAGGTCACTTCTTGGGACACCTGGGTGGCTCAGCGGTTGAGTGTCTGCCTTCAGCTCAGAGCGAAGAGACAGCGGCAGAGACAAGGCAGAGGGAGAAGCAGGCTCCATGCAGGGAGCCCGATGTGGGACTCGAACCTGGGTATCCAGGATCACGCCCTGGGCCGAAGGCAGGCGCCAAACCGCTGAGCCACCCAGGGATCCCGTAAAGAGCTTTTTTATTATGGTAAAATATATATATAGAAACAGGGTTTTTTTTTGTGTGTGTAGAAATAGATTTTTTTTTTAAAGATTTTATTTATTTATTCATGAGAGACACTCAGAGAGAGGCAGAGACACAGACAGAGGGAGAAGGAGAAGGAGGCTCCAAACAGGGAGCCTGATCCCAGTACCGGATCCTAGGTCTCCAGGATCATGCCCTGGGCTGAAGGCAGACGCTCAACCACTGAGCCACCTACGTGTCCCAGAAACAGATTTTTTTTTTCCAGAAACAGATTTTTAAAGAAAGGGAGATACACCAGTTATTTACCTATTGTCTCTCAAACCCAAGCCCAGTCTTCTATAAGGTGCTCTTTGATGCAAGGGTGAAGTCTGGAAAGTGCAACTTCCAGACCCCCTTGCTGGTTGGCTCTGGTCATGTTCTGCCAATAGCATTGGTGGGAGAGTAGAAGGTGGGAGGAGAAGGAATTCTGTTCTAGTTCCTGCCAGGATCCTTGCAGCAGCAGCAGCACTAGATATAGGTGCATGCCTTATAATTTTGAGTATTCCTAACATCAAGCCTGGAACACTCCTTCATTCAATTGAACACTAACCCCGTGAACCTTGATGATGGTTCCAACATTTGCCACTTGGTGTTCTCCCAGAAATCACACCAGTCACACCCTGAATCCCAGGTCCAAGAGCCAAATACCTCTTAGTATTCCTGCACTGAGTTCTAGATTATTGCCCTTCACCTTTCATCATTCCAACCCTAGAAGTACTGGTTTTTTACTGTGGTTAGTATCCCTGAGTCGCTTGAACATGCCCCTTTTGCTCTTCCAATCTTCTAACAAACATACATACTCTGCAGTCCCTGTACCAAATTCCTTGTAATATCTAGTCCTGGCTCTCTTTCCTCACTAGACCCTATCAAACTAGAAATTCCATTAAAAAATTATCTTTAGTCTAAGAAACAGCATTTTCTTCTAGTTACCTTCAACATTTGGTTGTTTAAGTGCTGAGATGGGTAAAGTTGTAGGTGAAGGTATACTGGATGTTTGAGTCTCCTGAAGAGGCTGGGTGGTGGCACATTCATCAAAATGATTAGATTTAAGATTAGAACCAGTTGGACTCATCATCCTTTCAAATGCCTGAGCTAGAAAGGGGGAAAAATATTAAAATACTTTTGAACTTCAAAGTAAATTATGATAAATTATCTATTTTTCAAGTTGTAAGGAGAAAGAAATCAATGGCTAAGCAAGAAAAAGAAGTGGCACTTGGCAAAGATAATGTCCTTACTCCAGGTGGCAGCACCCTGCTTCAGTATAAGCTACTAATTAGTTATTTCAATATTATGTTTGGCATATGTTTATCTAAAGAAAATAACTGTTATTTAATATGACTGTCTCTGTTTTTGTCCTTGTACTCCTACAATCTATTTTTAACATAGCTCAGAGTGATTCCATTAGGACTAAATCCTATCACATTATTTTTCTCTTTAAAATCTTTAAATGGCTTCTCAAGTGGAGTGAAGATTTCAATTGTTGTGCTCACAAAACCCTATGTACTCTACATCCGTACTTCCTCTACCTTCCCACTCAGTTCCTTGACCTCATCTCTCATTACAATCCCACTTGTTCATTATGATCCAGCCACCCAGACCTCCTGGTTCTTCAACAAGTCAAGCACTCCCCCTAGTTTAGGCTTTGCTTTTATTATTCTTTCTGCCTACACTGTTCTTCCCATAAATACTCACATAGCTTTATTCTCTCCCTTCTCACATGTCATATTATCATAAAGCCTTACTCTGCCCACCATTAAAAAAAATACTACCTGTTGGGACACCTGGGTGGCTCAGGGGTTGAGCATCTGCCTTGGGCTCAGGGCGTGATCCTGGAGTCCTGGGATTAAGTCCACATAGGGCTCCCTGCATGGAGCCTGCTTCTCCCTCTGCCTGTGTCTCTGCCTCTCTCTGTCTCTCATGAATAATAAATGAAATCTTAAAAAAAATACTACCTCTTACCACCAATCTGTTACTATTTATCCCTCTTACACTCTCTTTCACTTAGGATCACCATCTGATATTCTCTTTGCTTACTGTCCATTTCTCCCCACATTCCTAAACTCCATGAGATCATAGGCTCCATTAGAAGAGGAGTATATTCTGTTCACAGTTGGAGCTCCAAAATACAAAACAATGCTTGAATTTTGCTGAAGGATTTTTCATCCAAATGGCATGGAACAGAACTGATAGCTCTCCCTTCATCCTTTCTTCAAACCAATCTGCTCTAAATGTTGCCACTGCTAAAGTAATCCTCCTCAAATGCCACTGAATCATAGAACTCTCATGAAATGGCTTCAACTCACCAAATAAAATCCATAATCTTACTCCAGGTTTTGAATAATGTCCAACTTGCTTTTGAGTAATGTCCAAATCTACCTATTGGCACTCACATGCAGGCTTTCCACAAATTTATATAGTCTCAGCACAACTTCCTCATTACCCATAATCTCTAATTAAACTATCTTTTCTTCAAGTCTTTCATGGAGTTTGTCTTACAACCCTTGAGCCATCTTTCGCATCTTATTTAATAACATTATTTTAAATGATCACTCCTAACATCTTCAACCCTAAGGCTGATATTAAAATAACTTGTATTTGTTTTCTTGTGGTGTATAAATCAGTGTTAAATAGAACCATAAGTGAAAATACATGCTATAAGATATCATAACAGAATAAATAAAACAGACAACTAGATAAGCAAATTCATTTCAAGATATTTTCTTTGATAAACCAAAGCATGATCTCAATATCCTACTGAGTCTCTTTAATGGCTATATTTTGTCCTTTTCTGGAATCTTATAGTCAAAATTGTTCTAATGTTCACCCAAAAATCTGACCTGTCAACTCAAATAATGTTTCAAATCTTCATGGCTACTTTACTTTTTTTTCAAGTAGGAAAAGAGAATTATACAGGAACTTGCTTTCATATGTTGTTCTCATTCTAGCAGGCTGTCTGGCTAAACAGCCTCAGCTGGCTTCTAGGCTACTGAAACAGCACAGGAAAAAACAACTAAAAAGTCTTAAACTAACCTCTTCATAAACAATGCTGGTTAGATGGAAATTTAAGAAGTTTACACTCTATTATCTTCCAGAGCAGAGGTCAACAGCAGGGAGAAAAGCAGCTTACCTCAGTCTAATAGACTCACATCAGAGCTTTTTGGAGAATTGCTGAAAAAATTTATCTTCATTCAAAAGAGAAAAATAAATTATCAGGTATTTATTCTCCTGGCTAACAGGAAGCAGCACCTGAGCTAGTTATACAGGTCTGATATTAAAAAGTCCCAAGTAATAGTTGCTGGGAATTAAAGTGTCAACAAATCTTTGAAAATGCCAAGAAGTACTCAAAAAAAGAGCAAATGTGTATTTGAGAAAGAAAAACACAGTACAACACAGACACACAAAGACACACACACACACATACACTGTGAGAACACAAGTAAGACCACCATGATTATTACTGATAATCATAGCTAAGCTAGGGAGCCAGAAATAAAGTGAAATACATACAAACTAAACCTATAACTGGAGAAGGGAAAAACATATATGAGATAAACATGTACTAATACTATGACAGTCCTATGAATTTTATCTATAAAACCATAAATATTACTACCTTATTTTGTATTCCCATTTTAGGTTATAATTTTCAAAAGGGTGGGAACTATTATTTTGCCTTAAGCTATTAATTTATAACACTGAATACTACTTATCATTAAGAATTCTATAAAAGTTTAGATTAAGATGATAAAGATGACAATGATGATGACAAAACAAATAGGGAGATGAAATGCAGCATTCAGGGACTTGGTACCTGTTAAAAGTTAATGAACTGCCACTCCAGAAACTGAATGTTTCCTTTCCAAATTGGTAGTATTAATTGTGAGAGTAGAACAAAAAGAAGAGAAACCAAGCCATGGGATGTCCCACCTAAACCAGATAAGTCAACACTAGGTCCTCGCCTTAAGAAAATAAAGAAGTTTATCTTTGTCACAATCCGATTGTCTTTATGATATATTCAGTTACTGGAAGAAAATGTGTCAGGTTAATACTCACCTTTACTAATAGTCTCAAAGCAGACTACACACACTCTTGCTTCCTTTTCTAGATATTGTAGTTTACACTTCCTATTACAACAGACACCACAAAATACCTATAAAGAATAAAATATCAAATTTGTTTATACCTATGGGAGGCAGGAGGAGAGGAGGCCCAATATCTATTTTTCTGATTATACAAATAATTTTTCTACATCATAATCATAGACAGTTATTAAAATTATTATTTTTATTTGTTTTACTTCAATGCAGTTTCTGCAATTTAAAATTTTGTCTCTGACCAGAATTCCTTTAAATCAATCCTGTTAACTGGAAAAGAACAAAAATTTTCTTTAATGAATAAGTTTATAATTTAAAAGCTTTCTGTAGTCCTTTATTCAAAACTTTTATTTTATTTTATTTATTTATTTATTTATTTTTATTCAAAACTTTTTTTTTAATTTATTTTTTATTGGTGTTCAATTTACTAACATACAGAATAACCCCCAGTGCCCATCACCCATTCACCCCCACCCCCCGCCCTCCTCCCCTTCTACCACCCCTAGTTTGTTTCCCAGAGTTAGCAGTCTTTATGTTCTGTCTCTCTTTCTGATATTTCCCACACATTTCTTCTCCCTTCCCTTATATTCCCTTTCACTATTATTTATATTCCCCAAATGAATGAGAACATATAATGTTTGTCCTTCTCCGACTGACTTACTTCACTCAGCTTTATTCAAAACTTTTAAAAGTAGAATGCTATTATTTTTCTAAAAGAGAGAAGAGTTGATGTAAGACCAACATAATACTGAAAAATGCTGAATAAAAAAAAATGCAATGTTATTTCTATACCCTTAGAGTTTACAGACAAGACAGAATGCAATCAAGGTCAGCTTCAGCATTCTGAACCTTGTGGCAGTCAATTTGCTTCTTTTCCCCACAGTGTTTCCCTAGGTGTAGATTGTAACACTAACTGCAGGGGAGTCTTGAAATTAATTCAATGACACAGGGAGATATGACTGAATTTGGGATATCTCATGTGTCAATGTTAGAGGGATGAAGACATATTCTTAGATTTCACAAAAAACTAGTAATTAGCATTCCTCATTTCCCAGTATATCATACTCATGACAATGTGACATTTATACACCCTCAAGCAATCTATAAAATGACAGTGCTTTATATATTTCCATCTAGGTGAAAAATGATTTTAAACTAACCAAAACTTTCAATCATCTATTAATCAGTTTTTTTGTCACATTAAATTTCATTTATAATGTTTCAAAAGAATTAAAGACAAAGATTTTTTAACTTACTTTCCCACATGCTCGGCAATGATGTCGCCGTTTTGTGAAAGTAAATTTGACTTGGCAGTTCATACAGTTTGGAGCTTCTGAATCAGGAACCCAAGTAGGTTGTTTCTGGCCCAAAACGAGGCCTTCTTTGCAAGTGTTTGCAGGTAGAGATTCTTCATTCACAGTTACAAAAGTGGATCCACCTTCAAAATTACTTTCTATGTCGATGTAATTAGAGTTGAAGCTAACCTGAGGATCAGTTGTAGCATCGGGAGTACAAGTAGTTGGAACAATCGTATTTGTTATGCTGGGCTCACTTTCAGGCATATTTGGAACATCTGGTTTATTTGGTTCCTTTGAACCTCTTGGTCTTGATGGAATGTTAAACAATTGCTTTGGTCTGGCCCCTCCAACATGAATAGACTGATTGTTAATATCAGAGACTGATAATTCATTTGTAATCTCAGATTTACTGTTAGATAACCCTTGTTCAACCAGAATTGTATTTTTTTCCCCTAAAGAAAGGCCACCATTTTCTGTTGTATTCTGTTTATCAATTGTTTCACATATCATATTAATACCAGGGCTTTCTCCATTAGCTCCTGTTTCAGCATTGAAATACATATTATTGATGCTTCCATCATCTAGGCCTTTCATGTCTATCTGATTCATTTGAGATTTTGAGTCATTTGCACTTTCTTCAAATGATTTTATGTTATTAGTCTGGAGATATTGTTCAGTCAGAAAGGCATCAAGTTCAGCATCACTAATTAATGCACCACTTTTCATGCCTTCATCAATATTAAAGTAATCTAAGTCTTGCCCATCGATATCATTGCTTGAAAAAGGGAAACCTTCACAAGAATCAGGAAACTCTGGTGCATTAGCCCCAGAAAGCTCCATTTGAGATTCTGTAGCTGCAGAAGAATTTGTGTTACCAGGGTAATCCAAAGACTCAACTCTGATTATCATCTGGTTGGACTCTACCTTTCTATCTCCTACCTGTTCAATTATGTTTTTACATTTTTCCTGTTTCAAAAGATCATTTTCCTTTAATGGTTCCTCACCCAGAATAACACTCTTCTGTATTTCTTCATGTACTACATCTTGTATGTTATCTTTATGTTCATTCTGTAGTAAACAATCACCATGCGCTTTATTTTCAATTAATGATCCACACAAAGAGCCAGGTACTGGAAGACAAGTCAGTGAGGAGTATATCTCTTCATCTGAAACATGCAGAGTTGGAGAGGAATCTTGGATTACATCTTGATTATCTTTAAGATCCATATCTCTTGAGCCTTCTTTTGCAGCCTGTTTTATAAATACAGCAGTCCTATCTTCCTGAAAGGAAAAGTCAGGTAATTTGAAATTTTCATCTTTTGCATTTGAATCCTTTACGTATAAATCCTCATTTTTTGGAAAACTGCAAGGCAAAGCACTTGTGTGGTCTCTTTCTTTTAAACATTCTGTGGCAGCTATGACTGCCACATCTACTTCCTCTTCTACCAAACAGTTATTGGCTTTCTGTAATACACATGGCTGGTCCCTGTGCTGTAGGTTGTCTTTGGCATGAAACATTTTGGAACTTTGTTGAGTCAAAGCAGATGGCATGTTCAAATCAACAACTGGTTCTAACTGATTAGAGATCTTTTGATCTTTTAAATTCTCTTTTCCACTGTAATTACATGAATCTGAAGCTGTTGTATCTACTTTTATACCCAATTCTTCAGCTCCACTGATTTCTCTATTTTGCAATTCAGAGTTGACATCATTCTGTTCCTCTCTGACAGTATTATTACCACGGTCGGTTGGAGAAGCACAGAGAGTTTCTGACACTGAAGATAAATCCAATCCAATCAAAGAATCTGCACTAGACTTAAAATCATCTGGCAATAACTGTTTAATATCTTCTTCACTATTAGTTACATGAACTAAGTTACCCATGTCGCTTATCAGATCACAGACAGGTTTATTACATCGTCCTATAGAGAGAGGCTGGATTTCATCTGAAGTGCCACCATCCACAGAAGAAAGGAGATCAAGTCCTGTTACATTTTTTTCATTTTGTATGGAAGTTAGTCCCTCGAGTGTTTTGTTCAGGGAAATCTGATTTGTTTCATAGCATGTTTCTGATGAGGCACAACAATTAATGCATTGTTGATCCTTCTGTAGCAGTGAAGTCAGTTGTGAGGAAACCAACTCTGAAGAAACTGAACAGTGGTTAGAACCAAATGCATTTTGCTCATCTTGAACATAGTCTTGTTCATCTAATTAAAACAGAGATATAATGTTATTCATGAAAGTCAAAGCAAAATTATCACAGAGATAATTATGTTTTATAAGTCTTCTAAATTAACTAAACTTTTGTTTGGAACAAAGATAAAGACTACTCTTTTACAAAATGATAATAATCTCCAAAAGTATTTTTGTTTAAACTACTTGGGAGTTTTTACTTTTCAGATGTCACAATGTAATAGAAATTCCACCCAAAATGACTCAGTTGCACTATAAAATCCAGACCAAGGAAGAGCTGAAAAACAATATAACATTTTGGTTCTCTCTCTAGTTTCCTAGTCTTCATTATCAGATGAATGGAACAACATCTCTCACATTAATGAAATGCCAATTTATGTAAAGTTTTCAAGTTGTTTTTTTAGCTGGCTTATTTGTTGATTTTAAAGGTCTTTCTCTTAGTTAAATTTGTACCTGTAGAGAAAACTTCTAGTTTCCTTACTTCTATTTCTGGCTATTGGTTCTATTTAGTATAAGAATAGACTAATATAGGGGTAGCCCAGGTGGCTCAGCGGTTTAGTGCCACCTTCAGCTCAGGACGTGATCCTGGGGACCCGTGATCGAGTCCCATGTCAGGCTCCCTGCCTGGAGCCTGCTTCTCCCTCTGCCTGTGCCTCTGCCTCTCTTTTTCTGTCTCTCATGAATTAAAAAAAAAAAAAAAAAAAAGAATAGACTAATATATAATAAAATGTGAATTTCTTTTTTTTTAATTTTTATTTATTTATAATAGTCACACACAGAGAGAGAGAGGCAGAGACACAGGCAGAGGGAGAAGCAGGCTCCATGCACCGGGAGCCCGACGTGGGATTCGATCCCGGGTCTTCAGGATCACGCCCTGGGCCAAAGGCAGGCGCCAAACCGCTGCGCCACCCAGGGATCCCTAAAATGTGAATTTCTTATACCATATAATCATGTGACCCCAACCGAAACCAAATTTTGCTAAGAGTACTCTGTATCTGAGATAACCGAATCACAGATACTTAAAAATTCCATTAGTAGCAAAAATTAAAAATCAACAAACCTGGATTCTGTTCAAAATCATCAAGGAGTTTGTCCAAGTCACTGACTGCTGCTTTAAAATAACTGTCCATCCTACTTGTAGACTTATTCAGAATTTAATCCTTATATGCCTAGGAAATAAAAAGTTATTATAGTTCATTTAATTCTCTAACATATAAATATTATGCCACCTAACTGCATACAAAGAAACATAATCAGGGAACAGACACAAACAAGTTGCTTTGAAGAATTTACAATAATTCATGAAAACCAACTCTAACAACATAACATACATACATATGGTATTGTAAATTTTAAAACACTTATCTAAGTACCCATGTTACTTAAGTTACATAAGACAAAGAAGAGTTCATAATTGAAAGCTAAAAACAGTTGTAAGTATCACATACCAAATAATATAAATATATAACACAATAATATGAAATATACTGCAAATAAAAATACTTCATATAAAAACTTGTGGGATTCAGCAAAAGTGGTACTTCAAATGCTTAGAGCTTTAGATGCTTCTATCAGAATGGAAGAAAAATTGAAGACTAATAAGCTAAGAGCAGGAGTTAAAGAAACAGAAAATGAACATACGAGAGAGGTACAAAAAAAGTTAGTTTTATAAATAAAGTAGGTAAACCTCTGAGCTGTGCCAAGAACTCCCACATGAGTCTGAGACACCTTAAAGGAATCTATCAGTGACTAAAGGGATAAAATTAAAAGAACATAGCAGCCTAGTTGAAGGAGCTCCTACTATCTTAAATGGGACAAAAAAAAAAAAAAAAAAAAAAGGACAACCAAACATTCAATGAATGTAGGCTACAAAGGACTGAACACAAATCAAATAGCTAAAAAAAACAAGAGATCATAGTGATATTAAAAACAAAAACAAATAACACGACTCATTGGAGGGCTACCAGGTCAAAACCCCTTACTTTGAAAGTTGATACATTAAGGAAAAAGAGCCAATAATTTATCCTCCCTTTTATTTACAAAATGTACTTTAGGATAATAAAGTAGCTGCCCAGGGAAAGTTCTTTAGATAAGAATTCCAGTTACTAAATACAGATGGATATTACAATTTTAAAAATTATCTTTAGAAATCCTTAATGCAATTAACAGACTAGGCAATAGTTATCAATGTATGCTAAAAGTGTTAGATGAAAGGTAGTAGGGTAACTTTATAATGGTGGGAACAGGCAAATGCTGACTTCCACTGATCAATTTCACCATCAATAAATGTGGAAGAACCAAACATTATGTGCCTCATGTGGAAGATACAACATCACATATAATATATTCCTGCCCCCCAAAACTAAACTTGAATTTAACCAAGCTTTTAGAACTAACTGCATATTTACAGGAAATTCAAGCACAAAGGGACAAGTTAGATAATATCAAAACAAAGCAATCAGCTAAACCCAGAAGGTGCAACACTCTATAGCAATATTCCTCACACTGTCTTTGGTAAATGACCTTTTTTTCACAAAAAATTTCCAATCTGTTCTGTACTGTTACTTCTGTAAAATACAATAAGACAATACAAATTTTGCAATAATACATACAAACAAAAAGATATACATCATGCAGCACATTTGAACAGTTGCCTGGGATAAGGAAGAGGAGTAGGAAATGAGGGGTAAAAGACAATGAACAAATGAAAGGGTTTTACAAGAAACATTTGATGGTTGTCATGAACTGACAATGGTTGAGGTCCAAAAAAAAAAGGATTTTTTAAAGAGGAGTTAAACAGATTAGACATAACTTAAGAGAGAACTAAATAAACTGGAAAACCTAGTTGAAGAAATGACCTAAAATACAGCCCAGAGAGACAAGAAAAAGAAAATATAACAAGTTGAGAGGCATGGATGGCAGAAATCATCCATCATGAGAATGGAGTCCCATAAGGAAGATAGCATGAAACAAATCTGCTTGAAAAGATAATTCTAGAAAATTTTCTAGAATTGGTGAAAAACATAACTCAACAGATAGAGGTAACTCATTATACTAAGCAATTTAAATAAGGAGAAATTCACAAGTGATCACTCTAATGAAACTTTTGTACTCCAAAGGCTGAACACCCTTAGGTATAAGTCATATTAAAAAGAACAATAATTATGCTGGCAACAGGTAAACTTCAGAACAATTTTCAATAACAGTGAAATGTCATCCTAATTTAATAATAAGCACATTACTACTTTTACTTCCATTTTTAAATTTTGGTTATATCATACATATACAATAGTATGCAAAAACATAAGACACCAAAAGAAACAAAAGAAACTTAGAGAAAGAGACAATGCAGGAAAAAGAAGAAAATTCAAAGAAACTAATTAACATTCCCAGAAAAATAACAATGCAACTATGACACAGGAACAGGAAGCCATAAATAAGGAACATATGGAGAGGGAAAAAGTGATCATGGAAAGTGACAGCAAAAATCTTAAAATTCAAGTGAAGCTTGCTGGATGCAGTGAAAGTGCTAAGAGGGGCATTTATAATTTAAGTACATAGGTTAAAAAAAATATTTAAAAATCAATCATCTAAACTTGGGAAACTAGAAAAAGGAGAGCAAGAAGAGCAAAACAAATAGCAACAAAGATAACATAGAACAGAAACCAATGAGATTAAAAACAGGAAAATAGAGAAATAGGAAAAAAAAAATCACTGAAACCAAAAATGCTGTTCTCTGAAAAACAATAAAGTAAAATTTAAAAAACTAAGCTAGGGGTTCCCTGGGTGGCTCAGCAGTTTAGTGCCCAGGGCATGATCCTGGGGTCCTGGGATCAAGTCCCACCTCAGGCTCCCTGCATGGAGCCTGCTTCTCCCTCTGCCTCTTTCTCTCTCTCTCTCTCTGTCTCTCATGAATAAATTAATAAAATCTTAAAAAAAAAAAAAACAAAAAACCCACTAAGCTAGTCAAGAAAAGAGAGAAACACAAATTACCAATATCAGAAATGAAAAATGAAAATGAAAATATAACTACTGAAGCTATGGACACTTTAAAGGACAATAAAGGAATATTATTAACAACTCTATGCCCACAAACTTGATAATTTAGATGAAATGCACCAATTCCTTGGAAGATACAAACTACCAAAACTCACACAAGAAGAAACAGATAACCCAAACAGCCCTGTATCTATTAATGAAATAGTATCAATAATTAGTAACCTTCCACAAAACAAATCACCAGGTCCAGGTGGCTTTGCTGGTGAATTTTAGCAAACATTTAAGAAAGGAAGAAATGATACCAATTCGTCATAATCTCTTTCAGAAAAAGGAAGCAGAGGGGAACCCTTTCTATTCTTTTTATAAGACCAGCATTAGAGGATCCCTGGGTGGCTCAGTGGTTTAGCGCCTGCCTTTGGTCCAGGGTGCGATCCTGGAGTCCCAGGATCGAGTCCCGCGTTGGGCTCCCGGCATGGAGCCTGCTTCTCCCTCCTCCTGTGTCTCTGCCTCTCTCTCTCTCTCTCTCTCTCTCTCTCTCTCATTAATAAATAAATTTTAAAAAAAGGACCAGCATTACTCTAATACCAAAATCAAATAAAGACATTACAAGAAAGGCACACCACAAACCAATACTGCTCATGAATAAAGACATAAAAATCCTCAATAAAATATTATCAAGTAGAACCCAACGAGGTATTAAAAGAATTATACACAATAGCTAAGTGGGATTTATCCAACTATGCAAGATTGGTTCAACCTTTGAAAATTAATCAATATAATATGCTATATCAAAAGGCTAAAGAATTATTACATAATCATATTGACTGATGCAAAAAAAAGGCTTTTGACAAAACTCAACACCTATCATGATAAAAACTCTCAGCAAATTATGAGCAGAGAGGAACTTCCTCAATTGGATGAAGAATATTTATAAAATATCTACAACTAACATTATACATTATGATGAGAAATTGGATGCCTTTTCCCTAAAGATGGGGATCAAGGAAAAGATAGCTTCTCTCACAAGTCTTATTTAACATAGTACTGAAAACTCCTCTAGTGCAACACAAAAAAGAAATAAAAGGTACACTATTTGGAAAGGAAGAAATAAAACTGTCTCTATTTGCAATGACATGATTTTCAATGTAGAACACCCCCCAGAACTAACCCCCCCCCAAATAAAGTAGTGAATATAGGATGGACAAAGAATACAAGGTTAATAAACAAAAAATCAAATGCATTTCTATTTATGAGCAAGGAACAA
Organism: Canis lupus familiaris; assembly: GCF_011100685.1. Classification (NCBI taxonomy): domain Eukaryota; kingdom Metazoa; phylum Chordata; class Mammalia; order Carnivora; family Canidae; genus Canis; species Canis lupus. The sequence continues at coordinate 26,819,370 of NC_049224.1, forward strand.
CTAGAATTTGGAACTTTAAAAAATGACATTTATGATAACACTCAAAAAATTAAATACTTAGGTATAAATTTAATAAAATATATAAAGGATCTATATGTGGAAAACTACAAAAATACTGATAAAAAATCAAGAAGATCTAAATAAATGGGAGATATATTCCATTTTTAGGGATAGGTAGACTCAACATTGTTAAGATGTCAATTCTTCTCAACCTGATCTCTGGATTCAACACAATCCCAATCAAGATCCAGCAAGCTATTTTGTAGGAGGACTCCGGAAACTCAGAATTCTAAAGTGAATATGGAAAGGAAGAGGACCAGGAACAGCCAACATAATGCTGAAAAAGAACAAATTTGGACAACTCTGATTTTAAGGCTTTAAAAGGCTACAATAATCAAGGCAATATAGTACTGGCAAAAGAATGAACATACAGATCAATGGAAAAGACTAGAGAGCTGGGAAACAGACCCACACAAATACAGTCAACATATCTTTGACAAAGGGGCAAAGAAAATTAGGAGGAGAAAGGCTAGTCTTTTCAACAAGTGGTGCTGAGAAAACTGGACATCCCTATACAAAACTATGAACATAGATACAGACCTTATACCTAAATGTATTTAAAATGGGTAACAGACCTAAGTGTAAAATGCAGTATTTTAACACTTCTTGAGGAAAACATAAGAGAAAATCTACATAACCTTGGGTTTTGTTGGGACACCTGGGTGGCTCAGCGGTTGAGCAGACGTCTGTCTTTGGCTCAGGGTGGGATCCTGGAGTTCCAGGATGGAGTCCCGCCTTGGGCTCCCTGCCCGATGAATAAATAAAGAGAATCTTAAAAAACAAAAAACAAAAAAACCCCTTGGTTTTGGTGCTGAGTTTTTATTTATTTATTTAAGATTTTATTTATTAGAGACAGAGAGAGAGAGAGAGAGAGAGAGAGACACGCAGGCAGAGGGAGATGCAGGCTCCATGCAGGGTCTCCAGGATCACGTCCTGGGCTGAAGGCGGCGCTAAACCGCTAAGCCACCAGGGCTGCCCTTATTAACTTACTTTTAAAAGATTTTCTTTATTTATTCATTCATGAGAGACACAGAGAGAGAGAGGCAGAGACACAGGCAGAGGGAGAAGCAGGTTCCATGCAGGGAGCCTGATGTGGGACTCCATCCCCGATCTCCAGGATCCTGCCCTGAGCCAAAGGCAGATGCTCAACCGCTGAGCCACCCAGGAGTCTCTGTGAGTTTTTAAATATAACACTGGTATGATCCATGAAAAAAAACCAACTGATTAAGTTGGGCCTTATTAAAATCAAAAACATCTGCTCTGAAAAAGACACTGTTAAGAGAATGAAAGGTTAAGCCATAATCTAGGAGATATTATTTACAAAACACTTATCTGATAAAGGACTTGTATCCAAAGTCTACAAAAAACTCCTAATGTTAAATAGAAAACAAACAATCCAATTATATGGGCAAAAGTTCCCAACAGACACCTCACCAAGGAAGATAGACAGTTAGTGAATAACCATATGATAAAATGCTCAACATCATTTGTCTTTAGGGACTACAGATTAAAACAATGAGATACCATTTCACGTCAATTAAAATGGCTAAAATCCAAATAACTGACAATACCAAACACTGCAAGGATGATGATCAGCAGGAACTCATGTTTATTCTTGATGGGAATGCAAAATGTTCTTTTGTCCACACAAGAACTTAGATGTGAATGTTTGTAACAGCTTTATTTATATTGCAAAAACTTGGAAGTATTCAAAATGACCTTCAGTAAGTGAATGGATAAACTGTGATACACTCATGCAATGGGACAGTATTCAATGATATAAAGAAATAAGCCAACAAGCCACCAAAAATGACATGGGTGAGTCTTAAATACGTATTGCTAGGTGAAAGAAGCCCGTCTTTAAAATTCTACACACTGTACATGGGACACCTGGGTGGTTCAGTTGGTTAAGCATCTAACTCTTAATTTTGGCACAGGTCATGGATCTCAGGTCATGAAACCGAGCCCTGCCTTCAGTGCCGTGCTGGGCATAAGATTTTCTCTCTCTCTCCCCCTCTAACCCTACTCTGCTTCTCACTTGCTCTCTCTCTCTTTAAAAAAAAATCTATATACTGTATCATTCTAATTATATGACACTCTGGAAAAGGCAAAACTACAAAGAGAGTAAATAAACACACAAGTGATTGCTTTGTGGTATAGGGTAGGGGATCGTTGAACAGGAAAAGCACAGTGGATTTTTTTAGGGTGGTGAAACCATTTTGTATAATACGATAGTGGTGAATACAAGACAGTAAACATTTGTCAGATTAGAGCACAAAGAATAAACCTCAAGTATGCAAATTAAAAAAATTATTTAGAAGGTTGGGTGATCTCAAAATGGAATGCAGAATGTGATAAAAGAGACTAAATTTATTATAAATGTATAAAACAATCTTACTGAAAGGGGTGGAGGAATAAAGTGCTACCTTTGGAAATGAGTGAATCTGTAAGGCTGAATTGAAAAAAGGAACAGGGGCATTGTGCTCTAGTTGATAAAGTTGTTTCCAATGGGGGTATGGGTTAACAATTCTGAAATCATTATATATGTATACTGGATTGAACTGCAATTAAAAAGTAAATGGAATGGCTGCTTATGGGAGCCAGGTTTCTCCTTGTTGGCAGGGAAGGTTAGATAAGCAAAAGGGCAAGAAGCTAAAATGATCCACGTGGGAACGGATTTGAATTGGAGACACCGGTATAAACTTATGGCTAGCTTAACATGGATACAAATGGTTATACATCTGTGCTAATTTTTTACCAGAAATATTTATAGATATTAGTATAAACACCTATATCTCTTGCTCTGTTAGCTGACAGGGCCTAGAAGCAAGACATCCTGTACTTAGCATAACAAGCATACTTAGCACCCAGAGCATGGTTTCTCAAACAAAAGGAACCAAGGCTCCTTGGAGAAATGGCTAATTCTAAGACTGGGGCAGAAACTATACAAGATGAGCATGGAGCATCTTGTAATCCCAGAAAGCACATATACATATGCACACATGGGTCTATACACACACACAATAAAGGAGGTATATCAAAGGAGTCAACTGAAAGAGCTCCCAAAGGCCAAAGCGGGAACAACTAAACAATAAAATATATAAACCAAAACTGGTTTATAAGGCAAAGCATTAAAAAAATGAGTTCATACTAAGATAAATAAACAAATAGGGAATAGGACAAATCTTCCAAATAGAAAAATTCTGAATAATTTACATAGACACTTTGTTCTCAGGGAAGTGGAACATAACTGCTCCTTAAGTGTGCTGCACATACTTTCTTCAAGAGTACAGTATAGAAAGGGAGAAAAAATAATTTCACAGTGAAGAAACCTGACAAACTCTACCTCTAATTATGAGAAAAACATCAGAAAAACCACAACTGACATTCTACTAAATAGCAGAGTAGTGATTCTCAAAATGTTTGAGACCATCAAAAACAGAACGTCTGAGAAATTGTCACAATCCAGAGGAACTGAAGGCAACGGGACTAATCAGGGTAATGTGGTATCTTCCATGGACTCCTAGATTAGAACATATTAGAGAAAAATCAAAGAAGTGTGAATAAAGTATGGACTTTGATTAATACTAATGTATCAACACTGGTTCATTAATCATGGTAAGTGTACCATATTAATGTAACATGTAATAATAGGGAAACTGGGTATAGGGTAAATTGGAACTCTGGACTATCTTTCCAATAATCCTAAAAATCTAAAATTGTTCTAAAGTAAAAGATTAAAAAAAAAAAATAAAATGAAGGCACTGGAAAATAAACTTGAGAAAATATCCCAGAAAGCAGAATAAAAAGAAAGGGAAAGCAAATAAGCAGAAAGATTAGAAATGTAATCTAATGAGGTCTGATATTCAAATAACAAGAAGTCCAGGAAAAAAGTATAGGAAGGAAAAAAGGAAGAATTTGTCAAATAAAATACCTCAGAACTGAAGGATATGATCTCCAGGTGGAAAGGGCCCAGTTAGGGCCCAACACAATGGATGAAAAATCCTTATCAAGCCACATCACCTTAAAATTTCAGAATACCAGAGAGAGCTAACCCATTTCAAGCTGTAACTGCATCTCCCACCTCTCCCTTACACTCCTGACCTCCCCATCCCATCCTGCTCTCCTTTTTCTCTAAAGTACTCATTTACTTTACAACCTTCTAACTTTTTTTTTTTTTAACTTATTTATGATAGTCACAGAGAGAGAGAGAGGCAGAGACATAGGCAGAGGGAGAAGCAGGCTCCATGCACCAGGAGCCTGATGTGGGATTCGATCCCAGGTCTCCAGGATCGCGCCCTGGGCCAAAGGCAGGCGCCAAACCGCTGCGCCACCCAGAGATCCCCCTTCTAACTTTTTGTATAACAAGTTTATTACATTGTTTACCATCTGGAACACCTGCTCCATCCAAGAAATTAAGCTTCATGAGGGTAGATACCTTGTATTTTTACTCACGAATATATTCAAAGTACCTTGAACAATGTTTGCTACATAAAATATGCTTATTACAGACTTAGTGAATAAATACAAGCTTTGAGAGAACAAAAGCAGGTCACATACAAAGGACTGTTTATCATATCAGGCATTAGACTTCTCAGTAACAACACTAGAAGTTAGAAAACAATGGAATCATGCCTCCAAAATTCTAAAAGTAAATTATTTACAACCTGGAATTCTATATTCAGCTATCAGTCAAGTGTGAGGGCAGAAACTTACTTGATTTTTTTTTACAAGATTTTATTTGACAGAGAAAGAGAGAGAGGGAGAGAGAGCATAAGCAAGGGGAGTAGCAAGTAGGAGAGGGAGAAGCAGGCTTGCCAGTTAGCAGAGGGTCCGACAGGGGGCTCGATCCCAGGATCATGACCTGAGCCAAAGGCAAATGCTCAACCAATTGAGCCACCTAGGTGCCCCTGAGGGCAGAATTTTTAAAAACATATTTAGACAGGCAAGACCCAAAAACTTTGCCTCCTCTTCAGTCTCTCTTCTCAGGGGCCAACTGGAATATGTACTCTACCAACATGAGGGAGACAAGAAGAAAGAGGAAGGGCTGAAGTCCAGAAACTGGCTATTCAACACAGGGAGAGACAACTGTAATTCAAAGATGATCAAAAAAGAAAACACACCTCAAAGATGGCTGTGCAACAACAGGCCTAGAAAGCAACGCATGAAGATAGACGCAGGGTGACAATTACAGGAATGATGTTGCAAAACAAACGACAGACATTTTGAATCTACCAAAAGGAGATTTACACATCTTGTCTGAGGGGTTTTCAATAAATTAAATAAAAGATATATAAGACAGGGCACCTGGTTGACTCAGTCAGTGGAGTGTGCAGCTCTTGATCTCAGGGTTATAGGTTTGAGCCTCATGCTTGGGATAAGAGATTAAATAAAATCTTAAAAAATATATATGCATATAAAAGATACATTTAAAAAAGATATAAAACATACATTCATAAAGATATATAAAACGTAGATATATGAGAACTGAGGTAATTACAAACTCTAGGAAAAGCAAAAATTATATAAAAAAAGAAATAGCACAATATACCTGGCTCACCTGTACACATTATGTACATAGTTAAATGATATAAACACTAAATAATGATTTAACTAAAAATTAACATAAAACTAATCTGCAAATAAGAGATGAGGAAAAGTGCAGTGTTTACAGGTTGGGTAACCTCAACTCTCATTTTCTGTAATAGGAAATTGGTATATAATATCTATAACTATGGTAGGATGGGGAGACAGCTATATAAGTAAGCAGGTTATTTAAAAATCTAGAGGTAGAAAGAGTTGATCAACAAAAATAAAGAGCTGGATCATCATTCATTCTGCAGGAGCCTTTGCCAGAAAGGGTTCTTCTATAAGAGAATGAAGCCTGAATCCCTTAAGGTATCCATCCACTTTATGTAATGAATTACCTTCTTTCCTACCTTCTTAAGTGTTACTAGTTTTAAACTATTGAGGGAGGGATCCCTGGGTGGCGCAGCGGTTTGGCGCCTGCCTTTGGCCCGGGGCGCGATCCTGGAGACCCGGGATCGAGTCCCGCATCGGGCTCCCTGCATGGAGCCTGCTTCTCCCTCTGCCTGTGTCTCTGCCTCTCTCTCTCTCTGTGACTATCATGAATAAATAAATAAAAAAATCTTAAAAAAAAAAAAAATAAATAAATAAATAAATAAACTATTGAGGGAACAGTAGCTCAACTTATTTTCTGTGTTTTGTGATCCTAATGAGGAACACTGATTGAGAAAGGCTGCTTTTCTAGAGTGGGATTCAGGAAAGTGAGGGAAAAGATTATTGCTTTTCATTTTAAGTCTTGTAGTCTTATTTGACTTTTTAAATTATGTACAAGTACCCCTTTGACAGCCATTAACATTACATTAAAAAACATACTAGCAAAAAAGCAGTAAAGGAACTCTGAATATAGAACATATTAAAAACATAAAGCACAGGAATTAGCAGCTTTAGAAATAGTCTCATAGGGCAGCCCGGGTGGCTCAGCGGTTTAGTGTTGCCTTCAGCCCAGGGCCTGATCCTGGAGTCCTGGAATCGAGTCCACGTATTTACGTAAATGTAAATAAACCTCTTCAGATTAGGGAGTATGTCATATTATTTTTGTGTCTTCATGATGTACATCTAGATTATTGGCACAATAAGTACAGCTTAGTTGAATGAAATGGGAAGTATGTGCAGCTTCAAATTTCATGTACAGTATTTGTACTATATCTTATGTAAATTGTTGGATTCTATTTTTATTTAATTATCTTACCTTTTCTATACCTTTTTATTTTTATTTTTATTTTTATTTATTCATGATAGGCACACAGTGAGAGAGAGAGAGGCAGAGACACAGGCAGAGGGAGAAGCAGGCTCCATGCACCGGGAGCCTGACGTGGGATTCGATCCCGGATCTCCAGGATCGCGCCCTGGGCCAAAGGCAGGCACCAAACCGCTGCGCCACCCAGGGATCCCTATACCTTTTTAAATACCTCAAATGACTTAGTGCTTAGTAGTACTTTGCTACATGGGTAGAGATAAGTCTGTAAATAGATATTCAAAGAATTCCATAATTTTTTAGAAAAATTGTTTTTTTTCTAAGACTTTTAAAAAAATTTAAATTTAAATTTATTTATTTATTTATTCATGAGAGACACAGAGAGAGAGAGAGAGGCAGAGACACAGGCAGAGGGAGAAGCAGGTACATGCAGGGAGCCCGACATGGGACTCAATCCTGGGTCTCCAGTATCACACCCTGGGCTGAAGGCAGGCGCTCAACCACTGAGGCACCCAGGCGTCCCTATGATAACCTATTTTAGGTAATGTTTTTACTCACCTGACCGCTTACGTACTCTCAGATTTACTATCAAAGATCTACAATATTTACTTTATAGAAGATGGCTTTAGGGCAGCCCCCGTGGCGCAGCGGTTTAGTGCTGCCTGCAGCCTGGGGCATGATCCTGGAGACCTGGGATCGAGTCCCACGTCAGGGTCCCTGCATGGAGCCTGCTTCTCCCTCTGCCTGTGTCTCTGCCTCTCTCTCTCTCTCTCTGTCTCTATGAATAAATAAAATCTTTTTTAAAAAAAAGATGGCTTTAAAAAAATCTCATGATTTAACAAAAATTGGCAGCAACATATAAGATCAATTAGAAAACCAACAAAACCAATAGTAAAAGGACACCTAAAATGGTTTAGATGAGAGATGATGAGGGCCTGAACGGACACAGTGCAGAGCAGATGGAAGGGAGATCAACAGAAAAGTGCTAAAGAATGGGATATTCTGGAGAGGGAAAGCAAGGGAGAAAGCTAGGATTACTGTCAGGTTTCTATCATGGGCGACTGGGTAGACAGTGGTACCACTTGACCATGACGGGCAATACAAACAAGAGCAGGACTGAGGGAAAACAGGAGTTCACATTTGGACTGTTGTTTGAAGTACCTTGAGAACATCCTGGAGGAGATGTCCAATAGGCAATTCAATATAAGGATCTGGAATGCAGGAGAGAAGTCTGAGAGAGAGAAAAGATTTGGGAATTGGCAGCACATAGCTGTTAATGGATGAGATCACCTACAAAGAAAATATAGAAGAGGACAGGAGCCTGACATCAGAAAACTAAAGACCACAATTAATATTCCTAAAGCCCTTCAGGATAAAACTTTGCCCAGAGTTATATGTACTTCTATAGGAAAACAGCCAATATATAATGTTAAATGACAAAAAATCAAATTGCAAAACATCATGCACAGTATAAAACCAGTTTTACATATAAGTTGTTTTGAAAAAAAAAAAAAAAGTATTAGTAAAGGCACAGGAGAAAACCATGGAGGGCAAACATCAAACTGAAGGGTATCTGATTTTGCAAGTCTTTTATACTGACATTATGTATCTCCATAGTATTTTAGTTAATTTAAAAAAATATATACTACTTTCATAACCTGGAGAAAAGATAATTTTATCTTACATATATATATATATATATGGCACGTATCCTTACAATACAAAAAAGATAAAAGTCTGTTAGAAAAACACATTGACACTGGACAATAAATGGGCAAATAATACAACTAATAAGATTATGAAAAAATATTCAAAGCACAACTCTGTACTATCAACATAACGTGAATTAGAACACATACGATTTGTTACCTACTAAATCAGAACACAATTTTTTTTTAGCAATCTCTACACCCAACATGAGGCTCAAACTCAGGAACAAGAGTTACCTAATTTACCAACTGAGCCAGTCAGCCACCCCCATAATTTTTTCAAATAATAAAAGTGCTCAATGTTCGTAAGGGTATACAAGAAGAGCACCTCAGACACTGCTGCTAGGAAGTAAACTGGTACACCCTCTCGGACAAACAGTCCCCAGAGATTGCATGTGATGTAACAATTCTCTTTCTTAAAAATTCAAGAAAATAATTCAAAGCAACTGTAAACATGCAAAGATATTTCACCAAATCATTAACTGAAACCATCTAAACACCAACATTAGGGCACAAAAAAAATTACATAGGCATCGAAAGTAATTCTATTTCTAGAGAAACATTAGCACGGGGTGGGGGAAACACATCATAAAGAACTTTCAACTTTGCAATGTTCCTAATAGTGCAAAATTTCAAAAAACTTAAAAGTGCATCAATGCAAGAATACTTAAATCAGCTTTCTCAAACTGGTCTGAGGACCCCTGGAAGACCCAAAACCTTTTTAGGGCTCCTTCCTTTTCCAAACACCTATCTATGCAAGGCTGGATATTCTTTTTTTTTTTTTTTTTTTTTTTAAATGGGGACATGACCCTTTTTTTTTTTAATTTTTATTTATTTATGATAGTCACAGAGAGAGAAAGAGAGGCAGAGACACAGGCAGAGGGAGAAGCAGGCTCCATGCACCAGGAGCCCGATGTGGGATTCGATCCCGGGTCTCCAGGATCACGCCCTGAGCCAAAGGCAGGCGCCAAACCGCTGCGCCACCCAGGGATCCCAAGGCTGGATATTCTTAACGTGCCTTAGCATACACAATAGCACACAAGAGTGAAGGGAGAAGCAAATATGAGAATCCAGCTGTCTTCTATAAAGCCAGACATCAGTGATCTGCAAAAATAAAGACAATGCCGCCCTCCTCACTAAATTTTTTAAAGAAAAAATATTTTTCAAAGTATTATTTAATTCAACATGCGACGGGTTTTTAATGCATAATTCAAAAATTTTTTCTGAGTTTTATTTTCTAAAATACTAAATATACTGCATAAATATACCGGAGAAAAACTCTTAGTCCTCGATAATTTTTAAGTTTGTAAAGGGATCCTGAGACCCCACGGGGTTAAAAAACTATGATACCATCATATTATGTAACATGATGATTGGGATGATAATTAAATGGGAGCAGAGCTTTCTTTGCTCCTGCATTACTTGGACAATGAAACGTCATAAAGTCATGCTTAAGATTTTTAAAAACACTTAAATTCAAGCAAAAAAAGCAGGCAATCCAAACTCTATATAAAATCTCATCATCGGAATTAAGAAAAATGCCACGAGAAAAAAAAGACCTGGAAGGTAAAAAGTCAAAATATTAACTGTGGCTGATTATCTTTAAATGGTGGAATTATGGCTTCTTATTTTACCTTGATCTTTATAGCACATCTAAGATTTTGTTTTTGACACTAAGCATGCAGGTTTCATACCCACGGGAGAAAAAATCCATAGTTTTCCTAGACCGAAGCATTACACTTCTGCCAGTGCGGAAGACAGGAAGCTCAACATAGTCATTTAAGGAACCTAATTCGACCAAACAAACTGCCCATTTCGTTAAACGAAAAAGATGAAGTTATCAAACGCACGGACTGGTTTCCAGACGGGTCACACGGAGCGAGATCACTCCGTCTGCAATAATCTGCAATCACGGTAGTACGGGTAAGTCAACATCTGAAAGTTAGGTCATCTTTTAGAATTTGCCAGAGGTGCCAAAGGGAACAGGCCGAGGTCGAGGTCGAGGCGCAGCACCGCATCCCTGCGGAGCCCGGAGGCCGAGAGCAGGGCTCCGCGCCGGCCCGCTCCCCCCGCGCAGGCCGCCCGTCCGCAGCCCCCAGCCCCGCCGGTCGGGCCCTCCGGGCTCTCCGGGGCCGACGCGAGCCTGGACGGCCGAGATTTCCCGGCCAGGTCGCTGGGCCCCGGGAGGGGAAGGGCGCGGGTCGGGGGCCCAGCGGCCACCCCGCCCCCTCCGCGCAGCACAGGTGAGCCGACGCCAGGCGGCCTGCTGCCGGGGCTCTTACCTGCCCACACCCCGAGGAGCTCCGTGGGGCTCGACGGCCGCCGCGCAGCGCAGCGCAGCGAAGGGCGACCCCCGCCGGGAGTCCCGGGGCGGCTCCGTCGGCTCCGGGTTTGTTTTTCCCCCGACCTGTTGGGGAGGAGGGGAGGGGGCGGGGGGCTGGCAGCGCAGGCGCAGAACAGGCTCCCGAGGCTCGCGCACGCCTGCCCTGCGCCCGCGGCCTCCGCCGAGCCCCGACGCGCCTGCGCGCTGCTCCGAGCCCCGGCGGGGGGCGGGGCTCTCACCGGAAGTGCCGACGAGGTAGAGACCCGCTTTGCGCCGGGATGGGTTTCGCGTTAGACCCCCGGGAGCGCGAACCGCGAGGCCCGCGAGGCCCGGCGAGGCCGGCGAGGCCAGCTGCGTCCGTGTCCGCCTTCCGTTGCCCTCCGTCGACCTCGCGTCGGCTTCCCCCGCCCCCAGCCTGCAGCTCCGCAGCCGGCGCGGCCCCGGCGCCCCCGCCCCCCTACCTTGTCGCTTCGCACAGCGGCCGCCGCCGCCCTCCCCGCCCGCGGCAGCCCAGGGCCCGCGCCCGGCCCTTCGCCCTCGAGGCCGGGGCTGTGCTTCTGCTTCGCCCGGGGGGCCCGAGGCTCAGCCGCCTCCCCGCCCCTAGAAGGACCGCTAAGCAGCGGGGGAGCCGAGCCCCTCTTGGGATGCAGGCTTGCGCTCGTGGGGCTGCACTATTTTTACCGCGTGTTTCCTATGAATCGAGGGAAGAAGAGAGAATATGTGGAGAGACAAATCCATCTGTTGCTAAAGCGTTTTGCCAGCTCATCGTCCACCCTGGGCTTTAGGAAGTGTACGGGTCGGGGGCCCCGGGCGGCCCCGCGGGTTGACCTCCGGGCGCGCGCGCTCTCCCTCCGAAAGCAAGCTTCAAAAAAAAAAAAAAAAAAAAAACTTGTGGAGTTCTAATATCTCAGGACTATTCCAGATGTGATTTATGGTGAAGGGCTTGAGAATCGATTCGGATTCTAAATCTGCAGTTCGCAACTACAGTTTGTGATCTTTTAAGGATACGGAATCCTGATTTTCTCTCTCTAGCCTCGCTTTTACTTAACTCTGATAGAAGACGGTGTGGTTTTAGCCCAACCGTGAAACTTCTGACAGCTGAAAATAACTTACGGAGCACCTACCATGCGGCAGACACCGCATTAAATGCTTTGCTTGCATTATCTCTTTTTTCCCAGCAGAATTCTGTACTTCTTGGTGAAGAGGGGAGTCCTTGAATGGTAGGGAAGACACAGAGGGGACCCCCCAAATCCACACGGGGTGCTGGGGACCCCAAAATCCAGTGGAAGGCACATCAGGCACAAATTCCAGAGAGGTTCTGAGTGGAATCCCTGCCACAAAGCCCAGCTTGGAGATAGAGGAGCTCCCAGATTTAGAAGTTATCCCCAAAGCTAAGAGGAAACCAAATTATGGAGGAAGCAGGGGTCTCGGTCTTTGGGGGCCCCCTGCTTCCAGAGGAACTGGAAAAGCACATGGGGACACCTCCATCTCCCAGGATGGGTATGGGGGATCCTGAGGCAGTATCAGGGCAGAGACAGAACACTGATTGGTGGGCAGGGCTCCTTGGCATGGCAGGCTGAGACTGGTTCCCTGGTGACTGGGGGCAGGGTCTAAGGCACACGGCGGGCTGCGCTGAGTAGGCAGGCAGGCAACTCATCAGCCTGGGTGCGGTGCAAGGAGGGTTCCGAGGCACTCCGCTCAATCTTGGGGATCTTAAATTGCACAGTACAAAGTGCATTTTCTCTACTATGTGTGAGGTGTTTATTTGCAGATAAATGAGGTCACTGCCTTTATGGAACCACTGTCTAATAGCAGAGACTCATGTATGCAAATGTATATTTGGGGTAGAAATATTTACATAGAAGTATTCATATAATATAATGCATATTTATATATATATATAGTGTTAGGACAAAGAATAGAAATAGAAAACACTGACACCTTAGAGATAAATAGGAAAAGTATATACGTGAATGGTCAACTCACAAAATAGGAAATTTCAGTGCCTACTACATGTTTTACGAATGCTCAAACTCATTAACAATGAAATGACAAAAGATACTATTTCTAGTGTATCTAATTAGCCAGTTTGTTTAAAACATGCATGAACTCCATTGGTGAGGGTAGAGTGAAATGAACCCTTATCCTGTTGGGATATAAATTAGGAAAAGATTTTGGAAAGTAATTTACCAAATCAGATGAAGGAACGGTCACATGACCTAAATTAATAATTTCCCTTCTGGAAATTATAAGGACATATTCCAGAATGCAAAGATGAAATAACAATAAAGTGAACAAACTCCCCAAAACTGGAATGCCTTTCACATACAAATGCATTTGTACTTAGTGTAACATTTATTTGTTTATGAGTATTTCCTCCTTACTAGGAGCTGTAAGGATTACAAAAATGGATAATTTATGAAATTTGTCCTAAAAAGTTCACAATTCAGTGTGTCATTCTTTTATTAAGTAATATAAATAGTTGAGAGGTTGCTACAATATAATAAAATTACAAAATGTTTTGGGAGCTTCTGTGTCAATTAAATTTCCTATGATTTCCTTTGCTGATTGAAATGAAGAAGAAATCTGCACATGAAATGCACATGTCAAAGAAAAATATTAATGAAAAAGAGTCCTTGCAAAGGTTGAGTAATAATTACCGGAAAACTCCATGTATCATATTTGACCTCTAAAGATCTCAATTTATGACTAAATGGTATAGACTTCAGGAATTCATCCCAATTGTAACATATTTGACCAATTTATTCTTTCGACTTAAATCATTGCTTGGACCATAAGCATGTTTTATTATTTCTTTTTATTATTATTATTTTGAAAAGTAACCAGAATCTTGATTATTTTAAGAGGCTTCAATTCCACAGTAATATGAATTTACAAAGCTGTTCCCCCCCCGCCTTTTTTCTTAGCTATTCCCTTTTCATTAGTAACCTGGATGGAGAAAATACCAGAAGCAAATGAAAATAACAATTACAATTATTCATTTGTTTCATGGCTGGTCTTATACTATAAACAATGTTAGGACTAGGGGCATTGCTCCCAAACATAGAAAGCGACATGGAACTATTAACCATTACTATTTCATGCTATCTAACCATGTTAGAACACTCATGTTACAAGGAAAAGAGCTATTTTTTTTAAAATTATCTGCTTAGGGCCACTTAGATCACCTATTTGGAGCAATTTCACTAACGAAGAAATGGTTACACTTTCTGTGACCATGAGAACTAGTGTTTTATTTTTTTTAAGATTTTATTTATTTATTCATGAGAATACACAGAGAGGAGAGAGAGAGAGGCAGAGACACAGGCAGAGGGAGAAACAGTCTCCATGCAGGGAGCCTGATGTGGGACTCAACCCTGGGTCCCCAGGATCACGCCCTGGGCTGAAGGCAGCGCTAAACTGCTGAGCCACCCGGGCTGCCCAGAACTAGTGTTTTAAAATGCTTGGAGAGAGTTTGGAAGGAAATCCACTAAAATACTAACATACTGTGATGATCTTTGGAAGGTGAAATTATGAGTGATTTCTCCTCTTTCTAGTTTTTTTATATTTTCCATGTGTTTTACAATGAGAACATATGACTTTAATAACCCAAGGGGAAAATGGAACACTTAGTTTTAAAAAGTATTTCTAAATTTACAATTGAGTCAACCAATTAGTTTACATTCCTTATGTAAAATATATTGCATTACTATGGATCATAAAGAGTGAAATAACCCAAAAGGATGGATAAGCACTTATGTCTGAATACTGTCTCAGGGGTAGCAACAGGTACAGTTCTCCCCATGGCTCATATAAGATACAGCTTCAACATAAATGACACAGGTTCTCTAGCAAGGAAGTAAGAATTCTTTGCCAGATATTTCCAGTTCTCTCTTCTGGGCATATGATGGCAATGCACTTCCGGGCTCCCTTGTGGTTGAATAGGGCCATGTGACTGATTCAGGCAAGTGAACTGTGAAAAGTGAGTGGTGACATGTGTCTTTCTAGACTGGATTTTTTTCAGCCACCAATGTGAGATATTCTAAAGTCGGCCTCCCCTCTGGCACAGCAACGGGCAAGACTTGATATTGTGGCTTCTCCATCGATCTGAGTGCTTGAGAGATTCCAATGAACAAATCACTTCTAGAATAGATAAACTTCGTTGTTATATGCACTGAGATTTTGGGGGTGATTTGTTACTACAGCATAGCTTAGCCTGTCATGGCATATAAACTTTGTTTTATGCCTTTAAGATTTGGGGGTGGCCATTCTGAATGACACACTGGGTGCCTCAATGAGACTCTGTTGCAGCACTGTTTGCTAAAGCTTTTCCTTCATAGATGAACTACTCACTATTCATTATAATATGCCAGGTAAATACATTTTGTTATAAATGAGTACTTCTTTCTACTACTTCTCAGAGTGACAGTGAATCTTTTTTGCTTTTAATTTTTTATTATGGAAAATGTCAGTCACATGTAAAAGTAGAGAGAATAGTACAATAAACCTCTCAGCTTTAGTAATCAACAACTCATGGTCACATCTTATTTCATCTATAAGTTCACCCACTCTACCCCCTTACCCCACAGCTGTATTATTTTGAGGCGAGTATAATTTATCATATCTTTTCACCTCTAAGTTTTTCTACGTGTATATTTAAAAGAAAATATTTTACAAAGTAGAAATGATAATTCAATGAACTCCTTCATATGCAATATCACCATCTAATTCCAATATGGACAAACTTGTTTCATGTATACCCTTACTCACTTATATTATTTTGAAGCAAATGCCATATGTCATATCATTTCATCCATACATATATCAATATGATTTCTAAAATAAAATTGCTCTTTATAAAAGCATAATTTTTCACATCTAAATATTTAACAATAATTCTTCAATTATGCTAAATACTTAGCTTCTGGTATTAATATTTCTAATTGTTTCATAAATGTCATAAGTTTTAAGTAGTTTGTATAAATCAGAATCCAAATAAAGTCAACATTTTGGGATTGACTGATGTCTAATAATGTTCTTTCTTTTTTGTTCTTGCACTTTATTTTTTTAAACAGTCTTTAGAGCTGTAGAATTATCAGGATTTGGACCTTTTTTTTACACTTTAGTTCACTTTTATTTTTCTTGTATAAAACTATGTGGTAGCCACAGTATCTTTTAACCTACTCCTCTTGCCTCTGTATTTCCTATAAGCTCGTAGCTAGATCTGGAGGTTTGGTTTGATGTGGGTTGAGTTTTTTGGCAAGGCTGCTCCGTAAGAGGTGTTACATACTTTCCTCAGGAGACATGATATCTGAGGGCTCTTTCGTTGACATTAGTGACCATTGATGATCACTACTGGGATCCAGTCTTTCATCTGGGTTTGCAAAATGATGATATTCAATTATGTCTATTTTATTCATTGATTGGAATTCTTCTAGGGAAAAAAATTTCCCTCAATAGCTATTTAGTTTTCCTCGAATATAGTTCATGTAGGAAAGGGAAATTAAACGTTTGACCTTTTACTTTACTGACGGTTTCCAGAAAAATGAGTCGTTTCCCTTGTATCCTCTAAAGGAGACCAATGGCAGTAGAGGAGAGAGGGTTAATATATGTAAGTTAAACATATATATATATATATATATAAATGTGTATTTGCATGTATGATACTAAACAAGTTCTTTAGATTTTTTAAACAGATTTAAGCATTTATTAATTGTTCATCCCAATGTTTAACACTGTAATGAACATGTTCTATTCATTGCCTTAATCATAATACAATATATATTATTAAGATGGTCAAAGGAATCATAATTAAATTTGAATCAGATTAGGATTCACTTTTTATTCTAATGTTAGATTTCTACTATTTTCTAGCAAATCATAAACAAATCAATAAGAAAAGACTTTTTTTTTAAGAAAAGACTTTCAAAACCATTAGTTGCTTTTATATATCTAAGGATAGTCACATCTGAATTCATCTGGAAAAAATTCAAAGATATAGGCATATCATAATAGTACACAGTTACACTAATTTTATATTTAGAAGCAAGCATAAGGAAACTCACCAGAGTTCAAATGTGTTCAGATGGTATTAACAATTTCAGGCAATCTAAAGTGGGAAGAAACAACTGTTGATGATCCAATTCCACTGCCAGTTAGCACGTAAACTGGAGGCAGAAGGAGAACTTAAATTCAAATCAGAGAAGTGAGATTAATTATTCGCCTTGTCAGTTGTTTGAATACTATTTTTTTAAGAGTAGGCTCAAAACAAATGTTAATGTGTTTTGTGAGTTATGTAAGTTTAACGCTGTGTCACAATTAGGAGAAAAAAATGAACTGGGGTTATCATCTTTTCTCCTTATGTGTATTTGAGAAAAGAGATCACATTTCCAAGCATTGTGAGAATTTTAGCTTTCTTTGGGTGGAGAGAAGACAAAGAACCCACCAAACCCTGCAGGCATGTTAGTGACCCTCTTTGGAACTTGGCAATGAGAAACACAGTCAGAAGTCAATGAGGAATCCCCTGTGAGATGCATCTCTGAGCCTGCCTGATGTTCAGTGCCGGAGAGGCAGGCTCCAGGGCTCTACAGCAGCAGCTTGCAGGCCACAGAACAATGGCAAAGATGGCTAAACTATAGAGAAAATGATAGTACAATCACCTAATTTTGACAATACAGAAGTCCAGGATTATTGCAGGACCTCCCCAAGAAAGGGAAGGGAGTTTAAAAAATGATTGGTTGAATTTTCCCTCCAACTTCAGAACAGATTATATTTGATTTAGGAAACAAAGAAATGTGATATTTCTTTTATCTTGGTATTGTGGAATAAAATTCATGCCCATTGTATGTAATTTTGTAATAGTGATCTTCCTCTCTCTCTCTTTTTTTAGTGAGGCTCTACGCCCATTGTGGGTCTCAAAGTCGTGATCCCGGAGATCAAGAATCGCATGCTATACTGACTGAGCCAGCCAGATGCCCTTCTAATAAGGACCTCTTGATAAAAAAGCATATAAATAGAGTGGAAATCTTTCCTTTATTATGAGAGATAATAATGTTTTCTTCAGGATTTTTTTCTTTTGATAACAGATTAGGTAGTCAGTTCAAAGTGAATTTTTTATATATGCTTGCTTTGACTTCTTCAAATTGAGAAAGAGAAATAGTGATAACCAGAAGAATAACCAGAAGAGTGTTTTCTGCACACTTTGCAATGTGCCTTACTATTTAAAAAAATAGAATTATGGGGTGCCTGGGTGGCCAGTCAGTTGAACATCCAACTCTTGATTTCGGCTCAGGTCATGATCTCAGGGTTGTTAGATCAAGCCCCAAGTCAGGCTCTGTACTGGGTGTGTAGTCTATTTAAAATTCTCTATCTCCGGGATCCCTGGGTGGCGCAGTGGTTTGGCGCCTGCCTTTGGCCCAGGGCACGATCCTGGAGACCCGGGATCGAATCCCACATCGGGCTCCCGGTGCATGGAGCCTGCTTCTCCCTCTGCCTGTGTCTCTGCCTCTCTCTCTCTCTCTCTCTCTGTGACTATCATAAAAAAAAAAAAAAAATTCTCTATCTCCGTCTCCTTCTGCCCCACCATCCCCCAAGAAATAGAATTTTGGACATAGACTTTTACAACACAAATTAAACTCTATATGCATATATATACATATAATGTGTGTTTTTATATATATAGTTTAGCAGGTTATATGTACAGTTAAACAGATTAAAATATATATACACGGTTAAATAGGCTAAAACAAAGTTTGAAAGTATGCATTAAATATGAAAAAGGAATCATCGGGGATCCCTGGGTGGCGCAGTGGTTTAGCGCCTGCCTTTGGCCCAGGGCGTGATCCTGGAGACCCGGGATTGAGTCCCACGTCGGGCTCCCGGTGCATGGAGCCTGCTTCTCCCTCTGCCTGTGTCTCTGCCTCTCTCTCTCTCTCTCTCTCTCTCTCTGTGACTATCATAAATAAATTTAAAAAAAGAAAAGAAAAAGGAATCATCATCTGCCTCATTTTTCCTCTTAAAGTAAGGTTTTGCAAGATTGTCTGCTATGATTGACCTTCTTGATACACAAGAAGACCGGATAATACAGGACCACATTTCCTCATGTGGAATTTTCTACTTATTATGATCATTTCCATGCCCATTTCCTTCTTAACATCAAGGACTCCTGGACAGGATACCTGGTCTTAAATTAACCCTATTATTTTTCTTAAATAGAATCTTCTTCAGTGATTTCTAATCTATTTTCATCTCAATGATGGTTTGTCATTTCTATTACAGTCTGGGCTTTTCTTGCTGTCATTCTGTATATAGTTAGATTCAGATTTGGCTAAGGATATTCATAGCCTTCAACATATCAGAGGCTTAAACTAGATGCTTATTTTTCTTTTGTTAACATCCAGGTACAAGCGGTCTGAGCCACCATGGGACTCTCTTCTATGAAATCAATGCAGACTTTGGATTCTTGTAGTTTTTTACACTATCATCCGTGGCCTCTATTCTCAAAGTCACCTCATGGTCCAAGATGGATCTTCAGCTCCAGCAAGAAAGTGGAAAAAGACATAGTGGGTCAAAGAGTTCATGTAAGCTGATTCCAGAGAAGGGTCTCTGAAGCAGCTACAGATACTCCTACTTATATCCATTGATTAGAACTTGCTCTCTTGGCCACATACAACTGCAAGGAAGAATGGGGAATTGTCTTCATTTTAGGAGCTCCTGTGCTCAGCTGGAAAACTTTTTTAAGATTTTATTTATTTATCCTTGAGAGACACACACAGAGAGAGAGAGAGAGGCAGAGGCACAGGCAGAGGGAGAAGCAGGCTCCCTGTGGGAAGCCTGATGTGGGACTCCATCTCAGGACCCTGGGATCTTGACCTGAGCCTAAGGCAAACACCCAACAGCGACCCACCCACGCGTCCCCCAGCTGGAAATTCTTTTTTTTTTTTTAATTTTTATTTATTTATGATAGACACACACAGAGAGAGAGAGAGGCAGAGACACAGGCAGAGGGAGAAGCAGGCTCCATGCACCGGGAGCCTGACGTGGGACTCGATCCTGGGTCTCCAGGATCGCGCCCTGGGCCAAAGGCAGGTGCCAAACCGCTGCGCCACCCAGGGATCCCCCCAGCTGGAAATTCTAATGGAAAAATGGCTATTAGAAGGAATTAGCACTTTCTATCACTGTCTATTTGAACCATGGTGCCATTGAGAGCCCCCTTGTTGCAAGAACACAGTAATATTTTATCAAACAGTATGGATCTGAGCAGGCTTGGAACAATTACTGTAACTTCAGAATGAAGGCTGACTTTTCAGTTTACTGGAGCACACTATTAATGATCACATTGTCAGTGTTTAATCTTCACCTGCAAAGTCAAATACAAAAACCTTTCCTCCACCCCCTTTTCTCTTCCCCGTGTCACATCTTTTTTTTTTTTTTTTTTTTGTTTTCTTTTCCCGTGTCACATCTTTAGGAGTGTCTGCTCTTGCTGACTCACCTCCTCACCTCCTTGATTGATCAGGAGGAGCCTTCTTCAGAATGGACTCTCCCTAATTACTCCACTATTCTTGATAAGGCCAACAGTTAACCCACAAAACTAAATTAATCAGGTGTTTTTCTGTCATCTTCCTTAGTTTCTCAGCATTGGGCAAAGCTGACACTTTTGAATTACTCTTCCACTGGATTCCATGACAGAACTTCCAGAGGCTCCTTGTAAATCTCCTTTGTGAGTTTTTCCTTAATCAGAACACAAAATGATTGATCTCCTAAGTCCAGTTCTAAGTTCTTCTCTTCTCTGCCATTATACATAGATGAATTTATCTACTGCAGGCTTCAATTATCACTGTGTATTGAGGATTCCCAAAAGTATGTTTATAATTTGATCTTTATTCTGATTTGCAATATCTTTTTTTTCTTTAAATGAGCAAATGACTAATTTACCTTTGATTGGCCAAAGCTGCTGCACATCTGAATGCACAGATTTTTAAAAATATTTTATTTATTCATGAGAGACACAGAGAGAAGCCAGAGAGACACAGGCAAAGGGAGGAGCAGGCTCCTCACAAGGAGCCCGATGTTGAACTCGATCCCAGAACTCCAGGATCACACCCTGAGTGGAAGGCAGACGCTCAACTACTGAGCCACCCAGGCATCCCCTACACTGAGTTTTAATTTTATATTCCCAGCTTTTATCAAAGTTATTATAACAAATAGTCATATAATATTTGATATTGTTTTTGTAGTAAGCAAAACTATGTCATTTCATTGTTCAATGAAGTCATTTTATTGCTCTTCATGTCTCTTGTCAGATATTGCTATTAGAATTTAAAATCTGAAAGAATGATGTATCTTGAGAAATAGGTATGCTCCTTTTTATCTGAAAGTTATGAGATCTGACTTAGTTTGATCCTGTTTTGGTTTGGTACTGGCTGCCAGGAAGTTAAAAGGCAAACCAAGTGATCAATCACACTAAGTCTATTACCATTATGATCACTTTTTACCTTCTTTCATGATTGATTCTCTATTTCTATTTTATTGTATATAAACAGATGATAGATAGATAGATAACAGATAGATCTCCCTTAGGATAAACCACATAAAATCTGTTAAGGAAAGATTTTCTTTTCTTCTACTGTCTCATAAATTTTTTAAAAAGATTATTTATTTATTTATTAATGAGAGAGACAGAGAGAGAGGCAGAGACACAGGCAGAGGGAGAGGCAGGCTCCATGCAGGGAGCCTGATGTGGGACTCGATCCCAGGACCCCAGGATCACTCCCTGGGCTGAAGGCAGAGCTAAACCACTGAGTCACCCGGGGCGGGGCGGGGTGGGGGGGGACATTTAATGTTAATATACATAAGAAATATTGGAATGAGGATTAAAGATTCAAGAAATTTAATAAGATACTTAAAATTATGCTCTTAGAATTTGAATTTGCAATAACAAATATTTAAATGTATTCTAAATTTCAATTTAATAATTGTTTTAAATGATCAATGAATAGATTTAAGTTGTGATATGATTTGCATTACTAATTCACAAATCATGAATTCTATTGAATAGGGTAGATTAGAATGGTTTTGCATATCGAAGACTTAGCAAAAACACAATCTCTAAAGAGTATGAACCACTTTGTTTAAATTGCAAGATCTCTTCAGTATGGTTTTCTTCTCCCATGCTATTTTATATTTTTCTTAGGAAATGCAATGCGAAAAAGCTCAAACTGCCATAAAAATTTCATGGACTTACAAAGCTAAAAAGTATTTTTTTTAAAGAGTGATTTCTTTAAAAATTTCTTAAATTAATTAGATTTACATTTTAAAGCAGTTTTTGGATTTACAGAAAAATTGAGCAAAAAGTAGAGTTCCTATATACTCCCTCTTCCCTCACCCACAGCAAAATTTCATTTTTAGAAAGAAGAGTTAAGGGCAGCCCAGGTGGCTCAACAGTTTGTCGCCGCCTTCAGCGCGGGATGTGATCCTGGAGATCTGGGATCGAGTCCCATATTAGGCTTCCCTGCATCGAGCCTGCTTCTCCCTTTGCCTGTGCCTCTGTGTGTGTGCGTGTGTGTGTGTGTGTGTGTGTCTCATGAATAAATAAATAAAATCTTAAAAAAAAAGAAGAGTTAAAAACAATTTAACCCAAGATTATTTTATTCCACCCTTAAATGTTCCCTCCAGGATCATGTACATTCAGTATTGGCTAAATAAATTAGATAAATTCAGCCAAGAGTTTCCTCAACATTATCAATATTATTTCCTTCTGGAGAGTTCTCTTTTCTAAGATTTTATTTTTAAGTAATCTCTATACCCAACATGTGGCTGGAACTCACAACCCCGAGATCAAGAATCCCACAATCTACTAACTGAGCCAGCCAGGTGTACCTGTAGTTCTTTTTCTTGATGAATTGTTGCCCAAGGGCAATCTGGAGACTATCTGCCATTATATGATCTCTTCTTTATTCTTCTTCAGAGGATTTGATTTTTCCCAACTATTTTTTCTACCATCATAACCATGTCTAAGTGTACAATTCAGTGGTACTAAGTACATTCACTTTGTTGTACAACCATTACTACTACCCTTCACCGTAACTCTTTTCATCTTGTAAAACTGAAAGTCTATATCCATTAAACCCTAACTCCTCATTCCCCCCTCTCCCAGCTCCTGGCAACCACCACTATACTTTCTGTCTTTACAGTTTAACTATTTTAACCACTTCATTTAAATAGAACCATACTGTGTTTGTCTTCTTTTTGAAACAAAGTTTTTAAAAAGATTTTATTTATTTGGGAGAGAGCAAGTGAGAGAGAGCCCGAGTAGGGTGAAGGGCAGGGGGAAAGTAGACTCTCCACCAAGCAGGGAGCCAGATGCAAAGGCTCGATCCAAGGACCCCAGGATCATGACCTAAGCCAAGGGCAGATGCTTAACCAATTGAGCTACCCACGGCGCCGCAAGTACCTGTTGTCTTATGACTGGCTTATTTTACTTTAGCATAATGTCCTCAAGTTTAATCTATATTATAGTATATGTTAGCATTTCCTCCCTTTTTAAGGTCAAATAATATTCCATTGTATGTATGTACCACATTTTGCTTATCCATTCATCCATCAATGGACAGGGTTGCTTTCATGTTTTAGCTATTGTGAATAATGGTGCTATGAACAAGAGTGTACTCCAAGTGTTTTTGAAAGAATGCTTATCAGGTGTCAGGGACAAACCCAGAATAATTCCTGCCTGAATTCTGACACTAATGACCACATGTGGTCTCCTGGCTTCCAATCTCAGGACCTAACATTGTGCCTAGGGAAGTCTGTGATCTTTGTCTATTTATATATAATGTGTGAGATTAACAATATGATGGACATCAGAGCTTGGGATTTATGAGGAATTACTTTGGAGTAATTGTGGACTCAGAAATTCCTGTGGGAAATCTCTAATTATTGGTATCTGCAAAGGACTTTTTCTTTTTAAGCTGATCATTTATCCTAAAAACTGAATAAACCAACTTCTTGGAGTTAGGGGAAAGATTCAGGGACAGGGAGTGAAATCTTGGCTGCCAGCTTTCTCAGAATCAAAGGAGGAAAGAAAGATGTGATTTCACTATTAGATACACATACTTTCACTTAATAATTTTCGTAGTTTCAGTCCTGAGTCTCCTGCATTATGTAAAAAATAACAGAAAGAGCAGTTTTTAAAAGGACCTTTTTAAAACCAAAAGTTGAGGTGCCTGGGTGGCTCAGTCAGTTAAGTGTCTGCCTTTAGTTTCAGGTCATGATCCTGGAGTCATGAGATCGAGCCCCACATTGGGAAGGAAGCCTCTCAGAAGGAATCTGCTTCTCCCTCTGCCCCTCTCCTGCCTCCTCACCCTGCTCCTACTCTTTATCTCAAATAAATAAATTAATAAAATATTTTCTAAAAGTTCTGAAATTCTGCATATGAAAAA
Source organism: Canis lupus familiaris (assembly GCF_011100685.1). Classification (NCBI taxonomy): domain Eukaryota; kingdom Metazoa; phylum Chordata; class Mammalia; order Carnivora; family Canidae; genus Canis; species Canis lupus. The sequence continues at coordinate 26,843,679 of NC_049224.1, forward strand.
CCAAATTCTGAGGGGTGCCTGGGTGCCTCAGTCAGTTAAGTAAACCGACTCGATTGCAGCTCAGGTCATGATCTCAGAGACATGAGATCAGTCTCTGTGCTCAGGGAGTCTGCTGGAGGTTCTCTCTCCCTCTTCCTCTGCCCTCTGCCCACCCCCATGCTCTCTTGTTCTGTCTCTAAAATAAATAAATAAATCTTAAAAAGTAAAACCAAACAAAACACCCCCACAAATTCAGGCCATCCTACCCAAATCTTCTCATAGTTTGCCCATTTTGATAAATGGCGATGTTATCCTCCTGGTTGCTCAGAGTGAACTTGAGTGTCATCACTCATCTTTTTTTTTTTTTTTTTCCTTTTCCCTCATATTTACATTTACCAATCAGTAAGTCCTCTGGGCTCTGCCCTCAAAATATATCCCCTTCTCATGGCCTGATGAGATGTGATGCAAGCCACCACAATCTCTAATCTACTACAGATTGTTTTTAGCATTTATTTCTGGTCTATTGCCAACAAGAATGTATATTATCTTCTCAGACTAATAAGCCCCACTTGCCTTTGTCTTTTCCTGCCATAGCCTTCTGCTCCAGATGTGACCACTGATACTCTGATTTATGGCACCTGTGAGACTCCTTCCAGTCTAATACATTAGGCCTACCCTACACCAAACCTAGGGAAGGAGGGCACTGAGGTAAGGAAAAAAGCAAAAGCAATGAACTATCTGCCTTGTAATTCCATCCCAGGCCATGCAAGCAATTCCTCAGAAAATAGCTGTGACTGTCACTGTGCTGGTCATTTGTCTATTTGTCCTCATATTTTTTCCCCTGCCCTTCCTCCATGCCACTTTGTATTGCTGGGTCTCCTGGCAAACTGCCTTTCTCAGGCTCTTGGTCAACTGGATTTGAGTTAAGATGAACCACTGAGAAGACAGTGATGGGAGATTGGAGGGTGGTAAATTGGAAAACCAGGGCATTTCTCCTTTCTCTGTCTGTTCTGTGTAGTATCTCAGGCAGGGCTCCATCTCCAGCGGGTTCCATCTTTCTCCAGGCTCCCTAAGCCCTGGTTCTACCTCCTTCTCTCTTTGTCACTCTAGTGGTGGAGGGAATAGCAAGTTCCCTGTCATCGGTAAACTTCCAATGTGTTGCCTCACTGACCTCTGATTGCCTTCTCACCTCTCCCATCACTTTTGTGACTAGTTCCCCACATTAAATTTTCTCTGTTAAGATACCTTGGCTCTGTTTTTCTGCCTGGACCCTGATTAATATTGCCACCTTTCAAATTCTTGCCATTTTCTGCTAATACCTGCTCTAGTTTTATGTTTATAAACAGACTTTCCCCCCTAATGCATTGTTAACATTTGTTTGCTTTCATACCTACTCTGAAGGTTTAAAATAAAATTGTCCACCTTCTATAAAGGGAGATATGGGGGCACCTGAGTGGCTCAGTGGTTGAACATTTGTCTTTGGTTCAGGGCATGATTCTGGGGTCCTGGTATTGAGTCCTCATCACGGCTCCCTGCATGAGCCTGCTTCTCCCTCTGCCTGTGTCTCTGCGTCTCTCTCTGAATCTTTCATGAATAAATAAATAAATAAATAAATAAATAAATAAATAAATAAATCTTAAAAAAACAAACAAACAAACAAACAACAACAAAAAACGAGGAAAGTATGTTTAGAATCATAGTCTAAGTAAGTATTAGTTCTCAAGACCAGGGGCAGCAGCTTCCATTTTGGGGAATCCCTATCACTTGTTGGATACTGAGCTAGTGACTTTGCAAATATTTTCTCAAATCTCCACAATCACCTGCAAGGTAGTTACTACTCCCTGTTTATCAAAGAAGAAAAATGAGGCACAGAAAAGTGAAGTTAACTTGACTTAACTTGATCAAGATTAAGTAGCTCATACGTGGTGAAGGTTGGCTTTGCATATCTCTCCCTAATAGAAGCACTTTCTACTACCCCGCTCTGCTTTTCTAACATGTTCCATGCCCACCTTCACATTAATCAGTGTTTGTTCATCCTTGTAATTTTAATAAGCACAAATAGAGATGCCTGGGTGGCTCAGTGGTTGAGCATCTATCTGCCTTTGGCTCAGGGCGTGATCCTGGAGTCTCAGGATCGAGTCCCACATCAGGCTCCCTGCATGGAGCCTGCTTCTGTCTCTGCCTCTCTCTCTGTGTCTCTCAGGAATAAATAAATAAAATCTTAAAAATACTAACAAACACAAATAGGTTTTATTATATACTTACATAGTAATTTTGGGGTCACATGAAAGACATGAATTTAAGAAATATAAAGTACAAGTATAGGAAACTGTGTATTGATTAGGTCAACAATTGTACATGGCTTCAAACATCATTCCAGTTACTATTCTTTACTCGAACCATGGAAACAATATCTAATCAATGAGTTAATTCTATCATATAAAACTAATATATTTCAAGATCCATTGAGCTCCATAATGAAGTTAGCTCAGAACAGGCCCTTTCATTTATTTTACAAAAAATGGGGAAACAAAACTAAAACTGTTTTACCAGCTGTTTTAGCTAATTACTGAACCCCTGTTTTGAATGGAGGAAGCTACTTCCTAAGAGAAGCCGCCACATTTAACAAAGAAACAGAGGATATAAGGAGCTCTTAAGCACTGCAAGATTTAAATCCAAAAAGCATAGGGCGGGGGTGGGGGGGTGGGGGTGACTGGGGTGGCGGGCCCTGAGTGGGGCACTTGACAGGATGAGCACTGGGTGTTATTCTGTATGTTGGCAAATTGAACACCAATAAAAAATAAATTTATTATTAAAAAAAGCATCCTATTACTTCATTTGCTCACAAACTTGATGGCGTGCACACACAAGGTTTTACCATATTTTTCAAGCATCGTGTTCAATGAAACTAGAAAGGAGAGTATGATACAAAGAAGTGCCGAGGCCAGGATTTCAAATGAGAATTAAGAACAAATGAGGAAAGAATAGATTTTTCTACTTTTGAAATAGAATATGAGGGACGCCTGGGTGGCTCAGTTGGTTAAATGTCTGCCTTTGACTCAGGTCATGCTCCTGGGTTCCTGGGATGGAGACTGCATCAGGCCATCCACTCTGTGGGGAGTCTGCTGCTTCCTTGCCCTCTGTCCCTCCTCCCAGCCCTCCCTCCCTCCAGCTCATGCTCGCTCTCTCTCACTTCCCCTCTCTCTCTCAAATAAATAAAATCTTAAAAAAAAAAAGAAAGAAATAGAAACTGAAACACAATCCTACCTTTCCTCTTTTTGCTGTTAAATCTTAAATCTTTGAGCCCTGACATTCACCTTCAGTAATTAGAAATCCTCAGAATTTGGCCTAATTTCACAGATAACACTTGGCTATAATCTGCATGTAGAATTGTACTTTGCGGGATTTTCTGTGACAAATTAGCATCCCATACTGGATTCTTGGGGCTGCCTGGCACTATTGCCAATTCCTTTCAGCCCTGGCTGTTGTATATTAAAAAGTGATAAATGAATTATAATATACAGTTGAGTAAAACACAAGCGCCCTATGATTCTATGCCCCTGGGGGGAAGAAAACACCTCAGAGTCCACAGTCTTACCATACATTTCTAAGACAAAAAGCAAAGATTACTTGGATGATCTCCTCTTCTAAAAATGCTTGTGCCCCTAATCCCTTATATTAGCACAGGAGGTCAGAAGTTAATTCTATACCACTGTTTATCCCAATGCAAAACAAACGTACATGAAGTTTAGTTCTTACTAACGCATCAAAAATTTGATAAAAATAAAGGATCCTTTAAAAAAAGAGGATTCTTCATTTGATTTTTTTTAAAGATTTTATTTATTTATTCATGAGAGACACACAGAGAGAGAGAGAGAGAGAGAGAGAGGGAGAAGCAGGCTCCATGCAGGGAGCCTGACATGGGACTCGATCCCAGGTCTCCAGGATCACGCCCTGGGCTGAAGGCAGATGCCCAACTGCTGAGCCACCCAGGGATCCCCTTCATTTGATATTTATTTAACAACCCATAACACATTTTTACTTTCAAAGAAAATCTGATTTCTACCATTTAATGGAAGACACTCTGTTCACCATTTTAGGCTATACTTATAAAGTTTCTAATACTTTCATGTGGAACTTATCATGAGTTATTTTCTAGATTTCCACTGGCCTGTAACATATATTCGTTACAAAATAGATGGATTTATTTTATATCTTATTTTTAGAGACTTCTAGGGAAGACTTTTCCATAGCTTCTTATGATTGAATATTGCCTCTAAGAGAGTAGCTAATCCTGTTTTATTTAACTCTAGGTCCTTTTTTGCTGAGATTTACTTTCTTTTCAACAGGCCATAGTGTTGAGGCATTTAGCATTCCAGGCAGGAGTTAACAATGCATCTTTTAAAGATCTAGCGTTTGGTCAGGAGTCAGTAGACGTGAGTTTAAGATCTGGCTCTACCACTAATTAAGCCATGTCACCTTGGGGAAGTGTTTTAACTTCTCTGAGGGTAAGATTCCACATCTGTACAATGGGTTAATGATTACAGCTACATGTCATTCACAGGCTTCACGTGGAATAATGAAGTGTATGTTAGAGTACTCAGGGAATCCGCCCATTCTCTCTCTAATGCTTGAGAGTCTTACGCATGACCAACATGAGTCCCACGTCAGGCTCCCTGCATGGAGCCTGCTTCTCCCTCTGCCTGTGTCTCTGCCCCTCTCTCTCTCTCTCTCTCTCTCTCTCTCTCGCTCTCTCTCTGTGTCTCTCATGAATAAATAAATAAAATCTTAAAAAGAAGAAGGGTGGTAGCATACAATCGTCCTGCCATCAGATGCTCTGCTTTGCAATCCGTCATCCGCTAGGGGAGAGTACCTGGACTGATGGCAAACACAATATAAAGCTCCGTTTTGAATTGGAAACAAAGGTTTCCAGACAGTTCTGTTTGGTACTGCCCGTCTTACTGCTGCCAACGCCGCGGTGAATCAAGACGCTTCCTGGGGCTGTGAAAGATGATGACTTGGAGAGAAGCGATTTTAGCTGCTGCCCCCGCGCCCGCCCATTGTCATCCCCGCGCACCTTCCGCCGCTTTCTGCGCGGCCTGGGTGGCGCGAAAACCACTCTCCTGACCCCGAACCAAGGAACGAAACATCCAGGGGGGCATTCGGTCCCCTCAATCCCGGGCACCACGCCCCGCTGAACGACTGCTCACTGCAGGGAGAGAAATTCAGACGGGGAATTCCTCGGCCCAGAAATCAACCCCAAAGCAAAAGCTTCGGGGAGCCTCGAGGGATCTGCGGGTTCAGCAGCGGCTGCACGAGCGTCGGCCCGAGCCCGAGCGCCGCAACCAAGAGCCGGGCTGGAGGGGTCCGCAGCCGGCGGGCGGCGCGGGCGGCACCGGGGGGCCACGGAGGGCACGGAGGGGACGGAGGGGACGGGAGGGCAGGGGAGGGCAGGGGAGGGGACGGGAGGGCACGGAGGGGACGGGAGGGCAGGGGAGGGCAGGGGAAGGGAGGGCAGGGGAGGGGATGGGGAGGGCAGGGGAGGGGACGGAGGGGACAGGAGGGCAGGGGAGGGCCAGGGGAGGGGACGGAGGGGACGGGAGGGCACGGAGGGGACGGGAGGGCAGGGGAGGGGACGGGAGGGCAGGGGAGGGCAGGGGGAAGGGAGGACAGGGAGGGGATGGGGGAGGGCAGGGGATGGGACGGAGGGGACAGGAGGGCAGGGGAGGGCAGGGGAGGGGACGGAGGGGACGGGAGGGCACGGAGGGGACGGGAGGGCAGGGGAGGGGACGGGAGGGCAGGGGAGGGCAGGGCCCGGGAGGGGACGAGAGGGGACGGAGGGGACGGAGGGGACGGGAGGGCAGGGGAGGGCAGGGGAAGGGAGGGCAGGGGAGGGGACGGGGAGGGCAGGGGAGGGCATGAGAGGGGACGGGGAGGGCCCGGGAGGGGACAGGAGGGGACAGGAGGGCAGGGGAGGAGACAGGAGGGCAGGGGAGGGCCCGGGAGGGGACTGGGAGGGATGTGGGGGGGCGGGGGGAGGGGACGGGAGGGCCCGGGAGGGCAGGGCAGGGCCGCAGCCAGCTCTCCCGCACTACGGACAGGGACTGGGGACACCAGGGGCTTTACCTTGCCGCCAACGGCAGGAGACACATAGACACCTCCACATAAAGCTTCTGGACCTGCCAGCTTCTAGAAACTCCTTGGCCGGAGGAGGAGAGGGCGGCAGTTACCTGTTCTCTATTGTTAAGAGTCTCTTATGGTTCGCCTCCCCCTCTGTTCTTATTTTATTTTTCCTTCTCTTCCCCTATGTTCATCTGTTTCTTAAATTCCACATGAATGAAATCATATGATAATTGTCTTTCCCTGACTGACTTATTTCGCTCAGCGTGATAAGCTCTAGCTCCATCCACATCATTGCAAATGGCAAGATTTCCTTCTTTTTGATGGCTCAGTAATATTCCATTGTGCATGTATACCACATCTTCCTTACCCATGCAGCAGGCAATGGACATTTGGGCACTTTCCATAACTTAGCTATTGTTGGTAATGCTGCTACCAACGTGGGGGTGCACGTGCCCCAAAAGTAGGGAAATTCCAACAAATGCTACACTCTGGATATTATGTTTGAGGATATTATGCTAAGTGAAATAAGCCAGTCACAATAAGACAAATACTGTAGGATTCCAATTATTTGAGTTATCTAGAGTAATCAAATTCGTACATACTGAAAATAGAAGGTTGTTGACAGGGGCTGGTGGGAGAATAAAATGGAAAGTTTGGTTAATATGTATAGTGTTACAGTTCTGCAAGATGAGAAAACTTCTGGAAATTCGTTGTATAGCATTAGGAATATACATAACAGTTCTAAACTATACACTTAAAAATGGCTAAGATGGTAAGTTTTATGTTAAATGTATTTCACTGGAATTTTTTAAAAAATCTGAACTCCTTCAAACGTGTTATGTAGAACATCTGGAGATCATCAACAAATTCATACTTGTGCTGCCAGATAATTCACTTTTGTACAAACTTCAGAATAAAAGCTTCCTCTACTATCTGTTTAATTTAAGAGTATTTAGGAAGTCAAGCTATTAAACACCTGTCAGAACATGGGTGAATCAGAATGGTCTCCACATTTTATAGCCAAACAAATATAAATATAAATTACATGCTAGGGATGCCTGGCTGGCTCTGTGGGTGGAGCATGTGACTCTTGATCTCATGGTTGTGAGTTCGAGACTCATGTTGGGGATAGAGTTTACTTTAAAAAAAAATTAGGGACACCCGGGTGGCTGAGTGGTTGAATGTCTGCCTTTGGCTTAGGTCATGATCCCAGAATCTCAGGCTCAAGTCCTGCATCGAACTCCCTGTGAGGAGCCTGCTTCTCCCTCTGCCTATGTCTCTGCCTTTCTCTCTGTCTCTCATGAATAAATAAATAAAATCTTTAAAAGTTTTTTTAAAAATAAAAGAATAAATAAATAAAAATTAAATTATATGCTAATGCCATCTACGAACCCTGATTTCATATGTGGGCCAATTAAAACAGTCCCCTTGTTCTTGCTTATTGATTTGCTAAAAATAAATTCTATAATTTGACATTATAAAGTAAATTCACACTGTAAAACAGCTCATCATAACATTTTGTTAGGGAAAAAGCAAACAATTCTGTGACTAAAGTATATGGAAAATTCCCCTCTTAGATGAATCATAGAAACATGTTTAGGATAACAAAAAAGGGAAGTCTATTCTATAGGAAGAGATTATTCATTGAGAAACAAAGGCATGAAAATGAATACTAACAGGAACATATGAATTGATAGCATTGACAAAAATAAGAATTTTTTTTAAGATTTTATTTATTTATCCATGAGAGACACAGAGAGAGAGGCAGAGACACAGGCAGAGGGAGAAGCAGGCTCCATGCACCGGGAGCCCGACGTGGGATTCAATCCCGGGTCTCCAGGATCACGCCCTGGGCCAAAGGCAGGCTCTAAACCGCTGCGCCACCCAGGGATCCCAGGGAACAAATGTTTGAAATCAATGATTATTACTTTTGCCACCTAATGGCATAAGAGTTGAGAAAGAAACAAACAGCCCCTTACATCTGGGAGCTGGCTTGTACTCACAGTTACATCATGGTATTGTTCTCTTCTTCAACATAAACAATTTCACAGAATATCAACATCATATATTTTAAGGACATTTTGTGACCATGATGGATCTAGACAAAAACTAGACCTTTCCTTAATCATGTCTGAACATAAACAAAACATGAAATTGTCCAAACTTCAAAATGCCAAATATCTCCTATCCTGGTTAATATGAGTGACTGCTGCTTCTTTATCAATAAAAGCTTTGGCGTGGGTCTCATGTTCCCTTCTCCTAGACAAGAGTTGTTAAGATACCTAATCATTGAATTACACCCACTTCCTAACAGTCCCCAATTCAGAATAAATTCTCGCTTGCTCCTCCCCCAACCCCCAAATCACCAAACACAGTCCAGATCCTATAAGTTTTTTCTAATATCCCTGCCCTGTGACATCCCTTAGCTTTCCTGTCATATCTCTATTTTCATATTAGTCTCTCTTTTGCTGTAGCAATGAGCAATAAATCCAACTACAAATATATTCCTGGTGGTTTTTGGCTGAAAGTCATCGACACTGTAATATTTAAAATACATTTACTAATTTCTAATGTGCATTTCACTTTGGCTTTAACAAAACAAGCAGAAAAAAGGTACATTCAGGAACTCAGATTTTGACTTTTAGTCCTTTCATAGAAAAAAATGATAATCCTATGACAATCGAATAGGCCTTTCTTCTAAATTAGTTCACATAAAGTTTAACTATAAACTATAAATTTCTGAGAAGAGCAATGTTCCAAAATAGAGCTACAGCAATTCCTACCTGTTGGTTACAGTCATCAGCTGCTTCTTTTTTTTTTTTTTTAAGATTTTATTTATTTATGCATGAGAGACACACACACAACAGAGAGGCAGAGACACAGGCAGAGGGAGAAGTAGGCTCCATGCAGGGAGCCTGATGTGGGACTCGATCCCAGGTCTCCAGGATCATACCTTGGGTGGAAGGCAGGGGTTAAACCACTGAGCCACCCAGGGATCCCCACTCATCAGCTTCATATGCAAAATCGCTCATACCAAGAGCCAATTCATCGCACTTCTTCCTGACTATGAAGAATCTGTCTTTAGCTATAACCCAAACTTACGTATCACTAATTTTTCGTAGTGTTAAGATAGTTGTTGGTTAGGTAGGAAAGTAATCACACAAGAATACATAGCTGAGAGCCTACTGTCCTCTTATACCAAACACTATTATTTAGTATTGGTTCTTGTAAGAGCCTTTTCAGTGCTCTGAGGATAGTCACATTTGTAATGTCCACAATACAATCACTGAAGATCCTTAGGAAGAGTGATAAAGCCCTAGTACATGCAACATTCCAAAGATCCAAAAGGCAAATAACCAGGGGTTAGGGGCAATAAATAAGATGACATAAGATAAGCTTATAGACTGAGTAAAGTTAATCAACAAGTTCTTGTGGTTATCAGAGCCATGGCTATTTTCCCTGTAGCTCTGTTCTAACCAATAGAACTGGCTCTAGACTAGATAATTTGTAGCAAGGGTGCTTTCTTCTAAGAAAATTATTTTAGCTGTTTTTCTTGAAATATAGTTGTTTTAAAAGATACATATGCTACTTACACAAAAATACTATTGAATCCTATGGTCAACTGCAAATCTAAGAATTACAAATTATGTTATTTTTTTAGGCATTGAATTCCTTGTTTAAAATGTTTATTATAGGAGCTTCTGGCTGGCTCAGTCTGTAGAGCATGCAATTCTTGATCTTGGGGTGGTGAGTTCAAGGCCCACATTAAGCACAGGGATCACTTTTTAAAAAGTGTTTATTATAGTAAGATCAATTAAGAAACACTGAAGAGAGGGGATCCCTGGGTGGCTCAGCAGTTTAGCACCTGCCTTCGGCCCAGGGAGTGATCCTGAAGACTGGGGATCGAGTCCCACGTTGGGCTCCCTGCATGCTCCCTCTGCCTGTGTCTCTGTCTCTCTCTGTGTGTCTCTTATGAATAAATAAATAAAATCTTAAAAAAAAAAAACACTGAACAGGGGCACTCAAATGGCTTGGTCTGTAAGAGCACGTGATTCTTGATCTAGAGGTCATGAGTTCAAGCCCCACATTGAGTGTAGAGATTACCTAAAATCTTTAAAAGAAAGAAAGAAAGAATAAACATTGAGAAGAAAACTACAAATACTTCACAGTTACATGCTTCTAGTATTTTCTCCATACAAGTTACATATGAATGAAAAATAGTTTGTTCACAAATAATGTGGTGTTCAGTGTAAAATATTTGGAAATATGGAAAAAACACGCCACTCTGTAATTTAAACTTCTTAAAATCACAAGATTTGATTACCATCCAAAATAATGAAGCTGTAGGGACACCTGGGTGGCTCAGTGGTTGAGCGTCTCCCTTTGGCTCAGAGTCCCGGGATCGAGTCCCACATCGGGCTCCCTGTGGGGAGCCTGCTTCCTGTCTCTGTCTCTCTGTTTCTCATGAGTAGATAAATAGAATCTTAAAAAAAAAAATAATGAAGCTGTTGATGATTAAAGTGGTGACTAGTTTTGAGAGCGACCAATAAATTGGTCAAATACATTAGAACTAGAAGGAATTCCTTAAGTGCTCCAAACTTTCAGTTAGAAACATATGAGATTCTTCCTGGAATGATTTTTAGCAGTTATATCTCAAATTACACCAAAGATTACAAATATTAATGATTACACAATCATTAATATTCAATTTAGTATTATATCCAATGTACAAATTTCATTTCAATTACCACATGAAATAATAGAAATTTAAATTTCTTCCAAAGAAAGATTCTTCCAAATATCTTCCAAAGAACCTGAAGTCATTTCTGAAGTCAGCCTATGCATGTTGGTCAGAAAAATAATCATTAATTCCAAACAATTGTCACAACATAATAATTCACTGAATCCTCTGTTCCTTCAGGGCAAAAATATCTATTGATTATCTTTCTGATTTTCACTGACTCAACCACAGTGCTTTTTACATAGCAGGTACTCATGAAGTGGTGAAGTAATAAATGAATAAAGAGTAATTTCACTTGTTTTGTCATGGGCATTTAAATTCTGGGTAGCCTAGTTACATTCCTTATATTAACCCTATTTCTAGGCAAATATTAATTAATGTTAGACGTTAAGACCATGGCTTGTTATAAAAGAAAAGCTAAACTGTGATAAAGATTTTTTCTGTAGACAATCCATAAATTATATGTATTATACACAGGTAACCAAAAGTTGAATATACAGCACAATTACACCATGTAAAATAAAATCAACAGACAAAAAGCCTGGGAAAAATACACTCAATTTTTAATTATAGTTGCCTTGAATGATGGATATGTTGCTGAGCTTATGTTTACAGACTCTGGAATGAAGGATAGCTATATTTTTAGCATTTTTATAGTAGATATTACTTCAATATCATTATGTAAGCTCTGTGAGTCACCCATAACGTATTTCAAGAGACATGATGAAATAACATTTTTCTTCATTATCTTTCTCTAAAGCAGATTTTCCTTCTCAAGTAAATTAAATTATTCCTTTTTAAAGAGATTTTATTTATTTCTTTGAGAGCAAGATAGCGCAAGTGGGGAAGGTCAGAGGAGGAGGGAGAAAGAATCTGAAGCAGACTCTGTGCTGAGTGCAGAGCCTGACTCGGGGCTCCATCCCATGACCCCTGAGATCATGACCTGAGCAGAAACCAAGAGTTGGACACTTAATTGACTGAGCCACCAGTCACTTCTAAATTAAGTTATTCCGTTACAGTTTTTCACATAGTGTATTTTATGTAAATTTTTCCCCACTTGTATAATTTTTTAGGGTCACCCTGAATTCTAATTCAGTTCTCGATGGTATCAGGTATCTGAGCTAATTTTGCTTCTTTAGTATGTCTAAGTATTTTCACAAGTTTTGGTCCAAATGTCTATTGTCTATAATAATTACAAGGAGTATCCATTGCCATGATCCCAGTTCAAAGTTGTGGTCACCATAAGTAAATAATGAAGTCAATAAAATTCAAATATCAGTAGGATGTAGTTATAAATCTGTCAGGTTTCTATTTTTTTCCATTCACTAAGTGCTCAATACAAAAACTTTTTCAAAAATGTAAGTTTGTAGGGCACCTGGCCGGCTCAGTCAAGAGGAACTGTGACTCTTGATCTCAGGGCTGTGAGTTCAAGCTCCACATTTGATATAGAGATTACTGAAAACAAACAAATAAACAAACTACTTTTAAAAATATAAGTTTGAAAAAATAAAAAAATTTAAAAAATAAAAATATAAGTTTGTTTTCACATATAAGGTGGAATACAATACAGATACGCCATCAAATCTCTATATAACCTTCCGTGTATAAATACATATACTAGATATATATACTATACTTAACATACTTACAAAAAATACACTATCAAGCAAATATGTATTATTTTATGGAGTGCCTGAACTGAATGCTTGAAAGCTGAGTTCCAAGAAACTCTCATGAGGGCTCAAAAGGCCACAGATTCTAGCCGACTTAGAACAAGAAATCTATGTAGAGCACCACCAACTAACTGTTGGTGAACTAATTCTCCTGTCAGTCATCACTTACAATGGAACCAGAAAGAGAAGTGAAATTCAAAACAGTTATTCCGGGTAGCCCCGTGGCTCAGCGGTTTAGCCCCGCCTTCAGACCAGGGCCTGATCCTGGAGACCTGGGGTCGAGTCCCACGTCGGGCTCCGCCTGCTTCTCCCTCTGCCCGTGTCTCTGCCTCTCTCTCTCTGTGTCTCTCATGAATAAATAAATAAAATCTTAAAAAAAAACAAAAACAGTTATTCCCTCCTGCCCCTTCCCTCCCCTTCCTTCCTCCCACTAAGCTCTACACCCAACATGGGGCTTGAAGAGTACTACCCAAGATCAAGAACTGCATGCTCTTCTGACTGAGCCAGTCAGGTACCCCTCAGTTATCATTTCCTTGAAAAGATATTTTATGAGAGAAAATGCTGACACAAAGAACTAATTTCTGAGTTATACAAATTATACTGGATAGGTTATTATTAAAAAATCAACTGGATGGAGCATGTGGCTGTCTCAGCTGGTAAAGCATGTGGCTCTTAATCTCAGGGTCATGAGTTCAAGTCCCTTACTTGATGTACAGCTCACTAAAAGAAAAAAAAGAAAGAAAGAAAGAAAGAAAAGAAAAATTCAAATGAAGTTAGCCTATTGTTTGCTCATCCTCACCATTGTAGAGACCAATCAAGTTTCTCAAAACTTTGAGAGTTTTTAGAGTGCCTAGGTGACTCAGTTGTTAAGTGTCTGCCTTTGGCTGAGGTCAAGATCCCAGGGTCCTACGATGGAGCCCTCAGTTGGGCTCCCTGCTCAGCAGGGAGTTTGCTTCTGCCTCTCCCTCTCTCCCTCGCTGCTCCCTCCCCCCCACCCCTTCCTCTCTCTCTCTCTCTCTCTCTCTCTCTCTCTCTCTTTCCCTCTGTTTCTGTCTCAAATAAATAAAATCTTAAAAGAAAAAAAGAGAGAGAGTCTCTCCCTTTCCCTTTGCCCCTCTTTGACCTCAGGCCCTTTCTCTTAAACAAACAAAAAAACTGACTTAAAAATATGTATAGTATTTTACTGTTGAAGGAAATATAAAAAAAGAAAAACAATGAAAAATGATAAATAGTAATATTATAAAAATAATTATGTAAATATTATGTTCATTTATTTTTATTTTTTAAAGATTTTACTTATTTATTTGAGAGTAAGAGTGAGAAAGAGTGTGTGCATGAGCAAGGGGAGGGGCAGAGGGAGAATCAGGCTCCCCACTGAGCAGGGAGTCCTACACGGGGCTTGATCCCAGGACTCTGGGATTACAACCTTAGCTGAAGGCAGATGCTTAACCTGCTGAACCACTCAGGGCCCCATTACTATATTCATTTAAAATACATAAGGCTTTAGGTGGTTAGTTTTATTAAATTTCTGAATTTAAAGATCTTAGATTAGGGGTGCCTGGGTGGCTCAGTGGTTGAGCATCTTTGGCTCGGGTTATGATCTTGGAGTCCTGGGATCGAGTTCCGCATTGGGGTCCCTGGAAGGAGCCTGCATCTCTCTCTGCCTATGTCTCTGCCTCTCTCTGTGTGTCTCTCATGAATAAATAAGTAAAATCTTAAAAAAAAAATAAAGATCTTAGACTAGTAGGAAAATATACTTTTTTGATTAGATATCATAATTGACATCAGTCAAAAGTTCTAACTAAAGATTTCAAAAGCCATCTCCCCGTGCTCATACATATGCATTTAGTTCATTGTAATTTCTACATTATTACTTTTCATATACATATAGCCCAGTTTAGCCATTTTTACTGATAGACATTAGGGCTTGTTTCCCACAGAATAGTAATATTACAAAGATTATTACTATATAGGTCTACTTCTCCTTGTGTACAAGAGTTTATAAGAAGTAAAATTCCCAGGGTTACCTGGGTGGCTCAGTTGGTTAGGTGCCCAACTTTTGGTTTCAGCTTAGGTCATGATCTCACGCATTGTGGGATTGAGCCTCAAGTCAGTGAAGATTCTTTTCTGCTGCCCCTCTCCCAATGTGTGGTTAAGCCCTCTCTCTCAAATAAATAAATAAATAAATAAATAAATATCTTAAAAAAAAACAAAAAACAAAAAACCTGTAAAATTCCCAACTGTAGGTAAGTGTATTTTCTTTTTTTTTCTTAAAGCTTTATCCTATGAATATGTCAAACACACAAAGGATACCATATGATGCCTACATATGATGTAAAGAATAATACTTAACGTTATATCAGTGTGTCTACTTCTCTACTTAATAATGTTTGGGCTATAAAGAAAATAATTTTTTAAATTTTAAAATCATATTTTGAAATATTATTTGAACAATTAATTTTTAAAGTTTAAAATATTTTTTAAATTTAGAATTAATAATAGTGAAATATTTACGATCCATATCCAAAGCAATATATGTTGGGACAGTTACAGATTTTTTTGTTTTGTTTTGTTTCAGTTACAGGCTTTTAATACATTTTTGAGGAAACAAGAAAAGTAAAAAACAGTAAGTGTTCAAGTCAAAAAATGGAAAAAAGCACAACAAAACAACTGAAAAAAAAAAGAAAATCAAAATAAGGACAAAAATCACTGAAATGGAATTCTAAAAATAATAAAGAATATTAACAAACTCAAATCCAGTTTTTAGAAAAGATTATTGTTTTCCTTTCACCAAGAAAAAAAGAAAAGATGCAACTAAAAAAAATATTTCCCCGGAACAGTCTAAGGAACACTAAATAGTACTTTTCTCTTAAAACTTAAAAAAAATCTCTAAGGGGCACCTGGCTGGCTCAGTCAGTACAGCGTTAAGACTCTTGATATCGGGATTGTGAGTTCAAGCCCTTGCTGGGTGTAGAACTTACTCTAAAAAAAAATCTTTAAGATCAAAACAGAATGCAAACATCAACACTAAGTTCCTTATAAAATGAAGTTTAAAAAAAATAAGTTTCATAACAGATCAGTGCTTGTCAAAATGATGTACACTTCCCTGTGAGAGAAGATTTAATTAAGTATGGATTAGTGGTTAGTGGTTTCCTTTAGAAAACTGTGTAACTGTTAGAAAACAGAACAAAATGAAACACTCAAGTGACCCTGACACTCCGATGATGAATGTTTGAGGCCTTTATTTATGATAAGAAATATTTAAAAAATAATTTTGTAGGGGTGCCTCGCTGGCTCAATCTATTGAGCATGAAACTCTTCATCTCAGGGTGGCGAGTTCAAGCCCAATGTTGGGTGAGGAGTCTATTTAAAACAAAATAATAATAATAATAAAAAAAATAATAATAATTTTCTACATCAATCAGTTTTGCGGAAGAACAAGATAATGATGATAATGTGATAATTATAGACCCACTTTTTTATTTCATTTTGATCTGGTAACTTTCACCTTTGTGTAACATCTTTTTTTTACTTTGAAAAATATCAGTGATCTTGTTGAATCACTATATTGTACAACTGAAACTAATATGTATGTTGACTATATTGGAGTTAAAATAGGGTAAAAAAAATCAATGACCTCAACTTGTTATATTTCAAAAAATTTAAAAGATTTATTTATTTATTTTAGGGAGAGATAGCACAAGAGGGAAAGTAAGAGCTTGGAGGGGCAGAGGAAGAGGGAGAGAAAGTTTAGCAGACTGCACACAGCACAAAGCCCAAGGTGGGACTTGATCTCATTACCTTAGCTGAAACCACAAGTTGGTGGCTTAACTGACTATGCAGAAAGTTATAATTTATTTCAGCAACAATTTCTTTCTTGGCAATATGAACCACATATCTGGTAAAGTATGGAAAGTAACTGCATGTTTTATTAGTCAAGATGGCTGGAAAATAGAATAGTGTAGATAGTAGTTTCCATTCAAAGGAAAGTCAAAGAACTATGATTCTTTTAGTACCTACTGTTCAACTGTAAATTTTTGAGTAGGAAGCAGTATTCCAATTTGTATATTCAGTACTTCCAACATATGAAAAATTTGTATGCCTTATACTTCATTCATAATAGAACATATGGTGGAGATTGTGATTGTCTTTGTGTGTTCTTCATATTCATATTCATTTTTATTTTATCCTGAATATACACATGAGATTTTTGGTTTTTTTTTTTTTAAGACTTTATTTATTTATTCATAGAGACACAGAGAGAGAGAGAGGCAGAGAGGCAGGCAGAGGGAGAAGCAGGCACCATGCAGAGAGCCTGACATGGGACTCGATCCAGGGTCTCCAGGATCATGCCCTGGGCTGCAGGCGGCGCTAAACCGCTGCGCCACCCCACCGGGGCTGCCCCACATGAGGTTTTTTTGGATCAGAGACAGATGATTATTACTTACCTAATAATAATTGCGCTGGTTCCCTTCGCTTCAATTCTTACCCCTGAAGAGATGCAATGAGAACCAGATGTCACCCTACATGCAAAGGGTCTGTACTGTAAGTGAGGAAATGAGTCTAGGGTTTTTTTGTTTGTTTGTTTTTTGTTTCTTTTTTTTTTTTGAGTCTAGGTATTTTTGTAGGAAAGAAAGGTAGCTGTCCTCCTCTTCTTCTAAAAATAGGGAGAAAAAAATTCTTTACTCCTCAAAGACAAGATAGAAAGAATCCTTGTTTTCTCTCTCTTTTCTAATGTAAATAAATCTCTCCAGGGGCCAGAGTAGCCCAAGTCTCCAGCTTTATAACTCAGAGATATCTCCAGAGACCCAAGGTTCACCCCAACTTGAAGTGAAAATAGACATCTCAAAGTAGGTATATTTTTCGAGTTCTTTTCTTCTTTTTAAAGATTTTCTTTATTTATTCATGAGAGACACAGAGACAGAGGCAGAGATCCAGGCAGAGGGAGAAGCAGGTTCCATGCAGGGAGCCTGAGTGGGACTGGATCCTGGGTCTCCAGGATCAGGCCCTGGGCCAAAGGCCACGCTAAACCACTGAGCCACCACTGAGCCACCCGGGCTGCCCTCTTTTGAGTTCTAATTATCTAATGCAGTTCTAAATTATCTCTATAGCTTGCTTTTAGTCCAAGATTTCAAGGTTCCATAAAACTTGCTCAGAAATCCCTAATGGTGTAGAAACTCAAAAATATTTTCTCAACACCTCACAGGGCTCCAAGATTAATTCTTCCTTCTGCCTGGGCAACGTGGCTGCCCAGATAAAAATCTCATTTCCCAATTGCTTTCAGATAGATGTGGCCTTGTAGCAGATTCTTTCAGTTATCCTCGAGCTGAGAAGGTATTGATTTCACCTTCATTCCTAAAGGATATTTTCACTGGGTGAATTATTCTAGGTTTACATTTCTTTCAGTTCTTGAAAAATGGTCATTTCCTTCTGGCCTCCATGGTTTCTGATAAGAAATTTGCTGTCATTTGGATAATTATTCCCTTATGCCTAATGAATTTTTTTTTGAACTGCTTTCAAGATTTTTACTTTGTCTTTAGGTTTCAGAAATTTTATTTCAGTGCCTTGATCTTTGAGTTTATACAGTGAACTCCAATTTCTTGAATCTGTAGCTTTATGCCTTTCACTAAATTTGGGGAATTTTCAGTCATATATTCATTGAATACTTTATGAGGCCACATGCTACCCCTTTTTGAGGATGACTCTGATGACACCAATGTTTGATCTTTTGTTACTGTTCCACAGATTCTTGAGACTGTTTTTTTCCCCCAGTCTATTTTCTTAATTTTTCAGAGTGGGTAATTGTCTTATCCTCAATTTCACGGAATTTTTCCTCTGACATCAACATTCTATTTTTGAGCGCACTCAGTGAGTTTTACAACTATTTCCATTTGTGTCTTCTTTATATTTTCTATTTATTTGCTGAGACTTTCTATTTTTTTCATTTGTTTCAAATGTATTTGTAATTGCTCAGTGATGCATTTTTTTAAAGTTTTTATTTTTTTTTATATTTTATTTATTTATTCATAGACACACAGAGAGAGGCAGAGACACAGGCAGAGGGAGAAGCAGGCTCCACTCCATGCAGGGAGCCCGACTAGGGACTCGATCCCGGGTTTCCAGGATCACACCCCAGGCTGCAGGCGGTGCCAAACCGCTGCGCCACCAGGGCTGCCCTCAGTGATGCATTTTTATAATGACAACTTTGAAATCCTTATCTGATAATTCATTTTTTTAAAGATTTTATTTATTTTATTTATTTATTCATGAGGGATACAGAGAGAGAGAGGCAGAGGGAGAAGCAGGCTCAAGGCAGGGAGCCTGATGTGGGAATCGATCCTGGGACCCCAGGATCACACCCCGGGCCAAAGGCAGGTGCTAAACCTCTCAGCCACCCAGGGATCCCCTTATCTGATAATTCTAATATCTGGGTTATCCCATTGTTGGCATCTGTTGTTGTTTCTCATTCAAGGTCAGATTTTAATGGTTCTTGGTAGGATGTATGATTTTTCTACATGGGTATTTTAGCATTATGTTATGAGGCCCTGGATCTTATTAAACTTTCTGTTTTAGCAGGCCTCCCCTGATGCTGTGCTAGCAAAAGAAAGGTATAAAAATCTAGGTCACCCATTAGGCCTCCATGACATTCCAATCTACTGGAGGAGGGGGTCAGGAAGGACCACCCTGTTACCCTCAAGTGGGGGTGGGACTTCAGAGTCCCCACTCTGCTTCTTCTATAACATCCCAGAAGAAAAGGGGGCGGAGTGCCTCATTACCACCAGGCAGAGGTGAAAGTCTAGGCTCACCACTCAGTATTTGTTGGTGGGAGTGAGGGTGGAGGCATGACATTTTTCATGCATGGCTAGAGTTGTCCCCTTCCTGTCCTTTACCTGTCTCTTTCCTCATCCTTTGCCAAGGGAGAGCAAGAGAAGGGGATTTTTTTTTTTTTTTTTTTGGTCTAAGTGCATTGGCATTTCTGGCATTTCTGGGTTGTGGACTCTTCCAACACTCTATCCAGGATATACAAGACAAAAAGAAAACCCAGGGAACTTAACAGCATGCTGTTCCTGAAGTCTCAAGGTCTCTGGTCTCTGGATAGTCCATCACATTCTCTCCATCTTTCAGGGTCTCCAGTTCATTTTATACATAATGTCCAGGGTCTTTACCATACTTAATGGGAGGAATAGTAAGAAATGCATCTGCTGGGGATCCCTGGGTGGCGCAGCGGTTTAGCGCCTGCCTTTGGCCCAGGGCGCGATCCTGGAGACCCGGGATCGAATCCCACATCGGGCTCCTGGTGCATGGAGCCTGCTTCTCCCTCTGCCTGTGTCTCTGCCTCTCTCTCTCTCTCTTTGACTATCATGAATAAATAAATAAAATCTAAAAAAAAAAAAAAAAGAAATGCATCTGCTGTGTTTTTTTCTGGAATCAGAAGTCTAGCTCCCCCCCCCCCTTTTTTTTTTAAGATTTTATTTATTTATTCATGAGAAACACAGAGAGAGGCAGAGACACAGGCAGAGGGAGAAGCAGGCTCCCTGCGGAGAGCCAAACGTGGGGCTCGATCCTGGGACCCCGGGATAACGCCCTGAGCTGAAGGCAGCCAGTCAACCACTGAGGCACCCAGGCGACCCAGAAGCCCAGGTCCCTCAATAGAAAATACTGCTTTTTCCCTTGGGTAACTCTACTATCCCCACCTGGAGGAATGGGAAGAATTTTGCCAACACAGAACAAAATCTAGATATACATCTATTCTTCTAAACCAACTGACGTATCCTTCGCCAAGGGCCTCTGCTGCTTGGTATGCCCACTGTTCACTAGTGGAGGAGCAGGAGAGGAATATTATGAAAAACAGTACTTAGGGAATGGGGACACTTATGAGAAGAGAAAAACTACTCTGGGTTGGTTTATCAGCATTTTTTTTCTTCTTTACGTCACTACTTCCCACACTTCAGTAGATAACAGGAAAAGGAAACATGCATTTCAATCATGAGCTTTAAAGGTTCACAATAAAAGGGTCATATACTTTTTCCTCCCAGAATTCCCCTTACCCAGTAAATGATTAAATAAAACAAACTTTTCATTTTTATTCTAGTTTTTATTTAGATCTTTATTAATTGGACCTATAACTTCTCCCTCTTGGTTACAGTGTCATAGGATCTCTAATAAATACAAAAAACAAGCAAATTGTACGACAGGTTATGAACTTGATACTGGCACTAATGGTCATGAAACACCAAACTTACATAACTACTGAGGTAATGAATAATCTAAGTGTTAATCTTCTTGTTCTATGGTTTACTCTTGTCAAACCAGCAGATCTATCCTAGGTTTGATGATTGATTATGCCTAGAGTTGATGTGTTACAGTTTTTGAAGAATTGCCTTTTCTTCTACTTTTGGTATTTTCTAAGTTAGGCTGCTGGATGATTTTTCCACAGGAGTTCCTCTTGCAATATGAGTATTGAAGTGGTTATTAAGCGCTTTCTTGCTACCAGCATCCAGGCCTCTGTAGAATTTGTCTTTTTTCTGAAATGTACCCTCTTTTTCTTGCATTTTTGGCTTATGCTCTGCTGATAGCTTCTGTTTTTTCTTGTCCTTTTCACCGTTTTTCTGAATTGGCTTCTCTTGCAGAGTTCCCTCTTTCTGATGATGGAGTTCCTTGAGAAGCTCTATTCTCTGCTGTAAGATCTGACATTCATTTTCCAGCAAAGCTGAAATCAAATGCAATGAATATGTGTCATGTTCCAGTTTTTTCACTTGTTCCTCCAGTTCATGCTGAGCTGACACCTTCTCATTTGATTGAGTTTGGAAATGTGCTCCATTATTTTTAAGAGTTTCTTGTATATCTTTCTGAGATTTCTGATATGTTCTTATTAGTTCACTGAGCTCAGCATGTTGCACATTCCAGTGTTCTGCTTCCTGTAGTAACTGCTCCATGTTGTTCCTAAGTTTGATATTTTCTTCTTGAACATGAGGGAGTCTATATTTTGCTTTTTCCTTACTTAACTGAGTTTCATCAAGGGCTCTGTTTTCTTCTGAACAATTTACCAAATCACTTCTAAAGACTTGTACCGTGTCCTTACAGTTCTGGTTTTCCACTATCATCTGTTTTTTTGCATTCTCTTCTTTCTCTAGGTCTGAGCAACCAAGCAGGTTGTTCAATAACACTTCATTTATCTTATCAAGTTCTCTGATTTTTTCTTTAAGTTCTGACACATCCTCAGAAATACTGATTTCCTCAAAAGAATCTTTGACTTCTGTGATCTTTTCTTCATTACTTGTCACATTTTTAATGATATCTTTAATATCTTTTAAGAGATTTTCAAACTTCTGTGCAGTCTGTTGTTCAGCTACTTGATGGTCACTATTGTTTGGGGAAGGGAGAAAACACCAGGAGACAGGAGGAAGTGATCCAATTTCAAATAAGGCAAGGATAATCCTAGGGCCCAAAGACTCTTGATTGAGACCGGGAGTTGGCTTAAGAGTTTTGGAGAGGGTGGACACTTCCATCTCAGCTGAGTTAGGAGGGGCTGGTGATTAGAGCATGTGGCAAGCAGAAAAGCCTTAAAGTCTCCAGGAAGAGAATGTGGTAGTCCTCTTTGCAAAAGGGTAGAGAATGTGGAACTAAGCAGAAGTCGAGAGACCAGAGTTAAGGTCTGAAACCAAGGAGATGATGATTAGGTGAAAGGTGACATTTCAGATGACCTAGGGGGGAAGGAGGGTGAGAAAGGGGACCAGGAGCTAGGGCTCCATCTGTCCTTCTCCAAGCTTCTGGTGTCTACTCCCTGACCCTAGCAACTAGGTCTTTATTTTGTCACTGTACTATCATAGCCTATCTCCAGCTTCTGTTTCTTTTTGTCACAATAGAAGCCCCTTAAACCCCTGCCCAGTGACTCATGAATCAAAACCAACCTTGAACTATTCCTAGTCTTCTGCCCAGAAAGATCTTTATGCCTGTCCTTTCCCTCCCTACTTTTCTAGGTTTTTATTCAACTTGTTCTAACTGTATTCCGTGACCTCCCTATGTCATTTCCACTACTTACAAACCCAAACTCAACTGAAGTATGTTTTGTTTTGTTTTGTTTTGTTTTGTTTTGTTTTACCACCGAAGTGCATGGTGTGAGAAATCTTCCCTGGACTTTCATAGCACCTGGAGCTTATTGATCCCATTCTAGGAGAGATGTTACCATAAAAGAAAGCAGAACCCAAAAGTATTGCGTGTTTTTGTGAGTTTAGAGAAATAATTTTAAAAATCGCTCCATTTGAAAATATTTTATTGCAGGGGGATCCCTGCGTGGCTCAGCAGTTTGGCGCCTGCCTTTGGCCCAGGGCGCAATCCTGGAGTCCCGGGATCGAGTCCCGCATCGGGCTCCCTGCATGGAGCCTGCTTCTCCCTCTGCCTGTGTCTCTGCCTCTCTCTCTCTCTCTCTCTCTATGTCTATCATGAATAAATAAATAAATAAATCTTAAAAAAAAAGAAAAGAAAATATTTTACTGCAGTAAAAAGAGAATATCTGAATGGTTTCTTAATGCAATCACAAACTGGGACTTTTCTTGGCTTCAAATACAAGCATCCTTTAAGACAGGTTAAGTAAAAGCTTGCTCCTGATTCATTTACAGGTGATATAAAATTGTAATCATTTAATCAATTTAATCAATTAAATCCTGTAGTGGGCTTTGTCTTTTAGCCTAAGAGTCAGGACCTTGAGAATATTAAATTCAAAGAAAACATTCCTTAAGTGAGCCTTTTTCTTGGCCTTCAAAGTCTTGTTAGCAAGTACTTTACTAACTACAATTTTGCTTCCAATATTAAGGGGAAACTCACACTCTAGTAGGCTTTGTGGATTTTTTTTTTTATTTGCCTTAGAGAAAACAAGCTTATGCTTTTTTCTTTCATAGCTACCAACTCACTCTGCTTTTAATTTCCTTGAGCCTCGTGCTCATCTTCCAGCCGGCTGGGCTCAGAGCTGTTGCCTCTTGGCTGTCTGAAGATAATAACCATCTTTCTTTTCTACTTGAAGAAGGAACACCTTTTCTAATTCATAGAAGCTAGTAATTGCCCTTTTGCTTTCATTCTATGTCTTAAGTTCCAAATTTTGTTGCTATTTCACCTTTGGCTCAAACCATCACTTAAGATAATGTTTTAATCTTCACAATAAGGGAAGTTTTTTCCCTGATTTGGTAATTAATTTCTGCCTTTTGCATTGTAATCAGAAAATAAAATATTTCTACCTTTTGAAATTGATATTTTCTCTTAAATTATCAGTGTTCATTTATGTTTCATGGGTACTTGAAAAATGTATTTTTTATTTACTATGCTTGTGGCTTTTCATGCTTTTGGACATAAATCTGATATTACCTTTGTTTTAAATTTTTTTGGAAACTGGTTTGAAGGTGGCTTGCTCAAGATACTGAGATAATATTTTTTCAGCAAAGGAGGTTTTAAATATTTCCTTCCTCCTTACAGGTATAATGAATTTCAAATAATATTTCTGTTAATTTTGCTGAAATTAGAGTTCACTATAGATGCTGAAAGATATCTGGAGTGGTGTCTTTTTTTTTTATTGACCCATATTCTCGGTGGGTAACTATGAAAATTAAACAGATTTAGACTGTCTTACAATTGCTGACAACTAAGTTTCCAATAGCTTAATGACTTATAAAAAAAGAAATGCTGAAATGAGTCAGAGAAAGACAAATACCACATGATTTCACTTATATGTGGAGTTTAAGAAACAAAACAAATGAGCAAGGGGAAAAAATGAGAGAGAGACAAACCAAGAAACAAACTCTCAACTGTAGAGGACAAACTGATAGTTACCAGAGGGAGGTGGGTGAGAGCATGGGTGAAACAGGAGATGGGGTTTGCTTGCTGTGATGAGCACTGGATGCTGTATGAAAATGTTGAATCCCTATATCATAAACCTGAAACTAAAATTACAAGTATGTTAGCTCTACTGGAATTAAAAGAAAATAAAAACTTAAAAAAAAAAACGCAAAAAGCTGTTTTTAAAATGTTAGAAAAAAACTTGAATGGAATTTTCTCTCTCTTTAAAATCAGTTTGCCTTAACAAAAACATAAATCGTATCAATGTGTACATGATGTCAGAGGTCTTACTGCTGGTGATGTTAACCTTGGTCACTTTACTAAATGATATCTGCTGTATCTAACACTATAAAGTCACTCTTTCCCTTCGTAATTTTCAAACATCTTGGGAGAGATATTTTGACACTATGAAAGTATTCTGTTTCTCCTCAAACTTTTGCCCATGTGGCATAATTTTAGTGTATGGAGATGGGTTTTTCCTGCAACAATCATTACAGTGGTGATCTAATGGTGATTTTCTATTTCTTTTTTTTTTTTTTTAAGATTTTATTTACTTATTTATTCATGAGAGACACAGAGAGAGAGAGAGAGAGAGGCAGAGGCACAGGTAGAGGGAGAAGCAGGCTCCATACAGGGAGCTCGATGTGGGACTCGATCCTGGGTCTCCAGGATCAGGTCTGGGCTGAAGGCGGCGCTAAACCACTGGGCCACTCAGGCGTCCCAAGATTTTCTATTTCTGTCATTCCTTTTATATTTGTTGATTGTAATTATTTTGTAAAGAAGAACTATCTTGGGACGCCTGGGTGGCTCAGCGGTTTAGCGCCGCCTTCAGCCCAGACCTGATCCTGGAGACCCAGGATCGAGTCCCACGTCCGGCTCCCTGCATGGAGCCTGCTTCTCTCTCCGCCTGTGCCTCTGCCTCTCTCTCTCTCTCCCTCTGTGTCTCTCATGAATAAATAAATAAATAAAATCTTAAAAAAAAAAAAAGAGAGAGAAAGCTATCTCTTTTCAGTATTTACTTATTCCTTCATTTGAGCATGTGTTTATAGATGCATGGATTCATGGATATTTATTTTATTTGGGGGGTTATAATTGAATACTATAATTCATTTTCTTGATCAGATATATAAGAATAATTTTAATTTGATGAAAATTTTTGTGTATAATTAAGTATATTTTCGTTTCGTGTAATTGTTCTAATTCTTCAGTAATTTCATTTTGTTTTGAATCCAAAGCAATAGCTGATTATGACTATTTAAAGATCTTTATAGTCACAAAGGAATCTATGCCGGGTGTGATTTTAAACAAAACGACTTGTATGATTGCTTTTATATGTAGTAATGTACTTGTGTGTAGCCAGTTAGAGGTAAAATTGTCTGAAAATGTGAAATTTTTATTTAAACAAGCAAAATACAGATAAAACTGGACACATTGATTAGCCAGTGTTCCTCTGCATGACCTCTTTTCTTGGACCACCAGGTGGTGCTGTTGGCTTTCAACATTATAGAAGTTGCTGAGGGGTTTTTGTTTGGTTTTTAAATATTCAATTCAGAATTAGTGATATATCACAGAGATAGTCTCGTCTAGAGCCGTTTTTTTTCCCCCAGAGTTTGAGCTAAGTGACTTGCCCAGAGTCACTTAGCCCTGCTAGTTATGATGAGAGCACACATTAGAGTTAAACTTGTAGGGGAGGCGGGTTCTGCAGATGAGGAGGCTGTGGAAGAATTTTTAAATATCTATTAACTGTTACATGAAAAGGGGTTATGTGGAAAAGCAGGTTTTCAAAACTGATGAGACTGACTTGTTTTACAAGATGTTGGCAAACAAACCTATATAACACAAACGGTATTTCTATGGGCAAAAATGTGACCAGAGACTTACAAGAATTTAACCTTGTATTTCCCTTGAAGCGATTATTTAGTATTTGCTAATTCAAAGTTGGCAGCAACTTTATAGAACATTACTGCAAAGAACAAGATTTGACTGTATATAGAAGTAACAACAAAAAGTGCAAACTTACATTCTAAAAACTACAAAGTATCATTGAAAGAAATTAAAGAAGAAAAACATCTCATGTTCATGGATTTGAAGACTTGATATTGTTAAGATAGCAATATTTCCCAAATTGATCTACAGAGTCAATAAAATTTCTATCAAAATCCCAGTTCTCCTGGTTTGGCAGAACTGACAAGCTGATCCTAAAATTCATATGGAAATTCAAGAGATCCAGAAATAGCCAAAACAATCATGAAAAATAAAATAGGGGGATCCCTGGGTGGCTCAGCAGTTTAGCGCCTGCCTTTGGCCCAGGGCCTGATCCTGGAGTCCTGGGATCGGGTCACACGTCAGGGTCCTTGCATGGAGCCTGCTTCTCCCTCTGCCTGTGTCTCTGCCTCTCTGTGTCTTTAAAAAAATGAAAAAGAAAACATAGTAGGAAAATTCACATGACCTCATTTTAAGATTTACTTTATAGACATAGTAATCAAGACAGTGTGGTATTGGTGAAGGGACAGACAACACATAGATCAATAGAACACAAGAGAGAGCCCTGAAGTAGACCCACACAAATACAACCAACTGATTTCTATCAAAGGGAATTCAATCAAATGGTGCTCCACAGATTGGATATCTGTATGTGAAAAACAATACATACCTGATACCTTACCAAAAAAATTTAACTCTATGGGGATTATGGAGTGAAGTTGCTATGATGAGCCCTGGGTATTGTATGGAAATGCCAAATTACTATGTTGTATACCTGAAACTAATATCACACTGTATGTTAATTAACAGGAACTTAAATAAAAACTTTAAAAATTTTAACTCTAAGGGCTCCTGGGTGGCTCACTGGGTTAAGTATCTGCCTTTGGCTGGCCAGGGTCTTGGTCCCAGAGTCCTGGGATTGAGCCCTGGGTTGGGCTTTTGTGTCAGTGGGGAGCCTGCTTCTCCCTCTCCCTCTGCTTCTCTGCCCCACTTGTGCTCTCTCTCTCTCAAATAAATAAATAATAACTTAAAAAAAAATCTAACTCTAAATGGATCATATACTTAAATGTTCAAACTAAAATTTCTAGAAGAAAACAGAAAATCTGTGTGCCCTGGATTTGGTGTTGACTTTTTAGATACAATGCCAAAAGCATAATGCATGAAATTAAAGTTTGATGAATTGGAATTTCTGAAAATCAAAACTTTTCATTTAGTGAAAGACACTGTGACATGAATGAAATGACAAGCCACAGACTGGGAGAAAATATTTGTAAATCATATATGCAATTAAAGACCTATAACCAGGGGGATCCCTGGGTGGCTCAGCGGTTTAGTGCCTGCCTGGCCCAGGGCATGATCCTGGAGTCCTGGGGTGGAGTCCCACATCAGACTCCCTGCATGGGGCCTGCTTCTCCCTCTGCCTATGTCTCTGCCTCTCATGAATAAATAAATAAAATCTTAAAAAAAAAAATTGTTAACTGTTTTAAAAAAAGACCTATAACCAGACCTATAATAGGTTGCTGACCTATTAAAAGTCAGCAACAAGAAAACAAACAGCCCAATTTAAAAACTGGACAAAATATCTGACCATAATACTTTAGCAAAGAAGATAATATCGATGGAAGATAATTTCCCAATTTCTCACAGTGTTAGCATAGACTTATCAAAATAACATAGCAGTCATGCTCCTGGGTGTTTATCTAACTGATCTGAAAATTTATGTCTACACAAAAACCTGATATTTATAGCATCTTTATTCACAATCACCCCAAATTGCAAGCAACCAAAATGTCCTTGAATAGGTGAATGGATAAATTGTGGTATAAATGATAGAAAACTATTCAGCAAGAAAACAGGAGCTCACTCTTCATCCACACAATAACATGGATGAATCTTAAATGTATTTTGTTAATTGATAAAAGAAAAAAAACAGTCTGGAAAGACTGTATATTGAATCATTCCATTTATAATGATGGGGGACCAGTGGACTAGCTGAGGACAGAGCACACTGATGAGTCCTTGAAACAGGCAGAGGGACCTTCCTCCAGGGACTCAACTGCCTCGATGTTCAGACTTTGCTAAGGGCAGAGGCAAGCTTAGCCCGACCCCCAGGAGCCTGTCCGTCTACTTTAACATATAAAAATTCCTTTAGAAATTCCTTTAGCTCTGCCCCCAGCACACGTGTGGGCAATCATCCCCAAGCACGTGGCCCACCGGTACAGATCTGTAGGGTCTCATGACTCAGGTTTCATTAGATGGTGGTAAGTGGCCTTTTCCCACAACAGCTGCCCCTCGAGGTCCTGGAAACCCAGCTTCCAAAGCTCCTTAGGGAGGACGCGCTCCCCAACCCTCCCTCTCCCAGGGGTACAATCAGCCTCCCCTCCCAGGCTCAGGCAGCCCTCTTCCTGCCCACAGCTCCTGTCCCCAGGCTTTAATAAAACCACCCTTTTGCACCAAAGACATCTCAAGAGTTCTTTCTTGGTGGTGGGTTCTGGACCTCCCCCTACCAAACGTCACCTACATTCCAGAACTTTATCACAAGATGTTATGGAAAAGGCAAAACTGTAGTGATGAAAAACAGATCAGTGGATTCCAGGGATTAGAAGGAGAAGGGGTTAACTAGAAAAAGCACAGGGTATTCTTTAGGCTAATGCAATTAACCTGTATGGGAATAGGTATATGACTACGCATTTGTCAAAACCCATAGAAGCTATAGCAGAGGGAACCCTAGGTGGCTCAGCCGTTTGGCGCCTGCCTTCGGGCCAGGGCATTATCCTGGAGTCCTGGGATGGAATCCCATGTCAGGTTCCCTGCATGGAGACTGCTTCTTCCCTGTGTCACTGTGTGTGTGTGTGTGTGTCATGAATAAATGAATAAAATCTTTAAAAAAAAAACTATAGCAGAAAGAGTAAACTATAATGTATAAAAAAGTTTTAAAAATCAATCAGGAAAAAAAATCAATCAGGAGGTCAAAGGATACAAGGGGTGAAATTCAGATTGGGACAATGCTTAATGACGTGCCCCCCAAAAGTAGAGTATGGGAAGGGGAAAATGAAAGTAATTTTATATTGGAGAAACCTGGCAAATACTATTTGGGCTGTTCTCATCAGTGCTGAATCATGGCAATAGCATGTACCCCTGATGTAATGAGAATGGGCCTTCATCTCTATGGCATTCTTCCTCCAAACCCATTACCCGTAGTCTAACCACAAGGAAAACATTAGGCAAAAAGCAAATTGAGATACATTTACAAAATACCTGACCAGTGTTCTTTTTTTTTTTTTTTTTAAGATTTATTTATTTATTCATTCATGAGAGACACACAGAGAGAGGCAGAAACATAGGCAGAGGGAGAAGCAGGCTCCCTGCGGGAGCTGGATGTGGGACTCAATCCTGGGAGCCTGGGATTATGCCCTGAGGCAAAGGTAGATGCCCAACCACTGAGACACCCGGGTATCCCCTGACCAGTGTTCTTCAAAACTATTGCGACCAGGGCAGCCTGGGTGGCTCAGCAGTTTAGCGCCACCTTTGGCCCAGGGCATGATCCTGGAGACCCGGGATCGAGTCCCACGTCGGGCTCCCTGCATGGAGCCTGCTTCTCCCTCTGCCTGTGTCTCTGTGTCTCTCATGAATAAATAAATGAAATCTTAAAAAAAAAAAAAAAACAAACCCTATTGCAATCATAAAAAGCAAGGGAAGTCTGAGACACTGTCACAGACCAGAGTCGACTAAGGAGACATGGTAACTAAATGTAGTATTCTGGATGTGACTCTGGAACAGAAGAAGGACATTGAGGGAAATGGCGTGACCCAAGTGAAGTGGTAAGTTTAGTTAACAGTGATGCACGAGGGGCAGACTGGGTGGCTCAGCGGTTTAAGCGCCTACCTTCGGCCCAGGGCGTGATCCTGGAGACAGGCTCCCTGCATGGAGCCTGCTTCTCCCTCTGCCTGTGTCTCTGCCTCTCTCTCTCTCTCTCTATCATGAATAGATGAATAAAATCTTTAAAAAAACGAAAAACAGTGATGCACCATTGTTGGTTTCTCAGTTATAGTAAATGTATAAGATGTTAACAGTGGAGGAAACTGGATGAAGGATATACAGGAACTGAACTCTCCGAGCTATCTTTATAACTTGTCTTTTTTTCTTTCTTTCTTTCTTTCTTTCTTTCTTTCTTTCTTTCTTTCTTTCTTTCTTTCTTTCTTTCTTTCTTCTTTTTCTTTCTTTTCTCTTTCAGAGAAAGAGAGAAGGTGAGGAGGGGCAGAGGTAGAGGGAGAGAGAAAAAATCTTAAGCAGGGTCCACATCCAGGAGAGCTCAACATGGGGCTCAATTTCACAATCCCAAGATCATGACCCCTCAGGTCATGAGCTGAAATCGAGTCAGATGCTTAACTGACTGAGCCACCCATGTCCCCTATAACCCTTCCCTAAATCTAAAATTTCATTCAAAAATAAAAAAGGTTATTTTTTAAAAATTAGTTAAATTCCTTACTTGGCAACACTGAGATATATGGTAGAGTGTGATTTCAATTAATTATGACAGTGAAGTTTTTGTGTTGCTTAAGATATTTATGTCTTCATCTCAGCCCTATATAATTGAAAGGTGTAGAGTAGATGTAGAAAGGACATAGAGCTAGCTTGAAGGAGTTAGCATTGTCAAATATGGGATGTTGAACATCAACATAAATAATGATATTAACAGAAATGACTGATAGACTAAAATGAGAATCCATGAGTCCATACAAATAAAAATAAATAGATGATAGATAAGTGGTATAGGTAAGTGAAAGTGAAAAACAAACTCTCCCTTATGATAGAATGGCAACTGTAAATGCAAAAGTAATGATGGGACTGGAAAATCACCTTTTAGCAATCACCATAATAACAGTTGTTTCAACCAAAGATCGTCAATGCATGATTAAAACTAATGGATGAGGGATCCCCGGGTGGTGCAGTGGTTTAGCGCCTGCCTTTGGACCAGGGGGTGATCCTGGAGTCCCGGGATTGGGTCCCACATCAGGCTCCCTGCATGGAGCCTGCTTCTCCCTCTGCTGTGTCTCTGCCTCTCTCTCTGTGTGTGTCTCTCGTGAATAAATGGATAAAATCTTAAAAAAAAAAAAAACTAACTAATGGGTGAAAATATGATGAGAAACCCAACATTTACGTAATCTCTAAGCATCTTTCCAAAGATAGTTAATTATCTTTCCAAAGATAGTTATTATCAATATAGCAAAAGGACAAAGAATAACTTTACAGTGGAGAAACCAGGCAGTGACCACCCTAACCAAGTGATTCGAGTTAGCATCACCAGTAATGGGACAAATAAAATTTTCCAACCCCCTGAGTCACCTGGGTGGCTCAGTCAGTTAAGTGTCTGCATTCGGCTCAGGTCATGATCCCAGAATCCCAGGATCGAGTCCCACATGGGGCTCCCTGCTCAGTGGGGAGCCTGCTTCTCCCTCTCTCTCTTCTCCCTCATGCTCTCTCTCAAATAAATAAACCTTAAAAAAAAATTACTGCCCCTCCAGAATGGACTGAGAAAGATACAATATTACTTCTGTGTAGTATTCATAGCCAAAAATGCATCATCTGAACCTAAACATGAGAGAACACCAGGAAAACAAAAATCGTGGGACATTCTATAAAATAACTGGACTTACTCTTCAGAAATTTAAGATCATAAAAGCAAAGACAGACTGAGGACCTCATCAAAAAAGTATGACAACTATGTACAATGTGTGATCCTTAATTAAAAAAAAATAATACCTTTGAAAGACATGATTGGAACAATTAAATTTATTTTTTTAAAGATTTTATTTATTTATTCATGAGAGACAGAGAGAGAGAGAGAGAGAGCGAGGCAGAGACACAGGCAGAGGGAGAAGCAGGTTCCATGCAGGGAGCCTGACATGGGACTTGTTCCCGGAACCCCAGGATCACGCCCTGAGCTGGAGGGCAGAAGCCCAACCGCTGAGCCACCCAGGGATCCCCGGGACAATTAAATTTAAATACAGGCTATAGATTATGGATTAGAATCCAGACATCAGTACTTTTTAAAGCTCCCTAGTAGATTTCCATATGCAGCCAAGTCTGAGAACCAGTAGTGTCCTTCTTCTGTTTTTTCTTTTCTTTTAAGTGAATAGGCTTATTTTTCATTTATTTATATATTTTTACATTAAAAAACTGTTTATATTTAAGGCACACAACAGAATTATATATATATATACCTAATGAAATTATTACTAGTCAAGCCAATTAAAATATCTCCTCACATAGCATTTTGTGTGCAAGATTAGTGCAGCTGAAATGTATTCTCCTAGCATATTTTCAGGGCTCCATACAGTATTATTAAGTGTAGTCATCAAGCCTGTACAGTGAGTCTTTAGATTTCTTCATCCTGGCTTTTAGTTAGAACTCATTGCTTCCTCAGTAAGACCAAGCAGTTCCAATGCCTGCATAGTGTCCGAGGATCCCTAGAATGCGCTAAAGACAGATGGATTGTCAAGAAGACAAGCTATAAACCTAACATCGGCATGGTAATTAATAAGACTAATGATGATGCCACTGCATTAAAAGAATTGCAGAGCACTTGAATGATATAAGTAAATAATCTTCCTTCACTATCGTGTTTTTGGGGCATCAATCCTGCCTTGTTTCTTAATTTCTGAAGACAAGCTTCTATCTCTAAAATAAAAAGGGTAAGCGATGAACTCGATTGGAGAATAAGGTTAAGAAAAACCTAAGTTCTCTAGGAGTCAAATTTCAGTTCTCTTACCTAACAGGCCTAGCATCCTCACTGTCCTTTCTTCCCTATCTGCTCCTAGTCTTGGATGCCAGGACTTTTACCTCCTGAAAGACCAGGATTTTTACTGACTACATTGTACTATGTCCATATGCTGAAATCTCTAAAAAATAAAAAAGAACATTGCATCCTTACCCATCTTACAGCAAAAGCCCTATCTCTCTTCTCTTTCCAAGCAAACAGCTGAAAACTACATCCATTTCCTTACTCCTGCTCACTCTTCAAACCACTAGAATCTGTCTGCCTTCTTGCCCCAGAACTTCAAGAAGTTCTGCAAAGACCTCCTTGCGGAGAAATCTGAAAGACAAGTTTACATCTTTACTGACTAGTCCCCTCAGCAGCATTTTACACTCTTAGCCATTCTAGACATCCAGACCCAGAAAAAACTTT
Source organism: Canis lupus familiaris (assembly GCF_011100685.1). Lineage (NCBI taxonomy): Eukaryota > Metazoa > Chordata > Mammalia > Carnivora > Canidae > Canis > Canis lupus. The sequence continues at coordinate 26,877,193 of NC_049224.1, forward strand.
GAAGTCAAACATCTGAGTTCAAAGGCTGGCTTAGCTACCTTCTAGTCCTGCAACCTTGGCCAGTTACCTAATCTCATAAAGCCCCAGTTTCCTCAACTGCTTCAGGGGATTATGATTATATGGGCCCATGAGACAGGATATTGTAAGCCCTGAACACAGCATCTGGCTGGCACTCAAAAAGCATTCGATGCATTGTGACTTTATTTTCCTTTTTGTTCTTCGATGGCCCCAATTTTCCTGAATTTCTGCTTCATTCTTGTCAGTTACTCAGACCTTCTATGTGCATGGCTTTCTAGATTCCCAGGATTATGCTCTATCTTTTCAAAGCCTCCTTTGAATATTTCATTCCCCAGTTTTTCCATTTAAATTTTTCGGTCAACTTCTCATTAGCTTCAGCTGGTATAGCCAACTTAGGCAGCTGCAATATCAAACATTTGCTGCTGATAGTTTTATGATAAGTGCTTTGAGGATAGGGCTGTTCTCACACTGTGAACTTTTAGGTGAAGCAGAGACAAGTATAGAGAATGGAGCATTTCAGAAACTTCTAGATAAATCAAGTAGTGATGATTCTTTTTTGGGAGCTATAAACCTATTTTGCCCCCTGTGGTGGCTGCTAGGTTGCTGATTTTCACAGCTACTCAAGCTGTGAGGCTACTCCAGAGCAGGGGAGAGGAGGATAGGAGTGGGGCAACTTAACACATCATGAATCTCAATGTTCTTACTTAGATTCATTTGTTTTTCTCTTTCCTTTTCTTTTCTTCTCTTTCTTTTCCTTTCTCCTTTTTTCATATTAAAGATATTATTTGTTTATTTGAGAGAGAGAGAGAAAGAGAGAGCAGAGGAGAGGGACAGACTCTGCTGAGCGCAGAACTTGGCATGGAGCTTGATCCCACAACCCTGAGATCATGACCTGATCTTCAGACCAAGCTGAAATCAAGTGTCGGATAATTAACCGACAGAGCCACCCAGGTACCCCCAGTTGTTTTTCTTGAAAACACAGAAATACACCCACAACTATATGGTCAATTAATCTTTGACAAAGCTGGAAAGAATACCCAATGGGAAAAAGAATGTTTTTTTCGACAAATGGTGTTGAAATCTGGACAGCAACATGCAAAAGAAAGAAATTGGATTCCTTATTTTGTTTTGTTTTGTTTTGTTTTGTTTTTAAAGTAATCTCTATGTCCAATGTGAGGCTCAATTTTGCAATCCAGAGATAAAGAGTCCCATGGTTCACTGACTGAACCAGCCAGGCTACTTTCTTACACCATACACAAAAATAAATTCAAAATTGTTTATGGCCTAAATACAAGACCTGACACCATAGGAACCCTAGAAGAGAACCCAGGCAGTAACTTTTTTGACATCAGCCATAGCAACTTCTTTCCAGATATGTCTCCTGAGGCAAGGAAAACAAAAACAAAAATAAACTGTAGGGTATACATCAAAATGTGCTTCTGTACAGCAAAGGAAATAATCAACAAAACTAAAAGGCAGCCTACAAAATGAGAGAAGATATTTACAAATGACATATCTGTTAAAGGGTTAATAACCAAAATCAATAAAGAACTTATAAAACTCAACACCCAGGGGTGCCTGGGTGGCTCTGTCTGTTAAGCATCTGCCTTTGGCTCAGGGCATGATCCTGGAGTCCTGGGATTGAGCCCCACGTTGGGCTCCCTGCTCAGTAAGAAATCTGCTTCTCCCTCTGCTCCTCACCCTGCTTATGCTCTCTCTCAAATAAATAAATAAAATCTCTTGAAATACTAAGCCTCCTAAAAAAACCAACAACAGAAAGTTCAACACCTGCAAAGCAAATAATCCAATTAAAAACTGGGCAGAAGACATGAATAGACATTTCTCCAAGGAAGACAGACAGATGGCCAACAGACACATGAAAAGATGCTCTACATCACTAATTATCAGGGAAATGCAAATCAAAACTATAATGAGATATCACCTCATACATGTCAGAATGGCTAAAATCAACAACACAAGAAACAACAGGTGTTGGTGAGGATGTGAACTGGAACACTCCTTCACTGCTGGTGGGAACAAAAACTGGTGCTGCCACTGTGGAAAACAGTATGGAGTTTCCTCAGAAAGTTAAAAATAGAATTACCCTGTGATCCAGTGATTGTACTTCTGGGTATTTACCCAAGGAATAAGAAAACACTAATTCAAAGGGATACATACACCTCTATGTTTATAGCAGCATTATTTACGATAGCCAAGATGTGGAGGCAGCCCAAGTGTCCACTGATAGATGAATGGATAAAGCAGGTATGGTATGTAAATATGGTACCCACAGAACCTCATGAACCAGCAATCTGGAAATAATCTTTGACTCCTCTCTTCCTCCATCTCTCTCTCTCTTTTGGGATTCCATCAAATACCAAATCCCAACCATTCCACTTCCTACATATCTCTCAATCTCCCATCTTTTTCTTGTTAATCGCCCTCTCATTTACCAAGTTCCCACTACCATCCTCTCTCCCTTTAACTCCTGTCTCTAATGGGTTTCCTTCCCCTCTGTATCCTCCATTACACTCAGCCATAGGGAATCATTAAAAAATGCAGAATAGTGGAGGATAAGAGTTCAGGCTTGAGACTCAAGTTGACAGGAGGTCCTATGTCAACTTTGCTATGTGCCAGCTCTGGGTCCTTGGTTAAATTACTAATTCACTCTGTGACTCAAATTTCTCATCTATAAAACTGAAATTAGTTCATAGGATATTCATGAGGATCAAGTTAGAAAAGTTAAAAGTTTTTATTACATTGTCTGACGGGTAGTAAGGATTCAACATATGATATCAATATAATATTAGACTAAAGTCCCAACTCTTTAGCATGAGTTATAATGCACAATAGCATCCATTGGGGGTTTAACCCTCCAATAGCTTCTCCCAATCTTGGAGCCATTAGAATTTTCATTTCCTCATCTATATGAGAATATAGTATGTTCATTTTCAGTTCTCAGCTCTCAGCTCTCAGCCTTCAAACATATTGTTCTCTGCCTGAAACATCTGCAGTTTCTGCAATATACCAGACATGATTTTGGCTCAGGGCCTTTGCACTGGCTATTTTCTCTGCCTCGGAGGATCTTTCTTAGATCATCACTCCCTTTCTCCACTCATGTCTCTCTGCCCAAATACTATCTCCCTTAGGGCAGCCTCCTTTGATCACCATACATAAAGTGGTGCTCCCATGATTACCCCTTTACATTGTTTAGTTGTCCTTTGTAACTCTTACCCCTGCCTGGTATTAAATGATCACTTTCTTTATTACTCGCCTGTTTTCTTTGTTAGAATATAAGGTGGGCAAAGGCAAGAATTTTGTCTTGTTCCTTGTTGTAACACTTGAAAATTCCTGGCTCATGAAAGACACAAATGTTTGTGGAATGTATGAATAAATGAGTGAGATCTTGGTGAGTTTGCCTGGTAAGATTTTTTTTTTTTAAGACTTATTTATCTATTCATGAGAGACACAGACATAGGCAGAGGGAGAAGCACGTGCCTGGCAGGGAGCCCGATGTGGGACTCGATCCCGGATTCTGGATTCACACCCTGAGCCGAAGGCAGACGCTCAACCACTGAGCCACCCAGGTGTCCCACCTGGTAAGATATTTTGATGAAGCTATACCAAGATGCAGGTAAGAAATAGATATTATCTTATACATTTGAAAAGACTTCCTAGGACCAGATATAGGACCACTGACAGACCCACGTTCAGTTTAACACGTCTACTCCATTAAGACAAGAGTAAGAGATTTCAGGTGGAATCAGTATCAGTAACAGTAGAGGCTTTCACTAGTTTCAAAGGATGGACCAAAAGACCTAATTAGAAAAAAAAAAAAAAAAGACCTAATTAGAATTAATAAGTCTCTCTTTGAAGGTTTCTATTATTATGGCCTTCCTGGGGTTGGTTGGACATTCTATGGCTATTGAAAAATTATTACCTTTTGATCCACACACATTAATATGTGTCTGGCCCTAGGCACTTGCATCTTCTCCTAAGAGCTCATTCTGCAGTACGTGCAGGTCGACTCTCATGACCTTTGTTATCATGAAGAGAAATCTGGGTTTCATGAGATCTTTGTTTTTTGTGTTTTATCCTCCATCTCCTGAATTTCCTGTTTGTAGAATTTTACTTACTGTATAGCTGATATTTCTGTTTCCTCTCTTCCCATTCTTAATCTTCCTGAAAAATGCTTCTTTGGAAAAATGCTGCCTTTCTGCTCAAGAGTTTATTAAGTATATCAGCTTTCTAATGCAAAGTTTCGTATTCATTTTCCAGTAGAGTTTTGGCTTAAATCAGTGAATAAGATTTGTGTTCCAATTCCTCTGTTTTCCAGCCCTTGCTGAGCTTGCAATTCAGCACTCAGCTTGGATTGGAAATGGTCTTTATCTTTTTCAACTATCGTTAACAAAAGTTCCTTTTGTGAGCCATCTATCATCTGGTTTTTAACTTCTCAGTCTGGTCACCTGCCAGCTATTTCAGCTGCACAATGCCATTACTCAAAACTTGAATTTCATTTTCTTTGTGAGCATGGGCACTTGCTATGTCTTTTGGAAGTTTCTGACAGTGTTTGATGAGATCACTGAGCTCATTTCAGCCCTTCTGCTGCTAGCTGCAAGTGTCCAAGTCTCTGAAGTTCAATGTGTTCTTTTTAACCCTTTGGAATTCAGGTTTTGTCCCTTTACTTAGACTAATTTCATTAAAGGCTCTTTTCATCTCTGAAAGTTTGCAAAAGCCCTTGTGAAAACTCATAATATTTTCACTGAGATTTCGCACTGTAATATTTTATCCTGGTTCTTAACATTCCTGTTTTGGGGCAACCTAAAATAACAAGTGGATTTCCCACTAGCATTTGATTTGTTCCATCAAGCCTTTGATTGCGTCTTTAAACCCACTTCCTTCAAGTGATTCTGATTTGTATCTTGGGTTCCTTCAAAAACTTCTTGGTCGCTTTCATGATCTACTGATAATCTGACAACTCTCTGGGATTTCTTTTTTCCCCCAAGATGTTTTTAAATTTCTGCACAGTGTGCTTCAGTCACTTCATATCTTTTTCTCACTAAGGACAGAAACATTCCTCCTAAAGAAAATGCCAAAGTGATTACTTCCTATTTGGTAGTGATAGATTTCCAAGGCATTTATTGAAAATTAGGTCATAGAGGGGCACTTGACTGGTTCAGTTGGTTGAGTAAGCAACTCTTTTTTTTTTTTTTTAAAGATTCTATTTATTTATTCATGAGAGACACACAGAGAGCGAGAGCGAGAGTGAGAGCGAGAGCGAGAGCGAGAGCGAGGCAGAGACACAGGCAGAAGGAGAAGCAGGCTCCATGCAGGGAGCCCGATGTGGGACTTCATCCCGGGTCTCCAAGATCAAGCGCTGGGCTGAAGGCGGCACTAAACTGCCAAGCCACTGGGCTGTCCAAGTATGCAACTCTTGATCTCAGGATCATGAGTTCGAGCCCCACATTGAAGGTAGAGTTTACTTAAAAAAAAAAAAAAAAAAAGGAAAGAAAGGAAGAAAGAAAGAAAGAAAAAAAGAAAGAAAGGGAAAGAAAGAAAGAAAATTAGGCTATGGAGACTGCAGTGTGGGACAGTGGCGTGGCAGGGAGGACAGAAGGCACCAGAGCAAGGATCCTGGGCCTGGGAACAGGGAGCGGGTATACTTGATGAAGCCAATTCCTGCCAGAGCCTGGTGAGAAGAAAAGTACAGGAGAAGGAAGAGCTCACTATCCATTGGTCTACCAGAGCTTCCTGTAGTACCGCCTCTGGGCCTGCCCCCCAGCTTTTAATTACAGAGTTGGCCAGGGCTGGCCCCTCCCCAGATCTTATTCTAGCCCTGCTACAGTCAGACCCTCTCCTCACCAGGGCACCGAACTCAGTGGCACCTGTGTGGGACTTAGAAGCAGGCGCTCCTAGGGCTCCTGACTGGCTCAGTTGCTAGAGCATATGACTCTTGATCTTGGGGTTGTGAGTTCAAGCCCCACACTGGGTATAGAGCTTACTTAAAAATAAGTAAAAAATTTCAAAAAGACACAGTCACTCCTTCCATGATGCTTTATAATATGTGTACAAATCTGGTGAGTATGATGTGACTGGTGCCTCCTAAAGATATGCCATTTACAACTTATACATCAGATAATTCCTGCCCCCTGCAGCATGAACTCCCTACCCTAGAATGATCCTAAAAATAGATATTGACTTCCTTCTGAGAAAGTTTTCATTTTATCTAATCTCATTGGCCTTCCCCTCCCAACAGTCCCTTCCATACTATTATTCAAGCTAGAAGGCAAATCCCCATCAGCATGAATAACCAGAAATTCCATATACGTATACACATATATATGTTATATATATAATATATATATAACTGAACCCTGAGATCAAGTGACACATGCTCTGCAACAGAGCCACCCAGGCAACCTTAGAAGCCCAAAATATTTTAAAAAGATGGTTATGGTCCATGAGAAGTTGAGAAGGATTTATTTTTGCTCATGAGAGGAAAGTGTGAAGAGAATGGGACTGGGTGTCAGGCCTGGTCCCAATTCCATTAGCTGAGCAAGCTGATCTCTTTCATTTTACTTTGCACATCCTGAGCTCCAGAGATGTCACTGTAAGAGAATTAGACGGAGCTAGATGATCATGAGGGCTGCTTCTACATTTGGCATTCCATGGGTATCCAGCAATCAGGGGTTAGTGGCCAGACTGAAAGAACAGTGAGAAACCCGAAAGTAGGTTCACTGCTTTTCTGGGATGATGTGACTTGGGAGAAATTGCTCACTTGGGTGGAATGAATCATGCCATACTGCCTGGACCTGGACAAGCAACCTGACACTTTCCTAGTTTTTCTTTCTTGTCAAAGTTAGAGCTGTAGAAGCCACGTTTTGGCAAACAAACTTGAGTAATAGAATATGGAAAAGGCCCACAGCAGCCCCCTGGTTGAGTACAGACAGGCCCATCAGGTGACCCCATCTCAAAACATCCACAGGCTCTAACCGACCAATGGACTACTTAAAACTAGGCACAGTTACCAAAAAGGGGAGAATTCCATACGTCCTTGTACCTCCTCATCTCCCCCCTCTAAAAACAGCCCTCACCCACTACCTCCTTGCCGAAGGTCTCTCCTCTGCTTCCTTCTCTGCAGCAGCCTCATGGTGCATTCGATGAACTTCTATTTCCTCTTTTCTGCCTCAGGGTAATTCTTTCATCTCCTAAGCCACTGGCTTCCACTTGAGAGTCACCCCACACTTGGGGGCCCCCCTCCAATCAGGATACATACAACGAGAACGACTTCTAGCTTCTCTATGCCGATTTTGCTCACAGTAGGAATGAGCGTTGAAAGTCTTAGGTAGAGTCCATTTGTTGGTTAAGGAAGTTTTCTTCTATTTCTAGTCTGTCAGGAATGAGTGTTGGCTTTTATCAAATGTGTTTTCTGCATCAGTAGAAAGGATCATATGATTTTCTCCTTAAATTTGCTACTCTGGCAAATTACATGGATAGATTTTCTCATATTAAAGCCTCCTCGAATTATTTTGAAATCATAGGGTTTTTTTTAAAGTACACTGTTGAATTGGACTTGCTTGTATTTTATTCAAGACTTTTTCATCTATGTTTATAAACAATGTTTTCTTTTTTTCTCTTTCTTTCTTTCTTTCTTTCTTTCTTTCTTTCTTTCTTTCTTTCTTTCTAGATTTTATTTATTTATTCATGAGACACACAGACTGAGAGAGAGAGGCAGAGACACGGGCGGAGGGAGAAGCAGGCTCCGTGCAGGGAGCCCAACGGGGGACTTGATCCCGGGACCCCAGGATCACGCCCCAGGCTGAAGGCAGCATTAGACCGCTGGGCCACCAGGGCTGCCCAAAAATAAAATCCTTAAAAAAAAATTAAAGAAATAAATAAGCCATCCCTCGGTGGCTCAGCAGTTAGCGCCTGCCTTTGGCCCCAGGGCATGAACCTGGACCCACATCGGGTTCCCTGCACGGAGCCTGCTGCTCCCTCTGCCGGTCTCTCTCTCTCTCTCTCTCTCTCTCTCTGTGCCTCTCATGAATAAATAAATAAAATCTTAAAAAAAGTTATTTTTAATCTCTATGCCCAACATAGAGCTTGAACCCACAACCGTGAAATCAAGAGTTGCAGGCTCTTCTACTGACTACTGACTCAAGTCAGGTAAGCAATGTTGTAAGCAATGTTTTAAGCATAAAAGAGAGTTTATTGGCTCATTTGTCTGTAAATTCCAGGGACAATTCTATTTATGCTTATACGTGACAGTGATTTCTAATTTTCTTTTTTTATGTTGACCTTGCCCGGCTTGGGTGTCAGGATTACACAAGTCTTAAAAATGAGTTGTATAACTTTCCTTTTTTTCTGTTCTTTGAAATAGTTTGTATAAGATGAAGATTAGCCGTCCTCTGAAGTTTTATTAAACAGACTTCTAAAAATATCAGAGTGATCTTCCACTTGGCCAGGATGGTGTCCAGAGACCCTGCACAAACTTCCCAGTAAAATAACTAGGCATGCTGGAGTAAACATTTAAAAAATTATGTAACTGTGTGGCTGAGCTGGCAAAAAAAAAAAAATCACAAGAGAAAGGAAAGGGGTTCCTGGGTGGCTTGGTCAACAGAGCATGTGATGCTTGCTCTTGGGGTTGTAAGTCTGAGCCCTATTTTGGGGGTAGAGATTACTTAAAAATAAAATATTTTGCAAATGAGAGAAAAAGGAAAGTGGACATTCAGAGGAAGCAAGAAGCCAGAGTTTTTCCCCTAAGAGCATCTCCAAATCTTGGTAAATTTGAATTCCAGTTTTGATGGTTAGGTATAATATAAGAGAATAGGCGACAAAACTCTCTCAGACTGTAATAGGAGATTGCTCTTAAAATCCAGGTCTGCAAATGGTAAGCTATTCATATAAGGGCAAACTAGAAATAATGCACATCACAGAAGGACACAGTAAGGAAACTTGTTTATCTAGACCTTGTGCTAGGGGCAGGGGAAATGAGTTCCTTGGGAATTTGAAATCAATTTTTATCTAGAGACAGGCTGCCTGGAGTAGAGATTGTAATTTCCAGTCTTCTCTGCATCTAGGTGTGATCATGTGTTCTGGCCAATGGAATGTAAATGGAAGTGATGCTTACATATCATTTTTTTTATGCTTACATATCATTAAGGAATTTTCTTTTTTTTAAATCTTTTTTAAATATATTTTTAAAATTTATTCATGAGCAATACAGAGAGAGAAAGAGAGAGGCAGAGACACAGGCAGAGGGAGAAGCACGCTCCATGCAGGGAGCCCGACATGGGACTCAATCCTGGGTCTCCAGGATCACACCCTGGGTTGCAGGTAGTGCTAAACTGCTGCGCCACTGGGGCTGCCCAAGGAATTTTCTATGTATGTTCATAAATGAGATAGAATTTTACTTTATTTATTTTTTGAAAGATTTTATTCATTCGTCTGAGAGAGAGAGAGACAGAACATGAGCATGAGTGGGGGTGGGGAGAAGGAGAGGGAGAAGCAGACTCCAGGCTGAGCAGAGAGCCTGATGTGGGGCTCCATCCCAGGACCCTGAGATCATGAGCTGAGCCAAAGGCAGATGCTTACCCAACTGAGTCACTCAGGTGCCCCAATGAGATAGAATTTTAAAGTTATTTTCTTGTGTTGGTTTTTGTCTGATTTGAGAGCTCTTAGGAAGGATGAAAGGTACTGGGATAGATGACTAGCAGTCCCTGCCGCATTGGTGCAAGAAGTGAACGAGACCTGGAAAGAGGTATCACAGAAACAGAAGGTTCACACTGACAGGGGGGATATTTTTTCTTTCTTTACTTTTTAAGATTTTATTTTTAAGTAATCTCTACATTAAATGTGGAACTCAAACTCACCATCTCAAGACTGGGAGTTATATTCTCTACAGACTGAGCCAGCCAGGAGCCTCAAGAGGGATTCTTATTCTTTAAAGAAGATCCCAGCCCTAGGATCTTCTAAGTTTCAGCCAAGATAACCGCCTTGAAAAAGAAGCCATAATTAACGATCAAACGTGGAGAAACATGAAGTGAATTATTTTTGTGTTCATTCCAAAGTAATCTGGAGCATTCTGTGGGCTGAAAGTGGGGAGGGTTTTGGGTTGAATTACTCAGAAAGGAAAAAAAAAATCATATATTTGTGTATATGTTTATGAGAGAGGTCCAATGCAATTTAAAATATTTCTTGAATTATCTCTTTTCCTGTGTGTGCTTGTCAGAGCTCTTATTTCAAATAGGCCTCAATTCAACCTCAATCCAGCCTTCTGCATTCCTCAATCCCTCTTCCATTTTGTCCTAAAAGGAGTCTCCTATTACCTGTGAGTCAGGGCCTTGCCCTGGAGCAGGCTGGCCTCTCCTACTCACAATCACTCTGGGCTCAAGGACTGCACTGGTCTGAGCCCGAGTTGGAGTGGTTAACAGAGTTTCTTTATCTGAGAGGTAACTGCTGACCTTAGGACTCTATTCCAGTTCCAGTAAAAAGTAAAAGATGAAATATTCTTGGAGCCCTTCCAAATCCATGAACTCCGCAATTTGAGATATACGCCCCTTTTTCCTAGCACTGGGTGGAATCCTACAAACATTTACATGCTTCTCTGTGTTCCAGATTAGCAGGCTTCAAATCTTTTTGCTAGTACTCTACAGAAAAGTTTCTGAAAAGTATGTCATTCTTCGCGCATTTCTACTTTGACAAACTTTCTCAGCAAATTTCTTTTTTTTTTTTTTAAAGATTTTATTTATTTATTCATGAGAGATACAGAGAGAGAGGCAGAGACACAGGCAGAGGGAGAAGCAGGCTCCATGCAGGGAGCCCGACAAGGGACTCGATCCAGGGACTCCAGGATCACGCCCTGAGCCAAAGGAAAACACCCAACCGCTGAGCCACCCAGGTGTCCCATTGAATTTTTTTTTATATCACTTCTCATAATTCTTTGCAACAAAAATGTGTACATTTTCATTTTGTTTAATTTCCTACAAACCTGGGATGTCTGGGTGGCTCAGTGGTTGAGCATCTGCCTTTGGCTTGGGTCGTGATCCTGGGGTCTCTAGATCGAGTTTCACATCAGCTTCCTCACAGGGAGCCTGCTTCTCCCTCTGCCTGTGTCTCTGCCTCTCTCTGTGTCTTTCATGAATAAATAAATAAAATCTTTTTTTTTTAAATAAATAAAATCTTAAAAAAAATTTCCTATGAACCTAAGGCTCTGAGTCTTATAAATGACAATTATTAGTAATTCAGAATTGAAATATACTTCTTGAAGGAGCTTCAAAAACCTTATTGACACACATTTTTTTTAACCTTGTGAAAAAAATAGGTTAAAGTATTTTTAAACTGTCTTCGTGTCAGGATGGCTCATGTGAATCACTCTTCCATTCAGACTCAATGTCTTTTTTCCCCATATGTTGTCTTAGGAGCATCATGAGCATTGGTGAAGCAGCATTTCCTAAAAACAAAAATTGCTTCACTCTGGTCTCAGGAGGGTTTTCCTCCAAGTTGCCAACATCTATTTGTTTTAAGGCTGGCACTTTCTTATTTAACCAGAAGGTACCAGGCAAAGATAACTATGGTAAGACAGCCACTTGGTGGATTTGAATGGTAACATCGATCAATTTCAGAAAATAGTATTACCATGTGGAGGGAGAAAAGAGCAACTTAGACTCAAAGAGGCATAGTCTTGTGAATGGGAAGGTAAGAAAGGAGAACTATAGGAAGCTAGGGCATAGTACAGATGGACATTAGGGATCTGGGAATAGACTCTTAAACCTCTTTGTACCTTTTTTTTCTCCCTGGACAGTGCACCCAGTTTGAAGACGGTGTCCTAAAGGATCAATGCTCAAACTTTTTGATCCCTGGACCCTTATGCTCTCTTACAGATAATTGAGAACACCAAATGGCATTTGTTCACTGTCTACAGTGAATGGGTTCAGGACAGGGCCTCCATGCTCCCCTCCCTAATGTGTCACTTTAGCATGTGGATTATTTTGAATTGAAGGTATTTGAGAACTTGTGGGCTCAAGAGAAAATTCTGACTTTCCTTAGCCACACAGAAGAATCTAAATTGAGGTTTTCCCCAGAATAAGGATAACTGACAGAGATAAATTTTATCCGGGTGACCCATCGGTATGGTAGGACAGATATCTAATTACCATACATTGGCTCTTCTTATTGCTCTGTGAATTGCATTCCTTTCCTCTGAAGTCCCAGACTCCTATCCCTTCTCCTTAGCTCAGAATGACATATATACTTAATTTTGCCTGCTTTTAGAATTTCCATGTCTATGTGGATTCCCTGTATGCATGCCTATTAATTTTCTATTAATCTGTCTCTTAGTCCAACTAGAAGGATCCTTGAGAAGATAGGAATTCTTGCTCCCTGAAATAGTATCAGTAATTAAAACAGAAAAAAATTAGGGGTGCCTGGCTGGCTGAGTCAGTGAAGCATGTGACTCTTGATCTTCGGGTTGTAAGTTTGAGTCCACATTGGGTGTAGAGATTACTTAAAAATAATAAAATCCTGGGGAATCCCTGGGCTGCTCAGCGGCCTGCCTTTGGCCCAGGGCGTGATCCTGGAGACCCGGGATCGAGTCCCATGTCAGGCTCCCCACGTGGAGCCTGCTTCTCCCTCTGCCTGTGTCTCTGCCTCTCTCTCTCTCTCTGTGTCTTTCATGAATAAATAAATAAATAAATAAAATCTTTAAAAAATAAAATAAAATAAAATCCTAAAAGAAAAAAAAGAAAGAAAAAGAAAAATTTAGGGATGCCTAGGTGGCTCAGCAGTTGAGCGTCTGCCTTTGGCCTAGGGCATGATCCTGGAGTCCTGGGATCCAGTCCCACATCAGGCTCCTTGCCGGAATTCTACTTCTCCCACTTCTCCCTCTGCCTATGTCTCTGCCTCTCTCTGTGTCTCTCATGAATAAATAAGTAAAAATCTTTTTAAAAAAGAAAAATTTAAATATTCATGCAATTCACTTAAAAAAATTATTTGAGGGGGATCCCTGGGTGGCTCAGCGGTTCAGCGCCTGCCTTCAGACCAGGGCGTGATCCTGGAGACCCGGGGATTGAGCCCCGCGTCGGGCTCCCGGCATGGAGCCTGCTTCTCCCTCTGACTGTGTCTCTGCCTCTCTCTCTCTCTTTCTCTCTGTGTATCTCATGAATAAATAAATAAAATCTTTAAAAAAAATTATTTGAGAGAAAGAGATAGTGAGTGCTTGAGCCAGAAAGAGAGCAGGAGCAGAGAGCAGGGGTAGAGGCAGAAGCAGACTCCCCACTCAGCAGAGAGCCCAACACAGGGCTCGATCCCAGGACCCTGGCATCATAAACCCAGCCAAAAGCAGACGCTTAACTGACTGAGCCACTCAAGTGCCCCTTATTTTTATTTTATTTATTTATTTTTAAATATTTTATTTATTTATTCATGAGAGACACAGAGAGAGAAGCAGGCTCCACACAGGAAGTCTGATGTGGGACTCGATCCCGGAACCCAGGGATCACGCCCTGAGCCAAAGCCAGCCACTCAACTGCTGAGCCACCCAGGCATCCTGCTGTCCCTTATTTCTAAAAATAATAAATATATTGCATTTTAGCAAAAAATAATATATTAAAAAGTTTTTTTTTTTACTTTGAGGATAGTTGACACACAATGTTACATTAGCTTCAGGTATACAACATAGTGATTCAACATATTTATGTGTTATGTTGTGCTCACCACAAGTGTAGCTACTATTTGTCACCATACAATGCTATTATAGTACCACTGACTATTTTCCTTATGCTGTGCCTTTTGTTCCTGTGACTTCTTCATTCCATAACTGGAAGCCTGTATCTCCACTCACCTTCACCCATTTTGCACATCTCCCCACCCCTCTTCCCTCTGGCAACCATTAGCTTGTTCTCTGTATTTATAGGTCTGATTCTGCTTTTTGTTTGTTCATTCATTTGTTTTTTATAATTAACACATAAATGAAATCATATGGCATTTGTCTTTCTCAGTCTGACTTGTTTTACTTAGTATAATACCCTCGAGCTCTATCCATGTCATAATGGCATGATCTCATCCTTTTTTATGGTTGTGTAATATTCTGTGGTATATACATATATATGGAAAAAATATATATATACATATACATACATATATGTATAGATCTTTCTTATCCATTCATCTATCAATAGATATTTAGGTTGCTTTTATGCCTTTGCTATTGTTTAAAAAAATCTATCTTTATGTGTAATAACTATATTCTTCAAAAACAATTACTATTTTATGTTTTTTTTAAAAGATTTTATTTATTTAATCATGAGAGACACACAGAGAGAGAGAGAGAGAGAGGCAGAGACACAGGCAGAGGGAGAAGCAGGCTCCATGCAGAGAGCCCGACATGGGACTTGATTCCTGGTCTCCAAGATCACACCCTGGGCTGAAGATGGCACTAAACCGCTGGGCCACCAGGGCTGCCCCTATTTTATGTTTTTAAAAACCTTTTAATGTTTGCTTAATAGATGTCAGCTAGACTCTTGTATCTTATCTGTTTCTGCTTTCAATATGTTGTGAAATACTGTTTTGGTTGAAGGATAGGAAGAAAATTTGGACTTACATGGATATATACTTAGAAAAGGGAGGATTTCCTAGAGGGACTCCCAGGGTCCCTCAGACCACATTTTAGAACTATTGAACTAGAAAAATATTTGTACACGTGCAACAGAAAATACATACACACTTTATGAGCATGAATTTTTTTTTTGAGCATGAATTTTTATAGCAGCATTGGTTCTATTTTTTAAATTTTTTTAAAGATTTCATTTAATTATTTGACAGAGATTGAGAGAGAGAAAAAGAGAAAGAGAGAGAGAGCAAAAGCAGGGGGAGCAGGAGAGGGAGAAGCAGATTCCCTGTTGAGCAGGGACCCTGATATGGGGCTTGATCCCAGGACCCTGGGATCATGACCTGAGCTAAAGTCAGATGCTGAACCAAGCCTTCCTGGTGCCCCTTGCAGCATTGTTTTAAATAACAAAAAGCTGGAAGCAAGACTTACAGGATTGATACTGAAATCATACCCCATGGGGTTAACGAGGTTAAAACTGTCACCAGCGAGACCTCCACCGACCACCTCCCTCTCCTTTCCTTTACAGGAATGTTAACCTTATCTTTTAGAGGCAGACAATAGGAAGAGCTGCAGTTTGAGCAGTTTGAGCTGGACCACTGACTCACACCTGCACAGATGGATCTTCGACCTCCACCTCATTATAATGTTAAAATCCTTGCCCAAGGAGGAGTACAAACTTCATTAATGCAACATAGCTTACATATATAGGCATATTTTCTAGGTAAGCCTGCACATATTTCTTTATAAGCGATGATAAATCTCCCCATTCTGAATATTCATCCTGACTCTAAATAAAAGAAATCCACTAACCCCCACTCGGGGAATGGGAATTGGGGAATTGTAGCTTTGGAAGTTGTTCCCCATGGTCTCCTTATTTGCTGCAAATAAAGTTTTCTTTGTGTGATAACCACCTGGTGTGATCTCTCTCTATGTAACTCACCAAGGAGTGGACTTCGTTCAGTTACAATGTAAGTAGGATAGATAAGCAATCATAGTATAGTCATATAATGTAATACACATTGATGAAAATGAATGAAAATAGCCAGTTGTATTAAAATGGATGAATCTTACAAAATGGCAATGAGTAAGAGAAGTCTATAACACATACGGTATGATTTATACCATTTATACAAGGTTCAAAAATAGGCTAAAGTAAATTAGTTGGAGATGCATACAGTGGTAGTAAAGTTATACAGAACGATAGGAAATGTAATTATCAGAAGGTGGAGGAAGAAGGATGTGATGGGGGACACAGGGGAGGCTTTTATAGTATTAACAAGGTTGTATTTTTTCCATCCAGATGGTGTTTACATGAGTGATGGCTTTACAATTATTCTTTAAGCTGTACATATATGTTCATATACTCATTTTAGCTATTTTGTATTTCACAATTATTTTTTAAAAATATTTTATTTATTTATTCATGAGAGACACATAGAGATTGGCAGAGACATATGTAGAGGGAGAAGCAGGCTCCCTGCAGGGAGCCTGATGTGGGACTCCATCCTGGGTTGAGGGCCCCAGGATCATGACCTGAGCCAAAAGCAGATGCTCAACCATTGACCCAGGTGTCCCTGTATTTCACAATTAAAAATAAAAATATATTGCTTGCAATAATAGTAAGAAATAAAAGAACCCAAGAATATGTTCAACAAAAACTGTGCAAAACCTGTGTGGAACAAATGATATACTTTTAATGGAAGTTTGGGGTACCTGGGTGGCTCAGTGGTTGAGCATCTGCCTTTGGCTCAGGTCGTGGTCCCGGAGTCCTAGGATTGAGTTCCACATCGATATTGCCGTGGGGAGTCTGCTTCTCCCTCTTCCTGTGTCTCTGCCTCTCTCTCTGTGTCTCTCATGAATAAATAAATAAAATCTTAAAAAAAAATTTAATGAAAGTTAGTAAGAGAGACTCAAATAGAGAAATATACATGGTGTCCTTGGATAGGAAAAGTCATTCTTACAAAGATGTCATTTCTTCACAATCTGTAGAGTCAATGAAATTCCAGTAAAAATTCCAACAGGCATTTTGTGAAGCTTTACAAAATGACTCTCAAATTTACATGGAAGAGCAAAAGACCATGAATAGTGAAGACACTCCTAAAGAATGTAGTAGGAGTTAATCTACCAAAAATCAAGACATTCAAATTTATGCTATAAAAGTTAAGAGTATATATAGTGCAGAGATAGACAATTAGATAAATGGAATGTAACAAAGAGCCCAGGAAACAGATCCAGGCATGTATAGACACTTGGTTCATGACTTGGTATTGCAGATGAGTAAGGAAAAAATATTACCTAACAACAAAATATCTCAAAAATAAATAAAGAGACCAGCCGCATTCACAAAAGCATCAGAAACAACAACATACTTAGGAGTAAATTTAACAAAGGAGGTAAAAGATTTGTACACTGAAAGCTATAAACCTTTGATGAAAGAAAATTGAAGAAGACACTAATAAATGGAAAGATAATCCATGTTCAAGGACTGGAATAATTAATATTATTAAAATGTCCATATTACCGAAAGCCATTTATAGATTTGGTGTGAACCCTATCAAAATTCTAATGGTGGGTCCCTGAGTGGTTCCACGGTTAAGCTTCTGCCTTGGGCTCAGGGCGTGATCCCGGGTCCTGGGATTGAGTCCCCATGGGGAGCCTGCTTCTCCCTCTGCTTGTGTCTCTGCCTCTCTCTGTGTATCTCTCATGAATAAATAAATAAAATCTTTTTTTTTTAATTCTAATGGCATTTTCCCACAAAAATAGAAAAAAACAATCCTAAATTTCATATGGAGCTATGAAAGACCTTAAAGAGTCAAAGCAATTCTTTTTTGTTTTTGAGTCAAGGCAATTCTGAGAAAGAAAAACAAGCCAAAAGGCATTGTACTTCTTCATTTCAAAGTATATTGTAAGTCTACAGTAATTAAAACAGTATGGTACTGGCATAGATATAGACACACAGACCAACGGAACAAAATCAAGAGCCCAGTAATAAACCGTCACATATGTAGTTGACTAATATTTGACAAGCGAGCCAGAGATTCGCTGGTGGAAAGATAGTCTCTTTAATAAATGGTGGTGAGAAAACTGGATAATCACATGCAGAAAAATGAAACTGGACCCCTCTCCTATACTGCCCACAAACATTAACTCCAAATAGGTTAAAGACTTAAACATAATACCTGAAGCTATAAAACTCCTAGAAGAAAATAGGGAAAAATTCTCCTTGACATTGGTTTTATTATTTTATTAATTATTTATTTTTATTTTTAAAGATTTTATTTATTTATTCATGAGAGACTCTAGAGACCCCTACGTGGGACTCGATTCCTGGGTCTCCAGGATCACGCCCTGGGCTGAAGGTGGCGCTAAAACACTGAGCCACCTGGGCTGCCCTTGACATTGGTTTTAGTAATGATTTTTAGGATGTGACACCAAAAGCATAAGCAACAGAAGCAAAAATGAACAAGTGGAACCACATCAAACTAAAAAGTTCTGTATAGCAAAAGAAATGACTGACATAATGAAAAGGCAACCTATGAAATGGGAAAAAATACTTGCAAACCACATAGCTAGTGGATAGTATCCAAAACTTACAGGGAACTCATAAACTCAAGAGGTAGAACTCAAGTAATCCAATAAAAAAAAATGGACAAAGGACACGAATAGACATTTTTCCAAAGAAGATACTCAAGGGGCACCTAGGCAGCTCAGTCCGTTAAGTGGCTGCTTTGGGCTCAGGTCATGATCCCAGGGTCCTGGGCTCAGCAGGGAGCCTGTTTCTCTCTCTACTCCTTCCTCTCCTCATGCTCTCTCTTTCTCAAATAAATGAATTTTTTTAAAAAAGAAGATACTCAATCAGCCCTGGTGGCTCAGCAGTTTAGCGCCGCCTTCAGCCCAGGCCGTGATCCTGGAGACCCGGGATCGAGTCCCACGTCGGGCTCCCCACAGGGAGCCTGCTTCTCCCTCTGCCTGTGTCTCTGCGTCTCTCTGTGTCTCTCATGAATGAATAAATAAAATCTTTAAAAAAAAAAGCAAAGAAGATATTCATATGGCAGCAGGTACATGAAAAAGTACTCATCATCACCAATGTGAGGGAAATGCATATCAAAACCACCCTGAGTTACCACCTCACGTCTGTCAGTACGGCTATCATCAAAAAGACAAGAAAGAACAAGTGCTGGCAAGGATGTGAAGAATAGAATGCCCTTGCACACTTTTGGTAGAAATGTAAATTGGTGCAGCCAAAATGGAAAACAATATGGAAATTCCTCAGTATGGAGAAATCACCACCTGGAAGAGATGCTTGCACCCCCATTTCTACTGCACCATTACTTGCAATAGCCAAGACATGGAAACAGCTTAAGTGTCTATCAGTGGAAGAATAAAGAAGGTGTAGTATATATAAAAATGGAATATTATTCAGCCACAAAAAGAAGGAAAGCCTGCCATTTGTGACAATGTGTCTGGATCTTGAAGTCATTATACTGAGTGTTATAAGTCAGGCAGAGAAACACAAATACTGGATGATCTCACTTACATATGAAATCAAATAAAACTGAACGTACAGAAAAAAAGATAGATATTGAGAAAGAGAGGAGATGAATGTAATCATTGTCTGCCACTTTGAGCCCCAAATCTCCTCTGCCTTGTTTTAAAATTATTTCACCAGAATGAAAACACAAGGCAACCTTCACGGGGTGACCCATCCTCATTCTGAGGTACTCCTGCGATCCTTTGTTCTGCTTTGGGATTCAGACTGAAATAAGATAATATATAGAAATTTGGAAATCGGTGGGGCACAATGTGGTTGGTTCCCTTGCTCCAGCTTCTTGTCATCCAAAAGGTAGTAGTTTTTGACTAAGGCTTTTCCCTAAAATCTAGTGTTTCCAATATCTACTATGGTAAAATAGAGGGTACAGGGGTTTGTTCGCATCCTAAAATTTTGATCTTATGTGAACTAATCGATGTCCAAAGACCTGTTTGCCTGCAAGCACTCCCTGTTTGTGAAAGATCCCCAGAGTTAGAAAACTCTGATTAGATGAAGGTATTGTTTCCTTTTAGGGATTCCCGGGGAGCAAAGCTTGAAGGAAGACAGGCAAAGAGGGCCCAGGCTGACCTCTACGTGCATCTGGCTGCAGTGGGCGTATGGTTAGAGTCACCATTTGACTTAAAACATAAAAGCTAGAAGGTTTTACAGCTATTGGTACTTCTTCCTTCCACCCAAGCACTAGACCTTACATATTCCTATGATGGAAGCTAAGCCATTCTGCTTGGTTTCCTACTTTTCCAAAAACCTCTGTGTTCCAAAGGATTTAAAAAATTAGTGGCACAAGGAAAACTTCTATTTCTAAAAGAGAAACCTCCCAAAGTCATCTCGTTGATGAAGTCATCACCATTAGCCTTACCGGAGCAAGCTGGTAAATCTGCAGGTTGACAACAGCAAGAACCTTTCACAATTTGATATCTAAGGTTTTCCTGGGGGGGGGGGGGGGGGAGTTTCAGTTCAGCCTTTCCTCCACTGAATAGCCAATCTTTTGCTTCCCTCCTATTCTCTTGTCTCTCCCCTCCACCCTCAAGTCTATAACATTGCTTTAACTCTGTGTTTTCTACTAATTGGTCCCAGGTCCCAGCCAAAAAGAAAAAATTGGTGTCTGTGTCCTACTTCAGTTTACTGTGGTTCAGATCACACATCCTCATTTCAGATTTCATACTTCGGCTGGTGGGCCAGAAATGAATATGCCTTTGCTTCTTCAGAAAATGTAGACAGGTTATGGAAGAGAACCCCACTGCTTTAAAAAATAAAACAAAATTTAAGAATGTGTAATTTTTCTTTCAACTTGTAGGAATGTCATAGGGAAAAATACAAAAAGAAAATATTCAAAGTGATTGATGTCAGTTCAGTAAATGCATACTTTTAACAGTAAATGCATACTTGAAAAAATCTTAAAGCAGTCGCTTCTAAATTTTTTGAGAGTTTCAGGGTCATTAATTTTCTTAATTGGGTATTTTCCTCTTACACATTAAAGAGAGAAACAAAAATGAAGTAGTTTTTAAATATTTTCTTACCATCTTTTCTTACGCATTTAAAATTCTATTTTCGAATCTTAAACATTCTTCTCTAATCACATCTAAGATGTGATTACAAATAAATAAGCTGCATTGTCTTTCTGTGAAGCCTCAGGAAGATCCTTCCACTTTTCCATCCTTCACAGAACAATGTAAACATCTTTCAAGTGAAAGCCTCAATGAATGCCTTTTCTTGATTTTCAAGAAACTAGCTAGTTTCACAGGCAGTTAGTTAGCACTCTGTGGCTCTTTTAAAACCAATCACCTCCTAAGAGGCTAACTTCAAAGGAAGCATCATATGGAGGGGATTTAAGAGAAACCAATAGGAAGAATCTCTTTAAATACGTATTAAAAAGATAATACGACACAAGGTGCTTTTTAAAAATTATTATTTTGTTTTTAAGTAATGTCTACACCCAACATGGGGCTCACATGTCACAAAATTTACAACTTTGAGATCAAGAGTTGTATGCTCCACTGGCTGAGCAGGCCAGAAGCCCCCAGAGTGCTCTTGTGTGAAGAAGTGGGCTCACCTCTTGTTTCTTCCCCTCAGGAGATTAATTAGAATGGATTAACCAGGAAACCTGAAAAGGTTGCCTTGCTCTCTCTTTTGTCTCCCTCTGCCTTCTCCCTCTCCTCCACTTCAAGCCTCTGTTTACTTGAAATCAGGATATGGAAAGTTTTTGGATTGAGTTTTAAAACCAAAGAAGTCAGAATAATTTTCCTTGGTATGCAGAACAGAAATGAACTGTTTTCAGCCATTTTTTTTGAAAGTTCATAATAAAGTTGAATAGTGACTGCAATGTTTGATTTGCCTGGTTTACACACATTTTTATTTCTAAGAGAAGAAAATGGAGACTTAAAAAAATTTCCTCTGCCCTTCAAGGTCCTTTTAGCCGGACTAAGAATCAAATTGACATGAGACAGATTAACAGGAAAAAATCGAATTTAGTTTCTTAAGTACTATGTAGTTTCCTAACCGGGAATCCACAGAGACAGGACATTCCCTACTGGTGGAGTGTGAGGCTCATCCTGAGCTAAGGAGAGGGTGAGGGCCCTGAGGACAGGAAGGGGAGGAAGATTACTAGCCAGAAGGTGAGAGGAGATTTTTGGAAAACAAGGGTTGCCCTGTTATGGAGACTGTTCCTTTGATACAGAGATCTCTGTTAACAGCTCTCTTCCTGGTACAAGCTCTCTTTTCCAATGTAAATTAGGCAGTGGAAGGGGAGGTGAAGAGCTTTTCCTGAGTCTGGAGGGTTTTGATTGCTTTTAACGAAAAAAAAAAAATCTTCAGGCCAAATGGTCCATCTTGGGGCAGTGTCCTTGGCCCCTACACATGGTATGTCAGAGGTGGGTGCAGAAATATGCAAACATATATAATATATATACATGTTAATAATATATAAATTATATATGTTTTCTCTCCACTGATATTAAGTCTAGGCTATTACCCTGAGGATTTAGAAAAATTTAATTTGTTCCCAGAAGGGTTGAGCAACGCTGAAAGATCCATTGAACAATCCTCTACGCTCTTCATTAATTTGGAATTTGGGTTCCTTCTTGGGATGCTAAAGGGAGTATTTCCCTTCGTATTATCTATACTCAAAGGACTCATCAAGCAAATTAATAATGTAAAATGGGTTACTGGGAGAAGCTTTAAAATACTGAGGCAAATACCATTTGGTGAAGAATCATTAGCTTTCCATACTGACAAAATAACTGATGACAAATACAAAAGATTTCTTCAGTTCTCTAAAGCACCTAACCAAAGAATCCTGACCAGACAACATATCTTTAAATTATTTAGTCATTACTTGAATTTGGAAAAACAAGAATATATTTTTTAAAAAATCCTTTCAGGGGCACCTGGGTGGTTCAATCGGTTAAGCGGCTGCTCAGGTCCTGATCTCAGGGTTTTGGGGTCAAGCCCTGCCCAGCGGGAGTCTGTTTCTCCCTCTCCCCCACCCCCTCACGCTCTCTTTATTGCTCTTGTTCACTCTCTCTTTCAAACAAACAAAGTCTTAAAAAAGAAAAGAAAATATGAAGGTAAATAGGCGAAAACTGCTAACCTAATTGAAAGTGGTTGCCTCTGGAGAGGAGGGCTGAAAGATAGGGTGAAGCGAAGGGAGATGCTATTTTTCATTTGATGTTTTGTCATATTTCTGACATTTAAAAAAAACATTGTGCACATGTTAATTTAACAGGGGTCAAGGAGCCTGAAATTTCCAGGAGTGGGGTGAGGGTACCACAGGGCTCTGATTCGTTTTTTGCTTGGGGTACTGAATTTGTAGCTCTTTGTTTCTAAATGAATACTTTGTTATTTATTGTAATTGAAATTAATACAACTTCCACTGCTACTTTGAGGTCCCTAGAGAGTTTATAAGTGAAGATTAGAGAAATTTCTTCTTTTATATTCAAAAACTAACTGAATGTACCACTAGTGTTTTTTTTTGTTTTCTGTTTTTTTTTCAAAGTTGAAAAAGCTTTAGGGAATCAGAACAATGGATTTTATTTGCTTTTAAACCATTATTGAAGTGGACATTAAATGTATAATGAAATTTTGTGGGTGTCTATGACTAGTGTTTTTCTTTAATAATATGCGTATACCACTGTTGTTTTCAGTTCAGGAATGGTGTTTTAAAAACTCAACATTGACTTCTACTTTCTAAAAAAGGAAAGACCCCAAAAAAGCACTTCAAATTCAGGAGGAGTAAAAAGTAAACTATAAACTGGTTATTTATGTCATATATACATATATAATTATATTGCATAAAAGGAGCTAGTTAATTTAGGAAAATTTTTGTGGGGGAAATATTTCACATGGTCCGCCAAGAGCCAGTCTCATTAAGGCAGGGCTATTACTGCTTGTTCCCGAAAAATCCAAATCAAAAGAGATGGACTGTAAATGTATCTACATGTTAGGAACACCATGTACAACTGTCTTCCTTGAAAAGGTCTTCAAAGCGCTTAAAATGAAGGTCCCACTGTTTTCTGTGATGTGTTCTGACATCACCCTTATTCTTGTTACCTGACCACAGATGCAAAGGATGCTACCCACCAGACCTTAAATAGCGACTGCACAACCTCAGAACAAGGAAGGTGGTATGCTCTACACAAGGCCACATTCTTGTGAGTCTCCCAGTAGGGAGATGGGGGAACCAACTTGCATAGATCATTTCTTAATATTCTTTAAACTCCTTCATTAATACCAGCCAGGGCTGCTACTTGGTCAGGACTTAAGAAGGCCAGGCCCTGTTCGGCATGGTCTGTCAGGGTGAGTTTATCTAATCCTTGCAAAGTGAGTCCTGTTTTGCAGATGATGACACTGAGACCAAGAGGCGGTCCAGCCAGCTCTTGGTAGAGTTAAAACTTTCAACTTCCTGGCTCTGGAAGCTCAGGCTTCCACTCTGCTTTTCCATACCTTGGGGCAGTGCTGACAAATCCCTGGGTTATTAATTCTTGCCTTAACTCTCTGGGAGGCTGGCATGGATTTAGTCACCGAACCCTCCCATGCTGGCATCGATTTGGCAAAATGAGCACAGTATTTAGAGTCAGGAGGCCTGATCTTTTTACAGTTGACTCTATCCCCGTGGTCCCCTGGTGAGAATTCTCTGCCTTCTTGAGCCTCAGTTTCTCTAACTGGATAGGAGGCCTGGATCCCAGACAGCTCAGACATATGTAACTGTCACACCTTCCCTTTCCCAGGAGCTGGTTGGCTCTTCCCAGCTGGACAGAAACTCTAGGTGTCCAACTAATCTCCCCAGGTGAGAAATGGGACCAAAGTGACCTCGGCTTTGGATGAGTCACAGGCCATCAAGGAGCAGGGTGCTGCCCTAGTCTGCTGTGTATGCTGTTGCAAAACTTTTTTGTTTTACTATTATTTCCAGATTTCAGTCAACTCTCATTGCACTCCACGGCTCTGAGTAGGGCCTGCGCCATGACTTTTCTTCCTATAAACTCTGGCATTTGAGATACTAGGAGATCCTGAGCAGCTCATAAAACACTCAGGACCAGTTCCCATTCGACTGCCTTCCCCCCTCCAGCTTCTCGTCTGCGCAGCAACACCCTCCGCGGCCAAAGGCTGTGTCTTGGAGGCGAGTTCAGCTTGGGGCAAGCCTGGCATCAAGTGCAAGGGGGTCAGACAGGGGACTGCCTGTCCCAGGGTTGCTTCTGCAGTTTTGCTGCGAAGCTTTGGGCAAGTTGTTGAGCGTGTCTGGGCTTCCGTGGCCTCACTTCTAAAATGGGTACTTTAAAGTTCTAATTTGAAGGGCTTGGCGCTAAGTTCTTACTAACAAACGCCTTGAAGTGGCCGCGAGGAGAGCAGATCTGGGTAGGGAGAACAGGGGGCGCTACCCTCTGCACGTCCTCTAGCGATTGTGGGGCCCCCTTTAAAGTGAGGCCCAGCCGTTTAGCGCCTGCCTTTGGCCCAGGGCGCGATCCTGGAGACCCGGGATCGAATCCCACGTCGGGCTCCCGGTGCATGGAGCCTGCTTCTCCCTCGGCCTATGTCTCTGCCTCTCTCTCTCTCTCTGTGACTATCATAAATAAAAAATAAATAAATAAAGTGAGGTCGGGGTGGAAGGCAGCAAGGCCGCGCCTGGAAGACAGATCAGCTTCCAGGGAAGCGCTGCAAGGGCGCTCGCGAGGCCCCCCGAGGGCAGAGGGAAGCAGGGCGGAACAGCCCGGTGCCCGGGTCCCAGGGAGCCGAGGAGGGAGGTGAGGCGCCCCGTGCAGCTCTAGGCTCCCTGCAGCAGGCATCCAGCCGGTGCATCGGGCCGCGGGCGCCGGGGGCCGCGAGCGGGCGCGGTAGCACGGGAACGCGGGCCCCGCCCTCCGGTAAGTGAGCGCAGCCGCCGCGCCGCCTGACGCCAGCGGAAGGGCGGGCCCCGCGCGAGCCTGCTCGGCCGCCGGCGCCCGGGAGGGGGCGGGGCCTGCGGCGCCGCGGCCGGGCGGGGCGGGGCCTGCGGCGCGAGGGGCGGGGCCTGCGGCTCGAGGGGGCGGGGCTCGAGGGGCGGGGCGGGGCGGGCGGGGCGGGGCGGGGCTTGGCGGCGGTTGTTTGCTCCCAGGCGGCGGTGCCTGGCTTTCCAACCCGGCTGCTCGGCGTGGAGGAGCGGGCTGCTCCAGAAAGGGGAGATCGCGGCTGGAGGTGGCGCGAGGGCCGGAGGGCAGCGGGCCGCGGGCGAGGACGCCGGTGGTCGTCGGCCGCCGCGATGTCAGCGCGGTGCTGCGCGGGCCAGGTGAGCGCGGGGCCGGGCGCCCAGCACCGCCGGCTCCCCCGCGTGCGCACCCCGCATCCTTGGCTCCGAGGGGCCGGGCGTGGGTGCCGCGGCTGCCGCTGCGCCGTCTGCGTGGCTGCCTCGGGCCGGAGCGCGGCGCGCAGCCGTCGGGGGAGCCCGGTGCCCTGGCTGGGAGGGACGGGCGGCTGGAAAGCGCCGAGGAGACCCCGGGGTCCTCGGTCCGGTCCTCGGGGTTCGCCTAGGGCGGGGCAGGCGGGGCTCGGGCTCGGGCTCGGGCTCGGGCTCCCCAGGCTGCCGGGGGGTCTCGCCGGGGCGCTGAGCTCCGTGGTCCACCCGGCTCTGCCTCCCCGACGAGCCCGGAAAAGGACGTGCGTGCGGGCCGCGTCTCCTCTGTCGTGCGGCGGACGACACTCGGGTCCTCTGGCGCAGGCAGCTGCGCTGGGCGTCGTGCAGCCCCGAGTGTCGGCGCTGGGCCTGCGGGAGCGCCTCGAAACCCGGGTCGCGCGCCACGGGGGCGCCGGCGGGCGGGGGAGCCAGCCCCGCTTCCTGCGCTCGCGCTCGGAGCCTTCCGTCCCTCGCCTCGGCTCCGCGGGCGGCGGACGGCGAATACCTTGAACCGCGTCTGTCTCCTTGGGATGGGCGCCTCCTACTGGCCAGTAGCGCATCCGGGCGGAATTACTGGGCTTTAACTCTTTAGTGCTGATTAAGCAGAGTAAGCGACGAAAGGTAAAGCCTTCCCGACGTGGAGCCCCCTCCTCCCTATCCTCCCCACTCTGTACAGCGTCTCTTTTCCCTTTCTCTTTTTGTTTTTGCTTTTTTTTTTTCTTTTTGAAGATTTTATTTATTTGAGAGCGAGCACGGCGGGGTTAGGGGCAGCGAGGGGGAGGGCGTGCAGGCTCCCCGTCGGCGAGCCGTGGGGCTGCACCGGGGCTCTAAGTTCATGACCTGAGCCGACGCGGAGCGCGGACGCTTAAGGCTCTGAGGCACCCAGTGCCCCTCTCTGCACAGCATTTCCGTACATAATTTTAATGGTGTGTTTTTTTTCCCCAGTAACTCTCCCTCGGGAGCAGTCAGGTACTGGGATGTGCCTGGTTTCTAATGCGTTCAGTCTTGCGGCAATCGAGGCCGGTCCCTGCGTGATGCGGGGGGTTAAACTCTGAGAGTCTCTAACCCGCCGATTGTGTTGGCAGATAATCCGCCCCCCTTCCAGCGGCTGTGTGAAGTTCTCCTGGTTTTTGAGGTCTAATACTGTACTTGGCTTGCGTTCACGTTGACCTTTTCATACACGAGGAAATTGAAGTTTTTGTGAGTTTTTTTTTTTTTTTAATTCGCAAGTGGTCTCCATGTCCAACCCGAGGTTCAAACTCACTACCCCGAGACCGAGAGTCGCGTGCTCCACCGACTGAGCCAGCCCCTGAAAATTGAGGTTTTTAACTTGAGGTGTAATGACTTGCATTAAGTCAGGCAAGGAGGGAGAGAGGATGCTTACCACTTTACCAGGGCTTTTGGTACTAAGATGGACTAGAAAGGCTGTTTTCCGAATGTTCCCGATCTCAAAGCTTTGCAGATCTTTCATTGTTGTTTGAGATGCTTTCCAATTTGGTGCAGCACTTCCCATTATTTAGTAATTATAGATATTTAGGGGCATCTGCCCTCCCCTAGTCCCTTGAGGCCTTCTGTGACTCCAAGCAGCTAATTTAGGGCTTTGAAAATGATTACCGGTACTCAAGTGGTCTTGTAAAAGAATTATTGGTATGGTTGATATTTTGGCAGGATTTAATGACTTGTTTCTAAAATCCCCCTCTCAGGACTTTGGAAAGAACCAAATCCTGGCCATTCATCACAGGAAAGTTAACTTCTCCTTTCTCTGGGCTGCTTGAGGGAACACTGTGGTGGGTCTCAATGCAGTGAGGGGGTGATGACACTATGACGTCTTTCGGATGGGGCTACTAAGAAGTGTGTGCTAAAAACAACTCATAGCACCATCAGAAGCTAAGTCTGACAGTCCCTTTATTTAAACAATTTTAAAAAATTGGTAAGTAATTTTTCTATGCAACCAATCCTTTTTGTTTAATTTGAGCACCCATGAACTGTTTTATTCCCAGCATTTCTGAAATCAAATGTGTGGGTCCCCGCCCCCACGCCAACCAATTTCCCCAAGACACTAACTGGATTTACAATTCAATTCGATTATGACGCCACCTGGATTTACTATCCCACAGGTTAAGGGCTTAGTTGGATACAACTGCCTCTCGCCACACACTTCAGATGCCAGTCACTTCAGATGAAGTCTCATGGACTTCCCATACTGAAGGAAAACCAAATCTCTATTTCTGGTGTCACGATATCACAACCCCTACTATGTGCCAGGAGCTAGAGATAGGGCAATGAGCCGGACAGACATCATCTCTTTCCTCAGTGGTCCGTCCAATTGTGCTTGTGTTCACAAGCATGTAAACAGTGAACTAGTACTGTAACAAGACCTGGTAGCAGAGTGGCTTTGGGTGGGTTGCCGCGGAAGCCTGTCTGAGAAGATGCTCCTGGAATCGAGACTGGAAATGATCAGGAAGGAGAGGCATGTCAAGGCATGTCCATGTCAAGGTCTGGGTAAGGAGCCTTGCAGGGTTTTTGAGGAACAGAAGGGGGTCCAGGGTAGCCGGAGTGTCATCAGTGGAGCAGATGAGGCAGAGGCAGGCGGGTCCAGAGGTGGCCAGAGACGGACTGACAGCCACGGGTGGAGTTGGGGCTTTGTGCCTGTTCCAGGGCAAGCTGTGGTTTGCTCCACACTTAGATCACTTTGGGAGCTGTGAAGACTCCACCGTCTCCGGGACTAGCGGAGGTAGGGAGAGCAGTCAGAGCTGTTCATTGAGTGGAATATTTTTTAACTGCCTCCTGTATGTGCAAGCAGGCTGTAGCAGTCAACAAAGATGCCCCCTGATGGAGCTTAACGCTTGGCCATCCGCTGTTGCTGTAGTGTGAGGAGGAGAGCATGTTTTACCTTAATGTAGGCTGTAGTGGTGTTCACAGTGGGAGGTTGTTGGCTTCTGGGGTAATTTTAGAGGTGAATTGGACTTTTGTGTGGATTGGAAGTGGGGTGTGGGAATGAGCGCTATGGCGGATTTGTCCCCAGCAACTGGATTGCTGATGGTGCCATTTACTAGGTGAGATGGGAGGCTTGAAGGGAGGAGGACATTTGGGAAATTAGTTTTCTTTAGGCTTTGTTACATTTGAGATGCCTATTATAAATTACATGCGTATGGAAAGTCACCAGTTGGATGTTTAAATGGGGAGAAACTTAGGGGTACCTGGCTGGCTCAGTTGGTAGGGCATGCGACTTTTGATCTCAGGATTGAGTTCCAACCCCACGTTGAATGTAGAGATTACTTAGAAATAAAATCTGAAGAAAGTTGGGAGAAGTTTTAGGTTGGAGATAGAACTTTTTGGAACTTGAAGGACCATCAGGAGCAGTGTATAACCTAGAAAATAGCTCTGGACTCAGGTCTGGGTTTGAATTGGTAAATCTGGACGAGGGCTGGTGTGAATGTGCACATGTTACCTACCCTCTGTTAACCTCAGTTTTCCTTGACTGTAGAATGGGTGTGATAATACCTCCTGGGATTATTGTAAGGGTTATATGCGATCTAGACACACAGTCTCTAAGTACATAGTTTAGCACAGAGTAAGGAACCCCAAACTCTTAGTTTGTTACTAGCCAATACCCACCTGCACCTGGATAGTTCCCAGGTCATCTTATTTTTGCACCGACTCTGAAACACACTTAGATTTCACTTACGCTGTTGCTAATGGATGCTAATGGAAGGAGAGATTACAGGGGAGAGTGGTCACTCCACACTGTGCCGGGGCAGGTCCCTGAGGACTGGATGATGAGTAGAGCTGCCTTGCTCTCCTGGGAACGTACGACTTATTTAGGGGGGCAGTGTGGGGAAAGCTAGCTACAGAAAATGATAATACATACTGTCAGAAGTGAAATAAGATGTGTAATTGAAAAATCTAGACAGTGCTCACAGGGCAATTTGAGAATAAAGCTCGGCAGGGTTCACTCCAGGCAAGTATAGGCATTAATGATGGTAGTAACGATAGCTGAGGTGTATGTCATGCCCACGATGGGCTGCCTGTTTCTACCTGCATTAGAGCATACATTTTTCCACAACAACCTTAAGGGGTGATTAATGTTCTAATTGGCTTCCTTTTGCAGGGCAGACAACTGAGTACAGAGAAATAAATGAACTTGACTGATACTCCATGGTGGTGGAGCCAGGCCTCGATGCTGGTCCACCTGACTCAGGTTGGGCCTTTTAACTACCAGGCTGCCATTCCTTATTATTCTTATTATGTAGAAGTAATGAATACCTGTTGCTCATTATTGTTGCGTATGATGGGCCTCAGGCAGTTTTGAATACACAGCTGTTTTGATAGATACTGGTAGTTGCCAGTGGTTGTGGGTGGATAAGGTTTAGCCTTTTCCAGACCAAATTCTGCCGCACATGCTGACATTTATTGGCCAGGCGGGTACATAGCAGTCAGGCAGCCTGATCTGGGGCTTCATGATGTTCCGGCTCTTTGCTCTTCTTGGTGCACTGACATGGAGCTTGCGTACTCACCCGAGGCAGAGGCAGCAGTGATCTAGTATGCAGGACCCTCACCCAGGCGGCCAGACCAGCAAGACCACGTGGGTGGATCACAGCCACGGGGCCATTCCTGGGATGCAGATTCACTATCCAGTGGTGGTTGGGCCAGTTCGTTTAAGAGCAAGAGTGCCCCGGCCAAGGTATTTCCAGCCAGTTCATAATAATTACTGTTTCCCCCAATGAAAGCCCGTTTGTAATGTCTGTCCTGTTAACAAAGTCATGACCACCACCCAGAACTAGCTGTGGTCAGAGACATACAGCTAGATGGTTTTTTTTTTTTTTAATATGATAGTCACACAGAGAGAGAGAGAGAGGCAGAGACATAGGCAGAGGGAGAAGCAGGCTCCATGCACCAGGAGCCCAACGTGGGACTCGATCCGAGGTCTCCAGGATCGCGCCCTGGGCCAAAGGCAGACGCTAAACCACTGTGCCACCCAGGGATCCCCACAGCTAGATGTTGAAGCAGTGAAAACATTTTATTTTCTGTAACTACTGACACTAGGGGAAGAGCTGAGCTCTGTTCTCTTTTGCAGGTAGTTTTTTTTTTTTTTTTAATTCTATTTATTTATCCATGAGAGATGCAGAGGGAGAAGCAGGCTCCATGCAGGAAGCCCGATGCGGGACTCGATCCAGGGACTCCAGGATCACACCCTGGGCCTAAGGCCTCCAGTGCTTAACCGCTGAGCTACCCAGGGGTCCCTGCAGGGAGTTTTAAAGGGGGAATGAGGGAGTAGGGAGGAGTGAGTGGGGCCCAGTCGAGTTAGGGAAGGGAAAGTTACGGGAGGTGGTTAGTAGACTTGGGATTAGGCCCCTGTGTCTGCTAGTTGGCAAGTTAGGATTGTCCTTCCACTGACCTGGGGAGACAGGCCCTGTCCTTCCTGATAATTACATTTCCAAGGAATGGCTTTTGGGTCCTTGAGAAAGACGCTCCAGAGTTGTAGGAAATACATACACATCTCAAAGGGACAGGAAGGATTCACAATTGTAAGCTCTCTTTGGTAAGAAAGGAAGGCCAGGGCCTATCTCAGGTGTTGGCTAGGACAGTTAATTTCTTTTGACTGCCCAGAGCTTTTCTAGATGAGAACTGAAGGGCAAAAGGCAGCTGGGCCATCCTCGAGATGCAGCCTTAGGTTGCCAGAAGCCCTGTTAGAGCTTGGTCAGATCTGTCCTGTAGGAGTTTGTGCAGAGTTGCTTTGTGTTGAGATTTCTTGGAGTTTTCACCATTATTTAAGCTGGTTAACAAAATCTGGGTTCATTGGAGTTAGAGGTGACCAAAGTCCATACAGGAGACCTAGAGTGTGGCCTCTGAGGAAGTGTTAGCTGGAATGGGTGTTCCTCATCAGGGCATCTGAAGTCCATGAAGACTTCTACAAAAAGTAAATAAGCTCAAGAAGCATTACCTTGGTAATGATCTTCCCCTTGCTTTGAGAGTTCTCTCCAAACGTGCACTTAGACCTGCCTAACCCCTAGTACTTGGTCATCTGATGGACAGGAATGGTTTCCTGGTTACTGTGTGTATGGGCTTCCTCTCTCCCCCTAGACAGAGCGTGTACTATTACCTCGCTGAACCCCCTATTGAGTACTTTTGGTTACAAAACTCTCTCTCCCTACAGCTCATTGTTTATAGTGATTGGAAATGTTAGGTCCTCATTGTATCACGTGATGCTTCCACCCTTGGAAGGGATCCAGGCGCAAAAGTTCATTTTATCCATGACTGGTGTGGTTTTTTTTTTTTTTTTTTTTTTTTTAACTTATTGGGTGTATTTGTGAAACACAGGGGGGAAAAACATCACACCAGAGAACCATATTTTGATATTTTAAAGTCCAGTCACCCATACTTAGTATATATGATTTTACTTTGTAAAATTCGATTATACTGTAGTGCTGTGGAATTATTGGGTGATCCTCCTCTTTTTGTGGAATTATTGGGTGATCAAGGGAGTGTTTTTTTTTTTTTTTTAAAGTAATCTCTTCTCCCAAAGTGGGGCTCAAATTCACAACCCTGAGGTCAAGAATTGCAGGTTCTACCGACTGAGCCAGCCAGGTGCCCCCTTGGTCAGGGAAGTTGTGTTTTTTGTTTTAAGATTTTTAAAAATTTATTTATTCATGAAAGACACAGAGAGAGGCAGAGGAAGAAGCAGCTCCCTGCAGAGAGCCCCATGTGGGACTCCATCTCTGGGCCAGGATCACACCCTGAGCCGAAGACAGACGCTCAACCACCCAGGCGTCCTGGTCAGGGAAGTTTTTAACAGACACAAATCACTCATTTGTAGCCATTAATATTTTCTGGGTTAACGTTCAGGTGTAAGTATTCTTTTACTTTCAAACATGATGAATTCTCCAGAGGTATTAAATAAAGTTAAACGAGTGGAAGTTAGTTAATAAGCATGTGTGTTAATAGGCTTGTGTTTCTATTTCTAAAAGACCAAAAATAGCAAAGAAAATCTGAATTATGCCCCCTTTTAATGCCGTCATTGACAGTATATTTCAGTCATTTCCAACATTTTCTTTGAGCTTTTTTTTGCCTTTATTTCTACAGATACTACCTCTCTCGATGGTGTTTGAGTCTGTTTCCCTGCTATATGAAGGTGCCCATCTCTGTTTCAGTTACATTAAGTGTGACTCCTGTCTTCTCACTAGGGTCAGCACTTTTATTTTTCTGTTCATTTTTGTAAAATGTAGGCAGAATGAGGTAAAGTGCCACCTGGTTGGCGTCCCACACTGACAAGGTGCTGACTGCCTAAGGTCGAACCGGTAGCTTATATCTTCACTGCTGAGCTCATACAGAAAGAGTGTTCGGAGATGTGCAGTTAGGCAAGCTTAGGTTGTTGGGGAGGGGTTGGGGGGTGGCCTGTTACCTGTCTTAAAGCAGGGAAGAGGGTTGCCCAGGAGCTCAGCAGTTGAGCGTCTGCCTTTGGCCCAGGGCATGATCCTGGGGTCCTGGGATCGAGTCCCATGTCTGGCTCCCTGCATGGGGCCTGCTTCTCCCTCTGCCTCTCTCTCTCTCTCTCTCTCTCTGTGTCTCTCATGAATAAATAAATGTTAAAAAAAAATAAACAGTAAAGAGGGTGAAGGTGGCCATGTTGGTTGGAGAGTTAGGGTGAGGGGTGTTCACTCAGCCTTGTTTTCTTGGGCTGCTTTATAACTGATGTGGGCGAGCTGACAAGTAGCTTTGGGCTATGTGGGATGCCTTGGCTGGGAGAGCCAAGAGGGCCGACCTGTGGGGAGTGGAAGCAGTCTCACTGTCTCCACTAGAGAGACAATCTCTTCCCAGTGCTTGATTCGGCCCGGTTTTCTGTATAAATAACACCTCTAGGTTTCCCACAGCTTATTCAAGATCTGGGACTGAGTCAAGTATGAGACTTGGCAGCTTATCTTCCAGTGTCCCAGGTGTTTTCATGTGAGCTGCAAGGGTAGAGCAGGGAGGATGGCATTGTCCACTTACATTTCAGTTCACCTATGATAATTTGACATCAGAAAGGAGGACTTGGGTGCCTGGTGGCTCTGTCGGTTAAGCATCCAACTTTTTTTTTTTTTTTTTTAAGATTTTATTCATTTATTCATGAGAGACACACACAGAGGCAGAGACACAGGCAGAGGGAGAAGCAGGCTCCCTATGGGGAGCCTGATTGGGACTCGATCCCCTTACCCGGGATCAAGCCTTGAGCCCAAGGCAGATGCTCACCGCTGAGCCACCCAGGTGCCCCTAAGCATCCAACTCTTGATCTCAGCTCAGGTCTTGATCTCAGGGTTGTGAATGTGAATTCCACACTGGGTGTGGAGCCTACCAAAAAAAAGTCATCATGTAAGGTGGCATGTCTGCAGCATTAACCACTGGACACAGTTACATTTTAGCTTTTGAATTGTTCTCAATACCTGTATAGCTATAACAATTGTTAAAAAAATTCAACTAAATTCTCAAGATCTAATTGGCTTTATTAATTGATTCATGAATCCAGCAGCATCCCATCTAGCACGCAGAGGAATGGTTTTTAAAGGTAAGGAGGGGGATCCCTGGGTGGCGCAGTGGTTTGGCGCCTGCCTTTGGCCCAGGGTGCGATCCTGGAGACCCAGGATCGAATCCCACTTCGGGCTCCCGGTGCATGGAGCCTGCTTCTCCCTCTGCCTGTGTCTCTGCCTCTCTCTCTCTCTCTCTCTCTGTGACTATCATAAATAAATTTAAAAAAAAATTAAAGGTAAGGAGGGGTGGGAAAGGAATGGTTTTTAACGGTAGAGAAGGATGGGAAAAAATTACTAGCAAAGAATTCATTGTTTTAGGCAAGGTCACCCTCTTAAGGGGAGGAGGATGGCTGTATCAGTAAATTTCCTAGTGCTGATCAGGATAGTCCCGGGTCAATTGGTTAAAGGTTACATTTTTGGAGGGTTGAAATTGAAGTTAAGTTAGGTATTAGGTCTTTGTTTACTAATTTGGGATCTTCACTTAAGTGACACCATTTGGAGCTTGTGGTTTTCTTTTTAGCACTGCTAATAAGACCTTGTGTTCTGTGTGAGTCAAGCAGCGTTGTCAGTGAAGTTTCATTACATTTTGTGGTTGGGGTTGAGATTGGAGCCTGACAACATTAATCAAGTTACTAATCTGAACCGCTGTGATTATCTTTGATAATCTTTGTTGATCAGGTTTTCCAAGTAGTCGAAAGTGAACCTTTGCAAGATTTCTGAACATAACATGGAAGTCAGCATAGCGTGTATAAGGAAATTCAAATAGTGGATTGATTTGATTACATAAAACATCTGTTTGAATTTTAAAGGAAACAGGATTTTACTTTGGCTTTTCTTCTGTAGTTTGCCTTCTGAGATTAAAATTGAGCTGATGTTTAAGGAAAGCAGCTGTTATGGAAAAAGAGTGGGTTTTTATCACAGAGTAAGTTTTGAAACAACTTGCAGGTTTGAAGTAGGGTTGCAGTTTACAGTGATTTAAACAGCATTTCCCTCCTCATGAAAACTGTCTAGTCAAAACAAAAGTAAGAAAAACACATGCACACAACCCTTAAATCTTTTATGCAGCGATAACTAGGAGAGTTGGAAAATCAGACTTCTGTTTAAGTATCATTTTTATAAACTGGCCAACTACACTTTGAAACAAAGCCCACAAGGTTTTCATAGGATTTATTTTCCAGTTTTTTGTCCTTAAATTATATCTCAGTAATTTCACAGAGGACTGAGTCCCCTAATGCTCTAATCCTTAGTGTGTGGTTCACCAAAAAAAGGGGAAGAATTCAGTCTTTTGTTGTTGACTCCATGCTCATTGAACTCCTCCAGTGGTGTTCTCAGAAACAATGGCAGTATTTTGTAACCATAGTAATGAAAATGTTCTCTGTAATAGGATTCTTTATCAGTATGAATTTTCTTCTGCTTTGGTAGCATTATTCCTGCTAAATAACAAAAGATTTAACCAAGTAAATTTTAAAGACCTAATTGGCTTTACTAATCGATTCATGAATTGGGCAGCATTCCAACTAGTAAGTAGAAGGGAGCTTCAAAGGTCTACAGAAAAGGAAGGGTTTTCTCACCCCCCCCCCTTTTTAATGTTTATTTATTAGAGAGAGAGAGAGAAAACACAGGGGGTAGGAGCAGAGAGAGAGTCTCAAGGAGACTCCACTTTGAGTGTGGAGCCCAATCTCATGTCCCTGAGACCAGGACCTGAGTGGAAACCAAAGTCAGACCCCAACCAAATGCACACCCAGACACCCCAAAAAAGGGTTTTCAGAAGAGGGAGAGGAGGAAAAGGAAATTATTGGCACAGAATCCATTGTTTTAGGCAAGGTTGCCTTCCTAAGGGGAACGGAAGGGAGAGGGGTCTATCATAGTATGGACCAGGAAATTCCATGTTGACTGGCTGAAAGTTCCATTTTCAGGGGTTGAAACTGCAGTTTGGTTAACCTAAGTGACACCATTTTGGGCCTGTGGTTTTCTTTTTAAAATTCCTAGGAATACTGGTGGCGACTTTGCTGTTTGGGGGAAAAAAAAAAAAAAAAAAAAAAAAGCTTACAACCCCCAAAGCAATATGTCAATTGATAAATACTCACTGGGTATCGAGCATATTATTAGTCCAAGGTGATAACTAGGCTTACTTTCATGCTTGGGAGCAACTATTGAATTGATGCTGGATATTCTTAGGATAACATCTCTCCTGGGGCAGAACTTCCACAAAGACCTGAACTGAGGTTTATGTATCTCAGCTTTGGACCTTTTATGCCTGTGAAAGGGGAGGAAACATCAAGTTCATCAGGGGCAACACTTCCCTAGGAGTAAATGAACCAACCCAGAGGTGCACCCGGGGTACTAGGTCCTCAGAAATGGACTCTTGTGGTTTCTGTGCAGCCCTGCGGTCACACAGTTTTTCCTAGGACAGAATTCTTACCATTTTTCAGCTTCTCAGAGGAATTTTAAGACCTCAAAAAGTCCCAGTGCAGAATGATAATGGAAAGACCAACAATGGAGACAGCTCCATTTAAAAGGCAGATATTCCGGGTGGGGGTAAGGGGGACTCCCAGCTGGCTCAGTCTCCTCATGAAGAGCCTCCGACTCTTCATCTCTGGGTTGTAAATTCAAGCCCCGCGTAGGGTGTAGAGATTACTTAAAATCTCTAAAACCAAACACAAAACATTAAAAGGCAGACACATTCCTGTAGCAAACCTAGAAAGAAAATGCAGTGATGGAGGGCACAGCCTTCTAATGGAGAGGGAAGAGTGTGGGGGTTTGGGGTGGGAGAGGTTTTGGCTTTGTCAGATGACACCCTACAGCCTAGAAGTTCGGAAGGGGGAATCCCAAGATTCCTGGGGGGGAGGGGGGAGTTTGACAGCCTTAGTTTGCAGGGAGCAGAAGCTATGGTGCTGTGGGTTAGAGAGTGTTGGGGAGCTAAGGAACTGAAGCCAGAGAGGGGAGGTCGGTGACTAGTAGGAGATGTGGGGTTTCAGCGGTGAAACCAATGTGGTTTGGGGGTAGTGAAAAAACAAAATTCAGCTGAATAAAATTAAAGATCTAATTAGCCTTATTAAACGATTCACAAATACGGGGCACCTGGCTGGCTCAGGTGGCGGAGCATTTGACTCTTGATTTCGGATTGTGGGTCCAAGCCCCACTTTGGATGTAGAGATTATTTAAAAATAAAATTTTGAAAGCCCCCAATTCATGAATCGAGCAGCATCTCATCTAGCAAGTAGAAAGGAGCTTCAAGAAGTTTTAGGAAATGGGAGGTTTTTAAATGGAAGGAGAGTGGGGCAAGGAAGTTATTAGCCAAAAGGCGGGGGGGGGGGGACACACCTGGGTGGCTCAGTGGTTGAGCGTCTGCCTTTGGCTCAGGTTGTGATCCTGGGTCCTAGGATCGAGCCAGCCCTGCGTTGGGCTCCTTGCGGGAAGCCTGCTTCTCCCTCTGCCTGTGTTTCTGCCTCTCTCTCTCTCTCTCTCTCTCATCTCTCATGAATAAATAAATCTTTTTTTTTTTTTTTAAAGATTTTATTTATTCATTCATGGTAGACATAGAGAGAGAGAGAGAGGCAGAGACACAGGCAGAGGGAGAAGCAGGCTCCATGCAGGGAGCCCGATGTGGGACTCGATCCCTGGACTCCAGGATCACGCCCTGGGCCAAAGGCAGGTGCCAAACCGCTGAGCCACCCAGGGATCCCTAAATAAATCTTAAAGAAAAAAAAAAGGGATTGTTTCAGGCAAGGTCACTTTCCCTTAGTGGGAAGAACAAGTCTTTTTTTTTTTTTTTTTCCAAGGAGTCTTAACATATAGGTTTTTTCATCTTCCTTTGCAGGGGGTGGAGAGGGCCCATGTGACACATGACCTCAGTGGTGCTGACTGCAAAGTTCTTGATGGTTAAGACTGTGTTTCTTGAGGGAGATGGAAGGTGAGGAGAACTACATTTCAGGGAGAAAGTAGAGCTGCAATTAAGTTAGGCATTAAGCCCTGGGTTGCTTGCTTGGCCTGGCATCCATGACTCCCTTGTGGGCCTGTGGTTGATTTTAGAGAGGGATCTGAACAGGTTGCCCTTGTGAAGGAGGAGTAGGTTCCAACCTGAACCAACCTGGGGCTGGCCCTTGGTATGCATGGTGAAGAGGCTTGGACACCTTCTGTGTCCAGATTGCAGGATGCTGAAGCTCATTTACTCTACATTCTGTAAGCTGCCGAAATTTAGTCTCGCAGTTGCCTCCGTCCCCTTGATTTTTCTCTTCCTCCTCCTTTAACCCCTTTCCCCCATGTTTTTCTGTTTATATTTGTTTGATCCTTTGGGATTTTATTCTTTGGAAAATCCTGGAGTCTGGCTCTGGAAAGATCAGATTTTGCCGTTGTGGTGATTTTTGAAGTAGATCGTGGAATCAGAGAAACTTTTGCAAGAGACTTCAAAAGGCCTCCCTTTTAATTCTGCATGTGAAGCTTAGCTGTCTTTTTTTAAATGTCCCCTCTCAGTATACATCTGAACCCCTCTGGTGTTGGAGACTCACAGCCATTACCAATTCTTAAATTTTCTGAGCCTTGGTTTCTTTGTTCATCAAATGAAGGAATTTCTGTCTTGCTTCCCTTATATAATTGTTGAAAAAGACCATATGAGAAGACAGCCTTGACTCTGTCCTCTGTAAAGTGGTGATGCAGGGGTGTCATTTATAATGCAAGAAACTAAGACCCCTCGTGGTATTTTAAGCAGAAGGGGATTTAAGGTGGGGAAATTAGTTGTTTAAAAAATAAAACTAGAGGAGCAAGAATCAGGGACCATCCTTTGAACTCTTAGATTTGAGAACATAGTACCATAGCTGTAATCCAGAAGTCTGGAAGCTGAAGCTGTTGTTGTTACCACCATGACTGCTTCTTGACACCCCGAAGCTGATGGCTTTAACACAGGACCTCCAAGTCTAGCTGATGCAACTCCCTGCCCTGTCCCAGGACCTTGCTTGGCAGCAGACATCACAGCAGGAGGGCGGCCCCCATTTTGTTTTCCTTCCAATTATGAGTGTTGCCAGTTGTCAGGTTCCTAAGAGTAAAGGAGTCTGAGTAATGTGGCTTTCCTTTCTAGGTTCTTCAGTACTGGAAGACCCGTAAAAGAAGGTAGGAATGGAGGCTGAGTGAGGCTCTTCATGTGGAGTACATGGCATGAGGAACTAGTATGATAAACTCTAGTCTTGTGAGCACGGTACTTCCCACTCATTGTGGTTTGACCAAAAAGCAAACGGCAACCTTGGAAGTAAGACCAGAGTGTTGAGGGGGCTGACTTAGAGGTGGGAGGGTGGAAATGTGTATTGTATAAACTGGTTTTTCTCCCTCTACTCCCTTCATTGCATGACCATTTCTTTCATACCACCAGAAGGTTGATCCTTCTACTATAGTATAGTTTAATCTTGTCATCCCATGCTTGATTTTTCCAATCCATTGGGGTTAGTGCAGTGGGTTTTCTAAATGCAAATCCTTTGTAGAAATCTGTTACTTAGAATATATAATCTTCATATGACTAACAGTTAATCATGTTGTCTTAATCATTGCTGATACTAGCACTTTGTATTCTTTTTTTAATGACTTCGTCTAGGAGTTTAAACTTGTCAAAGAGGCTTACCTGAGCGGCTCAGTTGGTTAAGCATCCCACTCTTGATTTTGGCTCAGGTCTTGAACTCAGAGTTGTGAGATCCAGTCCTGTGTTAGGCTCTACGCTGGGCATCGAGCCTGCTTGAGGTTCTCTCTCTGTCTCCCTCTCTAAAAAAAAAAAAAAACAAAAACCAACCAAACAAAAAACACCTTGTGAAACAGATAATTTTGTTCATTGTCAGTTGTTTTTTATTTTATTGATTGCTGCTTTTTATCTCTGTCTTAATAGTTACCTTGAGTTTAATCTGCTGTTTCATTGATTTTTTTTCTTTAAAGATTTTATTTATTCATGAGCAACACAGAAAGAGAGAAGAGGGAGAGACACAGGCAGAGGGAGAAGCAGGCTCCATGCAGGGAGCCCGATAGGGAGCTTGATCCTGGGACTCCAGGTTCACACCCTGGGCTGAAGGCAGGCGCTAAACCACGGAGCCACCCAGGCTGTCCCTGATTATTTTTTAAGGTAAAAGCTTAGACCATTATTTTAAAGATCTCATTTTTCATGAAAATAAGTATTTAAAGCCATAATTTACATCCCACATATTTTGATGTTGTATTTTTGTTATTTTGTTTAAAGTATTTTTTAATGAATTTTAATGATACATTTTTTTTAAAGATTTTATTTATTTATTCATGAGACACACACAGAGAGAAGCAGAGACACAGGCAGAGGGAGAAGCAGGCTCCATGCAGGGAACCTGATGTGGGACTTGATCCCGGGACTCCAGGATCATGCCCTGGGCTGAAGGCAGGCGCTAAACCGCTGAGCCACTCAGGGATCCCTGTTTAAAGTATTTTCTAACGTCTCTTATGACTTATTCTTTGGCCTATGAGTTATTTAGAAGTGTGTTATTTTCCAAATATTTGAGGATATTTCAGGGTATTTTTGCTATTGATTTCAAATTTACTCTTGTGTGATCGAAGAACATATTCTGTACATCTTAATTCCTTTTAAAGCTATTGTTTTATGGCCAAGAATATGATATATCTTGGTGACTATTCTATGTGCCCTTGAAAAGAACACATATTCTACAGTTATTGGGTATAGTGTTCAAGTTAATTGCTAGTGTTGGTCAAATCTCCTTTATTTTTTAGTGGCAGCGGTGGTGGTCGTAGTAATCCTCTAATTTTATTAGTCACCAGGAGAAGGGTATTTTCCAATATGATTATGTTTTTGTCTCTCCCATTAGTTTTGTAATTTTTTGGTTTAATACATTTTGAAGCTATATTAGGTGTAAAAAAATTTGGGTTGTTATGTTCCTTTAATGAATTGCTCCTTTATTTTTTAAAAATTTATTTAATTATTTTAGAGAGAGAGTGCACATGTGCATGTGAGGGGAGAGGCAGGGGGAGAGAAAACATCTCAAGCAGACTCCTCACTCATCGAGAAGCTGGACATGGGCTCAATCCCGGGATCCTGAGAGCATGACCTGACCAGAAATCAAGAGTCAGATGCTTAACTGACTGAGCCGCCTAGGGCCCCTGAATGGCTCCTTTAATAAATGATCTCTTGTATCTCTGGTAATGCTCTGTATCTTTAAGTTTTTGTCTGATGGCCATTCCACCCTTCTAACTTACAGTGTGTGTGTGTGTGTGTGTGTGTGTGTGTTTAAAGTAAGCTCTGTGATCAATATGGGGCTTGAATTCATGACCCAGAGATCAAGAGTTGCATGCTCTACTGACTTAAGTCAGCCAAATGTCTCATCAACCCATTTGTATTTTATATTTAAGAGTGTGTCTCTTATAAACTATATGTAGTTGGGACTTACTTTTTGATCAGCCTGACAATCTTTGCCTTTTAATTGGATGTTTAGATCATTTACATTTAATGTAATTATTCATGCTTGATATTAAGGCTAAGTAAGGCCATTTTCATTTCTCCTTCTTTGTTTTTTTTATTTTTTTTTGAGGGGGGAATATTGAATATTTCAAGCATTCTATCCTCTTCTGAATTGCCTTTTTATTTCTTCTAATGTTGTTGTAAGGATTCCAGTATTGTAGCATCTTGAAGAAGGGATATGAGTCAGAATTTCCCCATTAGTGATGGAAACTCTTATAAGTGGGTCAATTTACTAGATGCTTACTGATTATTTATAGCAAATTAATTGAGTAACATTCATGAAATTTTAAAACTATATTTTCTGCTTTATAAAAATAACACAGTTATAGAAAATCTGGGAAATACAGGAAAGTTTAAAGAAGAAAGTGAATAATGTTTATAATCCCAGAGAGAACAACCTTGTTAGTGGTTTATTTTATTTAATATTAAAATACAATAAATTTGACTGTACTTTATGTACTATTTTATATCCTAACTTATCACATGATACTGTGAACATTTTCACATATCCTAGGAATTCTTTTTGCATATTGTAGGAATTCTTAAAAAAAATTGTAATCACTGTATCACATTTAATTGATCATATCAACGTATATTTCATTATTTTCCTTTTATTAGAACATTTAGTCTTTTCTTTCTTTCTAAGGTTTTATCTTTTTAAGTGATCTCTACACCCAGTATGGGGTTTAAATTTAGAACCCCGAGATCAAGAGTCACATGCTGTACAAACTGAGCCAGCCAGTTCCCCCTAGTGTATTATTTAAAAACAACAAC
Organism: Canis lupus familiaris; assembly: GCF_011100685.1. NCBI lineage: Eukaryota > Metazoa > Chordata > Mammalia > Carnivora > Canidae > Canis > Canis lupus. The sequence continues at coordinate 26,919,979 of NC_049224.1, forward strand.
AACAAAAGAACCCCAAACTAGTATAAATAATAGTTTTTCTCTATGCTCATTCCTCTTTAGGTTAGATATTGGAACACAATGTGAATATACATTCTTGAAAACCACACTATGCAAAATTGCACAATAAAAATCACAGGTCTTAAGGGAAAAATGAGGTTGGGGCATAGCATTTAAAACTTTGTCAGTGACACACTTAAAAAGAAAAAGGAAACTAGTTAAAGTTGATACTACAATTTTACAAATGTTTAATGGTTAAGAAACACATAAATACTGTGAAAAGTTTGGCACTTGATTTGAAAAACATTGAAATTTGCTTGTGGAAATGGGAAATGGGTATTGGAAGAGTTGCAGCTTGTGAGTAACTGTGAAGTCACAGAAGGAAGGTTCTCTGAAATTGGATGGAAAGGTGTAATACCATGTATGTTTTAGAAGCTCATAAGTGCTGGTTCAGTTAAAGTGTGTGCATTCATGTATTCCTATGCAGCTCAGTAGAGCTGATTTTAGTTGTCGGCCTTCAGTGGGTGTCTCTCACAGACAAAATTACACATCCTGCTATGTTCAGATTGTTCCCTACTGTGCCAGGGGAGAAAAAAGTTTTCTTTGACCGTCCTAGCATCTCTGGTTGACACAGACAGATTAACAGGAGAAAACCATGCATATTTATTTAATATAAATTATATGTGACTTGGGAGCCCTCATAATGAAATGAAGATGTAAAGAAATGATGAAACATATTTGCTTTTTTTTTTCTTTTTAAAGGATTTTATTTATTCATTCATGAGAGACACAAAGACAGAGGTAGAGACACAGGCAGAGGGAGAAGCAGGCTCCATGCAGGGAGCCTGATGTGGGACTTGATCCCGGGACCCCAGGATCATGCCCTGGGCCGATGGCAGACACTCCACCGCTGAGCCACCCAGGCGTCTTGACATACTTGCTTTTATATTAGGTTGAAGAAAGAGGGGCAGTTGTATGGAAAAGTGATTTAACTATATGGGGAGACTTACTAGAAAGATAAGAATTATTTTAATATGGTCTATCTATATAGGATTCTCTCCATCTCAGCTTCTGGTCTTTCTAAGTATGTCATCTTCTTGATACAGGGTGGGCACCTTTCTTTTTTTTTTTTATTTAAAGATTTTCTTTACTTATGAGAGAGAGAGAGAGAGAGAGAGAGGCAGAGACACAGGCAGAGGGAGAATCAGGCTCCATGCAGGGAACCTGACATGGGACTGGATCCCGGGTCTCCAGGATCATGCCCTGGGCCAAAGGCAGCGCTAAACTGCCTGAGCCACCTGGGCTGCCCGGAGGGCACCTTTCCTAAGGGAATTTATCTCTTTTTTTTCAGGAAGAGAAAGGAAGGCCAGAGTGCCCTTCTTGTACCTGTTGTTTCTCAAGTGCCTTTAACTCAAAATGCTCAATATGCCAAAGTGTCATATATTAGGGTGACATGCTCTAAACTCTTTATTTTTAAAAGATTTTATTTATTCATAAGAGACACAGAGAGAGGCAGAGACATAGGTAGAGGGAGAAGCAGGCCCCCTGCAGGTCAAGAAAAAGAGGTCAAGAAAAAGCTATGGAGTTGTTAAGTGAGGTGAAGCATTTGGAAGGATTGGTGTGAGCAAGTGTGGCCTAAGCCTGATGTGGGACTCCATCCCAGGAGCCCGGGATCACGACCCGAGCCAAAGGCAGACACTCAACCACTGAGCCACCTAGGTGTCCCTGAATTCTTTTAATATCAACGCTCAGTTGGTTGAGCGTCGGACTCTTGGTTTCAGCTGAGGTCGTGATCTCAGGGTTGTGGGGTCAAGTCCTGTGTCAGGCTCTGCGCTTAGTGCGGAATCTGCGTCAGATTCTTTCTCTCTCTCCCTGCTCAGTCTCATGCTCTCTGTCTCTCTCTCAAGTAAATAAATCTTTGAAAAAATGATACCAATCCTGTTGGAACAAATTTATGTTTTTCTTTTTTAAAGATATATTTATTTCTTTGAGGAAGAGAAAGAGAAAGCGAAGGAGAGTACAAGAGCAGGCACTGGGAGAAGCAGACTCTGGGCTTGATCCTGGGATGCAGAGATCATGACCTCAGCCGAAGGCAGTTGCTTAACCTACTGAGCCACCCAGGCGCCCCAAGTTAGTGTTTTCAAAGCAAGTATAGCAGAACTGACTATAGGATGAATAGCTCAGAAGCCTTGGATGTTGGAGACCTTCTTCGTTAAGGCTGCCCAACCATTTCACACTCCTGTTAGCTGCGTGAGGGAGGAGCTGGCTCCCCTGCCTCCTTTTGGACCAACTCCCAAAAAGTTGGTGCTGGAGGTGGCTGCGAGGTTCTTCTGCTTCTCCAAGTACTCAGTTTTCTTGTACTATAATAAGCAAAGAACTCCAGAGACTTCCTCTCTTTGAAAGCAGCTCTCCTTAATTTTGGGGAGCTCTGGTTTAGTTCTTCCTGTGGGCCTCCCAAGGCTGAAATGACCTGCCAGCTAGGATCTTGGAGAGGGAGGCATTTTTTTTTAAGATTTTATTTATTTATTCGTGAGAAACACAGAATGTGAGAGGCAGAGACACAGGCAGAGGGAAAAGCAGGCTCCATGCAAAGAGCCTGATGTGGGACTCGATTGCCGGACTCTAGGAACACGCCCTGAGCCAAAGGCAGACGCTCAACTGCTGAGCCACCCAGGTGTCCCGGCAGTTGGTTTTTGTAGTAGTCAGAAGAGACAGGCAGTGTGGAAGGTGGACATGGACTATGACTGCTGGGCCATAAGAGGACCACAGTTGGGTTGATCCTGCTGGTTATGGGAATCCCCAATATTCACTCAAACCATAAACTGCAAATTGGGACATTCTGACAAAGGGGAATTGGGCATTTGGGTATGAGAAATTTCAGTTGGAAGCCAAAATATTTGGAACTTCTAGGACACTCAGTTTTTAAGGATAATGGTCAGGCAGTTTGAAATGAGAACCATCTTGGGAAGTCCTTGATTGGCGGCAAGCCACCTAAAGTCTCACTCTTGGTCGTGGGTTACTATTTTTGGATGGCTTATGGCCTATGAGAATCTGGAAAGTCATAGGTGACCTCTGGAGATAGCAGGATCCCTAAGGGAGCGACATGCCCACCCTCTCTTGTTATTGAAGAGGAGGTAGGCCTCCAGAGCTCAGGGCCTTCCAAGACAAACACCAAATCGGCACGGTTGCTGCCACCTTGCTCCCAGGCCTTTGCCATGCTCAGTGCCCAGTACACAGTTCACACTTAAATGACAAGAGAGGGAATAGGTGGATTTTTTTTTTTTTTTGAGCCATCTGGTGTCTTTGCAGAGCAACAAAGAGCTCATGACTATAGATTTTAAGCATCTTATGGTGGGTGCCCCATATTGGTTTTTTGTACCATGTTTTGCTGTAATAAAACCAGTATACACCTTTGTCCTCTCTTTTCTTAAACCCCCAAACAATTGTTTAACATTTTCCCCCGGAAAGGTTTGCCCTGTGGATTATAGGATTTAACAGCAGTTTTTTTTTTTATTTTTTAGTAATAAATTTATTTTTTATTGGTGTTCAATTTGCCAACATACAGAATAACACCCAGTGCTCATCCCGTCAAGTGCCCCCCCTCAGTGCCCGCCACCCAGGCACCTCCAACCCCCACCCTCCTCCCCTTCCACCACCCCTAGTTTGTTTCCCAGAGTTAGGAGTCTTCCATGTTCTGTCTCCCTTTCTTAACAGCAATTTTTAAGAGTGTGCTTTCCTACCGAGTGATGTCATTTGTGAAAGTTGCAGGTTGGTATTAGGCCATTTAGAGAGAGCTGGTTAACCGATGAGCTGCTCTGTGCAAAATATGATGCCTAGCAGTAGCTTCTGGTTGCAGGCTTTGGAAAGCATGAAGCAGTAAATTATTTCCTTATGATGGGGGGAGGAGAGAGCCATGAGGGTTGTCACGGGATTGCATTTTCTTGGAAGCAAGAGGTCCAGCAGAGCTGAGTCTCTGCTTTCTTTTTACTGTTGTGGTGTGGCAGAAAGAAAGCAGGGCTTGGAGTGCTGGAGAAGAAGGCTAATTAATGCTCATTCCATTTGCCCTCAATATGGAGAGTCTGAGAGTGTTCCCAGATTATTTGGGGGATGCGCCTTCCTCTCTTCCAGTCGGTAATAATTCTTCCATTCCCTCTTCCTAATGTTTGTAAGACTTTGAGAATAAAAAAATTAGTACTGTATATAAAGCCCAGAGCTCCTGATCACAAAATAGATATATAGAATATATATAGATATGTAGAATGATCTATTCTATAAGGCTCTTATTAGAAGAGGTCGAGGAAAAGCTATGGACTTGTTAAGTGAGCTGAAGCACTTAGAAGGATTGGTGTGAGCAAGTGTGGCCTTAAGCAGTGCTGTTGGTGTTCTGGGTGCCATGACTCTTTTCTCTTGGGAACTATTGCGCAGAGCTGGTGTAAAGCATGCTTGATAAACCCCAGATGTTAGTAGCACTCACCAGCCTTTGTGAAAACACTGCCTCCACCTTCATGACCTGTGACCTGCAAAACCCCAGGGAGATGGGATGCTGCCCACAAAAGAACCACACTGAGTGCTTTGGGCTTGAGATTTTTTTTGTTTTCTTTTAAGATTTTGTTTATTCATGAAAGACACACACAGAGAGAGGCAGAGACACAGGCAGAGGGAGAAGCAGGCTCCATGCAGGGAGCCCGACGTGGGACTCAATCCCGGGACTCCAGGATCATGCCCTGGGCCGAAGGCAGGCGCTCAACCGCTGAGCCACCCAGGGATCCCGGGCTTCAGAATTTTTAGTACAGTTTAGAGTTCTTAGAAAACAGACTGAATCCTGCTTCCAGTGTGGCACAGCTATAGAGATGAAAAAGGACACAAGCAAGTGGATGATTCTACAGTACCACCTCGATGTACATGAGATACAATAAAGACTGGACATAATGATGCAGGCTGTGCTTTGGATGTGGTTTACGTTAAATGTTGCTCAGATATATTAAGATATAGTGCTTTAGGTAAACCAGTTAAATGAACTTATGTTTGATAGGAAAAGGAAAAGCATACTTTATAGTGAGAGAATTCATTTAGATCTATTTCTGGTGTGCATTTGAGGCTGTTTTGTTGATAGTCCAGAGGTGGTATAGCTTGATAGGTAAGAGCCAATTCTGATGATGGACAGCTTGAATTTAGATGTAGTCTCTGCCCCTTACCAGTGGTGTACCTTTCCTCTGCCCTTTAATTTACTTACCTGTAATATGGGGTAATCACTAGTAACTTTGTAAGATTTTCTTTTTTATTTTATTTTATTTTATTTTATTTTATTTTATTTTATTTTATTTATTATTTATTTAAGTCACAGACAGAGAGAGAGAGAGGCAGAGACACAGGTAGAGGGAGAAGCAGGCTCCATGCACCGGGAGCCCGATGTAGGGATTCGATCCCGGGTCTCCAGGATCGCGCCCTGGGCCAAAGGCAGGCGCCAAACCGCTGCGCCACCCAGGGATCCCTAAGATTTTCACTTCGAACAGTAGCTGGCTAAAAATCTGAGTTCATAAATGTTCCCTGTTATGGGGTAGGACTGGCACTCTTTGTTGGAATAAGAGTACTGAAATTTTAAGTTGTAAATAAGCTTCTTTTGAGGTTTGATCCATGCTCTTTACATCAGAATAAATAATGTGTGACTCTAATATTTAACTGTATTAAATGGGTTAAAAGAGGTCCATAAAAATATTAAGAGGAAATATTAGTGAACCTTTAAAATGATAATCTTGGAATGGCTATGGTTTTTCTGTTTGTGATGAAAGATACTTAAAAGAAATTGATGAATTTGACTGTAATAAAAATGAGGAACTTGTCCAGAGCAAAATATAAACAAAGTCAGACACGATGGATACACAGTGATTCATAGGATAAAGATCTATTTTCCCTAGTGTACCAAGTTTTTTTCCCCCCTAAAGATTTTGTTTATTCATGAGACACACACACACACACACACACACACACAGAGAGAGAGAGAGAGAGAGAGAGAGAGAGAGAGAGGCAGAGACACAGGCAGAGGGAGAAGCAGGCTGCATGCAGGGAGCCTGATGCAGGACTCGATCCCAGGACTCCAGGATCACACCCTGGGCTGAAGGCAGATGCTCAACCACTGAACCACCCAGTGTCCCCCAAAAGAGGTTTTTTTTTTTTAAGATTTTATTTATTTATTCATGGGAGACACAGAGAGGCAGAGAGAGAGGCAGAGACACAGGCAGAGGGAGAAGCAGGCTCCATGCAGGGAGCCCGATGTGGGACTCAACCCCTGGACTCCAGGATCACGCCCTGGGCCAAAGGCAGGTGCCAAACCTCTGAGCCACCCAGGGATCCCCCCCAAAAGAGTTTTTATAAATCAGTGGAAAAGACACACAATAGAAAAATGGACAAAGGTTAGAGATAGATACTTTGGGGAAAAACACACAATTTGCCAGTAAATATGTGAGAAGATGCTCAGTCTTACTCATAATTTAAAAATACAGTTAAAAACGGAGATTTTTTTTTTTTTCCACTAATCAGATTGGCAGTTAAGAAGTATAATACCCAGGGGCGCCTGGGTGGCTCAGGTGGTTAAGTATCTGCCTTTGGCTCAGGTCAAATCTCAGGCTCCTGGGATTGAGCTCTGTATAGGACTCCCTGCTAAGGGGGAGTCTGCTCCTCCCTCTCCCTCTGCCCCTCCTCCCTGCTCATGCTCTCTCTTTCTCTCTTTCTCTCTCTCAAAAAAAAGGTATAATACCCAGAGTTGACAAGGTGATAGAAAAACCAACCTTTGTGGGTTCATGTTTATTCACTTCTGAAGGAATAAATTCTTCTGTTTTTTGTGTTGGAAGTAGTTATGAAACATCTTAATTCAACATTGGTAGTGAAAACTAACTTAAAAGTTTATTAGTCTTCCATACAATGGAATATTAGGTTGCGACTAAAAATGTGACAAATTTGTGCAGAGAGGGAGAGATGTCCAAGATGTGCTGTTAAATAGGGATTAAAGGAAAGTATGTATATGATGAACCCAATGTATATGGTTTTTACAAGGAATAGGCACATGAGTATGTATGTCAGGGCCTGTAAGTGCGTACAGATTTCTGACAGTTTTTGAGATGTATTGTCTTATATAGAAACTGTCATATCTAGAAGACTATATACTATCATAGAGGATATATATGGAAACTGTCAACAGTGGTTACTGCATTGGAGTAAGAATAGGAGGTTAGGAGGTAGGGGATAATGTAGGGAGCATTTGTTTCTCATTTGACATCTTGCTGTGTTGTTTGAATTTATCATGGACATGTGTTGGTTACTTTAAAAATTTTCAATCTTAGGTTTTAGCAAACCTACATGTGTGAATTTCAACATGTATAATTGCATTTTCTGGCATTATTTTCGTTCTTGACCCTACTGCTGCTCAAGGAGATGGTGGTGGCGGTATGTGTGTTATATATTTAGGATATAGGTTTAGACATAATAGACTTAACCCATTTTTGCATGAAGACAGGAAACTCATGATTAATTTGACTGCACAACTGCTACTGGTATGTGGTATATCTGTATTATTTGTAATTTACGTATGTAAATATCGATTTTTCATAACTGAAGTGTACTGAGGTGAACAGAACTGGGGAAAAAAAAGAATATGCCACCCATATTCTTTTTTGGAGGGTGCCAAGATTATAGTTAAACTGTCAAATCAGTTTTTGTAAGTGTCTCCAGCTGGCTGTGGATTATTAGGAGACATGTGAAAGGGTTGCTTTGGCCTAAGTAAGACAAGAAAATTGTTGGAGAAATGGGAGCTCTGGTACCAAGATTCAACCATTGCCAGTGTGCAGTCTCTTAAGAAAACCAAATGTGGAAAGATCCATGAAACGTTTTATGTAAACTTTACAAAGCTTTTTATAGCTGACCAATAACTTAGACACATGAAGCAATTTCAGCCTCTAAGTGCTAGAAATTTGTCCTTGGGGACACTTGATTCCTGTTCAAATTAACAGGTGTTCAAAAAACCTCGTAATTTTCTTTTCGTTCTTAAAGTGGAGTTGGAGAAATGCCTAAGCTTTTACTTTTGTTGAGGAGGAATAGCCAGCTTTAAAAAAAAAAAAAAAAATCATGATTTGAAGTTTTTCCTTTTTTTTTTTTTACACTTCCCCATTTCTTTAAAAAAGTTTTAATTAAAGAAATTCTTTATAAAAATTAAAAGCGTTTAATGAGATACAGTTCACGTACCATACAGCTTACCCATTTAAACTGTATGATTCAGGGGATCCCTGGATGGCTCAGTGGTTTAGCGCCGCCTCTGGCCCAGGGTGTGATCTTGGGGTCCGAGGATTGAGTCCCACGTCAGGCTCCCTGCATGGAGCCTGCTTCTCCCTCTGCCTGGGTCTCTGCCTCTCTCTCTCTCTCTCTCTCTCTGTGTCTCTCATGAATAAATAAATAAAATCTTAAAAAAAAAAAAGAAAAAAATAAACTGTATGATTCAGTGGTTTTCAGTATATTCCCAGAGTTGTGCAGCCATGACTACTAAGTTTAGGACATTTTGTCGCCTTCCATGGGTGTGAGCAGCCGTTCCCACTTTCTTCCCAAACTGCTTCAGAGCCCTGGCAACTGCTCACTCACTTGCTGGCTCTGGATTTACCTCTTCTCCATGTTTCATATGAATAGAACCACACAGTATGTGGTCTTCTCACGGGCTTCTCTCACTGAGCATGTGTTCAGGGTTCATCCACGTTATAGTGTGTACCAGTATTTCGTTTTTTAAATGGAATATCCTGCATCTTACTCATCTATGTGTTGATGGTTGTTTGGGGTTGGTTCTACATTTTGCCTTTTAATAATGCCTTTATCACCATCTGTGTACAAGTTTTTATGTGCCCATGTTTTCATTTCTCTTCAGTACATCTAGGAGTGGAACTACTGGATCAATCATATGGTAACTGTGTTTAACATTTTGAGGAACTGCCAAATCTTTTTCCAAAGAGCCTGCTACATCTTAACTGTTCCACCAGCACTGTATGAGGGCTCTAGATTTCTTCACATCCTCACTGACTCTCATTTTCTTCCTCCTCCTCCTCCTCCTCTTCTTCTTCTTCTTCTTCTTCTTCTTTTCTTCTTCTTTTCTTCTTCTTTTTTTTTTTTTTTAAGATTTTACTTATTTATTCATGAGAGACACAGAGAGAGAGAGGCTGAGACACAGGCCAAGGGAGAAGCAGGCCCCATGTAGGACCCAGGAATCCCGCCCTGAGCTGAACGTGGATGTTCAACCGTTGAGCCACCCAGGCATCCCCTCACCAACTCTCATTTTTTTTTTTTTTTTAATAGCCATCCTACTGGATGTGAAGTGGCATCTCATTTTGGTTTTGATTTATATTTTCCTTTTTTTTCTTTCTTTATTTATTTATGATAGTCACACACACACACACAGGCAGAGACACAGGCAGAGGGAGAAGCAGGCTCCATGCACCGGGAACCCGACGTGGGATTCGATCCCGGGTCTCCAGGATCGCTCCCTGGGCCAAAGGCAGGCGCCAAACTGCTGTGCCACCCAGGGATCCCTTGATTTATATTTTCCTAATGGCTGATGATGTTGAACATCTTTTCAAGTGCTTATTAACCATTTCTGTATCTTCTCTGGAGACTGTTCAGATCCTTTGTCCATTTCTTAGATTTTATTTATTTGAGAGAGAGAGCAAGAGCAAGCTTAGACGAGCAGGGGGAAGGGCAGAGGGAGAGGGGGAGAGAGGGGAGAGAGGGAGAGAATCTTAAGCAGACTCCCCTCTAAGTGCAGAGCACAACGCAGGACTCTATCTCATGACCCTGAGACCTGAGCCCAAATCAAGAGTCAGTGCTTAACCAGCTGTGCCATCCAGGTGCCCCTATTACTGCATTTCATATATTCTGGATATTACCTCCTTATAAGATAGGTGATTTGCAGATATTTTCTCTTATTCTGTGAGTTATCTTTTCACTTTCTTGATGGTATCGTTTGGAACATAAAAGCTTTTAATCTTGATGTAGTTCACTTGATTTTTTCTTTTGTTGGCTTGTGCTTTTGGTTTTGTAGTTGAGAAATTTTTGCCTAATCCAAGATGATGAAGATTTAGTGCTATGTTTTCTTTTAACAGTTTCATAGTTTTTGCTTATACATTTAGCTCTTTGATCCATTTTGAGTTAATTTTTGTGTATGGCATAAAAAAGGGGTCCAACTTCATTCTTTTGCATTTGGATATCCAGTTCCAACACCATTTTTTGAAAATACCGTTCTTTCTCCATTGAATTATCTTGGCCCACTTGTCAAAAATTAATTGGACCATAAATACTAGGGTGTATTTCTGGGCTCTTGTTCTTAATTTCTAAAAATTGACTGTGTATTGGTTGAATTATTCATTAGAAATATAGACACAATGGGACAGACATTCAGTGAGCTGGAAATTGCAGCTTGATGACTGGTCACTAGTCATTCTTAGGCGGTTGACACATCTCTGTGTGATCATGAGATTAAATATTACAGTGGTTTAATTATAAGTAGCCCAGGGCTGTGGTAGATGTTAGAGGCATGAGAAATGATTTTGTTTGTACGGATCACAAAATATAAATGCTGTAGCAGTGGGAAGTGGAGCCATCCATATACCCTTGGTAGTGGAATTGTCAGGACTAACGTGCACTTACTTGCCATATGGAGTAGTAGCTGGTTCTTTATTTAATATTTTCATTTATCAGGTAATAAGGTAATTGGAAAACGAATTTTGATTCAGTTTTCCAAAGTTATTTTTTTTTAAATGCTATTTCCTTTTTCCTTTTCATCTTTATTTATTTATTTATTTTTAAGTAATCTCTACACCCAATGTGAGATTCAAAGTCATGACTCAGATCAAGAATTGCAGGCTCCACTGACTGAGCCAGCCAGGCATCCCCCCCCTTCCCCGCCCCCCCCTTTTAAATCTTTTCTGTATTGGCTTGGTGGGGTGGTTAATAGGGCTGACTTTTTTTTTTTAGTTGAAGAATGCTGCCTTTGAAGTCACACCTGGGTTTGGCTCTTATCCTTGCCCCTGATGAGTTGTGACCTTGGGTGACTTATTTTCTCGAGCCCAAGTGCATCATTGCTATCGTGAAGAGAATAATAAAAGTAACTGCCTCACGGGTTGGCAGAAATTGCCCAAATGTACTGGAGTCCATCATGGTGCTTGCAGGTAGTGCTGCATAAATGGTTGTGGTTGCCTTTGTTGTTGTACTTTTTTTTTTTTTTTTTTTTAAGATTTACGTATTTGTAGAGAAAGCAAGAGGGACCAAGGGGGGAGGGTCAGAAGGAGAGTAGACAATCCCAAGCAGATTTCCCTGCTGATCACGGAGCATCACGCAGGGCTCGATCCCATGACCCTGAGATCATGACCTAAGCTGAAACCAAGAATTGGATACTTAACCAGCTGTGCCATCCAGGTGCCCCAGTTGTTATAATTTTTTGGATAGTTATAACCCACCACTGGGTTATATATATGTAACTGGGTTAGGTATGTATATACCCCCTCCCATCCTTCCCCTCCCCACCCCCACCCCAACCTCCACCTCCAAGCCCTCTTTGGGAAAATTTGGCAAACAGAAATACAAAGGGGAATAGCTTTTTGGTCAGATGTGAGGTTCAAGTGATGGGACTAAGGGGGTATAAGCTGCAAGTTCCTGGAGCCGATTAAGCTGCCAGGAGGAAGAGAGCCCTTGGGAGTTTCCTTGAGTTTCCCCCAATGGAAGCAAGCTGGCAACCAGATGAAGTCTCCCAGGCATCACCTTTCAGGTGGAGTTTGAGGAAATGAAGTGATAGCTGCTTTGGAGTAACTAGGTTCACATCGTGGTCCCTGTGAGTCTCCAAGCTTCTTCCTTTTTTTTTTTTTTTTTTAAGATTTTATTTATTCATGAGAGACAGAGAGAGAGAGAGAGAGAGAGAGAGAGAGAGAGAGGCAGAGACACAGGCAGAGGGAGAAGCAGGCTCCATGCAAGGAGCCTGATGTGGGACTTGATCCCGGGGCCCCAGGATCACACCCTTGGCCGAAGGCGGCACTAAACCGCTGCGCCACTGGGACTGCCCCAAGCTTCTTCCTTTTGAGGGCACTAAGAATAGTACTGGTCACTAATGCTGTAAGTGCTTTCAGTACCTTTTCCATCCTGATAATCCCATGATGTGGGAACGAACTACTAATATTTTTATCTCATAAATGAGCAACCAAGGCACAGAGTAGGCAGTAACCTCGTATTGAATAGAATGGACATTTAACACAAGCTACTGTAGGACACTGATTTATATGCCAGGCCCGTGCTAATAAACCAGCACTGTACATGGCTGATCTCCTGTAATCCTTACAGATGTTCGTCATCATGACTTTGATAGGGGAACTGTGTTGCTTCCCTGGCTGCGATCCCTATTTACATTAAGGAGCAAGTTTCTGTTACTTGCTTGCTTTCACTCTTTTATAGTGTTGACCTAAATTATGCATGTTTAATGTAAGGGAGTTCAAATTCTTGTTACTCTTAATAATTTTCAATTATTTGATAGCTTTGAAATTGGTCACAAAACCATTTTCTTATATACAGCCTGAAAAGGGATGATTCTAAGATGTTATATAGCAAAAATTTGCTTATATGTATGTAAAGTATTCAGGTGGCAAATATCTATATATGTATGGGATCTATGATCTTGGAAGATGGTATTTTAAGGGTAGAGAATTTTGTGAAGAACTTACCACTAAATGTGCTGTATAATTTTTGTTTTCTGTCTTTTGCTTTTGTATCTTCTTGTAATAATAGTTAACTTTGAAGAATTTGGAATGATTTTTTTATGTATCTTAGAAAGCGTGGGAGGAATTCTAATATTAGCGGTGGGAAAAACGAACCAAGGGACATTTTTGAAATGGATATTTTGTGCAGAATCATAATGAATGAAATGAACAACTTTAAAATTTTTTACTTAATATAATGGTAGACAGAAGGTAGCTAATGGTACAAGGAGATTTGGGTTATGGGTAGGATTTTAGATTTGCTACAGGAACCAAACTTTATTTTATGCTTAGTGTCTACATTAACTGGAGCCCCAAATAATTGCTAAAAACTTCTAAACATTCCCTCTCTCTCTCTGTAGACAGTAATATTATCATGTGTGTATATTACTAGCTCTTGACACTTGCCCCATTTTAGAGATGTTACTGTAGAAGTCTGGGTCAGTTTAGGCTCAAGCTGACTGAGTTCACATCTCAGGACCCCAGGAAAGTTACTTCCCTTTTATCCACCTCATCTTTCTCATGTGTGAAAAAATGGAAGTGATCTCCTTTTTCTCTATGTCTTGTGTTAAATAATGAAAATTCAACCAAGTAAGTTTTGGAGATTTGGCTTTATTCAATTCATGAATCTGGCAGCGTTGTGCACATGGAGCAAGTGGAGGGCAGCTCCAGAGGGCTATAGAAAAGGAAAGGTTTTTAAAGGTGGGCAGGGGAGCAGGAAATTACTAGCAGAGAATCCATTGTTTTAGGCAAGGTCGCCCTCCTAAGGGGAGTGGAAGGGGCCTATCAGTAAGCTTCCTAGTGCTTATTAGGAAATTCCATGTTGACTGGTTAAAGGATACATTTTTTGGGAATTGACACAGTAGTTAGTTTAGGTATTAAGTCTTGGTTTACTGACTTGGGCTGTTAACCTAAGTGAGCCATTTAGGCCTGTGATTTTCTTTTTAACACTTCTTATTTTGTCTTTCCAGCACTTTTTCAGAGTCAGTATAGCTTATGCAATTTTTTTCTGATTATAAAAGTAGTACATTTTCATACCAAAAAATTCAATAACACTTTCTCATTTGTGAAAGAATGGCAAAAATACCAATGAAAAAATGGTATAATGAGTATTTACCTCGCAGAGTTGTGAGAAGGCAATGACTCTATGCCAAGAATTTAGGACCCTGCCTGGCACCTAGAAAATACACAATGTAGTTTTTTGTTACTCAAAAAGTTAAGTGTTACTACCACTGCCAGAACTTAATAGAATGAACAATGCCCTTCAGAAAGACTCTGGGCTGCCCAAGACTGTAGCTGTGTTCTCCCAGCAAGCCTTTGGAATGGTGCTGTCAGTGGGAGTGGGGTGAGGCAGTTGTAGGACCTGTGGCTCCTCGGACTGCCTCGAGCTGGCCCTGTACCTGCTTTACAGGGTCTTGATTTTATGTATCTCTGTGGGGGCAGGTGGAGGAAGCTTCAAAACTGTGTTATCAAAAACAGTTTTGGGAATCCTGATGGTCTTTGCAATCAGAAGGTCAGGTTTCCTCATATATAAAATGGGGATCGCATTACTTATATCGCATGGCTCTTTTGAAGATGAAATGAAAAGAATGTCACAGATACAGAGGAAGTTAAGAAATGGTAGGTGACTATTATTTATAATGAGTACTGGGTAGAAGGATCCTCCTGGTTGCCTAAGACACTCTCATCTTTAATTATCAGTGTTTTGATAGCAGCACAGCATATAATTCTCTGCCTTCTTAAATTGTGCTTCTTAAACTTGCTGCAAAGTTTGGCACTTGGAAGTAGTGCTGGGGTGCTGGGGGTTTGTCCTTCTCGGATTCACACACACACACATACATGAGCACGCTGGTACATCCGATGGCATGGTACGCCTGCACATAGAATAACCCTGCACTCTCAAGGCAGGATTGAAGTATCAAGGTTACCTCAACTGTCTTTTCTAGTGTGAGCAGTCTCCACTCTCTACCCTTATCTGTGCACGGTGCCATGTAAGAAAGATCAAGAATGAGTCCGAAAGTAATGTGACTTATCCAGGCTTTACATTTAATTCCATAATGGGAATAATGCTGTTCTTGCTGTCCATCAGGAGTGGTCGCCAGGATAGAATAGGAAGTTGGTGAAGGCACAATCCAAGTGTTACTGATGGAAATGTGAGAATAGAAGAGTGTGGCCTCATGGGGAGATTACAAGCCTCAGCAAAGGGTTCAGCCCTTGTGAGTGAATGAAGTTAGGGTACAGGCCCCTGGAAGATAGGACTCACACAGTTCTGATCCATGATGGCCCTGCCATTATAATCTTTACAATGGAAAGACAAGCCAGCAGCTGGCTGGCTCAGCTGGTGGAGCACATGATTCTTGATCTCAAGGTTGTGAGTGCATGCCCCACGTCGGGCACAGAGCTTACTTTAAAAAATAAGTAAAAACAAAAACAAAAAACGACCAAATAAATAAATAGTAAATAAAATGGAAAGAGAAAAATTTAAGAAGAAAGTGCCCCCTTTTAGATGGTTTCTCTATTTTAGATGGAAATATTTTTACATTTGACTTTGGTCCATGCCAGATATTTGGCGCTGATAAAAAATAAACAGGCAAAATGAAGCACAGCCTCTCCTGTGAGTGCCCCTGGATGACCTCAGCTAGAAGTGACATCTCCCTCTTGGAGGTGGCACCGTTTCTTTTAGCTCTCTGCCTGCCAGTTGGGTAAGAGTGCTATATCTCCTTGTAGATAGTGAGCTTCCAAAATATTCAACAGATATTTATGGAGCACCTGCTTTGTTGCAGGCACCAGGCTAGGCACTGGAGAGGTAGCTTAGAACAAGATGGGGAGTCTTTGCTTTAATGGAATACAGACGCTAGTGCAAGGGACAGATTTTAAATATATCCTTCCCAAGAGACCTAATTCCAGTGAGATGAGTTTTATGAGGTTAAGACAGTTATAAAAGCAACTTAATCCAGGCAGTAGTATTAAGCAGGTCAGGAAGCAGTTTGGGGGAAACAGTTAGCAGTGGGGCTGCCATATAAGGTTGCACAGTTTGTGTACTGCACAAAGGTAACCAACTGAGAGCGAAGGTAAGAGCTGGGATGCTGTCCCTGTTGGCTTGCTCATGCTGTGCCTTTTTCTTTTTCTTTTTCTTTTCTTTTTTTTTTGCTGTGCCTTTTTCTAATTTGCAGAAAGGCATAGTGTAGACTACCAAGGAACAGTGTTTAGTTCCTCATACCCCTCTCCCCCGCCCCAAAGTATTACACTGATAATTAAACATTATAAAATGGTGGAAAGAAACAGACTTAGAAGGCATCCACCTGAGACAGAAATCCTAGTTCTTTCATTTACTAGGTATGTCTTCATTTGATCAACTTTCTCACCTGTAATAGAGATGGAGAACAACTTAGGGTCATAATGAACATTAAATTCTGTAATGTATGTAAAGAATCGAGTAATGTATATGATGCACATAGTAGTTACTCAATAAATTATGTTTGTACAAACTTGTCAGTTCTGTTATCATTTCTACTGCCTATTTTGGCCTGTTTTATCTATATTTTCCCAATTTCTTCCTTGTCTTCTTTGGGAAGGCTGGATATTGCCTAGAATATCTGTGCACCAAGTCGTCGTCGTCTTCTTTTTTTTGCACCAAGCTTTCTTACTTTCTGGTTGGTGAATGGGAAGTTATATCATCAAAAGTTAAGTCTTCAGGTTTCCATTTATGCCTGACAACTACTTTTTGTTTTGTTTTTCTTGCTTTGAAATGCTTTATTTCAGGACATTTTTGGATGCTTAAGGGTAACCAGGAAAATTTAGTCTGTCAAATGATTTTTATTTATTTATTCATGAGAGACACAGAGAGAGAGACAGAGACATAGGCAGAGGATGAAGCAGGCTCCTCGCAGGGAGTACAATGCGGGACTCGATCCTGGACTAGGGATCACGACCTGAACTGAAGGCAGACGCTCCACTGCTGGGCCGCCTAGGCGTCCCAATGTCAAATGAGTTTTAATTCAATTAGAACATTGACTCTCAAACTTGTTCTTGGAGTGGGATATCCTTTGTAAAGCATGGTGTTCCTTACTGAGTACCATGAGAAAGTTAGCGATATGACCTAGATAAGTTTTGACAGCAGAATGTGATTATTATATATGTCTTATAAAATTCCAATGTGATGGTTCATGAAAAAGCAAATATCACCTTTTGATTCCTGGTTTTCCATTAATATTTGTGATGTCTTCTCTCTGTTTGCCACCTGCCTACATAAGTGGGGGTAGGTGACGTTTCCCTAGGGCTTCCCTTCTCACTGTCACCAACAAGTCCGAGTCCAGAAAGATTTCTCGGCTGCTTGCTACCTCGTTGCCGTCTTCCCGACCCCAGCCTCCTCCATGCTGTCTGATTCTTCTGTCTTCACGAGGGTGGGTGTGCCCACTTCAGAGGCACCATTCACCAGCCGTGCCCAACCCCAACCTGTCCTGCCTTGTGGGGCTCCCTGAACACCAGGGCCTTGGATTGCCCTGGGGAAGGAAGGAGGGGTGAGACTGATCCAGAAATCTTCCAAAGAGCCCTCTCTTTGGTCCGTCATCCACTCTACCCAGCAGACTCGAGAAATTCTAGGTTTGATTGAATAAATAACAGTAATTAAGGTCCATTTCCTGAACTACCCATCCCTGGAGCCTGTTTACCTTGCAGCCCAATAACCGTTCATCTGATGTGTGTGTTAGCTTAGTCCATTTGTTTGATTTTGATGCTGGGATATGGTTCTTCATTGTCTAGGACTGATAGAAGAGCTCTGTCTTTATAGTTTTAAAAAAGCCAGGGAGCACCACTCCCAAGATGAGTAACTTATTTCATTAAGAGAATGTCCCAGGGGAAACCTCTCTTTTAGACTCCTTTCTCCCCACCTCCCTCTTGCTCACAAAACCAGTGCCCTTATGAGTAGAAAATAAAGTAAAGGTTGGGGTCCCCTATGTAAGAATGTTTGCATTTCTGTTGGTCTTTGATAGAAAAAATATGATTCATAGGTTCCTTCAATTGGCCCTGGTTCCTTCTGAAAATGTATTTTAAGAACATCAGGAGGAAGTTTCTCAAGTTGTTGGTTGGCTGCGGGTTGGGGAGGGGGGAGTTGCCTGCGATGACCGTTGCCTGCTAGTTGGTACCATCAAGGCAGCCGTACTTGAATAAGAGCATCCTCATAAATGCTGTCCAGGCCTTGGTGCAGCTGGCTTTGTCAAGAAGACCAGGTTCAGAGGAGTGTGGAGGGTGATGATGATGAGGTCCTCTGGGGGAAGCACACCTGTCCGTTCCTTCCTCTTGAAGCTGCAAGTGGGAGAAGGAGATAAATTTCGAAGAAGAAAGGAGAGCAGAGCTGATACGGCTTCCTAAAGTTTTAACGGCCCGACGGATGGAGAAATGAAGCGTGAGAAAGTTCTTTCAGCCTTGGATACTTGGATCTGAAGGAAAGAGTGCGGCTGTCCCTTCAGCTCCTCAGAAGAGCTGTTAAGCCAGGACCTCTCATGGGGCCACCAGGCTCTCCTCCTGAGGGTGGACTCAGCCAGCCACACTGATCTGTGGGAGGGATGGGAGTTTTCCAGTGAGAAGTGAGGCGTTCAAGCCCATGGGGGCCTTTGCCCTGCTCCCCCTTCCCGCTCGGGCCGAGGGCGACAGCCGTCCAGGTAGGCCCGAGTCTTCCAGACCCCAAGCCCCACACCTCACGTTTCTCTCTCCGGTGTATGTGTTCCTGTATTTCGTGAAAAGAGGTTCAAGAAGTCACCCTGTATGGGGCTATTAGTGAATCCCAAAGAATAGGATCCAGCGAAATCCTGCCTGCTGGCAAACCCAAGGTAGGGGGTATGTGCAAGCTTTTCCTTGCCCAGCGCTGGTGGAGCAAGACTTAGCTGGACTGACCCACGGGGAAGCATCTGGCCCACGCAGATACCTGCGTCACCTGGGTGGTGGCTCCTCTGGGCGGCCTGCGGAGAGAGACTGGCCAGCACCTGGCCTGCACGCGGGTTGTGTGTGGGATTAGGGGTGCTGGGGAGGGCTTGCCTGCTCTGCTTCTCAGACCTGGGGTGGTTGGGGTAGGGAGATACAGCGGGGGACTGCCTGCCGCTGTCCCACAGCATTCAGTTTTGTGACCATTGTGGGCCAGCCTCTCCTTTTTAAAAAAATGACTATTTATTTATTTTTATTTTTAAAGATTTTATTTATTTATTCATGAGAGACACACACACTGAGAGAGAGAGAGGGGGGGGGGTGGGGGGCAGAGACACAGGCAGAAGGAGAAGCAGGCTCCATGCAGGGAGCCCGATGTGGGACTCGATCTCGGGTCTCCAGGCTCACACCCTGGGCTGAAGGCGGTGCTAAACCCTGCTGAGCCACCCGGGCTACCTCCAGCCTTTCATTTTAACGCTGTTGTGATGGAAACCTTTCAAAAATGTACAAGATGCTTAGAACACAGCCCGCTTACTGTGGGCAGTGGTGGCATTTAGATTTATTTATGGAGACTTCATTTAGCTGCTTTGAGTATCTGTTCGTCTTTGGGGCATCTGTTAGTTTTTTGTTTTTTGTGTTTTTTTTTAGATTTTATTTATTCATGAGAGACACACAGAGAGAGGCAGAGACACAGGCAGAGGGAGAAGCAGGCTTCCTGTGGGGAGCCTGGTGTGGGACTCGATCCCGCCACCCCGGGATCATGACCGGAGCCGAAGGCAGCTGCTCAACCACTGAGCCCCCACCGGTGTCCCTGGGTATCTGTTAGTCTGTTACTATAGATACAGAGGTGTGGAACCCAGAGGGTGACTTACCTAGCCTGTCCCTGCTCCAGATTTGCCTAGTTGTGTCACGCCGTGGGTCTTCCTGGTCCACTGATGCTTGTCACTGAAATTGTCCATGAGCCACATCATCTAACATTTTTAAATTAAATTAAATTAATTAATTAATTAATTTATTTATTTATTTAATTTGTGATAGTCACAGAGAGAGAGAGAGGCAGAGACACAGGCAGAGGGAGAAGCAGGCTCCATGCACCGGGAGCCCGACGTGGGATTCGATCCCGGGTCTCCAGGATCACGCCCTGGGCCAAAGGCAGGCGCCAAACCGCTGCGCCACCCAGGGATCCCAATCTAACATTTTTTTTAAAAGATTTTATTTATTCATGAGAGAGAGAGAGAGAGAGAGGCAGAGGCAGAGACATGGGCAGAGGGAGAAGCAGGCTCCATTCAGGGAGCCCGACATGGGACTCGATCTCGAGTCCCCAGGATCACACCCTGGGCCGAAGGCGGCACTAAACCACTGAGCCACCCGGGCTGCCCCTCACCTAACGTTTCTGGGCCACAGATTTCATGGCAGGAGCACGAGATGACTGGCCTCTCCAGGGGCTTCCCAGCTCAGCGCAGGTTGGACTTTCGGGGATGCTGAGTTCGACATGAGCCCCTGGAGTGCAGGCTCCAGGGGGGCAGCAGCTCCTCGCTCAGCTCAGGTCGCCAGCAGGCATTCGGTTAGTTTGTTGTGTGAACCTGGAAGCACTTTGGTCGTATTACGGTGGGATCCGTGTGTCTTCTACGTTGGGGTTGCCCGTAGGCTTTGTCCGACGGGGAGAGAAGCGTGCTGGCCGTCCCCCACCCCCGGGCCGGTGGGCCCACCCGAGCTCTGAGGTGGTCGCCGCAGCAGCGAGCTCTCTGTGTCCTCTGTCCTGGGGCTGGCCTGCTCCGCTTGGCTCTGCGGCCTCCTGCCAGCCCAGGGAAGCTCTCCGCCGCTTGGCGAGGTTTGGGGACCTGCCTGGCAGAGAGCACCCCTTGCAGGGGCTTTGGCAGGCTTTTCCATGGCAGTGTGACGTCCGTGAGACAATTGGGCAAATTCTGGGCTTTAGGTTCCATGAACTGCTTGTTGATAAGTAGAACATGCAGGATTTCTCTCCTGTTATTTTGATGAGAAGGTTTAAAACTTCTAAAAATGAGCACTTTTCTTCCCACCCTACGCCTTTCCATTTCAAACTTCAAGATTTCATTTTCTTCCACCCTGCCCCCCCAACTCTTCTCTCTTAGCCGGGTTTGCCTGTGCAGGTCCTGGAGGCCAGTGCACGTCCTGGAGGCCAGTGCAGGTCCTGGAGGCCAGTGCACGTCCTGGAGGCCTGTGCAGGTCCTGGAGGCCTGTGCAGGTCCTGGAGGCCAGTGGATGTCCTGGAGGCCAGTGCACGTCCTGGAGGCCAGTGCAGGTCCTGGAGGCCAATGCACGTCCTGGAGGCCAGTGCAGGTCCTGGAGGCCAGTGCACGTCCTGGAGGCCAGTGCAGGTCCTGGAGGCCAGTGCAGGTCCTGGTGGCTTCCGCCTCCTTGTGTGTTCCTTAATGGAAACAAAGTACAAAGATAGCCTTTGGCAGGTGGAAAGTGCTTGTGCATACAGGGAGGAGCTTTTCCCCCAGGTTGCCAGAATGCTCTCCTGGGTTTAGATCTCAGGAGTTTTATTTCTAAAAACGTTTTCCGTCAACAGATGGATTTATCAGCCATGTTAAAGTAGGAAATGAAAACATTGCTATGAATGAGGTTTTAATCATTTTGTCCCATTGCCTCCCATCCTTACCTCTTTCCATATGACCTGAAGGACCAAGGACAGTGGGCATCTAGGGAGGCCTGAGAGGACCGGTGATGTGTAGATGATGGGAACAGCTGGCCCCTCCCTCCCTCCCTCCCTTCCCTCCCTTTCTTCCCTTTCTTTCTTCCCTTTCTTTCTTCCCTTTTTTCCTTTCCTTTCCTTTCCTTTCCTTTCCTTTCCTTTCCTTTCCTTTCCTTTCCTTTCCTTTCCTTTCCTTTCCTTTCCTTAGCACCCTGTGCCAGCTTCCGTGTGAAGAACTTTATCTGAATTATTTCATTTAATCCTCATAAGGGCCCTGTGAAGTAGGTGTTTTTATTCCTATTTTAAGAATGAGGACATTAATACCTAAAGAGGTAAAGAATTGGTCCAAGTCCACATCTAGGCAGTGTTCAAGCTTGGGTGTGAGCCCAAGCGGGCTGACCCCCTCGCTCTCTCTCTTACCCCCTCACGCAGGCAACAGAAGGGGGGAGGGACAGGAAGGGTGCTCCTGACATCTAGAGGGTAGAGGCCCAGGATGCTGCTAACCATCCTCCAGTGCACAGGTCAGCACCCCTCCCAGCAGAGACTTCCACACTGAAGGTTCTAGTGCTGAGTTTGACAAACTGCTCTACGCTACCTACCTCCTGGGAATGTTTGTTTCCTGTTGAACGGCCACAGAGTTAACCTTCTAATCTTAAACCTAATGGACTCTCTCCACCGACCTACTAAAATATATCAGGTGGTATTTTTAGTTTTACTTAAAATTTTTTTTAAAAGATTTTAATTTGAGTTAGAGATAGAGAGAGAGAGAACAAGAACACAAGCTGGGAGGGGGGCACAGGGAGAGGGAGAAGCAGGCTGTCCATGAGCAGGGAGCCCAATGCAGGGCTTGATCCCAGGACCCCAGGATCATGACCTGGGTTGAAGGCAGATGCTTAACCAGCTGAGCCACCCAGGCACCCCGATGAGGCCAAGATTGACACTTGCACCTGCCTCTCCATGTGGGTGTACGTATGCACATCTTATAGGACTGCGGGAGCACTGAGGAGGGCCCCACCGCCTGCGAGCTGCAGGAGCTGCAGCAGGCTGTGCCCACGAGTGTGGTATTTTTTAAAAGAGACAGAAGTGGAGGTGCTCGGGTCGTGATCCCTGGGTCCTGGAATGGAGCCCTGCATTGACTGGGCTTCCTGCCCCGTGGGGAGCCTGCTTTTTCCTCTCCCTGTGCCAGCTGCTTCTCCTGCTTGTGCTCTTTCTCTCTGTCAAACAAATAAATAAAATCTTAAAACAAAAAATCTAGAGGTGGAGGCTGGTGTGATGGAATGAGTCAAAGACTCCAACTGCTAAGGATAGAGAACTCAATCGACTTTTTTGTGGGGGGGGAGGGGTATTGCTGAAAGCAACCCTAACCTGGTAAGAAAGAGTCTGAGCAAGGAGAAGAGTTTGGGCCGGGCCCGTGGTAACCGAGCAGCTGGCGCTGGCTGCCTGTGTGTGTCACAGCCCGCCTGTGTCACATTTGGTCCCGAAAAGTCCCTGGGTGCCCAGGGCCACTTACGGAAGGACAGTGACCCCTGACAGTGCTTGGAAGCACCGTTGAGGGCGGAAGCCAGCATATTCTAGTGTGTTGAAACCTGCGTGAGAAACTACCTGTCAGAAACGCCTTCCTGGCAAATGCCCAGAATCTGGTTGCCACGGTTGTGGGAACGGTTGTGAGAACCTTGGAGCTCTAAGGGAGTGTCTGAACTCGAAAGGAAACCTTAAGAATTTTAGATGAAGGAAATACAAGAGCTCATTTCTGGGTTAGGCAAATGCATAGCTTCTTGTTCAGCGCCTTGAACCTTTAAGTAGCTCTTTAATTTTTCCTCATCTTTTCTTTTTCTCTTTCTTTTCTTTTCTTTTCTTTTCTTTTCTTTCTTTTCTTTCTTTCTTTTCTTTCTTTCTTTCTTTTCTTTCTTTTCTCTTTCTTTCTTTCTTTCTTTCTTTCTTTCTTTCTTTTTTCTTTCTTTTCTTTCATTCCTCTTTTGCTTCAAATTCTACCAAGTAGAGGTTTGTTTATACCCCTTGAACACTAAAAAATATTACAAGGGTTAAGGAATTTTCTTTCTCTCTCTCTCTTTTTTTTTTACTGTGGTTAAAAAAAATAGAAATTTACCATCTTAACCAATTTTAAAGATGCAGTCCTATGGGAATTTCCTGTGTTTTTTGTTTTTGTTTTTTAAGATTTTATTTATTCATGAGAGAGACAGAGAGAGGCAGAGACATAGGCAGAGGGAGAAGCAGGCTCCTGGGAGCCCCGATGTGGGACTCGATCGTGGGTCTCCAGGATCATGCCCTGGGCCGAAGGCATATGCTCATGCTGAGCCACCCATGCGTCCCGAATTTTCTGTTTTTATTCCTCCGTTTCAGAGATAGTTCACTCTGGCTGTTTTCTCCCAGTCACATTACTAGAGTAGATTTCTTTTTTTTTTTTTTAATTTTTTTTAAATTTATGATAGTCACACAATGAGAGAGAGAGAGAGGCAGAGACATAGGCAGAGGGAGAAGCAGGCTCCATGCACCAGAAGCCCGACGCGGGATTCGATCCCGGGTCTCCAGGATCACGCCCTGGGCCAAAGGCAGGTGCTAAACCGCTGCGCCACCCAGGGATCCCCAGATTTCATTTTTTAAAAAAAGATTTTATTTATTTATTCATGATAGACATAGAGAGGCAGAGACACAGGCAGAGGGAGAAGCAGGCTCCATGCAGGGAACCTGACGCGGGACTCGACCCTGGGTCTCCAGGATCACACCCCCGGCCAAAGGCAGGCGCTAAACTGCTGAGCCACCCAGGGATCCCACTAGAGTAGATTTCATTTACTCACTGGTTGATTCAATTAACAGATATTTGAATGCTTACCACCTTTGAGATAAAACAGAAATATTGTTTTGTTTTCTTCCAAAATGGAAAGTTGGGGGATCCCTGGGTGGCTCAGCAGTTTCGCGCCTGCCTTTGGCCCAGGGCACGACCCTGGAGTCACAGGATCGAGTCCCATGTCGGGCTTCCGGCATGGAGCCTGCTTCTCCCTCTCCTCTGCCTATGTCTCTGCCTCTCTCTCTCTATGTCTATCATAAATAAATAAATAAAAATAAATTTAAAAAAAAGAAGAAAAACAAAATGGAAAGTTGTTTTCATGTTTTTCTAATTAGAAGCTATGTGCTTATTGCCAAGAGTTTAGAAAATATAAAAGCATAATTATTCCTAACCCTGCAAGTTTATTAATTACCATTGTCAAGTTGCTGTATCCTTCAGATTGTTTTTTATTATTGTTATTGCTGTTCTATGTCTTATTACATTGTTGTTACCTCAAATGCTGTCCTCCTCTATACTGTTGTGTTAACTATTTTCAGCAGTAAAGTTTTCTGTATCATCTGTATAGTCAATGGGGGGGGGGTGCATTGTATTCAATGATGTGAGCGTACCATAATTTTCAGTGGTTAGTACTCTTTCATTGATTATCCAGGTTTCCTTTCTCCTAAACAGCATGTGGATGGTCATTCTTTTTTTTTTTTTTTTAATTTACGATAGTCACAGAGAGAGAGAGAGAGAGGCAGAGACACAGGCAGAGGGAGAAGCAGACTCCATGCACCGGGAGCCCAACGTGGGATTCGATCCCGGGTCTCCAGGATCGTGCCCTGGGCCAAAGGCAGGCGCCAAACCGCTGCGCCACCCAGGGATCCCTGGATGGTCATTCTTGGGCATATCTTTGTCTTCTTGCTTAGGTAGAAAAAGATGTCTTGTTTTTATTGCTACATTACTAGGAATTAACACCGTGCATAGTAGGTTTGTTGTATAATAAATACTAGTTGAATGAATGAATGGCCTGGTAATTTCCATAGCACTAGGAACAGGGCTGTTAATGCGGAATAGGACTTGGTGGTGATGTAGGGTCTTGGCGATTGGGGTGGTTGGGCTACTTGGGACAGGGCTGTGTTTAGAAGAGGTCATCGAGATCGCTGAGGCCAGGCACTGGCTGGGAGAGAGAAAAGGGCGTGGAGAAGGAGATGCCTCCTTCAGATACTTGTTGAGTGCTTACTGTACACCCAAGGTCAGGCAGGAAAATGTGCTTCCTCTCTTGCTGTCTCCTTCGCACGCAGCCCATTTCCCTTTTGCAGGCAACCAAGGTTTTAGGCCGGTGTCGTCTGTCTTGCTCACCCCCTCTAGGCCAGCAGTAAGCAGGGCAGAAGGGCCAAGAGCCAACCAGATTGAAATTCTGGCTCTACCACTCATCAGGCTTCTGACCCTTAAGTTCCCAAATGTCTCTGAGCCTCTGTCTCAGCTCTGTTAACTTTGGGGTGATAAAGTGGCTAATCCTAATAGTTGTGCCTTGCAGAGACTGAGATTAATAAGCGGTAGCTATTGTTAGCTAGTACTGTGGATTAAATAGGCTTTAATAAGTTGCCCTTTATTCTTTTGCATGAGAGAAATCCACCATATGCCCCAATCAGTTTACTAACACGTGTGTAAGTATGTGTTGAGTTTCCCACCACACGATCATTTTGTGCGTTAGGGACTACCTGCCACCTGTATGTGTTGTTTGTGAAATAGGCCTTTATTGAGCAGAGGGAGTTGTGTTCTTGTCCTCCTTGTTTTCAGGCCTCCTCGTCTCCTTGCACAGCTCCCAGTCAAGGACAGCATGAGGCACTGTGATGGTGAGGGTTGCTATTTACCCTCACCTCTGCCTCCTGGTAGTAAAAAAAGGTCTGTACAATCTTGATGGGAGGCCATTTATGAGCTTGGAGCCAGAATGAGCTGCAAAATGTAGGTTGTGAGCTTTAGGGTTTAAATAAATACTGCTTGTCAAAGTAGAATCCATTGTTCATTACCTCTCTGCTGACCCCCAGTAATTCATAAGTAATCCTAAAACCTCAAAGGAGGGGGAAACTAAGTGGGCTGTGACATTCATGCGTAGTATTATATGTCACTGAAAGATGTGGAAGTCTAAATATAGTTAAAGGTTAGAGAACTATTTACTTGGATAAAAAAATTTTGAACCCAGTTTTATGCTTTAACGTTTTGCTTCTATTTCTTTGATAATAGAAACCCTGCAGCATGCCCAGGAACCTGGGTTCTGCTTTTAACAGCTTCAACAACTTCAGTATTTGAGGAGCTTCCCTATTGCTGTCCCTTCTCCCCTCCCTTTATTAAAATAGGGACGATATTGGGACACCTGGGTGGCTCAGTGGTTGAGCATCTGCCTTTGGCTCAGGTCGTGGTCCTGGGATCGAGTCCCACATCGGGCTCCCCGCATGGACAGCCTGCTTCTCCCTCTGCCTATGTCTCTGTGTCTCTCATGAATAAATAAATAAATAAAATCTTAAAAATAGAGGACAATATTATAACTTTTGTAGTTAATAGAAGTCTGTTATGTCTTCCCTCAGTTCTGCTAGGGCTCCTCTGTTTCCAAGTTGGGAAAAACAACTGAATGAAGGGTGGTGTCAGATTTGATAATTTCCTTCCTTCTGCAATTTGGACTTAACTTATACACATTAAAGCCAACTTGGCTATCCAGAACTCTTGAGGAATAAATCTTTTTGAATGAGTGTTTTCTGCATTGCTGAGGGATTTACATGCCCCCAAACTAAAGCGCTGAAAGTAAAAATAGTGGCTGTCTTTGGGATGGTTCTTGTGGCAGAAGTGTCCTTGTTCGCCTTCCTAAGTGGAACGAAGGGAATGTGATGGATAAGTTATCACCATGCCGCGTGTGAGCTGGACCACGAGAGCAGAGGCCAGAAGCAAGTGATGCTCACCTTACTTGTGGAGTGCTTGAACAGGGCTTTGAGTTGCTCCACTTTTTAGTTCTTGCTTCTCTTTATGACTGGTTTTTCTCTTTCTTTGAGGTTAACTCTGTGTGCTTGCCTCTTGCAGTTCATTTTTCAACATCTAAGTATTTATGGATGGTTGGGGACAACCTCTCGTAGGGATGACAAGAATGTAGCACGAGTGGCACTGTGCCTTTGGCAGGTGGTACTCATTTTTTCTGAGGAGACATTCAGCCTTAGGACGCACCTCATATAGCATTCCAGGCCAACACTGCTGATGGATTGTGTGATGTGAGATGAAACCTATTTCCTATTGTCTGTTGTCTCCAAGTCTCCTTCGATTTTCAAGTGAGGAAAACCAAGACCCAGAGAGGAAAAATGACTTAGGCAAAGTCACACAGAGTTAGATCCCAGGTCTTCTGGTTCTTGGGCCAGAGAACTTTCAGCAGTTTTTCCCTCCTAGCAGCTCTGGGCTTAAGCAAGCCCCTTGTAACTGTGATAATAAGACTTGAGGGAGGGAGGGGCAGCTGGGTGGCTCAGTGGTTGAGTGTCTGCCTTTGGATCAGGTCGTGATCCCGGAATCCTGGGATCGAGTCCCACATCAGGCTTCCCCGCAGGGAGCCTGCTTCTCCGTCTGCCTGTGTCTCTGCCTCTCTCTGTGTCTCTCATGAATAAATAAAAATAAAATCTTTAAAAAAAAAAGACTTGAGGAGGGAGAGAGGGACTGTCATAAGCAAGATACATGTTATTTGTGTGTGTGCCAGTTCTATGACATCTATTTGGCTTTCTTCCTGATCCTTTGCTTTCTAATTGATGGTGTTGCCAGCTGGGAATTCCAAGTAATAAAGGAACTGTGCTTTTTAATTTGACAGACGGAAGTTAAAACCAGCCCTAGCTCATGTCCTCACATGCCTAAGGTCAGTCCTTGGAAGAACTATCAATGCCCAAAGCCAGGGTGGGGGAGGGGAGACAGATATTTGTTTATTTGTTGCTGTGTGTGTGTGTGTGTGTGTGTGTGTGTCCTTAGAAGAAAAGCTGAGCAGGCTCAGCTCCCGGTAGCAGCAAGTAGCTGGCTTATCCTTCCATTTTGACTCTGCCTAGCAAGGACAAAGTCCCTTCTATTTTGAAAAGCCCTTGCTATTCATACTGTTCCCTTTTTCTTTTCTTTTCTTTTTTTTTTTTTAAGATTTTATTTTTAAGCAATCTTTACACCCAACATGGGGCTCGAACTCACACCCCAAGATCTAGAGTCGCACTCTCCACCCACTGAATCTGCCACGTGTTCCCATACAATTGCTATTTGAATGAAGTTAGATAAAGGGTATAAAGGGCTCTTTGAAGACTTTTCTCTTTGGCTATGTTTGGGGAGGGAAGGTTCTTCAGAAAGGAAAAAAAAAATCACAGAATTCAATACCACATTTGCATGTGCTCCTGTAATCTTCAAACTTAGTTTTCTTAAGCAATTTTCTTTTCTTTCTTTAATCGTGATAGTGATACGAGAATAGGATAAGAACCCAAGCAGCGGAGTGCAGTGAGAGCTCCACGTCATCTTGCCCTCCCATACCTAGACCCACTCTACAGATGGCGTCAGTGGTCACTTTGGGCACATGCACATTAGTGCCCTCACCCCCCATGGCCCGCCATGGCTATAAAATACCAGGGCATGCCAGCTGTGTTTGCTGGCGCTGTCATAAAAAGGTACCACAGCCAGAGGGGCTTAAACAACAGAGATTTCAGTTCTCACAGTGCTGGAGTCTGGAATTCTGAGGTCAAGGAGTTAGCAGGTTGGTCTCTTTTGAGGCCTCTCTCTTTGGCTTCAGAATGGTGGTCTTCTCCACTATCTTCACACGGTCTTCTTTCTGTGCCTTTGTCCTGACCTCCTCTTCTTACAAGGACACTAGTCAAGTTGGATTAGTGCCCACTCCAATGACCTTCTTTAACTTTAATTACCTCTTTAAGAACCCTATTTCCAATTATGGCCACATTCTGAGGTAGTGGGGGTAAAAAGTTGAACGTATGATTTTTGAGGCATAGGGAAGGGAGAAGAGAGCACAATTCAGTCTACAACACCGACTTACTCTTTTTAACTATACCGTTTTGTCTAGCTAGCCAGTTAGTCATTTTTCCAGTCCCCATGTAGCTGGAGAAAAAGACTGTTTTCATGCTTATAATGAACAACCTTAAACTAAATCTCTGTACCCTTTTGCAAGTATATTAGCAGAATGAATTTATAGAAGAATTGTTGGCATTATCCTCCAAAGAAATTTCTTGGGTCTCTCTTGAGTGTATAATCATCTCTTGTGGAAAAGGAGAGTATGCAGATTCTACAAATTAAAGCTCTTTAAAAAAATTTTTTTTGTTTATTTATTTGAGAGAAAGAGATAGAGCATGAGCGAGGGGCAGGGAAAGGGAGCCAGGAGGCTCTCCACTGAGCAGTGAGCCTGGCACAGGGCTCCATCCCAGGTCCATGGCATCAGGACTTGAGCCAAAGGCAGATGCCAAACCGACTGAGTCACCCAGGTGCCCGCAAATTAAAGCTCCTAATGTGTTTCATAATGTAATGTTGATATGAGAGATTCAGAGTGTATCATATGAAAGAAAGGATCAGTATGAGTGACATGCTCAAATAAACCTGTAAGTGGCAGGGGCTGGGTATGAGTGCATTTTATTCCAAATTAAGCTCTTCCTGAAAGAAGTGGTAAGTCAGTAGGGCTATGAGATTTTCTAGATGATAGCATAACACTGCTTTTAAAAGTGCTATTTTGAATATATACTTGGTATATATGTCAATGTCTAGGTTAAGACAGTGCACTTGTATTGTTGGTTATTGGCATAGTTTGAGTTGACAGGTAACTCTTCGGCTAGTAGAGAATGGCTGTTGGGTTCTAGTATTAGGTGTGGATATATATGCACACACGCCTGTATATATACACACACACAGATACACACACTTATACATGTGCATGTATATTTTTAAAATACCACAGTACGATATAGGGTGAAAGTAAAAAGTAAGGAAAGGTTGAAAAGTTAAATCCATACAATGATACATGACTTTAACGATAAGCTTATTCTGAGAAGCCCTATGATTTTGTTCTCACATTTTCCGTAATCACACTCCTTCTGTTACTATTTGCCTTTAAATAATAACAAATAATAATAAATAACATAATTTATATAAATATATAATAAAAATAAAAAATATAAAATCTGTTTATTTTTCCCCTCTGTGCAGATAGTTTAAATGTTGATTGTGCTATGGGAATGTTCTATCATGGGGAACATTTACTGTTTAAAAATATTTCTTTTCCCAAATAGAATAAATCTTTTATTGGATTTGAGTTTGCAATACAGTAAGACTGGTTATTTAAAGCCATAGAACTAAAAAAATTAGCAGCCAGCAAAGGAGAACGTTGGGCAAGAATTTGGGAGGTGAGGAGGAGGAAGGCAAGGGTCCAGAGAAGAGCTCGCTGTGTGAGTGGAAGGAGAGAGAGAGTGTGTGTGGGGGGATTTGGATCTATGGGTGGAAAGGGGTCAGTCAAGTTGGGGATTGAGATTGTGTGAGTGGGTTATAAAGGAAGGTGACCTCTCAGAGCCACACACACCAGCAGTGGTAGGTTCTCACTTGTGTCATCTGTTAGCCCAGCCCAAACAGACTGGCTTATCTTACAAAGAACCAGTCTAACCTTATGAGGCCAGAAGAGTCTTTTGAGGAAGACAGTTTGAAACCTGAACATAAGATGGAAAGAGTGCATTAGCAAACCTGTGAGGTGATGAAATAGTACACAAAGTGCTCAAACAATGGTGTTACAGGATACGGGACAGAGAACCAGTTCTGAACTCAAGCTCGGCTGCTTTAAAAATCAATACTTGGGAGACAAGTGATGGTCAGAAAGGAAAGGTTGCTTTATTCAGGAAGCTGGCAGCCTGGGACTATGGTGGACTGACGTCCCAAAGATCATCTTCCCTGTCCAGACAAAGCCAGAAGGTTTTATTTATTATTATTATTTTTTAAAGATTTTATTTATTTATTCATGAGAGACACACACAGAGAGAGGCAGAGACACAGAGAGAGAGGCAGAGACACAGGCAGAGGGAGAAGCAGGCTCCATGCAGGGAGCCCAACGTGGGACTCTATCCCCAGTCTCCGGAATCCAGCCCTGGGCTGAAGGCGGCGCTAAACCGCTGAGCCATCCAGGGATCCCCCGCCAAAAGGTTTTAAAGGGGAAGGGTGGGACATTGGGGGCTGGAGGTGGTCTCCCTGCAAGGGAAGGTGGTGCCCAGGTGGATAGTCATGGACATGACCTTGAACAAACTTGGTGGCATCAGCAGCAGCTGTGCTCCAGTGTGGGCAGGACTCCTCTCCTGGGGAAGTCTGGTCCTTCCCTCCTCAAGGCTGGTGGTCTGCAGATCTCAAGGATAGTAGGTTAGTTTATCTATAGGCCAAGGGACTTAGGTCAGCAAGCAAGGAGTGCATAAGCTTGAGACCTATTGGAGTGGTCTTACAATGAGTTTCCCGATGTAAATGAAGGAAGATGTGAAAACGTGGTTGTGATTATAGCCTTGTTGTCTTATACCTATATACTTGTGATATCGATTTAGTTATTTGCAGGTTATGGTGATCTCTTTTGTAAGATTCCCGGTTTGCTTAAGAGAAATCCTTTCTTAACACCAAGTGTGTTAAATTAGGTCACCTGTGAGACGACAGCACAGGCATAAATATTGTTACTACTCCAATTTTGTAAATAAGGAAACTGAGTCGTAAAAGGGTAAATAACTTGATCACGGTATACAGCTAGTAGGGAGCAGAGCCAGGCACCAAACCCACGCAGGCTGACTTTGAGCCCAAACTTTGTTTGTTTACTTATTTATATGTTACCTTTTTTAAATATTTTATTTATTCATGAGAGACAGAGAGAGAGAGAGAGAGAGAGGCAGAGACACAGGCAGGGGAGAAGCAGGCTCCATGCAGGGAGCCCGAGGTGGGACCCCAGGATCATGCCCTGGGCTGAAGGTGGCGTTAAACCGCTGCGCCACCTGGGCTGCCCAACTCTGTTCTTTTTAAAGATTGACTGACTGATTGATTGATTGATTTGAGACAGAGAGAGAGAGAGAGGGTAGAGAGGCAGGGGGAGAGAGAATCTCAAGTGGACACTGAACTAAGTGTGGAGCCTGATCTGGGGCTGGATCTCATGACTGGGAGACCATGACCTGAGTCAAAACCAAGAGGCTTAACCCACTGAGCCACCGAGGCGCCCCTTGAGCCTGAACTTTTAATAACACTGCCCCCATTGCCCTATGCTTTCCTGAAGACTGAGTTGTTTTGGGGGCAGTGAAAATACTCTGTATGATATTATGGTGATGGATATATATCATATATATATTTGTTCAAACCCATTGAATATATGACACCGAGAGCGAACCCTTAGGTAACCTGTAGACTTTGGGTGATGATGATGTGCCATCATCGTCCTTGGTAAAAAAGTACCATTTTTGTGAGTGGTATTGCTAATGGGGAGACTATGCATGTGTGGCAGTAGGGGTATATGGCAAATCTCTTTGTCTTCCTCTCAATTTTATTGTAAACCTAAGTGTGGTCTAAAAAACATAGCCTTTACAAAGACAAAAAATTAGCACAGTCTCACCCTTGAAAACCTAATCCCTATTTTATATAATATTCCCAAATTATGTCTAGTTGCATTGACCAGTGAATCTCAGTCAAAGATGGGGGGAAAAAAGATCTCATTTCCCCAAAGGAAAGGTGCGTGCGTTGCTACTGATACAACAGGATCTCTCAGCTCCTCGGTGCCCAGGCCTGCTCATGAGCCTAAAAGCTTACCCGTAGGGGCACGAAGCTCTGGTACACAATGCCTGGGTAAGAGGCACCTATTTCTTTGGAGCTTCACGTTACACACTCGCATTCCTGCCTGCAAAGGGAGATGCATACCAGCACACCTCACCCTCCCCATCCAGCACGTCCCTAGGTGTTTATACAGTTCATTCTCTGCCTCATGGATTTTTGGCAAGGCCCTTTCTTGGGCCTAGCTTGTTTTCTCACATTCTTCCCACCTCACTTCATCCTTTTTCTGGTTCTTGGCTGCTTCTACTCCCTAGCTGATCTCAGAAAACTTTGATCTCAGAGTAATGATTACAGTCCTGCGGGCGAGCCTTACACAGAAACGGTTGGGCATCTCCCCAGCCACATGCCTGCCTTTTACTGAAGACAATGTCAGAGCAATTCTGGTGAACACTCTGTGCACCCCCGCCACCATTCCTGTGTGTTCTGTGGGCAGGTGGCTCGGAAAACCACAGCCCGGAGCCGTGGGGGGGGGGGGGGCTGCAGAGGTCTGGCGTTCATGGGTCTGTAAACGAGGGGCTCTAACAGGATGTTTGTGCTCCTTCCCTAGCTGGCCTGCTGCTGTGGTTCCGCTGGCTGCTCCCTCTGCTGCGGCTGCTGCCCCAAGATCCGACAGTCCCGGAGCACCCGCTTCATGTATGCGCTCTACTTCATCCTCGTCGTTCTTATCTGCTGCGTCATGATGTCAAAGACCGTGGCTAATGAGATGAAAGAGCGTGTAAGTCTGCCTCTTTCCAGCTCTTCCCATTTCCCACGGTTGATGGGGAGGTGGTGTGGGAAACCTTCAGTTAAGGGGATGGAGCCCAGCTGCCCTGGTGTGGTTTGGGGTATCCTTGTTTTCTCTGAACCTTCCTGAAGCCTCCTTGGTGCTTTGCTGCCAAGCAGGGGGAGCCATTTAAGGTCTGGAACTTTAGTACAGATACAGTCCAGTGCTTTTGGTGTACTGTGTGTTTTGTCATAGCCTTGTTTTTAGCTGTTCCTCCTTGGATGTACAGTCTTGCCTTGTAGACTTCTGGACTTCCCCCTGTTGTGGCTGCCACGGTCTCAAGTAGCAGTTGTTATAAACTCAGTTTGGTGACATGTCATTTGTAGGTTGGGTGTCTCCAAGGGTGAGAGATGGATTTCTAGCCACGTCTTAGGCAGCGCCTACAGAGATGGGCCTGGTTATGTGATGCTGATGAAGACACCTAGGACCTTATCCTGGACTTTCCCCATAGAAGGCCTTTTCATCAGCCAGGTGATGGGGGACATTTGGGGTTTTTTTGAGGGAGCCCCCCAAAAAACATTTCCCCTCCTAGGTTCTAAACAAATTGAACAAAAAAGACTATGGAGTCAGCAGATAGATGCCAGCCGTCCTCTTTACGCTTCATAAAGCTGATGTGAGACAGTGTGGCTTGGATCTGCAGAGAAATGGGCTTCCCACTATCAGACCCCAAAATGAGTTAGACTTTTCCCCTGGGAGACCCCACTCAAGCACCAGTCTCACTGGGCTGGGCCAGACTTCCCCTATAGAGGTAGGCAGTTTACCAGGAAGAGCAGCAGGCATGTTACAGCTCTTGTCCAAGGAAAGAGGGACAGGAAAGTCTAGCTGTCCAAACCCAGTTTTCCTGGGGCCCAGCAAAATGAGGATGGGAAGGAGGCCAGGAGCAGAGCTCTAATGGAGCCCGTCCACAGTGGAGGTGGCATCAGTAGGAACAGTTTCCGAGCAAGTGTCTGTTCTTCCAACCTTACGCTGATTCTACAGACTCTCTTAAGTACACTCTCAAGTGCTTCAAAACAACCAGTTCCTTAAAAGCACTTGATATATTCTTATCTGTTAGGCCCTTTGAAGTCTCCTGTTCGGTAATGCTTTTATAATTGTGGATGTATGGTCTGGAATATAGTGGGGCTACTGTCAAAGCTTTTAAAATTGTGATTCTTGGGCAGTCTGGGTGGCTGTGTGGTTTAATGCTACCTTCAGCTCAGGGCGTAATCCTTGAGACCTGGGATCGAGTCCCACGTCGGGCTCCCTGCATGGAGCCTGCTTCTCCCTCTGCCTGTGCCTCTGCCCCTCTCTCTCTCTCTCTCTCTGTGTGTGTGTCTCTCATGAATAAATTAATAAAATTTAAAATAAAATAAAATAAAATAAAATTGTGATTCTCCTCTGACTGCTTTAAACATTGGCTCTTTCCTCAGTAAGACACTGCTGTGGGAGCTCCGGGGCAATCAAACTTGTGAAAGATGGAGCTTACCATGCAGAAGACAGGGTGCAAAGTCTTCTGAGGTATAAAACAAGGTAGAAATTACTAAGTGCCAAATGAGCGGATGCATGAAGTGCTTTGGAAATTTGGAGGCAGGGAGACCCAGAGCTAAGGCTGCCACACCAGGCTTCACTCCATGGTGGTGGTAATTAGCACCAGTTCTCTTCATTATACCATGGTTTGATCTTGTATGTTTGTAGCAGGAAGTTTGAGAGGAGGAATACTGAGAGGACATTTAATCTCCCATTTAGTATCTTGGTTTTTCAGGTAACCTCATGTTCTCTTTCTAAATGCAGCAAGCATTGGTTTGAGTATCCACCGTGGTTGTGGCCGGACCTCTGAGCATGTATCAGATGTCTCTGGTGCAATTCCAGCCCATAAGAGGTTTTCAGGGTAGGTAGAATTAAGCCTAGATCCAAGAAACAAAACCCAAGACTACAAATATGTAGTGGCTAACCCATCAGAAACATTGTTACTCAAGGGAGGGTTCATTTGGGAGCCCTAGGTAAACCTTTTAGGATATGACTTTAATAGTAGTAATTCCAACATTCAGTTGCCATCCAGATAACCTGCCCCTTGAAACAGTCCTTGACAAGTTCAGCCAGTGTCTGTGATTTCTAAGTCTTCATAGAACATTTAAGAAACAGAAGATGTTGAGTGGTGTCACTAAGGGTCACTTCATGGAAGTGACTTGTGTAATGACGATGACTATTTTAATTGCTAATATTTATTGGGTGAAACCATGTGCCAGGTTTTATTCTGAGCATCTTACCTGAATCCTCTCAGTTCATCACTGCTGCACTCAGCCGAGCAGTAGGTGCTGTCATTATTCCTGCCTTACAGATGAGGAGGCTGAGGCACTGAAGCATTGAAGCACCTTGAGCGGTCTCCAGCTCTAAGTGGTCCAGTTGGGATTTGCACCCAGGCTGACTGTGTTCTTAGTGCCTGGGCTGTGTACTGCGTAGGTCGACAGGAGGTAAAAAAAAACAAGGACCAGGCGCGTGTAGAAGGACAGAGATGAGATATATGTAGGTAAAAAGACTTTGCAGGAATTCTGGTGCTAACGCTAGGCATTTGGCTGTGGTCTGATGGCAAGTTGGAAGCCATGCCATTATCAATTCTTGAGCAAGAGTGTGTCCTTATAGAAACAGGTGTTTAGGGAGGTGAGCCCAGGAGTGGTTTGTGTGTACAGTGTGATTTGAGGTCTGAGCAGGGGGTGGGGGATTGAGCAGGGAGGAGAGAGGGGCAACTCTGACTCCTCACATTGGCTCTTGTAAGTGTTTCTATGCCTGTCTTTTGAATGTACGCATTTAAAAATGGTTTGGCTGGACTTTCTGCATAAAGAATGAGGTCCCTGTGGGCGAAACCAATCCTTTTCCATTTTTAAGGCCTCATAGGGTGCAGGCCAGCTGGTCACAAAGTCATCTTGTTTGCAGCCTATAGAATGGAGGCTGACCTCACCCTCAGGCGATGCTCGAGGGTGGTGTTGAAAGATCCCCTTGTGGGGACACACTCTGGGCTTCTGCTGCAGTCCTCGCCCCCACTTTGTTGGACGGGGAAATGTCTGAGGCTGTGATGGGAAGAGGAGAAAGTGGGTGTGCTGGTAACTGCCCCGATGGGAGCATCTAATTGCCTCCCACCCAGCATTCTCACATTTGTATTCAGAGGACGGGGCTCCGTCCAGTGCCACATGGGTCTTTGGTGCGTGGGTTAAGAACACAAGGGCAGCCCTTTTTTTCAGTTACTTTCAGTTTTTGCCTTGTTTTCAAAACGTGGCCTATGTTTAAATGTGAGCAGGAGGAAACTGCAGGGATCTGCAGAGCCAAACTTCATCCCGCCTCCTTTCTCTAGGGAAACTCCTTATTCCCATGAGAACTTTGGCTCAGAGCAAACTGTGCCAGTGCTGGTGGTGTGGGGTGGGATGCCTGTCTGCTCCTGGAGCACGGTTCCCATCCTGAAATGTAGGAGCCATTTTATGGCAGGTCATTCATGTCATTAAGCTTGTAATTCATGCAGGTGTAGTCTTTTTTTTTTTTTTTTTTTTCTTTTTTAAGATTTATTTATGTACTTGAGAGAGAGAGAGAGAAAAATAAAAAGTCCCCAGGAGAATTCCCTCCACTGCTGAGTGTGATGGGGGCTTGATCTCATGACCCCAAGATCATGACCTGAGCCAAAGTCAAGAGTTGGAGGCTGATGAACCACATAGGCACCCTAAGCAGGTATAGTTTTGATGTGGTTTTGGAATGTTGGTGAGATCTGGAGCCGACGGCCAAGAAAGAATTCTTCAGACCTCTTTGGTGCAAAAAGGCGGTTTTATTAAAGCCCAGGAACAGAAGCCCTGGGTAGGAAGAGCTGCTACAGCAAGATTGTGGAGAGTAGCTGATTACATACTTGGGAAGTGGGGGAGGTAAGGACCAAAGGAGGTGACCAAAAGGACTTTCATATGGTAAAGAAGACTCTCAGGATGCTGGAGGCATGGCTATTGTCAAGGTTATTTTTCCTTCTAGTAAGGCATTTAAAAAAAATTTAAAAATAAAATAAAAATAAAAAACACATTAAAAAAAGACTTTATTTATTCATGAGATAGAGAGGCAGACACACAGGCAGAGGGAGAAGCAGGCTCTATACAGGGAGCCTGATGCGAAACTTGATCCAGGGACCAGGGATCAGACTGGAGCCAAAAGCAGACGCTCAACCACTGAGCCATCCAGGTGTCCCTGGTAAGTCTTTTTTTTTTTTTTTTTTTTTAAAGGATTTTATTTATTTGAGAGAGAATAAGAGAGAGAGAGAGAGAGGGAGCTTGAGTGTACAAACTGGGGGAGGGGCAGAGGGAGAAGCAGGATCAGCAGACTCCTTGCTGAGCAGGGAGCCCAACCTGGGGCTCTGTCCTAGGACCTTGGGATCATGACCTGAGCTGAAGACAGACACCCAACGTACCGAGCCACCCAGGCGCCCTCTGGGAGGCCTTAAGACCGCTGGAGTTTCTGCAGGAATGCTGTATCCCGCCTGCCTCAAGTATTTGTCAATGGGCTGCAGGTTATAAGGAATTTTTATTTATTTACATTCCCTTCTACCTTTGTTTCCCACATCAGTGTAGAAGGCAGGGTGATGTTAGGGCTCCAGGAAATGGAGTCTACCAGCTTCTGAAGGTTAGGCTTTAGGTTAAGAATGCTTTTTGCCTTGTAAATCACTAAGACATTGTAAACTGCTAGAGACTCAGGTCCTGCCAGACTTTGATCTGTATCATTTACCTGTTTGTTTGCCTTCCTCTTAGCTTTAGGGCAGCCGGAGCCCCGGAGCCCAAGGAATGCCACACGTAGCCCACCTGGGGAGGGGCGCGGAGGGGGGGGGGCGGTGTCAGCTTGTGCTTTGTCCTCGACTTACCTTCTGCTCCCTCATCAGTCTTGAGATATCTGATGCCTAGGGGACTAAACATTCATTTCAGAAGATAGGATGGCCAGAAAAACTCCCCAAACCCCAGAGTGAGCTCAGGGTGCCAGGCCACCGTAGGAAGAGCCTAAACTGTCCCTGACCTGAAACGTCTTGGATCCATTTACTTCCCTCCCATCCCACACTGTTCCCGGCTGCTCTGATTCATTGAGGTGGGTGGTAGGTTAGTGGCTGACCTGGCTAAATCTTTGCATTTTATTTTCCTCAGAACCCAGACACATGCTCCACGTCGTGGAAGACTGGTTTTTGTATTGTTACATGTTTTAAATTTAAATTTTGAAGAATTATTTCTTGTATTGAGAGGAGTGGCTATAAAGGTCTTTGTTTTTGACCACAGCCTTTTTTTTTTTTGTTCCTTCATTTGTCTTATTTATTTAATGAATTTTTAATGTTTTAATTAATTTAATTGATTAAAGTAAACTCTATACCCAACACGGGGCTCAAACTCAGGACCCCAAGATCAGGAGTCGCGTGTCTTCCGGCTGAGTCAAACAGGCGTGTCCCTTCATTTGCTCTAGAAGACATTTGTTTCTTCTTACCTGGTCTCTTTGGCAAATATGTTTTACTTTATACAGTATTTTCTCCTCCTGGATTTAGGTCTGTTTTCCTGTGGGTAAGTGAGAATGCAGGAACTGCGGTCCTGGGATTGGCTGTTCTTGTCCTGGATGCAGAGAGCTTGGTGGTTATTTTCAGCCCCTGCTGGTAATGCTGCAGGCAGAGCAGGCTTTAAAGGAATCGTGAACAAGGTCTGTAAGATGTGGACATGAGCAGGACTCGGCTGCAGTGCTTGCAGTGTGTTAAACGCAGTTCTTAAATTCCTTCTCTCCCAGGACTTGCTCAGCCAGCCTAACGTTAGAATCCCGGCCCCAGCGGCAGCCAGTGCCGCACCCAGAGGTTGCAGGGGAAGCCCAGGACGTGTGCATTGTCCTACAGGCTCTTGTTGGGCCACTGGTTTTTATTATTATTAAAGTTTAAACTTGGCGCCTCTAGGAGGGGCGAGCATGCTGTAGCTCCTCATGAGTCCCATCGCAGGATGTTTACCGACACCGTGTCTCACACATTTACCTTTACTTCTTGCCCCCTGAAGAAAGGCATTTGGACTTGCCACTCCTGAAATAGCTTAAACTCTCTGAGTTCACAAATTTCTGACAAAACTATACATTTGAAAATGGACACCAGGCTTCTCTCACCCCACCTGTTACAGTGAGCAATAGGGAGGTTGCTGAGTGGCATGTGCTAGAGTCTGTGCAAATCTATGCATGTAGTCCCAGGATCCAAGAAGCCCTTCTCTACTAGTCTACCCCTTGCTCACTGGAATCAGGCATTTTTATCCAAGTAACTATTTAGAAATTGTCTTGATCGCTTTGCTCCACTCCACTCAGTTTCAGAACTAATGTGGGGTGGAGGTAGGACATTGAACCAGGTCTCGCCTTCTCCAAGTAACATTCATCACCCCACCTCTACCCCCACTTTTATTTATGTATTTTTAAAAGATTTATGAGAGAGAGAGAGAGAGAGGTGGGGAGGGCCAGAGGGAAAGCAAGAGAGAGAGTTTTTAGTAGACTCCCTGCTGAACTCCAGCCAAGTGGTGGTAGTGGTGGTGGTGGTGGGGTCATGTCCTGAGCTGAAATCAAGAGTTGGGACACTCAAGTGACTGAGCCACCCAGGTGCCCCCCCGCTTCACTTTTAAAATTGTAAGTATGTACCGTAATCACAATTTCTACATTTCTTGTGAAGTCCAAAATTCACCAGGGGACAGGAAAGGAGACCAGTATTAAGGCTGCTGACTGTGGATTTCGACCCTTTGAACAAAGGTACAAGATAGGCTTAAAGAATTTTTCTCTATCTATTCAGAAAATCTAGCCTCTCACAACACATTCCCTAGAGGTGTGATATATAAATTTTTGGATATGTATTTCTCAATAATTTTCACTGTTCATTATTGTCTTCATCAGGAGGAGAAAGGAGGAGTTGTGGTAGTGGGAAATTCATGTGTATTACCAGCATCAGTACAAGATTATGTGGACATAGATGAAAGGGAAATAGTTGACTTGTAGCCAGTCTGGTGCCAAGGCCACACCCAAATCTTGTAGTATCCCCAGCACCCGGAACAAAGTGATCATCTCCGCCTTGCCTGAGCCTGAACCGCTGCCTCCTGCCCTTCTCATTCGCTTCCCTTCTCCTTTCTCCTGGGCAGCTCATTCGCTTCCAGCTTTGCTTATTTCCATAGGTCCATCTGCTCGTCAGGGCATGCTTTTCTCTGGACACTGCTCCGTCCGTACCCTGGTGATGCCTTTCCTCTCTTTTTGCTAGATTCGGTGCTGACCACATACTTTCCCCAGACACATCATAAAAGTATTGATTCCACTGTGCATCCCAGTCGGTTCTGATTTACCTCCACCAGGCTCCTTGATGTCACATTCCAGTTGTGTTCTTTGGATTTGAATTGTTCCTGAATGTCCCCAGCTTTACACGTTCCCTTCCCTTTGACTTCTTTCTCCAGATAAGCAAATCCCATGGGTGACTGCTTGCTACATGTATTTTTCCCAGATGATACCCTGTTTCCAAATTCTGGGGTCACTGCAGTGTATAGAGATGAACACAGGACCTACTTTCCTTAGCAACACCTTAAGATTTCAAAAGGCTCTTCGTAAGTACACTGTTCAGTCAGTTTGTTGACATTTAACACTTTGGTGGTTCCTAGTGTTGACAGCTTTGATCCAGCAAGTTTGAGGCTCTGAAGCTTGGTGGATGGGCTACCTTACTTTTGTAGTAATACGAGGAACGGGAAGGCATCAGAGTCTGTGTTATTTGTGGGAAAGCCCTCCCTGTGCTAGTCACAGGGGATTAAAGAAAAGAAGTAAAACAAAGTTTCTAGTTATAGGATCTAGTTAAACAGGTAAGAAATGGGGCAGCCCCGATGGGCGCAACCCTGCAGCCCGGGGTGTGATCCTCCGAGACCCGGGATCGAGTCCCACATCGGGCTCCCTGCAAGGAGCTTGCTTCTGCCTCTCTCTCTCTCTCTCTCTCTCTCTGTCTCTATGAATAAATAAGTAAAATCTTTAAAAAATATAAACAGATACGAAATGGAAAAAAGATGCAGTTTACATTTATGATGTGTTCTGCCCTTTGAGGAGACAGCAAATACCTTATGGTGTGAAGGACTTTGCACTATTTTTTGCCTTATTTCCAAAAGAAATAATGATCTCTTTTAGAGAGTATGATTTAAATAGAAGGTTAGAAGGGTTTTTGGAATTTTTTTTCCCAAAGATTTTATTTTTTAAAGATTTCATTTATTTATTAGTGTGTGTGCATGGGAGAGAGCAAGCCTGGGGGCAGGCAGCGAGGGAGATGCAGAGGGAGACAAGCAGACTCTGTGCTGAGCTCAGAGCCCGATGTGGGGCTAGATCCCACAAACCTGAGATCCAGTTAACCAGTTAAGCCACCCAGGCGCTCTCCAGTATGGTATTGTTCAGTGATCTCTGTGTCCAGTGTGGGGCTCGAACCTACAACTCCAAGATCAAGGTCAAGTGGCCCAAGCCAGCTAGATGCCCGAAAGGTTAGAAGTTTTAATAGTGGGAGTACCTTAAGTCAGAATCCTAACTAAACTTAGCCTCATTTGACAGGTGAGAGGGTGGGGCCCTGGGAAGTGGCTCGCCCAAGGCTGGGACCCCAAGAAGCGCTGAGATTAGAACCCCAGGAGTGCTGGCCTCCTGGCTGCCTGGCCAGTGCCTTTCCTGCCTGCACCACTGGCTTTGGTGTCCCTTGGATATTTAAAGAAGTGTAACAGGGAAGTTCAGCCTTAGCAAACTTATCCTTCCTCCTGAATGCTAATCTTTCTTCTGGAGCCAGTGGTGAAAGGAGAAGTATTCGTTCTGGAAACAGCACCATCTCGGCCTGTAGCAGCTTTCTTAGTTTGTCTTCCCCACCTGCTGCTTCCCTGTGGTAAGGACCAGGAGCTGGGCTTGAGGGATGACTTTTGGTCTGAAGTAGAAAATAGGAACATCCACATATCTAGTCTTTGATGGCTTTGCATATAAAATAGAAACTGCCTTCAAGTTGTGTTTGGTGTAATTATATTTTAAAAGTAAACAAGTGTCAGCAATGAAGAAGATATTCCACCTTGATCCACAACATGGAGTAGTTTGTCCCAGCGCAGAATGGCAGGCCTTCACGCTGAAGCTGGAAAGTCCGGCTCTTGTTTTGATTTTGATGTTTACCAGTTGAATGTTAAGAAAACTGTGTATCTGAA
Source organism: Canis lupus familiaris (assembly GCF_011100685.1). Taxonomy (NCBI): domain Eukaryota; kingdom Metazoa; phylum Chordata; class Mammalia; order Carnivora; family Canidae; genus Canis; species Canis lupus. Next base: position 26,962,892 of record NC_049224.1, read on the forward strand.
ACCTGGTGTCAGGTGTTCTTATGGAGCATTGAAGCTCTGTAGAGCGGAACTCCCCATTCTTAGCTGGCATTTTGCGTTTTTGTGTTAGAACAAGTGTCAGATTAGCAAAAATAAATAAGTAAATAAAATAAAGTAAGTAAATAGATAAATACATAAAATTGCTGACCTGACTAGTTCTTTGATTCTGGAGTATTTGTTGTATCCAGCAGGGCTACATGTTGTATCCGTGTTTTCCAGAAGTTCTCTTTCTAAACTGTTGTGTTTGTATGTGTCCAATGTATCAGTGAGTATGTTTCTGAGGTTAAAGGTGGGTTTGGGCCATCGAATCTTAAGTCCTTTATAGGACTGTGGGGAGTTGGCGGTGAGGTTCCACTTCATAGTGCTCTGGGTCCCCTCCCTTCCAAGTGGGAGTGACTTTGGGGGAATATGTTTTCACACAGTTTTATCTTTAGTCTAAATTCCATCCAGACCTAACACCGTGTGGGAGAAAACAGAGAGTCCCTGCAACCCTCCCGGCCCTCGCTCTTCCCTTTGCTCAGGCCTCCCCCTTCTGCACACAAGTGAATTCCAGGGGAAAATGATGGTGGGAAATAGTTCTGTGCTACAAGCAGCGATTTGAACTAATGGATACCCTGCTGAGAGTCTTTTTTTTGAATCTGAACCAAGGGCAGAGAAGTTTGATCCTTGTCCAGTAATAATGAGCTTGCCGGGAGCCAGAGAACAAGAAACAATAGTTATTGTCTTTGGACGGGAGGATCCATTACCCTAGAAACTTTTGGGGAGCATCAGGTGTTAAAGAGGATCTCTGTTTCAGGATGGATCTGGCTGTGGGAAGGGGAGAGTGATAGATTGTGAGAACTGAAGTTTCTCTAATCCCTTTTTCTGTCATCTTGCAAAAGCATCTCTTCATCCACTGTCTGCCGACAAGACCCTGGAGCTCTCTGCAGATAAATAGAACAGACAAGAGCTTCCAGTTGGAAATGAACAGCTCTGTCATTATAAAAATGGGCCCAAGGGAGCAGACAAATACCACAACACCAAACTCAGGAGTTGGTAGCCTCAAAACGCCGGGAGCAGGAAACATAAATATTGTGAATAGTTGGGTCTCTCGATGCTCTTCAGCATTTAAAGGGGTGATTGTCTGACTTGATTAAACTGTAACTTGAGTTTGTGCTTTAAAAAGTCTTTAATGTCAAATGATTCCTTCCTTCCTCCTGTCTTTCCTTCTTTGTTGTGGGAGAGCCAAGCACTGTGCGAGACACAGGGGACATAAGTGTGAGCAGAACAGTTGTCCTTACAGAACCAGACCCCAGGTGGGGGGAAAGAGAGAGGGGTTTGGTAATCATATGCGGAAGGAGCCCCTTGATGTTAGGCTGCGTGTATGTATGGTCGGGGGCAGGTTTGAAAGCTAAGTACATGCACTCCATTAGTGACTTGGAGACAGTGCTGTCAGCTTAGCCATCATTTCTGTTGACCTTCGGGGTCACGTTAGGGCTGAGGAATGTTTTCCCTGTGTCCTTGTCTGGAGACAGGGTGGCTGAGGTGAGGTAGGAGGATTGAAAGGGAATGGAGTGTGTGGCCCTCTAATACAGTCTTGAGCTTAATCACTAGGGGGTCAGGCATTTTGGGGGTGTGGTTTTTAAATTTCAGTGAGACTGTTTCAACAGTCTTAAAAATAAGTCTCAAATTATCTTTTGAAATGCCAGCTTTCATCAGAGTGGGTTTTATTTTTGGTTGCACAGGGTGTGTTTGCATAACAGATGTGAGGACTTTTTTCTGTTAGAGCTATTGAGGGCTTCTGGCCTGCAGAAAGGAGCACTGTGACTCCCAGGCATGTCCTCCTCCATGTCCTCCACCCTGCAGAGAAATTAAAATGCTTAATTTGCTGCTCTAAAAATGACATATGGGAGATGTACAATTGGATTCATGTAAAGCACAAGTTCCATTTTGGGACAGCAGTGCCTTAGAGGAGGGCAAAGAGCCTCCATGGAAGTGAGAAGGCAGGACAGAGTTCTGGGACACTCAGAAGGCACTGCAAATGGACCTCTCTGCTTCTCCTTTGGCTTTTGGTCTGGAGAGGAAGTCCTCACCATTTGTCATTTGCCTTTGAGATGTTAATTTATATTCAGCAGTTGTACACAATTCCCCAGCTGTCCTTCCTGGTAGTCTAGGCTGGTGAACTTTTCCTGTAGAGAGCCAGCTAGAAAACATTCTCTGGTCTGGGGGCTGGGTGGTGTCTAGCAACTACTCCAGCCCTGCCATTGTAGGGAAAAAGCAACCAAAACAATGTGCCAACAGATGGATGTAGCCGTGTTCCAATAAAACTTTATTTTCATGAATTGAAGCTTGCTGGGTTTGACCCACAGGCTGTGAGTGTTTAATTCTTGTGTTAGATCTCCAGTGGCCCTATACATATCATATGCAGCTAATCTCTCCTCCCCCTGGGGGAGAACTTCAGTGGCTTCAACATTGCATTGAGGGCACCAGAGTCCTTGCTTACGTTGTAGATCATGGGGATGTGTCAACCACATGCTAGGTCGATGAGATAAGAATAGTGTAGCAATAAATTTAGTGTGACACATTTAACACTGTATCTGTCTTATTCTGCATGGCCTTTTGAAATGAATGGTAAATTATTCACAAATAAAAATAATTTGTATTCTTTTTATGTAGCCAAACCCAAGCATCTTGGGGATCAGGAAAAAGTGTGGATGGAGAAAGTGAGTGTGAGGATACTTAGGTTCCCCTGCTGCTAAGGACTCCCCATTCCTTCCCATTCCAAGTCCAATAGATGGTAAAATGGGAAAGATACTGGGCCAGAAACCTAAATGTCTTCCCTGTCCCGGTCCTCAGCACAAGGACTGGGGACTAGGGCCTCCCAGGAACTTGAAGTTATACGTGTGGTAGAGTCTAGTCTTCTGGGGGATATTAGATTCTCATGTCCCACCTGAGGCAAAAATCACAAAGAGTCAAAATTAACCATGAAAATGCTTGGAATATCCACAAAGTAGAGCACACATGGTTCTGTGTATAAAGCATCTCACTGGAACGTTAGCTTCTTGTCAGCTTGGATTTTTTTAAGATCATTTTATTCACTGCTTGTATCTCCATATTCTAGAACAATACTTGGACATAGTGGATGTGAATGAGTGAGTGAATGACTAACTCTGTACCATAATGTATATTTAACCATATAATGTAACGTATAGTATGGAAAAAAGATTTCACATGCAAACTCTAGTTTTACTGGGTTTAAAAAGTTATAGAAGACAGTCATGCACACAGTTGAATTTGTGTATAATACAGCATCACCATATTCCAAGTCTATTCACAAAGCAGATTTGGGACTCACTTAGGCCATAAACATGTCTTCCATCTGGTAAGTGATCTGAATAGAAAGTTTTGCCTATTGAGATGTTTAGTCCTCTTGTTATAGAAACCTCAGCACCTCTGTGTTCACAAATGCTTCTTCACTGGCCTTGTTTCTCTCTGGGCAGTACAGAGTCCTCCATCAGACCCTGTGTTCGGTGGGAGGGGTGGGGGGGATAGTAAGCCAGCTAAAACAAAGTGTAGCCCTCCGTAGTGAGGCTCCCCAGTGTCTCTGGGGCTAGATGTAGATTTTTTTCTTGGACTCAGAGGGTCCCATTCCCACCCTACACCCCTTACAGTGCTTGTGGGCAAAGAACCTCAAGAAAGAGCATTGAGATGCTGACCCTGAGGGGGCCAGTGGAGGATTTCCTGGCTCCGATGCATGTGTTTGGTAGCTCTCCTGACACTTTTCCTTCCTTTCTTCTACTCTCCCTATTACTCCAACCCTGGAATTCTCAAAAATCGTCCTTGGGGAGAGTTTGGCAATATTATTATTAAAATGTAAAACATTCTAACTTTATGATCCAAAATTACCTCCTTGGTATCTGTCCTTGATGTTTTACATGTGTACACAGAGAGATGCACAATAGGGAAAATATCCATTATGCATTATTTATGAAATAATTATGAAAAATCAGAAACAACCTAAATGTCTACCATTTGGGTAGCAGAAGCTAAATTATGGCTGGTACGGACATGAAACAGTCTGCAAGACACAGTGAGTGTAGAGCGGTGCAGCAAAATGTCTAGAAGGGTATGCACGCAGCTGTGACTATGGGAAGCAGTCAAGTTAAAGTTGGGTAATAATGGTCAAGAGGATTGTATTTTCTCTATATCTTATATTTATTTAGTTATTTTGAGAGAGAGAGTGTGCACATGCTTGAGCGTGTGGAGGGTGGGGCAGCAGAAGGAGAAGGAATCTGGAACAGGCTCACGCCCAGCGTGGAGCCCAACGTGGGACTCGATCTCACAATCCTGACACCGTGACCTGAGCTGAAATCAAGATTGGCTGCTTAACTGACTGAGCCACCCAGGCGCCCCTTGTATTTTCTCTATCTTTATGGTAGTTTACATTTTCCTTGGCAACAAGAATATGATTATGTATTGCTGCGTAATCACAAATCTGTAAAATTTAGAAACAATCCTCATACTCCTGCGTTTGCCATTAAGTTTTTTGAAAACATGGGCAAAGGACCCACTAGGTTCACTTCCCTGGCCAGCTCCTCAGCCATCTGCATTCTGGCTTCTGCTTCCACTGGCTTTAGAGAATATTCTGATTCAGCGTCCCAGATGACTGTCGGCTGCCAAACTCAGGGTGACTGACTGCTCAGCCCTCACCACATTGGCACTGTTTGACACTGCTGACCACGCTCTGCTTCTTGAAAGCCTCTCCTTCCAATTCTCTTCAGCTCTGCACCCTTTCAGTTTCTTTCTTGAGTGTTTTCCTTCTTCCCGGCCCCTGAATATGTGTACTCCCCAGGGTTCTGGGCTGTGTCCACCTGCAGCTCCCTCCGCTCCTTCACCCATTCCTCTCCAGGGGAATTTACTTACTGCCTTCGAATGCCTCCTTTGCCATTCCTGCTGGTCTACTAAACCTTTATCTCTAGTCAGCTGTCTTCTGGAGTACCACACCCTTGCTTAGATACCTGCTCACACTTGCCCTTGATACAGGCACCTCCAGTGCAATTTGTTTTTAAGTGAAGTGTTGCCCCACCACTTTGAAACTGCTCTTTTTTCTGATTCCTGTTCCCCGCTGGTCTGCCATTGGATCAGCTATCAAGCTAGAAACCTGGGTTCCTATACCTGTGTTCCTCTGCCTTAATTCATAGGCTTACGCCAAATCACCATGTAGGACCTACCCATTCCATGGCCCCTGTTCCCCAAATGCTATTGTCTCATTGAAGAGTGTTGTAAGTTTTCACTGGGATTAAATTTTTTCTTATTCAAGACTGGTTACTGGTATGGTTTAGTTGGTACATCCCACAATGTAACATCATTGCAAAATGATGTTACACCTAATTCTCTTACAGAGATTGACATTAGTTTGATATTAGTTGATCTTTGTTCCCCTCCCCCCGCTTTTAAAAGAGTTTATTTATTCATGAGAGACACACAGAGAGAGGGAGAAGCAGGCTCCAGGCGGGGAGCCCGATGCGGGACTCGATCCCAGGACTCCAGGATCACGCCCTGGGCCAAAGGCAGACACTCAACCACTGAGCCACCTGGGTGCCCGCTTTGTTCCCGTCCTTTGGAAGATCTGTTCATTCCATCATAATTAGTCCTCTGGAAGTTGTCTTGTTTGGGTTGAAATCTTTGTGTTTACAGTTTGATCACAGTTTTTTTTTTTTTTTTTTTTTTTTGTCTAATCAAATTTGTGTATGTTCGATCCTGATGAAATGCTTGTGGTGAAGGAGCTGTGAGCACTAAGGCTAGTCTCTGTCTCATGCTTCTGATATTTTGCAGAGTTACCCTTTGGGGTCATTGAGTTCCTGATTTCAGAGATGGCAGGATCAGATAAAGCTAGACTGTGTAAGTTTAGTTCCTCTTGTGGCTTTTTAATAATGACAAATGTAGATTTGCCTCTTAAAAATATTTAGAGATTCACACAAAAGAGAAGCGGGTTGTTGGCCCTGACTTTAATTTGCCTCCCTCATCCCCCAAAGGCCCTCAAAGATAACCACCGGTCAAGGAACAAGCCTAGAGGTGGTCCTCCCAGCCTAGAGGTGGTCCTCCCAGCCTAGAGGGGGCCCTCCCAGCCTAGAGGGGGCCCTCCCAGCCTAGAGGGGTCTTCCCAGCCTAGAGGGAGTCTTCCCAGCCTAGAGAGGGTCCCTGGGAGGATGGAAGCTGATTGCAGCATTCCCTGTTTCACAGCGCCTATCCGTTGGTCGGTAGCAGACAACATCACTGGTATGGACCTGGAATTATTCCACAGAGAAAAACAAATACACTCAGAAGTATGAAGGTTAGTGGAATACCAGAAAGAGGAGAGGCAGACAGAAAGAGGCTCTGGTTCTGATATTCATTTTCAAATAAGGGATATTAAATAGAACTTGCAGATCCAGTTCTTCTGGTTCTCATGCTGTTAACTCACGCCAGCCTGCCCAAAGCTTTCATGGCACCTTGGATTCAGGCAGCGTTCTGATATAATGGAAGAATCCTTAGCTTTGCTAATATACCATTTTCTCATCTCTTCCAAACAACACTTTCATACTGGAGGGACCCCACTCTCATCTTTCTCCTCTCCGTTTCTGTAAGAACCCTTCCAAAGTCTGTACTCCCAGGAAAAATTATGTGGATTTTCTTCTAATTTCCATCTCTTTGAGCTTAGTACTTACTTAGTGCTTGTGTTGATGTTTTTGAAAATATCTTCCCTGATTTGGGAGTTCAGGTATCTTTTGAGTGTCTTTCTTTGAAAGACAGATGAATAAATGCTGTGTTTTGGAGCTCAGTTCTTATGTAAATATGCCAGGGATGGAGGCACCTTGTTGGAAGTTACCTTGTGTCTTGCTCTATGAGTCCTTGGCAAAATGAATAGAGCACCTATGGGATTCTAAGATGCTTATTTCCCCGTTTTTAAATCAGAATGCAGGAACCCATAGTCGTTCCTGTAATGTGCAGATTCCCTCCCGCAAAAGTTCTTTTTGTAAAATAGTACCTTAGAATTTAGGGAAATTCACTGTGGGGTTTTGTTTTGTTTTGTTAAGTAGGCTTCATGCTCCTTTCGGTACAGGGCTTGAACTCTGAGATTGCGAATCACATGCCCTATGGACTGAGCCAGCCTGGCACCCCTGGAAGTTTACTTAATGGCTATCACGGATTAGGGACTATGGCAAGCACTTTACAAGGATTGACTGAATTAATTCTTGGGACATTGTGGTAAGGTGGATGGCAATATTATTTTTTGTACAGATCGGGAAATTGAGGCTCAGAGAGAGTGTGGACTTGGCTCAAGCGAGTAGTGCAGTTAGGGTTGGAAGTCCACTGAGTCCTTGTTTATTCTTACTGATAATGTTATGGCTTTGAGTCGGGCTGCCTTGAAGGTTGAAAAGAAACCTCTTGCACGGGTCCCTAAAGAACCAACATAGGCGTACTGTCCTTGGATGCCCAGAACCAGCCTTAAAAGAGGCAACACTCTGAGCAGGCCTGTCGCCTTCACCCCACAGTGTGGAGTCTGTGTAATGTGTGTTTTTTTTTCCTAAAACTGGGATGGAGCTTGGGGCAGCAAATATTTAACCAGAGCAAATTTCCCTTGGTAAATTCTGTTGGTTTTTTCAATATAGAGGCTCTTTGCCTAAAAATACTCACCACTTACTGAGGACTAAATGACTAAGTCACCCACAGAGCATAAGGCAGGTCTTAGTACATGGAACACTGGGGGTTGTTTGGCTACTTCTATTTTGGATGAAATAGTCAATGCCACATACTCATTCGATGAGCCTAAGAACCTCTGGGAGTAAACATGGGAGGGTTTTTTTTCGGGGGGCGGGGGTTGTGATAGAATGGGAGTTTAGGTCCTTCTGGCATTGGCATTCTCCTTGAGATGGAGCTGAATAGGTTGTGGGGAGGGGGTGGGGGGAGAAGAGACTGCTGGTAAAAGATGGGCTGGTGGAGATGAAAGGAGTACTGACATGCATGTATTAAACTGAGGGGAGGGGGATGTCAGGAATTAGTTTGACTGAGTAGATGAGAGAAAGGAAGGAAGAAAAGAGTTCAATGAATATATTTATTTAAATTTATTTATTTATTTATTTATTTATTTATTTATTTATTTATTTATTTATTTATTTATTTATGAGAGGCAGAGACACAGGCAAAGGGCGAAGCAGACTCCCCACCCAGGAGGACCTTAGGACCACCAGGGGTGGAAGGCAGACACTTAACCAATTGAACCACCCAGGGGTCCCGCTTTTACAGGTTTAAAGCAATATTACCTATTTGTTACAATACTAAGTAATATGGATATAGCTTTTGTTTCTTACTAGAGGCTCTGCAACATTCACTTTGTGTAGGATCTCCCATTATGTTGATATTTGAATAATTTATTATTTATTTTTTTAAAGATTTATTTATGTATTAGAGTGCATGGGCAGGCAGGGGGAGGGGCAGAAGGAGAGGGAGACAGGCAGACTCCCTGCTGAGTGGGGAGCCTGAGATCATGACCTAAGCTGAAACCAAGAGTCAGATGCTTAACTAACTGAGCGTCCCAGGCACCTCTATCATTTATTTGTGAAAAAAAATTTTTAATCGAATTTTAATTTTAATTCCAGTTAGTTAAGATACAGCATTACATTAGTTTCAGGAATACAATATAGTGACTCAACAGTTCCAGACATCACCCAGCACTCATTTCATGACAGGTGCACTCTTTAACCCCATCACCTGTTTAACCCAACGTTCACCCCTCTCCCTGCTGGTAGCCATCATTTTGTTCTTATAGTTAAGAGTCTGTTTCTCAGTTGATCTCTCTCCATTTTTCCCCTTTGCTTATTTGTTTTGTTTTTTAAAATTCACATATGGGTGAAGTCCTATGGTATTTGTCTTTCTCTGACTGAGTTATTTCACTTAGCATTACACTCTGTAGCTCCCTCCATGTTCTTGCAAATGGCAGGATTTCTTTCTTTTTTACGGAAAAATAATATTCCATTATATGTATATGTATGTGTATGTATATACCTATGTGTGTGTATACACATATATAGCATATCTATGTTTATATGTATTTACACCACCTCTTCTTTATCCATTCATCTATTGATGGACACTTGGGCTGCCTCCGTAATTTGGCTGTAGTAAACAATGCTGCAATAAACATAGAGGTGCATGTATCCCTTTGAATTAGTGTTTTTGTATTCTTTGGGTAAACACCCAGTAGTGTGATTACTAGATCATAGGGTAGCTCTTATTTTTAACTTTATGAGGAACCTGCATACTGTTTTCCAGAGTGGCTGCTTGAATTCCCACCGTCAGTGTACAAAGGTTCCCCTTTCTCCACGTCCTCACCAACGTGTTGTTTCTTGTGTTGTTGATTTTAGCCATTCTGAGAGGTGTGAGGTGATATCTCATTATAGCTTCCATATGGTCCTATGACCTCCACCCACAGAATTTCTGGCCTCCTTGCCATTGCTTTACATTCTTCATCCATTACGACTATTAAACCAGTGGCCTTTCAACTTACCCTCCTACCTGAAACTGGTCACCTTTCCAGTATGTCCTCTACTTTGTAGCTTAAAATGTTGTTTTCTCACCTATAGGGTGGGGACCAGACTTCATAGCATAAAGTACATCTGGCCCTTCCCAAAGAGACCCTGACTTTTTTTGAGTTTTATCTTGTGCCAGATAATGCTTTTTTTTAAGCATAAGTATGTCTCATGCAATATTTTGTGTATCTCCCAAATATTGTACAGGGTGTTGTTAGAAGGTAGAAGAGGAACAGTAAAGTATCCCCCAAACTAAGAAAGCAATTCTGAGAGTAGAAAATGAAGCAGGTGACTCCATACAATTTACAGTTTTATTCAAGGTACCTTACTGACTGTGGGGATGAGGCAGGAATGGGAGGGCACATCTGGCAGAGGATGATCCACAGCAGCTGCACAGTTATTCTCTGCAGAGTCCAGGCTTTAGTCCAGATTTTACAGAATGAGGGGACACACAGAAGGGCACTGTAGTGAGATCAGAAAGTTTGCATACACCTAATTGACAGCTAACCTTTAATTAGATCTTGTGGCACCACTTGTGCCTCAGGAAGACGAAAAACCATGTTGTATTTAACAGATTCATGGGAGGCCAAAACAAGCCTCCCCACCCCTCCCCCCATCCTAGGCTTGGCAGACATTTATAAAGTATGTATATTAATCTCCAAGGGATCCCAAGACAAATCACCCAGTGAACACAAACTAAATGGAGGGCCAGAGATGGAGTCATTACTGTCAGCACCCCTGCAGACATACTAAACAATTAGTCATTATTAACTCAAAATTTAAATTTAACTACATAGTTTGTAGTTTATCTGGCAGTCCTACATGTCTGCTACTTTGTTTTGTAGCCTGTTAAAAAATACAGTAGTGTCTCTGTGTATTTACATCTTGATGGGATCTAAAAAAATTTGCAATTCTAAAAACTTCCTGACTACAAAATATTTGACATTTCTTTATGAAATCTTTAGTATCTATCTGTTCACAGACAAGGAGCTGTACTAATTGGGTCACAACAACAATGCGTTTTTGCCTGAGGCACTAACTTGAATGTTTCCATGTTGTTTTGGAAAAACATATTTCCGATTCTGGTGTAGTAATGACTGTGGACCTTTTCTGAGTGGTAGGAATCCTCATTCAGGAAAATGAACTCCAGTTAAATTTCGTCTTCTTTTTGCTTATGGAAATCTGAATAGCCTCAGTTACTATTGTTTCTTTAAGATCTTTTCTGGAGATAAAACTAAATTGCCATGCTTCAATTTTACTTCCAGCTTTGTGTCATTTTTTTTCTTTCTACAATGTTTTTTGTCTTGTGAGTAACAGTTACAGTGTAATTTTTCAACTTCTGTTTTGTTCTGAATAATGTTCAACTTTAGTGTTGATAAGAAGCAAGTTTTTTTTTTTTTCTTTTAAGATTATTTATTTATTTATTCATGAGAGACAGAGGCAGAGACACACAGGCAGAGGGAGAAGCAGGCTCCATGCAGGGAGCCTGATGTGGGACTCGATCCTAGGTTTCCAGGATCATGCCCTGGGCAGAAGGCAGGTGCCAAACCGCTGAGCCACCCAGGGATCCCCAGGTTTTTTTTTTTAAACCACTGACTAAATATTATAGGTTTTACATTGAAACCTTCTATTCCAGTTTAACTAGAATAAATGATTGTCAACCTTTATCAGAAGATTAAGACTCTTAAAGAATGCCAGTGAATAAAAAGAAAGCCCAATTAATATCCAATTCACAGAGAAAAATATAGATAGCCATACATTTAATAGAAGATGTGAACCTGACTCATAATGAGGAAGATGGACATTGAAATAGGATAGTGTTTTTTATTGTTGGGAAGGAAAATTTTCCTCTACCCTTCAAGAATCTTCTGGCTGGTCTAAAAATTAAATTGACAGGAGACAGATTAATCGGGAAAAGTCAAACTTGATTTCTTGCTTTCATGGAATCCGATACATGATCTCATAAGCATGAGATCCTGAAGATAGGCAAAATAAGGTATAAATGTCATCCTGAACTAAGGAGAACTGGGCAGGGGCCTGAGACTTCAATAAGAAGGAAAACAATTCCCAGGAAGATGAAGAGGAGTATGTGTTTGGTAAACAAATGTTTACTGGGCCACTGTTGAAACCTCTCTCTGGGACAGAGAGAGGAATTTTCAAACCGTTTACTCAGTTCTTCTTGTCTACCACACTGAGTTCATAGTATGCTGGACTTCTCTGTGGCGGTAGCTTTTTTCCTGGAGCTGGTCCTCTATTAAATTCATTCTGGCCCCCTCTCCCCGCCTTTCCCCCCCTCATCTAAATTTTGTTGAGGCAATTAACAGGGAAGGTCAAAGTTTTTTTGAGTCTTCTGGAACTCAGTTTTCAGTTCAAAATAATTCACATGCCAAAGTGGCATATCTTGGGGCCATTTGTTCTGAACTTTTACGTTAACTTTAAGTGAGATGCTTAGGCTGGGAATGTGAGCAGTCCCAGATATTACTGATGAGGTATAAATTGTTGCAGTCTTTGAAAGCATGGTTTGACTTTACCTCTTGAAACTTTAAATTTTTTTTTTAATTTTTTAATTTATTTATGATAGGCACACAGTGAGGGAGAGAGAGGCAGAGACACAGGCAGAGGGAGAAGCAGGCTCCATGCACCGGGAGCCTGACGTGGGATCCGATCCCGGGTCTCCAGGATCGCGCCCTGGGCCAAAGGCAGGCGCTAAACCGCTGCGCCACCCAGGGATCCCCTACCTCTTGAAACTTTAAAATTTGATTCCATTTTTAAGTCAGGAGTCTATTCTATATATTTAATGACATGTTTACAATGAGGCATGCATAACAGAGTTTACTGAGTCAGTGTTTATAATAGCAAAAACAAATAACAGGAAACAAAAAATCAATTCTGGTCTACTAAAAAATATAAATAATGGTTAAAAAGTGGGCCAGGATTTTATGTATGATTAATAGGGAAAGATCTCCACAGCTTATTGTTAATTGGGAAAGCACATATTGTAGAACAGTACATATAATCTTTTCTTTAATAAAGTTGGTTTTATACATACTATATATGTGATGCCATACCAGTGTATGTATGTATGTAAGTTGGTATGTTGTGGATAAGTATGGGATGGGGACATACACATGTAAATTAATAAAACTACCCACCAAATTCTTATTTATTTATTTATTTTAAAGATTTATTGGGGGATCCCTGGGTGGCCCAGCGGTTTGGCGTCTGCCTTTGGCCCAGGGTGCGATCCTGGAGTCCTGGGGTCAAGTCCCACGTCGGGCTCCCGGCATGGAGCCTGCTTCTCTCTCTACCTGCGTCTCTGTCTCTCTCTCTCTCTCTCTCTCTGTCTATCATGAATAAATAAATAAAATCTTTTAAAAAATAAAGATTTATTTATTTATTCATGAGAATCAGAGAGACAGAGAAAAAGGGGGAGTGGCAGAGACACAGGCAGAGGCAGAAGCAGGCTCCTTGCAGCCCGATATAGGACTCAATCTTGGATCCCAGGATCATGTCCTGAGCTAAAGACAGATGCTCAACCGCTGAGCCACCCAGGCATCCCTACCCACCAAATTCTTAACTTTCAAGGGAGAGGATTTGATATTTTGGGGTGGGAGTGAAGGAAATCTTTCACCTTTTATTCTATATATGCATTTCAGGAAAAATATATCCATGTATTACAAGTACAATTTTTTAAAATTCTGATGCTAGATTGCAGAATTCATTTAGGATAAGTAAAGGTGACCTGGGAGGTTACAGCACTGTATCTTTAAAAAATGGTTTAGAGAAAATTAAGAAAAAGTCTTTGGAAGAAGGACTTTTATCTCAGTCTGTTTCTCTTTGCACAAGGTGCATTTTCACCTTGGATTTTGACCTGTAGGCCGAAGGAACACTTCATGACAGCCCTTCTTTACCCGGCTTTATGTTTCTTTTTTAGAAGTTTATTTATTTATTTTTAAAGTAATCTCTACACCCAACCTGGGGCTTGAACCCACAGCGCCTAAATAAAAAATCACAAGCTCTTCTGACTGAGCCAACCAGGCTCCCCTCTCTTGATCCAGTTTTAACAGATGACTTTTTTTCTCTCTTTGCTCAGATTCCTTTTTACGAGGATATTTGTAAAGGCATTAAAGCTGGTGACACGTGTGAGAAGCTGGTGGGATATTCTGCTGTGTATAGAGTCTGTTTCGGAATGGCCTGTTTCTTCTTCATCTTCTGCCTCCTGACCTTGAATATCAGCAGCAGCAAAGGTTGTAGAGCCCATATTCACAACGGGTAGGTCTTGGGTTTTCGGGGGTGAGGGGGTGGGGGGTAATTGGCTGTTTCCTGGTGTGTAGAACACCGTTCCTCAACCTCCTGGACCCATCCAACCGTCCAACTGTCCAACTGCTCTTCCCCTAGTTGAGATTGTTGATGCCGATTTTAGGGGAGGTGGGACCTGTCACCCTCAGTGGCCTAAGAACCAGAATCTAAGTGTTTGTGACACTTAGTACCACAGTGAGAGCTGCAGCGGAGATGAGAGTTTTTATTTCTTGTACTGAGACCTGTCCCTACATCATCTCTACCTCGGCAACCAAGTGGTGTTTTGCACAGAGGCCACGCTGAGTTGGTCTAATTATGGGAAAAGGCAGTCTCCAGTCACTTAATTACTTCCCCTCGATTTGGAAGGAACAGTACCCAGGGCAGAAACATGGACTGCCTGCCGTGCTTACCTTCTAAGAGGTCTTTTGTCCTGCCATGAATATCATTTAAATACATTTCCTCTCTCTCTCTCTCTCTCTTTTTTTTTCTTTTTTCTAGCTTTTGGTTCTTTAAACTTCTGCTGCTGGGGGCCATGTGCTCAGGAGCTTTCTTCATTCCAGACCAGGAGACCTTTCTGAATGGTACAAATTGGGTATTTGGGGTACCTATTTATTTTGTTCTTACCCATTTTGGAAAATCGTTCCAAACTGTAGTCCAGGATGCCTTTGATATTTTGAATTAGTGGTTTTCTTGTATGTGTGTGTTTTTAAATTGCCACCTTACCTGCCCCATCCACGTCATCCACCCTCTCCTCTCCCTCTCGCAGCCCCCCCCACCCCCCAAGTCCTTCTCCCTCTCTCTCTGGCTGGGTGTTACTCTGCAGCCTAGAGAGCTCAAATGATAATTTTCAGGTTATTGACCTGCAGGGAAAATGGGGCACTTAAAATTTGTTTGAAAACCACTTTAGCATGTCAGCATGACACCATCAGCCACATTTGAATAGGCCCATAGAGGCCTTGTTCTGTCTGACTGAGCACTGCCCAGGAAGCCTGCCTCTGCCCGGCACCGGCTCCTTAGTGACTTCAAATCTCCTGCAGCTATAGCAGGATGGGAGAGGCTTCCTCTAGCCTTATTTCTAAACTTACCTTACATGAAACTGTATAGCATTGAATTGTTTCTTACAGAATTTACCAAAATTGATTTAATTTGAAGCCTTGACTTATACCTGAAACAGGGGCCTTTCTTCATAGAACCTGGGAGGAAGAAAAAAGCCTAAATTTCAGTGGTTCAAAACCTTGTTTAACCCAAACGAATTCATTTTTCTAATTGACATTCACACTGTGCTGGTCCATAAGGAACAGCCCACAGTCCTTCAAATGGTGACTAGAGGGAAGCCTGGGTGGCTCAGTGGTTAAGCATCTGCCTTAGGTTCAGGGTATGATCCCGGAGTCCCAGGATTGAGTCCCGCATCGGGCTCCCTCTGCCTGTGTCTCTGCCTCTCTCTGTGTCTCTCATGAATAAATAAATAAAATCTTAAAAATTTTTAGGGTCATGCTAGGTTTTGTTTTCTTTTTTAAAAAATATTTTTATTTACTTGAGAGAGAGAGAGCACATGCACAAGAGTGGGATGGAGAGGGGCAGAGGGAGAGGGAGAAGCAGACTCCCTGCCAGGGGCTCGATCCCAGGACCCTGAGCTGAAGGCAGAGGCTTAACCGACAGAGCTACCCAGGCGCCCCTAGGGCCATACTAGTTTTATGTACTCCTTAAGGAAGTTATATCTAAGTCTTGTTTTTTCCTAAAATGCTGTTACTAGTTTTCTGTTCCCCACGGATATATTTTTACATATTAAAATGATAGATTTAGAATGGGAAGGGGCCTAGCAGTTCTCTAGTAGAGCGTCGTCATTTTTATAGACAGGCTGTAACCCAGAGGAGTGACATGGCTCAGTCGAGGTTAGGGCTTCCTCATCTCAGAGAAGTGGACCTGAGTCCTCAGCCCCTAATCTGAACTGCATCTCCCTACTAGCCTCTGGTGGCTCCCTAGGCAATAAAATTTGAACCCTTTTTTCCTCACAATATGTGTTTTTACTTTTAAATTGTGGGTCATTGTTGATTTTATGGATGGCTGCATCTGTTAGGATATCTGGCAGTTGCAGTCTGGAGGATAAGCCTAGGCGTTCCAGAGCCACATTACTTGTGCTCACACCCCAGCTGCACCCTTTGCTGGCTGCGGGACTTTGTCGATTTACATAGACTCTGAAGTTTTCTCATCTGTAAAGTGGGTATAATAGTAGCACCCACCTTATGGGATTGCCTGGAAATTAAATGTGTTGCAGGTACAGTAAGAACAGAGTAAAGATGAACCGTAGTCATTATTCTCCTTTGAGCTCAACACAGGAACAATCCCCTCATCTCCTTTCGGGTGGTCTTCTTTTATAGCCTGGCGTTACGTGGGAGCCATTGGAGGCTTCATCTTTATAGGCATCCAGCTCATCCTGCTCGTGGAGTTTGCACATAAGTGGAACAAGAACTGGTATGTACATTTTTGGAAAGTTTCCAAGTGAACTCACCTGTTGCTCAGAGAAACTACCTGTGGTACAGTGTTGCTAGAGGCTCTGCTCCGAGATGTGGCGGCAGGGATCAGCAGCCTGCTCCTGCCTGAGACAGTTTGCCAGCACTTTCCCCTTCACTCGTGCTCTTCGAACCTTCCCATTCACTTCTTTCCTATGCTGTTTTTCTCTCCTTTCTACTTTTCCTTCTTTTTTGCTTTTGGTTTTTTTGCTTTTTGACTTTTTCCCATGCTCTCTCATTTGAGTTCTGAGTCAGGTGCTGTTGTGATTTAGTCAGACTCTGATCCATTGCTGGCACTTTCTCAGCCCTGGCTCCCTGGTTGTGATGGTTGGTGCCTGAAAACTTGGGCAGGCTTTATTGTAGGCTTCTATCCTTAGAAGATTTAAAAAAAAAAAAAAAAAAAAAAAAAAAAAAGGTACTTTGGAGCTGAAAATACACTTTCTGCAAAAAATATGTGTTGGAATAGTTAAATTTTTTTGGTTCCTTCTCAACTTGCCTAAAAGCTTAAGGACCCCTTCAATAGGAAGATCTGTTGTGCTACCTTAGAGAGCCATCCTGAATTTAGAAATGGAGTCTTTTCTAAGTGCCTTGAACATGGAATTCACATCCTAGGATAAATGGGAAATGCCAAACGATTAATAGCTAATTTTATTTCTTGCTGAGCCACATCAAGGAAAGGGCAGCTAGATGAAGGTCAGCCCCTTGGGTATTAAGGCCAGGTGGCTTTGTGACTCCAGGCAAGGCACTTTGCTGCTTGCTGTCTTTATTTATAAAATATGAATGAAGGGGGGTGCCTGGGTGGCTCAGTCAGTTAAGCATCTGACTTTGACTCAGGTCATGATCTCGGGGTCCTGAGATCGAGTACTTGCACATCAGGTTCCCTACTCAGTGGGGAGTCTGCTGCTGCTTCTCCCCCTGCCCTGCAACCCACATGCCCTCCCCCCTAGCTCATGCTCTCCCTCTCTCTCTCTCTCAAGTAAAATCTTTTAAAAAAATATGAATGAAAATACCCATTGCACCTCATAAAACTTTTGTTATTTTGTAGACTTTATATGTACATGTTATTTTATTCTGTTTTGGAAAAAATCAGAAAGTGGAGTATGAATTTGAAATTTATTTTTTATCTTGGACAAAACAAAATGTATGGTCCAAATTCTTTGAAATACTTTTCATTTTGATTATATCCCTCAGCTTGGTAGTTGTAGTAGTTTCGTTTTGGTTTTGGTTCTCTAGAGAACAAATTAAGAGGTGAAAGGCTAGTGTTAACATTTTATGATTTGGTAAATATCAAAGTAAGTACCCAAATATTTAAAGTCAGTATTTAAAATGTTTGCAGCACATTGACTGGTCACATAGTAGCTACAGAAATTTGTCTAATAAAAAAATCATCCTATATTTTTCCTAAAATTTTTGCATATCTACTTGGAAATAGGGAACTTTAAAAATAATAACATTTTCGACACAGAGTGCCTGATTGGCCCATTAAGTACTATGTTCTCTTGAGAATACTTGTGCTTCTCCAACTCTGACTTGACTGTTTTGATTGATTCTGAAGCCATTTTCTGGGACTAATTATTGATGCCAAGTTTTAACAGGCATTTTGGAAGAATTTGGCTGCTGTAAAAACCTTCCAGAAACCACTCAATAAGAATGGCTTAAGAGCTTTGCAACAAATGATGTTGCTGTGTGTCAGCATTGAGGCTAATATCCCAACAAAATCCATTTTGTCAACATAATTCATAGTTGATTTGTCTGCCTAAATTTAGGATTAAGCTAGAAAGCTCACTAATAATGTATTTTAAGGTAAATTAATCTAATTTACTTTTTTTTTTGTATATGTTTTAACGGAACAAGTCTAGAAAATATAATACATCACTGTTAATGGAACAACCAAAATATTTTTTCTTTTTTCTTTCTTTTTTTTTTTTTTAAGATTTTATTGTACAAAAGCACAAGCAGGGGGAGAGGCAGAAGCAGAGGCTCCCCGCAGGGAACTCAATGTGGGACTCGATCCCAGGACCCCAGGATCATGACCTGAACTGAAGGCAGCTGCTTAACTACTGAGCCATCTAGGCACCCCTGTTTTGTCTTTTCTTTTTTTGTTTTGTCTTTTAAATGAACATCCTGAGAAGAAGATCCCAGAGGCCGTGGGAAAGAGGCCATGAACCCAGAAACCAGGAGACTGGATATTTATACCCTTGCCCCTTTAGTTCACTGTTTCTCCTTAGGTGTATTACTTGGCCTCTCTGGCCTCAGTTTTCATACCTGCAAATGTTTTAC
The DNA here is from genome assembly GCF_011100685.1 of Canis lupus familiaris. Classification (NCBI taxonomy): domain Eukaryota; kingdom Metazoa; phylum Chordata; class Mammalia; order Carnivora; family Canidae; genus Canis; species Canis lupus. The sequence goes on from NC_049224.1 coordinate 26,981,547, forward strand.
GGTTGCATTATATGTTTAATTATATGTTTTTTTCCTTCTACCTCCAAATTTTGTGATTTGAAGTGACGACTCTTTATCAAAATGAAATAGCAAAGAGTAGAAGGTACATTCAAGTGCTTCTAACAAAGGCCCATCTTGTAAATGTGCTAGATTTGTAATTTCCATCGTGGTTGGGTTTTACTTCAGAGTCCAAGAAGCCAGCTGACTCTCCCAACCTGGTCCCAGCTTGCTACTCTGTGGGTGCACCTGCCCCCTTGTCTGATCCTTTTCTGATGTCCTTCTAAGTACTTCTTCCCATTTAGCATTTATTCACAATTTCTGGAAGTCTTAACTGTGTGCCAATGTGGTACACACTGAGAGTATAAAGATACATAAGTTGTGGCACTTAATTTGGGATGTGTGCAAAAACAAGTTGTCATCAAGGAGGATGTCACAAATCTGGAGCAACAAGAATAGCAGCCATGCTGCTACCATTGCTGCACAAAGTTGTGTTTTAACAGTTGACAGTCTTCGTAGCAGTATTCATTAAGCACATATTATTTGCCAGGCATTTAACAATAGGAGAAGAGTGGTGAACACAGTGATGTCCTGCCCTGTGGAGCTTACCTTCTGTTGGGGACAGTGGGGGGCATAGATGGATAATCAGTTTATGATCAAGCAAATAAGTAACAGGTTCAATGGTGAAAAGAAATGGAGGAAAAGAAAGCAGGGTGTGGGCTGTGGGGAGAGCAGGGCAGGGAATGGCTTCATGATCATGTACGAAGGAGACAACCACAACCAGAAGGAAGAGGGAGAGCCTAAGGCAGGACTTCACTGGGCCCATGCCGGGCTTCTTCAGGGGCACACGGGCCTCCATGTGCTGCACCCCACTGGTGAGGAATGGGCACCAGAGGTGAGATGGGAGATGGCGCTGGATCAGATCACGGTGGGCTTCTGGGGCCCTAGTGGGAGATGGAAGGCCATCAGCAGAGTTTGAAAGAAGAAGAACATGATACAATTTATATTTTAATTCCAGAAAAGATTAGAGGGGATCAGAGTTGAGTTACAGGTAAGGAGGCTTGTGGGAAAAAATCCAGGTGAGAGATGACTGTAGCTTGGACGATGGTAGCAGCAGTTAGGTTCTGGTATATTCCAAAGTTGGAACTTGTTGACTTTGCTGATGGTGATGAGGATGTGGTGGGGAAGGAGGGAGCCAGGAGAGAGAGATTGCAGTTAGGAGTTGTTTTTTGTGAAAAAAAAATTCCCTTTCTTGGGGTGTCTGGGTGGCTCAGTTGGTTAAGCATCTGACTTGTGGTTTCAGCCACGAGTCGTGAGTTCGTGAGTCACGAACTTAGGGTCGTGAGTTTGGGCTGGATGCAGCGCATGGAGTCTGCTTCGAATTCACTCTCCCTCTTCTCCCCCTGCTTGCTCACGAGCTCTCTTTCTCTAAAATTAAAAATTTTTTTCCCTCCTCCTCCACAAAAGGGAAGAATAGAACTGCCATCTTCTGAGCTTGGGAAGATGAAGAAAAGCAGGAGTAGAGGGTGGATATGCAGATATTGGGAAGTCATTGTGCTCCCTTGTGTCAAACAGTTGGATAATAAGAGTCTGGAATGGAAGGGAGAGGTTAGGGTTAGAACTTTGACTTTGGGAGTACAGGCATACATTAACTGTAAGAAAATCCTCCAGGTTGTGATCTCAGGGTCGTGGGATTGAGCCCCACCTTGGGCTCTGCGCTCTCCCCACCCCCACCCCCCAGAGTCTTGTCCCTCTCCCTCTGCTCCTCCCCTGCTCAGCCTGTCCAGTGCTCTTTCTCTCTGTCTCTCAAAAACAAATAAATAGAATCTTAAACATACAAACAAAAGAAAGCCCTTCATATGCTAACAACAGCCCAAAAGACCATTGGAGAAACCATCACCCCCCACCCACACAGTGGTCAGCTGTGTTTGCCTTTTCCACCGCGCATTCTGTTTCTCTGTCATCGATTACCATTTGGCTTTCAGATTTTTCCCCCCTTCCTCAAGTCTCCTTTTCTGTCATTTCCTTTGTGTGGCTTTTATGTTGGACTAATTCCGTGGTCATTGAGCGCCTGGCTTGGTTTCAGGAATACGATGGTCATTATCATTGCTGTCTTTCCTCCCTGTTTGTCTCTGGCTGCAGTAACTTTTTCATAATTAAAATATTTTAGCTGAGTTGCCTGAATACTTTCCAGTTTTGGGAAAACATTAAGCAAGTTGTGAAGATTTGTTAGAATGTGGTTACAATGGGGCAGTTTCATCATAAGGCAGGTGACAGTGATTCATTTTGTGCTCCCTGTTGTTTTGTCCTCTTTGTTCGGTGGTTTTGAGCACTCTTTTTGTTGTTGTTGTTGCTCTGAACAATTTCTTAGATTATTAGGCCACCACTTACTTCTCCCATCCCTTTATTAATATTTAAGCTAGAAAGCAAATTAGTCTCTTCTTTAAATTTCTTACTGTAAATCCCATTACAATTTTTACTCATTTCCCAGCTGGTTGTGTTCCTTCCAGCCCTCCCTTAATCCTACGTCATCCGTGGCACTGTTTGGAGGAGCAGTACACCGTAGACCCTCCTTGCAGCAGAGGGGTGAAGGGGCTGAGGTCAGCCAGGCTTCCTGTGCATGCAGTTCGTTTGCCCCTTCTCTCCCTGAGCAGCAGCACTGGCTTTGGCACCGGTAGCAGGAGGTGGTGGCACGTCCAGGCTCTGAGTTGAGAGGGAAAACGTGACGAGAACTCCATCTAAGAGCCACTTTTTTTTTCTTTTAAGATTTTATGTATTTATTCACGAGAGACAGAGAGAGACAGAGACACAGACAGAGGGAGAGGCCGTCAGGAGCCCCATGCGGGACTCGATCCCCAGACTTGGGATCACGACCTGAGCCGAAGGCAGACGCTCAACCACCGAGCCCCCCGGGCGCCTCTAAGAGCCACTTTTTTTTTAAGACTTGCCAAAACCTACCAAGTCTTGGCACAACCTTGCCAAGTCTGTGGATGTGCATTTTAGTTGATGAAGAAACATTTAAAAATAGAATGTTTTAGGGACACCTGGGTGGCTCAGCAGTTGAGCATCTGCCTTTGGCTCAGAGTGTGATCTTGGGTTCCTGGGGCCCCAGGATCGAGTCCCACATCGGGTTCCCCCCAGGGAGCCTGCTTCTCCCTCTGCCTGTGTCTCTGCCTCTCTCCGTCTCTCTCATGAATAAATAAAGAAAATCTTAAAAAATATATATATAGAATTTTTTTAGTGTTTAATAAACATTCTAACCCTGAACCAAAGTTGTTTTGCATTTTTACATGTACCTTCTAGCTTTGATAGAGCCTGATGGTGGTAAAAGGATAGATCTTCTGGACCCCTGGGTTTATAAGGGCTTTGGGCCTGAGAGCACTGCAAAGCCTGAGGGATGATGAATGTCGTCAGAGGGTGCGGGCTTCGTTGACCTGTCTTCTGTCTCCCTCTTATCCACCTCTGGAGAAACAGGACTGCAGGCACGGCTAGCAACAAGCTGTGGTACGCGGCGCTGGCCCTGGTGACACTCATCATGTACTCCATTGCCACCGGAGGCTTGATTTTGATGGCGGTGTTTTACACACAGAAGGATGGCTGCCTGGAAAACAAAATTCTCCTGGGGCTGAACGGAGGCCTGTGTCTGCTCATTTCAGTGGTAGCCATCTCGCCCTGCGTCCAAAATCGTAAGCACAGTATTTTTCCACTCCTCCTTATTTATACATTTTGTTTGTGTGTTAATTTGCACAAACCTAGTGTTTTTAAATTACAGTTATTCCTTAATTTACCATGGATGGGTCAGCCATAGGAAGGGCGGGACTACAGCCTCCTCCTCGTATCCCACACTTGGGCTGAATGTCAATAAATAGGAAGATAGAAGTTCATTATTACATAGTGAACTACAAGGAGCCTTTACATGGAAGATGCCCTGAGTGTGTATTAAGTTCTTCCCTATGATCTCTATGAATGAGAAGGCTCCAGAAGGAGCTCTTTCTGGGCTCATCTTTCACTCAAGGCCTTGAGTCAGAAATCAGGGACTGTGTGGTCTAGGAGTCAAGAAGCAGAAAATGTGACAACTGGTCCCACGTGCTAACCTTCCTCAGACCCAAGGCCCTTCTCAGCAAAGCCAACAGAAATCTATAAACCTTCCTGACTCAAGGTTGTTTCAAAGGCAAATGGAAGAGGGGCGCCTGGCTGGCTCAGTCAGTAGACCCTAGAACTCTTGATCTCAGGGTCATGAGTTAGAGCCCCATGTTGGGCACAGAGCTTACTTAAAAACCCGAAAAACCCACAAAGGCAAAGGGAAGAGATCATGGGATTTGGAAGTACTTTAGAAAGTACAGGCCTGAGTTGTCTTCTTTTTTTTTTTTTAAGATTTTATTTTATTTATTCATGAGAGACACACAGAGAGGAGAGAGAGAGAGAGGCAGAGACACAGGCAGAGGGAGAAGCAGGCTTCATGCAGGGAGTCCGATGTGGGACTCGATCCCGGGTCTCCTGGACTGGAGGCTGCGCTAAACCGCTGAGCCACTGGGGCTGCCCCCTGAATTGTCTTCTATAAACAACTTCTGATGTCTTAAGCCAGAATGCCATCTTTGGTTATAGAAAGAAATGTCTGTGATCTAATTTTCTTGAAGGTATCTTACTCTACAGGTGATGAAATGCAAATGGTATTCAGGTTTCTAATAGGAAAAGGAAAAGGTGGCCAATAATTTGTAGTCCCTCAAATCATTTCTAAAATGGTGATTTAAAAAGTGAACTAGTCTTGGGGCACCTGACTAGCTCCATCCTGACTGGAAAAACATGTGACTCTCAATCTCGAGGTCATGAGTTCAAGTCTCACATTGGGTATAGAGATTATTAAATTAAATTAATAAACTTAAAAGAAAAGTGACGTAGTATTGAATAATTTAAAGGTTTTCTGGTCCTAAAAATTTCAAATACCTTATTGAAATTGAGCGTTCTAATCTCCCAGTCTCTTTAACTGATCAGTTAAGAATTTCCTAAAACATACTAGTGTTCAGATTAAAATACCATTTGGGTTAAATCCTACTTTTTTAAAAAATTTTTATTTATTTATGATAGTCACAGAGAGAGAGAGAGAGAGAGAGAGAGGCAGAGACATAGGCAGAGGGAGAAGCAGGCTCCATGCACCTGGATCCCGACGTGGGATTCGATCCCGGGTCTCCAGGATCGCGCCCTGGGCCAAAGGCAGGCGCCAAACCGCTGCGCCACCCAGGGATCCCTAAATCCTACTTTTTAAAATAGTTTTAATATTTTGAAATATTTGGCTTAATGCCATTAGTTGCTAAGGTGAATTTTATTCCCATGCCAAAGAGCAACATTATAAAAGACTCTATTTCTATATTTTTATGGGTTAGTACAATGTAATAATTAGAACTTGAAACAAATTTAATCAGAGGGAAGTGATTAAATCCTTTCATGTATGCAGATGGTTGAAAATTCCACTAAAAAATGATAAATCCTTTTTCTCATATCCTGGTTACTCTCAATTATTAGTTTAATTTAAATATTATAACATACTGAAGCCCTTCTCTCAATGAACGCTGAGCCTCAGTTGCCTTCCTCGTCGACCTGGACTGGTATTCCCAAAGGTTTTTTGTTATTGTTATTTGTGTTTTTGTTGTTGTTTTGTTTTATTGACAGGTCAAACTTTTTTCCATTGTCGTGGACTTTGTCTGATGGCCTTGTAGAATCTGGAATCCATGCCCTATGAAGTCTCACTCACTTATCTCATAAGCTGTGTGGTCTCACAAATAATGATGGTGAATTTTCTTCTGAGGTCTTAAGATTTAAAAGCTAGTGTTATGAACCTCAGGAGGACTAGGCAATATGTTTAAATACAATTGTTATTAAAATACTGTGGTGGAGAACTCAGCAGAACACGGCATCTCTAAAATAACAAGTGTATCAGTTTTGTCCCCTTCACTGTCTTTTTAGTGTTTTTTGGAAGACACATTGACTTCTTGTTTCCTTTAAAGATAGGAGTCCAAGTTTGAGGAATGTCATTTGGGGATGGGGACCTTTTTTTTTTTCTTGAGAAAAGCAAAAACTTAATAGTTATACAAAAATAAACCTGTTTATGAACATGCTGAAAATATTAAGGGTGTCATGTAGGATAATGAAAAACTGTCCTATACAACTTCAAAAATGCAGGAATCATTAGGGACTAGGATAACACAATCCCCGGTGAGGAGACGTGCCCCTCCCTTCCATCCCCACCCCCATTTAATAAAGACATTTAAAAGTTCACAGATACCAGAAACAATGACCAGTGGGCAGGTTCACAAAACAAACTCTCTAGGCCTTCCATCAACCAGTAGGGTGACTCTTAAAATATACAGTTCAGGTAAACCACAGGGGAAAATTTCTACATTGATCTGTGATATTCAGTCCATCTCAAATATCTTTTTACTACCTGGTTTTACCTACTAGCTGAAGCCATTTTTATTTCTCTGGTATTTCCCTCATCTAAACTCTTGTATTACTCTGGATGTACACAGTAGCACTTTATATGTTAAAAGATGTTAGTCTTATGTTCTAACTTGAATTAAGTTGCTCAACTATGGTATACTCCTTGGGTTATTTTTTTACTAGGCCTAGTATAGAAGCAAGTATATAATTTTTACTGATTAATGTTACTTGAACTAGTTTGCTAACAAGAGTAGCAAACTTATTTGCTATTTGGCTTTCTTATTTTTGAAACTTAAAGCGTTATGTTAAAACCTGTCCCTTTCATTTTCCAGGACAGCCACATTCCGGGTTACTACAGTCAGGGCTCATCAGCTGCTATGTGACCTATCTCACTTTCTCGGCTCTGTCCAGCAAGCCTGTAGAAGTAGGTAAGCCAGCTTCTTAGGAGAAGTGTGCTTGTGGTATGAATATTTTCATTGTGGAGGAAGGACTATGACTCTACTGTGCTGCTGTTGAGAATGTCAAAGATGTGATAAATTGAAATAGATGATCTAGATTTTTCGCTAAATAAAGTCCTTAATGTGGGATACCAAAATGAAAATTTCTTCTTCTGAGTCTTCCCACTATGTAACAAAAACAGGAGCAATCATGGGCTGTTGAGTTTGCTTTGGGGCCTAATCTGCATTTTCCTGCTCTGCATTTTCAAGAAACATTACTGTTTTGCTTATTTTATGTTGTCTTTTTTATTGGTTATTAATTTACATTTCTTCAGGTGGTCATCTCTTTGTAAGACAGAGTGGGAAGAGCGTGGGCGTGGGAAGCAGGAGACTGGATTTGAACCCAGCTCTTATCATTTGTTGACTGTGTGACCTTGAATTACTCATCTTAAATAATCTTTATGTATAGAGACAACAGAACATGCATGAGCTTGGAAGTTAGACCGCTGGGGTTTATAGCCTGGTTCTACCACTTTAGTAACTAAAAGTAGAAGGTTATTTACCTCTCTCTGCCTAGATAGCTTGTCTTTAAAATAAAATATGCTATCTTTTCTCTAGAATGAAAAATTGAAGTTAGTTTTCCTTTTTTAATTTAATTTAATTTTTATTTTTATTTATTTATTTTTTAAGATTTTATTTATCTATGAGAGATACAGAGACAGAGGCAGAGGGAGAAGCAGGCTCCATGCAGGGATCCTGATGTGGGACTCAATCCTGGGACCCCAGGATCATGCCCTGGGCCAAAGGCGGCGCTAAACCGCTGAGCCACTGGGGCTGCCCTGCTTTCCTTTTTTTAAATGTAGAAAGTAAATGCAAAGATAATTTTGAAAGTTTTATATACATGTACTCTGTACGAGTCTTGTCTTTAGAGCTATTTATAGTGCAAAGTGATACAGTTGTAGGTCTTAAGTACAGTCTATCCTGGATTTAATTTTTTTTTTTTAATTTTTTTAATAGTTCTATCTTGAGTAAGTTTATTTAAGTCGTTTCTTTAAGACTTTCATTTATGACTTAATTTTTGGTTTTAACATGAGGTTTTTGGTTAGAGTATTTTTCTCTTAAATGGCAGGTATCACTTAAAAACAGAAAACTTACTTTTAATTTCAGGTGGTACTACTTAAATAGAAAAGTTCATATTTTGGTCAGTTAAAAAAAACTTTTCATTGGCCTAAGAATAAAGATTCCTTATACCACCACACACACAGTTATTTTTGATGTCACAAATGTGAGTCTAGCTGCTAATACATAGAGTGTGTATGTTTGTAAAATGGTTTGTTTGTTTGTTTATTTAGAGAGGGGGAAAAGGGGAGAGGGAGAAAGAGAAGGAGAGGGAGAGAGAGTATCCCAAGCAGGCTCCTGCCCCATGTGGAGCTCGGTATAGGGCTTGATCTCACAATCTGAAGATCATGACCTGAGGTGAAAATCAAGAGTTGGGTGTTTAACCAACTGAGCCACCCAGATACCTTGACTCTCAAAATTTTTAAGAAATCCAGGAAACATTAGAATATTCCCAGGTCACATGCTATTTAAAAAAATTTTTTTTAAAGATTTTATTTCTTTATACATGAGAGACACAGAGAGAGAGGCAGAGTCACAGGCAGAGGGAGAAGCAGGCTCCATGCAGGGAGCCTGACGTGAGACTCGATCCCGGGTCTCCAGGATCACACCCTGGGCTGCAGGCGGCGTTAAATCGCCGAGCCACCGGGGCTGCCCTAAACTTTTTTTTTTTATAAGAGATTTTATTTTTAAGTAATCTCTACACCCAACATGGAGCTTGAACTCGTAACACTGAGATCAAGAGTTGCACGCTCCTCTGAGTCAGTCAGGTGCCCCAGGATGTGTTTGTGTTTAGCACTTGTTTTTATTTTTATTTTTTCTTAAAGTAGGCTCCACGCCCAATGTGGGGCTTGAACTCATGATCCTGAGATCAAGAGTCACATGTTCTACTGACTGAGCCAGCCAGGTGACCCACATACACTATTTTTTACCCCACCTTTGCACAGATAATTTTATTCTCTCCTGTGGGTGTCAGCAGTGTTCATAGACTATAATTTGAAACACTGAGAAAGCACATACGTGAGTGAATATTGTCACATTTCTTTACATCATGATTAACTATTAGCCAGTTATGTCTATTAAATACAGTGAGCAAAAAATGACGTTTATACTGTTCCCTTGAAAACAAGGCTCTTGCGCACAATAGTAACAAATGAAATTAATGCATACCACGGTATTCTTGAGGAGAACTTCTCTTTAAATAAACTCTTGTTTATTTTTTTTAAAGCACTGTAGATTTAGCACATTTACAAACCTGATCAATAAAAAGAAACAAGATATGTGTGTGTGTGTGTGTGTGTGTGTGTGTGTATTTATATTTATATATTTAAAGGAAATGTAGAGGGGCGCCTGGCTGGCTCAGTTGGTAGAGCATACAACTCTTGATCTCAGGGTTGTGAATTTAAGCCCTGTGCTGGGTACAGAGATTACTTAAAAATGAAATCTTAAAAAAGAGAAAAAAAGAAAGAAAATGTAGAGAAGGGGACCATGATGGGAGACCTTTCCTGGAAAAGGAGGTAAGAAGTAAGCAAAGGATGATAGAATCATGACCATCCTATTACTGACTTCGTGTGGCTTTTGACCAGGTGGCTGTTGCGCAGCTAATACGTATTTGGTTCTGAATAGCTTCTACACGCTTCCAGAGAGGATCAACATGGTGGGAACTCAAGAATGTTTACATGCCACTTCTGTTCAGAGTTTGCTAAGTCAACTGAAAAATGGATCTAGTTTTACTTCTTACTGTTTGAATAGTACTGAAAAGAGCAAGACTGTCACTACATCAGGACACAGAGGAACCCTTTGGCGCTCAGCTGGAATCTGAGGGTCTTGTTCTAGGAGGCTGCCTAGGTGGGAGGGGGTGCTTTGAAATTGCAACACTCTAGTCTGAGTCGAACGAGACTGTGGAGTAGAAGTTTCCAGCAATAAGCCTTCGCTCTTCTAAGCTACCCACATTTTCCCAGAGTGAATGTGTCTGTGAACTACAACAGGCTTTTCTAATTAACTTTGATTACGTTGTTTTTTCCTCGCAAGCTCTGGATGAGCATGGGAAGAATGTTACAATCTGTGTGCCAGACTTTGGTCAGGACCTGTACAGAGATGAAAACTTGGTTACTGGACTGGGTACCACTCTCTTGTTCGTGTGCATCTTGTATTCATGGTAAGTCTTAGACACTTGAGGCCATCTTTGCAAACTCTAAAAGCACGGAGAAGAATTTAAGTGAGCTTTAGCAACTGCGAGGCTGCAAAACAAATCCCATCCGAGGATGAGGGAAAATAGCTTGAAGTAAAAAGTTTGCATTACAGTGTGGAACCTCAGTGTTTGGGCTTCATTTTCCTTACTTCTATTTATATGGGTAAATATAATAGATATAGAGTACGTTGCAACCCTTGAGAAAACGGTTGAATATTAGTTGTTAAAGTATTATTGGAGGGCCAGGGAGTACAAAGCAGGGAAGAAATGGTATGTGCCAGAAGGTTTTGGCAGCTTTCTAATCCAAGGGAAATACCATTTGTTCTGCTGATGGAAAAGAGTACAAAGCTCTACATACATGGTCATTTTGTGCTTGGCCCAAGAAAGACAGGAAACGTCTCTTTTCTTTTATGCTGAAACCCACAGCGCCATTAAAGCAGGCGGTGTTTCACATGCTCGTGGTGGGTTTGTGCCACCTTGACGTAGAATGTTCAAAAGATGGCCCCGGGGAGGAACGTAACCCATAGAAACAGCTTAGTTCCTGATGCTGAGTACATAATTCACTGATAATTAGGCTTCCCTTTGGCAGTGATCTTCTCATGTGTGGGGTTTACTTCTGTGTTTTATGTTTTGTTACGTTTCAACATATAAAAATTTCATCCTGTCGAAGACGCACTGTCGTCTTCCTCTGGCTGAAACTGAGGAATCCTGGTGGTGCTACCTTATATAAGTAAAATGTCTTTGTGTACACACGTGGGTGTTTTCTCTTACAGCTCTAAAACTCCCTACTGTTAGAAAGGAACCTGAAGGCAGACATTTTGGAGACACAGGAACTGAATTTTTAGAATACTTGTTCAGTCACGTGGTAGGCCATGAAACGCTTGCTCGTGTTGCAGGTGGCTGTTCCAGTGAAGATTCTATCACACTGATTCTCCTCCTGTCCCTGGCCTAGCCACAGATTCTGCTTGTAGCAGAAAGGCCCACGGTGACCATGTCTGGCCTTTCATTTTTATTGATTCCATAGTTGTTTGCTGTGTACCTGCTGTATCCAAAGCGGTGGTGGTTGGGATTCGGGCCCGAGTCAGTGAATGCTGATGTAAAACCACCCAAATTTCGAATGCTGATTCTCACCTCTTTTTCTGAGTAAGCTTTTTCTTCCTGAGTCTGTTTTTATTGGGCTTTGGGGGAGAAATGGCAGCAGCACGGCTAATTTCATCATTTATCCCTCAGGTTTTTTTCTGTATTGGCATGTCATAAATATTGGCAAATTATGTGAGTAGAAAGTACATGACTAAATTGTAACGATAGGATATTCCCATTTAAAAATAAAATATGGGGGTGCCTGGGTAGTTCAGTTGGTAAAGCATCTGCCTTCAGCTCCAATCGTGGTGATCTCGGGGTCCCCCTCTGCCCCTCCTCATGCTCATGCTCATATTCTCTCTCTAATAAATAAATAAAATCTTTAAAAAACATGACAAAAATAAAATATAGTTGTGTTTACATATATAGAAAAAAAATCACCATACCTGTAATAGTGGTGTTTATAGGGATAACTTTTTTCTGTTGTGTTTGTTTATAGTAAGGTCGCATTTCTCCTGTGTTTGTATTACTAAAAAAAAAAAACAAAAAAAAAAACTATAAAGATATATGACAGAATAAAATTGTGTTTTTTTGCAGATTGCTGAATGCCTAATCACACATGTGTTTGCTGCTTAGGTAAAATAGGGCTTAGATTTGCTATAAATCCGTTAATGGAAAGATGGCAACAATTCTACTTAGCGTTGATAGAACTGCCACATGGTATTATTTTGCAGCGTGGGATTTTCACCCTGTCAAGATTTTCCCTGCTACTCTGGAGTGAGAGTTAATAAATAAAACCTCACCTCTTTTGGAATTTAGAGGCTCCCCAGTGGAGGCTGATATAACTGGTTTGATATTTGCAAAAGATAATAATTTTCAGAGCTGACCACAACTATTTAAAATCTGTGTAAATGGCAAAGCAAACGTTACTGAATATTGGTAATTAAACTGCAATCAGTGGTGCCTGATGGAAAGAGGAGGCGGAAAGCAGCATCCACGCAAGGGGGGCCCTGGAGTAAACCAGGTGGCCCCGGGAGCTTGCGTGATACAGGACATCAGTGAAGTGCCAGGCTGGAGGGCTGGGAGATAAGTGCTGTAATGATGTGCTGCAGCGCCAGGAGGAGTCAGCTTTCAGGACCTGGTAACCAAACGTCTTGGAGCTCCCAGGGAAGGGAGTTCAGGCCCAGTAGGGCCTGGAGATAAGGGATGCTACTGGGAGGAGGAGGCATCTCAGTTAGGTTTTCAAACCTTGACTTCCTAGGGGTGGTGTTTCTTGCCAGACTCAAGGTTGAAAGGCTGGAAGATGTCATAAAAAGAGGCTACATTGAGTGGAAACTGTCATTTAAAAATGACTACAGGGCTATCTAGAATCCCTTTTTTAAAAAAGATTTTATTTATCCCCGAGAGACACAGAGAGAGAGGCAGAGACACAGGCAAGGGGAGAAGCAGGCTCCATGCAGGGAGCCCGATGCGGGACTTGATCCCAGGGCCCCAGGATCACCACCTGAGCTGAAAGCAGCTGCTCAACCACTGAGCCACCCAGGTGTCCCCCTCCCCCTGTTTGAGGTTTAATTAAAGTGAGCATGAGTGGGGGAGGGCGGCAGAGGGAGAGGGAGAAGCAGTCTCCCTGATGAGCAGGGAGTCCCATACCAGGACCCTGGGATCATGACTTGACCCATAGGTAGATGCTTATTAACCCACTGAGCCGTCTGGGCACCCATCCTTTTTTTTTTTTTTTTTTTTTTTAAAAGATTTTATTTATTTATTCATGAGAGAGAGAGACAGAGAGGCAGAGACCCAGGCAAAGGGAGAAGCAGGTTCCATGTAGGGAGCCTGACATGGGACTTGATCCCAGGTCTCCAGGATCAAACCCCGGGCTGAAGGCTGTGCTAAACTGCTGAGTCACCCAGGCATCTCTACCCCTCCCCCCATCCTTTTTTTAAAAGGTTTTATTTTTAAGTAATCTCTACACCCAGTATGGGGCTCAAACTCACGTCCCCCAGATAAAGAGTTGCATGCTCTCCTGACTGATCAGCTGAGTGCCTCAGGAATATCTAGAGTCCCTTGGTAGGAAGCCTCAAGATGCACAGTATGAGCTTCACACATTTTCACTGTAAGTCCCAAGATTGCTTGGGATTGGGGTTAATTTTTTGGTAAGGTACTAGAAGGCTGATTGCACTACCTCCTCACCTAACCAGGAGCCAACTGGCCCTACCCTCCCTGCCCCAACACATACTTGTTTAGGGTGCCCTCATGCTGGCCTCTACACTCAGTTTCTTGTTCTCTGTCCCAGGTCCTACGTCTGGGGCACTCACTCTGAGTATGTTTTGTTTTTGCTGTCGTAGTTTGAAGGAAGGGCTCAAACGTAACCTTTCCAACTGAGGCTCCTCTTTCTCCAGATGCCCCTTCTGTTGTACTCAGGCATTATTGCTGTGAAGAAGTGTCACAAGTTGGACCCCATGCATAGGTTCCCCACTGGCTCTTTGTATGGGTCCATCCCTCCTGAGACTCCCTAAAGCCTGGTCTTTGGATAGGCCCACCCTCTGACACCCCTTTAGCCGCAGCCTCCACAAACTATTCCTTAATTCCCTCCTTGGTCTCTAGATTTTGGCTGAAATTGTTATTTTGTTGGCTTCAAATCCAAACTGTCTAGTGAGGCAGGATCCTGGAGTTAATCAGCTTAAGTTCCCTTGTCATATATAAAAGGGAAACTGAGAGGCAGAGAGCCTGTTTTTGTGATTCCCCCTGCCCCCAATCTCAAGAACCCTCTCCTTGGGCTTTCCTTGCTAGAGTACTGGGAGAGGCAGGTTCATAATCATTTTTCCCCCTGGGATTGTTGGGAGTAAGGTCCTTCGGTGTGGTACAAGGATAAGCTGGATGACTTGCCTCATTATTAGGAAGTATTTGTGCTATAAAATGGTCCTGGCTATTTTGGTTTTAACTGTGCTTATGAGGAAAATATTATTTAAATGATTAGGAACTTGGGTATAAAATTGGAAAACCTAAGAATCTTTATTAAATGTCAAATAACTTGCTAATTTGAAATGAAATATTCATGGAATAGGGCAGACCGTGTGGAAATAAGTACAAGGCTGGTAGCCAGAAAACTTTTAAACTGGGAGTTGGGAGTTGGCAAATCAAGGTATCTGGGGTTTTTTTGTGTCTTCTTTGCTACCTTTTTTTGAGAAAGGAGGACAAGTTAAAGTAAATGGAGGAGTATACAAGCTTTGGGAGTCCGGCCACTCCCTCACCTATCAGCTAGAAGTTTTCATGGCTCTGCTTTGAAGGGTGTGTCAAGGCCTCCCCCCAGTTCATACGACTGTGGTCTCCCTTGGGAGCTATGAGTCACAAGTTACACTGTGCTTGGAAGCATAATTGAACTTCACACAAAGGGTGGGAATAGTCATGAGATCTCCCAAGGGCCCTGGGAGGGAGCAGAATCAGTCTCCAACAGGAATGTCTGTACGTGTTCCCTAGAGATTTTCTTTGATCTAGGGGAGTTTGGCCAGTTCCCAAAGCAGCTGAAGCAGGTGTGGAGGGCCACCTGCATTTTGAATCATTCTGCCAATATGGAAGAAGCCCTGGGCATGGCAGTGATGGAGGGGAAGCATTTTTTTGTTTGTCACAGTAACAAGCCACTGCCGGCTTCTTTGGAGCGGGGAGTAGAGATAGTAAACAGGCTATGACTTGTCTATACGGTGACGTCCCAACCAAATGCCATCAGTCTTCCTTCCTTGCCCTACAAGAAGCAGTGGGTGAAAGTTGCTTGCACTTTAGCTCTGGAAAGCACTCTAGTTCTGCGTAATCCAGGAATTGTTGAGCAACATGTCTTGCACTCACCAAACAGATGAGTCTGAGTAATAGAATGTGGACAAGAAGAATTTCCTAGGCTTTTAAGGAGTCTGGAAAAACAATGTTTCCTTGGTAATTCCAAGAAGAGTATTTTGTGGGCAAAGGCCATGACCGAATTATAACCATATTTGATAGTAGCATGTACTTCTAGAAGTCCTCTTTCATTAATGATGAACTGAATACAAAAATATATGTATTTTTAAATTAAATCCAATTAATTAACATATAGTGTATTATTAGTTTTAGAGGTAGAGTTCAGTGATTCATCAGCTGCATGTAACACCCAGTGCTCATTACATCCCGTGCCCCCCTCAATGCCCATCTCCCAACCCCCTCCCCCTCCATCAATCCTCAGTTTCCTGTGATTAAGAGTCTTTTATGGTTTGTCTCCCTTTCTGATTTCATCGCGTTTTATTTTTCCCTCCCTTTCCCTATGATCCTGTCTTGTTTGTTAAATTCCACAAATGAGTGAGATCATATAATTATCTTTTTCTGATTGACTTACTTTGCTTAGCATATTACCCTCTAGCTCCGCCCTCATAGTTGCAAATGGCAAGATCCCATTCTTTTTGATGGCTGAGTAATTGAATACACGTGTTTAGAAATAAGAACAAAAGCTTCCCCATTTCATGCTCTGATGATGGAAGTAAAGTGGCAGTGGCCAGAATCAAAAGTTTTTTTCTTGAAACCATTTTATTCCAAAGAATTTACAAAAGTGCAGTATTTATTCTAACTCTTTTAAATAAGGAATATCATCTTTCAGGTAAAAAATGCAGATAATTGATCTCTAGAAGTTACACTTTCCTCCACAGATACGATACAGCATATTTTATTTTATTTTAAAGATTTTATTTGTTCATGAGAGACACACAGAGAGGCAGAGACACAGGCAGAGGGAGAAGCAGGCTCCCTGCAGGGAGCCCGATGTGGGACCCCATCCCAGGACCCCAGGATCCTGCCCCGAGCCCTCCAGGCATCCCAGTACAGCATATTAAATCATAATTCACATGCAGAAAATACAGCATGCACTTACATGGAGGAGCAAAGTGTATGTGTTTGGGAAGTAGCTCTAAAATTCCTCTGATGGGGCTCCAAGTCAGGAAGCGAGGGTGCTTGGGCCTCAGTCAGCATCCATCTGTTCAGAGCAGAAATGAAAGTGATGCTATTGGCCTGGAGTGGCCCACAAAAGAAGCAGTGCACTTGGATCCCAGAGGACCTTTTTGTGAGGAAGGCTTTTTATTGTTTATTTGCATTTTATTGATCTCTCCTCCTCCAGAAAGAGGATGAGAATAAGTGGAGAAGGCTGTGTCGCCTCATGGGGTTTTTTTGGTTGAAATGAGTCTGCTAATTCCTGCTTCTCCAGTGGCCACACCCCCGCCTCCAGGCTGGCACTTAGGATGCTAGAGGCTGGGGATTGTCCTCTTTTTCACTGAGTGCCCCAGGGCTTAGAACAGGGCCTTGACACATGGCAGGCCTTCAGTAAATATTTGCTAAATGAATTTATAGGGTTAGCTGGAACCCTGAGTATTGTATATATTTGTTTGCTTAAAATGTCCCCCTTTTTCCCCCTAGAGGAAATACCTTTTTTACCCCCCTGTAAGCCAGATTTGATAATATTTTACCTCTCTGGATATAAGGAGAATGGTGGGAAGAATTTTTTTTTTTTTTTCTAATCACACTGACAGCTACTCTTGAATTTCCAAACAGAAAACTTTGTTCTGCCAAAAGCTGATAACCATAGTAAATAATTGTGACCTTTGTTTTTCATGTCCTTTTTTTTTTTTAAATGCTGTCTCTGGGTTCTTCTGTTGGTTTTGATTCCATCTAAGTGAGACTCCTCAAAAGTTGGGGAAAGATAAAAGGGAAATCAGAAAATCCTTTCGGCCTGGTGTTTGAGGGAGGAGAGGTAAAAACCAAGATAATAGGACCAAACATATCTTACTTCTTTATCAACAAACTTCTCTTTGCTTAAAATGATCTAATGCAATCCACAGAAAAAGACAACTATAGAATTGGTCAATTTTGGAATTAAGTGGGATATTGACAGACTACTTTTAAGGAGCCAGAACTGGAGTGAGCCTCCCATTAGAGCACTGGCTAAGCGTCCCAGCCTTTCCTTTGATAGGATGTAACGTGTGTGTTTATTCCTTAGCTTGACATCGACGACAAGGTCAAGTTCTGATGCTCTGCAAGGGCGATACGCAGCTCCAGAACTGGAAGTAAGTTCATTTCCTTCTCTTACCCTGCTTCATCTCTGAAGACCTATTTCTATTTCAGGAAGGCTCTTTATGTGTGTTGCATCTTTATGGAGCTGCATTCCATGATCCCGTTTTTCTCCTCAGGAAAAGAATACATTTTTTGTGCAGAAAAAAACAATGTCCCAAGTATCTACAAGATACGATGGGATTAAAATGAATCTTTGCTTTTCCTCCAACAACATTAGCCTCTAGTGTGGCTGCCCATCTTCCACCAGAGGCCTGGGTAGCTTTGTCAGGCTGCTGACTGCTCTTTTCTTCTGTCATAATGGAATGTGTGTGTGTGTGTGTGGGGGGGGTGTTTTAACTTCTAGTCCATTCTTCTGTGTCCTTCATGTATAGCATGACCATGAGATTATGTGTAATCGGTGCATTGCAGAAGGAAAAGGATGGACAAGGAAGGAACAAGCATCTGCTCCGTGCCACACCACTGAGCATTGTCTATATATTAGCTTGCTTGCTTGCTTATTTAGAAATTATTTATTTATTTGAGAGAGAGCAGAGTGAGGGAGAGAGCATGAGCACGGGTAAGGGGCAGAGGGAGAAGCAGACTCCCCGCTAAGCAGGGACTCCCAGACGTGGGACTCGATCCCAGGACACTGATCATGACCTGAGCTGGAGGCAGATGCTTAACCAACTAAGCCACCCAGGCGCCCCTACACATTAGCTTATCTAAGTGCATCAGTACCATCAGGTGGGTACTTCACTGGGTGAAGAATTGGGAACAGGAGGTGTTCAGAGAATCAGAGTGGTAAGCAGATGCCTATCGGTCAGCAGGATGTCTGTGATTTCCTTACTTGTGCAAGTCTTCTGCTGGGGCCCTCGGTGGGACATCCACTGAGGTCAGGCAAGGTCTAATCACATGGAGGCAGCCAGGAAAAGACTGAGCCCTGACCCCAAGAACGGAAGGAACAGGAGATTCCAGTGATGACTGAGACTTAGAGCACTTGCCACATGCCAGGCACTGTTCAAAGCACTATTTTTGTGATTTCGTTGCATCCTCATAAAAACCCAGTAAGGGTTTTATCTCTGTTTTACAGAGGAGGGAGACAGAAAAGTTAGTGATGCTTCTGATTTGCTGGCATGTGGACTGTGCACTCTGGCTCCAGAGTCCGTGTGGCCCGAGTGCTGCTGCCCGAGAGCTGAGCTGCTGGCTCCTGGCCCTGCTGTGCACCCGGCCTGGCCCCCGGCCCCAGGCCCCATCCTCCAGCTCTCCCTGTGTCTGTCCAGATATGGGCACCCTTCTCTGCAGCTGGGTCTCTGGGCATGGCCTTTCCTGCACCTGAGCTGGAGATGGTGACAGCTATGAAGGGTTGTCAGTCTGCCAGCAGCATTCAACAGCTCTTTCTGTCACTTAAAAAAGGAGAAAGCTCTGCTGAGGCTGAATAGGTTTACTGCCTCGCACACAGAAGAGGGGCTCT
Organism: Canis lupus familiaris; assembly: GCF_011100685.1. Lineage (NCBI taxonomy): Eukaryota > Metazoa > Chordata > Mammalia > Carnivora > Canidae > Canis > Canis lupus. The sequence continues at coordinate 27,000,331 of NC_049224.1, forward strand.
AGAAGGCAGGCGTTTGTTCTCCCCACGGCGGGTAGCCACCTGCTGAGGCCGTGTGCCATGGCTTCAATATCCCTATTGTGTCGAGTGCAGGCTCAAAGAACAGCAAGTCTCTAAGTTAGATTTGAGAGGATGTTTTCCTTCTCATTCTAAGGAAAATGTCCCAGTGTTTCCTTCTGAACTGGAGAGCATGTAAAACGGAAGTTGGTTTGCTCTCCTTGCATCAGGTTTCACAGGCTATACCTTTGAAAGAATTAGTAGTTTCTTATGCTAAGTTAGGCTTTAGAGGAACAAGGACCCCAGGATACGGTGTCTTGAGCCCACTGAATGGTTAGTGAGTCTTGGACTGTGTCATTTGGTCCAAGATCTGTCAAGGCCATTCCCTGTGTTACCAGTTTCCCTGATGTAGTAGGCAGACGGGCGTGGCCTTGAGGTGTGCAAGTGGGATGAAGGCTTGAGCTCCTCTATCCTTGTCCCCGGTTCTGTGTACTTTCTGCTAAAAATACTGTCAGCCAGAAAGTGCCAAGGACCCAGTACTCCGCAGCTGGTCTTGCTACGTGTAATGTTTCTTACTCTGTTGACCAGAGCCCTTCTGGAGTCATGCATTAATTTTTCATAATCCAATTTTTATTAGTTGTTTTTTTTTAAAGATTTATTTATTTATTATTCATTCATTCATTCATTCATTCATGAGAGGCACACAGAGAGAGGCAGAGACACAGGCAGAGGGAGAAGCAGGCTCCCTGCGGGGAGTCTGATGTGGGACTCGATCCCAGGACCTCAGGGGTCATGACCTGATCCAAAGGCAGATGCTCAACCGCTGAGCCACCCAGGCGTCCCTAGTTAATTGTTTTGAGTAGATCAGGAACATGGTACAGAATTAAAAACTGCCAAAGACTCTTCAGAGGAAAGGATCCCATCCATCTATCCCAGACCCCGCCACCCCTGCCTCCATAGAGGCAGACAGTTCGGCAGCCTGATGTTATAGGAAATGTAGGTGGGCTGCCTGCTTCCAGAGCCCTTAGCTTTACCGTTTCTGATTCTGCTAGCTCCACTGTCTCCTAGACATCACATGCTACCTATTGCTGCTTGTGAATCGTGGACCTTGGAGTTTCCATCCTGCGTGTTTTTTAAAAGGTTTTATTTATTTGACAGAGAGAGAGAGAGGGAGCACAGCAGGGGGAGTGGCAGGGAGAGGGAGAAGGAGGCTCCCCGTGGAGCAGGGAGCCTGATGCAGAACTCGATCCCTGGACCCTGAGCCCAAGGCAGATGCCTAACCCACTGAGCCACCCAGGTGCCTCCTCCTCCCCCAACTCCTGTATTTATGTTCCAGCTCTGTCACTAAACTAGCACTTCAGGCCAGTTATTTATCCTGCCTGCCCTCAGCTTTCTCAATTGCAAAGAGGATGATAATCCAGCAAGTAGAGCAAGTCATCACCCAGAATGAGTTAGTGAGAGTGAGGACCCATCTCATTCCCCTTTTGTAATCAGGTTGTGTTTTCCAGAAGCAGCTGCCAAGGCAGAGTTGACTTGCGTGGTATCTATTAGGGAGAACACAGGTGGAGGGGAAGGAGGCAACTCTGGCCTGAGAGTGAAGTTGAAGGGTACCCTAGGCTGGGCGAAGCCTCTATGGGTCCTTTCGGTGCTCCAGAGCTGTATGACCCATCAGAGCTGTCGCCAAGGGTCAAAGGCTGCGCCTTCATCCCTCTGCCATGAGCAGTCCTTCAGTGTGGGTGGCCCAGGAAGGCTTGCTGTCCGGCAGGGCACAGTGTTTGGGAGGGAAAGGCTGGGGGCCGCTCTCCGCATTCCAAGTAGCACCTTGAAGGGGATCTCGGCGGCCCACGTCCCTGTCGCAGCAGAGCACTTGGAAGGACAGATGCTTAGTGAAATCCTTTGGACCAGATAAGATGAGCGCAGTTCAGAGCCCTGCCTACAGTCACACGGCAAGGCTTGGCATGTCACATGGGTGGCCACTGGGGCTTGACTGACGTGGAGGTAGAAAAGCCACCTGACGTTGTTGGGTTTGCTCTTCCAGGTAGCCCGGTGTTGTTTTTGCTTCGGCCCGGATGGAGAGGGTAAGTAGAGAACTTGAATGGTAAGAGGAAATTTTTATTCCAAAGGTGGTTTATTGTTGACCTCCTTTTCACGCTCTTCCTGAATGATTGCTGGGTTTTATCTGTTCGTGTTGGCGCTCTGGCTGGCAAGAATCAGTTTCTGTTTTGGCCTATATGTAAGTCGAATTATACAGTGAGATTTAGAGAAGGACAAAGTACAGTTTTCAAAAGAATGAAAATTTAGAAAATTTCTTGCAACTTTCTTTTCTTGGATTGGAGCGTCCAGGGGCTTGAGAACTTTTGGCATGCTCGCTCACTTCCCTCTGAGCTTACCCTAGGTTTTCTGTGTATAAGGGCTCTCTTCTGCTCTGTTCAAAGAATGTGATGTTACATAATTCATCCTGTTGAGGACATTTCTGTGGTTGGGTGGGGGTTTTATGCTGAGAGTGTAGATGAAGTTGTCCGAGAGTACAAATGGCTTTGGACATCTTTTCTACTCAACAGCTCCTGGGATTGTAATGAGTGAGTGTGGCTTTGCTAAAGTGGCAGGCGTGCATATGTTCACTCACAGGGCTTGTGTTCACTTTGTGCTTCACAGACACTGAGGAGCAGCAGAATGTGAAGGAAGGACCGCGGGTCATTTATGATGAGAAGAGAGGCACCGTCTATAGCTATTCCTATTTCCACTTTGTGTTCTTTTTGGCTTCCCTCTATGTGATGATGACCGTCACCAGCTGGTTCAAGTGAGTGGCTCATTGTCTTAGACATTTTAGAGGGGATAGTCTTTAGAAAATCAAATTAAGTCCTATTCTTTAAGTGCTGAGACCCACTGGGTCGCAGATCCCATCTCCTGGAGTCAGTGAAACTCTTCTCCAAGTCCTGCTATGCTCACCTACACAGAAACAGTCCTGGGGTCTCAACAGTCTGTGGGCATGCTTTTAACCCTGGGACTTGGTAGTGCTCACTTGCTTAATGCAACTTTAATAAAATGAAAGGTTGGGAGTGGGAGGTGGGGTGCTGGCTGGCTCAGTCAGTAGGGTATACGACCCTTGACCTTGGGTTAATTTGAACTCCTCGTTGGGTGGAAAATTTTTACTTTAAAAATAAAGTCTTCTGGGAAACAAACAAAGGGTTGAGGAAGGGGAGGAGGGTGGTGGGTTGGGGTAACTGGGTAATGGGCACTGAGGAGGGCACTTGATGGGATGAGCACTGGGTGTTCTATTTGTTGGCAAATTGAATTTAAATAAAACATTTTTTAAATAAAATCTTGGAAAAAAATAAAAAGGTTAACTGCTTATGGGCGGTCTTGAGGAACATAGTATAAGTAATGGAGGGAGAACTTGGAATTCTTAAGCAGTCACCTGCTTTTAAGAGAAAATACCTTTTTTTCTATTTTGCATTTTGTTTGCCTTTTTATTTTACACTTTTATTACAAAAGTTTGTTTTATACTTTTATTACAAAAGTTTAAGGTTTTGTTTATTTGAGAAAGAGAGAGAGAACACGAGCTGGTGGGGAAGGGGCAGAAGGAGAAACAGACTCCCCGCTGAGCAGGGAGCCCTATGCGGGGCTCATTCCCAGGATCCAGGGATCCCAGGATCATGACCCGAGCTGAAGACAAATGCTTAAATGGCTGAGCCACCCAGGCACCCCTGAAACATCTTTTTTAAAAATACTAATGTGGCAATAGGGGTAAGTAGCCCCCCGCCCCCACCCCAAGCCCCACAGCCGGTGCTAATGTGGTATGTAAAACTCCGAATACACACAGGATAGACATTTAGGCTCACTGTGCTTTGTTTTATCCATTCATGCAGCAACTATCTGAGGGGCTCCTGTATGCCTCACTGCTGTAAGTGGCAGGCTTATAATCTAATGGAGGAGACAGACCATGATCCAAATAAAATACCCTGTGGCAGATTGCACTATTGGGGAGAAAGATGAGGAAGAGGAATGCAGAGTACCAGGTGGGGTTTGGAGATGGTGGAGATAGCAGAAGGCTTCACTGGGGAGATTTTTCCAGAATATGATTTTTCCCTTCTTCTAAGGGAGAAGAGAGGAGGGAGCTTCTAATGTATCCATAATGGTTCTAATGCTTTGATGATTCCTGGAAAGTTTTGGTGTGGAAAACTTATAGGATGGAGGGAGCCATAATTAATAAGGCAGAAAATAACAGATGCTGTCGAGAATGTGGGAAAAATTAGAACCCTTTACAAAACCTCCTGCTAGGATTGTAAAATGGTGCAACCACTTTGGAAAAACATTTTGGCAATTCCTCAAAATGTTAAGCCACAGTTGTAGTATGATCTGGCTGTTCTAATCCTGGGTAAATACCCAACAGGGGCAAAAGTATGTCCACACACAAGCTTCTACACACATTCATAGCAGCATCACTTACAACAGCCAAAAAATAGAAACCACCCAAATGTCTATTAGCTGATGAATGGATAAACAAAATGTGCTGTCTCCATGCAATGGAATATTACTCAGCAATAAAAAGGAATCAAGTATTGGGCCATGCAACAACATGGCCTTAAAAACCTAAATAAACCTTAAAAACCAGTCATACGAGGCCACATGATTCCATTCCTATGGAATGCCTAGAATAGGCAAATCCACAGAGATAGAAAGTAGATTAGTGGATGCCAGGCTCTGGGAGGAAGTGGGCAAATGGCGTGAGCTGTATCTGAATCGAGCTGTTGGGAAAAAACAAAACCAAGAGAGGCTGGAGGGGACGGGAGCCAGGGAGACGCCTGCTGGAGGGGACCTTCTCCCCGCCTGTTCTCTTCCTGCTCTGACACAGTTGGGTCTCGTTTCCACAGCTATGAAAGTGCCAACATTGAAACCTTCTTCAGTGGAAGCTGGTCCATCTTCTGGGTCAAGATGGCGTCCTGCTGGATGTGTGTGCTGTTGTACCTGGGGACCCTGGTCGCTCCCCTCTGCTGTCCCTCTCGGCAGTTCTCCGTGTGACGGGGATCCGAAGCAGGCCTGCAGCCTGGAAGTGATGTCCTTTGAGCAAGTGTCCCAGGGGTCCGAGCAGGGACTGGTGCTTTGTGAAAAGCTGTCATCCTCTGGCTGGTTTGAGTGGGTCTGAAAAAGGCTTTCAGGGGGGAAAAAAATCACCTGATTAGCTTTTGAATTCGGAAAATCAAAAAGAAATAACCATGTTAACCCAAAAGAATTGAGAATTTTCAACCAAGCGGATCCTGAATGATGATATAGTTTGTGTTGTTGTATCTTAGCCCTAAAAACTGGAATAGAAATTAACTAGTATTTACCTCCTGTATGTTTTCACCAAAACAGAGTTTGAGGCATGACAGGGATAAATCTTACCTTGTCATTCTTATCCTTCAAATAGAAAAACTTGCCAAAATCTTGAGCCCTCAGCCCGGGGCGGAATGCAGACCCCTCTCACACACCTCGGCCAGGAGCCTCATCCCCAGCGGGCTCTGCAGATGGCACTTGTCCTGCAGGCTCCTTGCTCATTTGGTATATTTATAGGGTACAAGAGGAAGCACCTGCTTTTAACTCCACCCTTGTGCTGTTTCCTCCTGGCCCCCACATGTTTCCCTTTGGAGCTGTGATGCTGGGAATCATAGCTTCACTCTTCTGTCCTGGCCCTTCCAGAGGTTCTCCTCATCCTTCCCAGGCTCGAACATCTTTGCTATAATGTGAAAAAGCACAATTTACCATCACTACCATGTGGTCCCCCATTGTATTATTACTGCCCGATCCGAGTTACTGCAATAATTGTGACTCCTTTTGTGGTGTTATTCATGTGATTATAGAACAGTATTCATGTTGTCTTTGCCTGAGCGACAGAGGGCTATAGTTCTTCCTTGTTTGTGCTATTAATATTAATAACACTCTAGGACCTTACCCAAAAAGTCGCTTCTTCACGGAAGCCTGCTGCACCCTTCTTTTAGTTATAAAAGTCAGCCGGCGTCTCTACCACCTTGAGGCCTTTGAAATTGTAAAAGCAAAAGGGCTCTTGTTTCCCGGATCTGGAGTGTGGCCACAGCGTTCATATCCACGGTGGTGTGCTGGAGTGGATCGGCCGGGGGAGGAGCCCAGGCAGCACTTCACCCTGGGCTGACCAGATAAGGCCTATCGTACAAGTTGTAGAAGTGGCCAGATATACTTAGAAGAAACGGTGGGGGTGGGGGGGAGGGTATTTAATTAAGCCATAAACAACATCCATGGAGATTTCCAAGAGTATGTACTTGTAATAGGCATAAGAGATTTGTCTTGAGGCGGCTGCCCAAGAGATGACTGTGTTCAGTGGTGACGTGTCCTCGGTCAGTGAAGAGTTTTCTCGGTGGAAAGTCTGTTAGAGACCCCAGTTGAGACCTGCTGGGGATGCTCCTTTGAGTGTCTCCTGCAGGGTAGAAAGGGTCCTTTGGAGCTCGCTGGCACAGGGGTCTGTGTGTGTCCTACTGAGCTGGGCAGCACTGGCTTCCCATGTGCCAAAATGCTGGTGTAGGGAATTAGTCAAATTCTTCATTTCTACTCCTTTGCCCCCCTCCCGGGAAAATAAGCAGGGAAATAAATTCTGGGGACATATTACTCTAGAATCTTGCCTTATTTATAATGTTTGAGCTTCTGTTTCTAAAGGCACTCGTGTATGGGCGAGAGCCTTGTTTTGTAACCTTTATTCAATTTCTTTTTTGAGGCCAAGAAGCTCTGAGCTTGGTGGTTGAAAGGTCCTCTGGTGTCACACAATGGATAGCCACCACGCGCGGCCCCTGTTAAGCCAGTGGGACTGGGAACTCTGTGGGTCGGGGACAGAAGCTGCCTCAGTGGCTGTGCAGTGACGCAGGGCTCTGGGTAAGCTGGGATGGGCTTCAGGAAAGACCATGAGAAGAGTAGATCGAGAGCTGGGCTGCTGGCTTCCTAGTGTTTTTTTCCTGCTAGGCTCTGGCTGGTCTGGGCAGCCAGCTCTGTGACTTTAGAAGTGGCCCCCAGGGCAGGTCACACAGGCCAGCTGACAAGGCTCCTGTTCCTTGGCTGGCCTCTGTTGGCGGGCTTCCCCTGCAGAAAGCAGCTCAGGGAAACGGAAAGGAAAGGACGTTCATTGCCAGTGACAGGGCCCTCGGAGCTTCTCTTCGGCTGGCCCAGCCGGCAGCTTAAAATTTGGTTTGTGTCCCAAAGTTCTTCTTGAAGTTTAGTCTGACTCAAGAGGAAGAGTTGCGGTCACTCTGATTTTTATTCTTAACTGAGAATTTAAGAAAGTTTATCTGAATGACGAGGGAGAGGTGAATATACTCTAACAACTGAGGGCATAGAAAGAAGTTGACTCTAATGATTATTAATTGTAATGAACAATTCTCAGGTGATGAGTCCATGTTTGTGGGTTTAAAGAACCTACATTCTTGTGCTATTGTGATTTAATAAACTGGAAAAATTGTGCCAATTGCTTTGAGTTGCTGTAATGATGGTGTTCATTTGATAAATTCACTGATCTCTTTTTAAAATAATTTTGCTTCCTACAACTTTTTGTACATGATTTTGAAAAAGTACATTCCCAGTAGCTGCTGGTCAGACTCCTTTAGCAACGCAAGTGCAAGAAGTTTTTAAAGAACTCTATGTGTATGTTTCTTCTGTGCTATTCCTTCAGTGTGGGAATGTTTTCCCTTCTTGTTTTCATGAATAAAAACACTAAGTGGGGGAAGGGATTCTTCTGGGAATGTTGCTGTAGACCTAGATGTGTCATCTGACTAGAAATTTGTCTGTCAAAAACTTTCGGAAACCCGAATTTGTCCTTACTGGGTTGAGTTTTTGTGATACTGGTTGGTTGGGTTTGCTTTTGTCCTCTTGGCTTCTTGGGAAATGGCTTGAAAGAATTGTTCCCCAGAGGTGTTGGGGGTTCTTTCCTGGAGTAGATGGACTGTGTGCATGTGGGCTGTTGGAAGGTGGGGTTACTAGAGATTTGGGGTTCTGGTGCCTATCAGGACTAGCCAATGGTTGGGTCCCCACACCTCATTTTCTTTTTTTTTTTTTTTTTTTTTTTTTTTTTTTTTTTTTTTTTTTTTTTTTTTTTTTTTATTGGTGTTCAATTTACTAACATACAGAATAACACCCAGTGCCCGTCACCCATTCACTCCCACCCCCCGCCCTCCTCCCCTTCTACCACCCCTAGTTCGTTTCCCAGAGTTAGCAGTCTTTACGTTCTGTCTCCCTTTCTGATATTTCCCACACATTTCTTCTCCCTTCCCTTATTTTCCCTTTCACTATTATTTATATTCCCCAAATGAATGAGAACATATAATGTTTGTCCTTCTCCGACTGACTTACTTCACTCAGCATAATACCCTCCAGTTCCATCCACGTTGAAGCAAATGGTGGGTATTTGTCATTTCTAATAGCTGAGTAATATTCCATTGTATACATAAACCACATCTTCTTTATCCATTCATCTTTCGTTGGACACCGAGGCTCCTTCCACAGTTTGGCTATAGTGGCCATTGCTGCTAGAAACATCGGGGTGCAGGTGTCCCGGCGTTTCATTGCATTTGTATCTTTGGGGTAAATCCCCAACAGTGCAATTGCTGGGTCGTAGGGCAGGTCTATTTTTAACTGTTTGAGGAACCTCCACACAGTTTTCCAGAGTGGCTGCACCAGTTCACATTCCCACCAACAGTGTAAGAGGGTTCCCTTTTCTCCGCATCCTCTCCAACATTTGTTGTTTCCTGCCTTGTTAATTTTCCCCATTCTCACTGGTGTGAGGTGGTATCTCATTGTAGTTTTGATTTGTATTTCCCTGATGGCAAGTGATGCAGAGCATTTTCTCATATGCATGTTGGCCATGTCTATGTCTTCCTCTGTGAGATTTCTGTTCATGTCTTTTGCCCATTTCATGATTGGATTGTTTGCTTCTTTGGTGTTGAGTTTAATAAGTTCTTTATAGATCTTGGAAACTAGCCCTTTATCTGATATGTCATTTGCAAATATCTTCTCCCATTCTGTAGGTTGTCTTTGAGTTTTGTTGACTGTATCCTTTGCTGTGCAAAAGCTTCTTATCTTGATGAAGTCCCAATAGTTCATTTTTGCTTTTGTTTCTTTTGCCTTTGTGGATGTATCTTGCAAGAAGTTACTATACCACACCTCATTTTCTATTTCCAGTTCCTCAGAGGATCCTTCATTCCGGATGACCTTTGTGTAGTGCTAATCCGCACCCCCACCCCATATCATCCCCCTCTGCCTATTTAAGATTGTATACTTATTTAATTTTAGCCAGAAGTTTATCATCATTGGTGCTTCATGTAACCCTGCAAAGGGAATTCCAGAGTCTGTGTTTAAGTCGCCTTGGCTTTATTCTCCTTTGACTGCCTTTCTAAGTAGCATTTCATTTTGGTGTACATTTGTGTTCTATTCCTCTTGGAAATGAGAGCAGTTTTAACCTGTAACTAAGAAGGATGTGACCTTGGGCTAAGACCCTGCCTGTCTGGAGAGATCCCTGGGTCCTCCTTAATCAGGGACAGTGCAGTAGTCACTGAGCTCGTGGAATTCTTTGTAGGATACTCTCCTAATCGAAGTAATAACTCCCTCTGCTTTGTTCTTAAGGCCACCGTGTTTCCCGCCATCTTTAAGATGCGTGTAAAGCCTTACACACTCAGCCAGTGCTGCATTTCCGGCCGAGCTGGGCTCTCTCATGCTGGACCTGCCTTCCAGAGCTAGAGAGCCACTTATACACATCCTTCAAACTAATGCTGGTCGCTCTAAGGATTGTTATCTTTTTAAGATTTTCTTCCTCAGTAAATCACTTACAGAGGCATTCATTTTGAAAGGGGGAAATACTTGGCTTTTGCCAAAGAAGGTATTTTGTTTCTGTTTAAGCAAAATGCCTTCGGAAGAACTTAACTGGGTAAGGTAGATAAAAAATGCGTATGTCCACATCCACTTCTGTAGGAGTTTAATCATAGTTATGTGAGTAAAATGATGAACAACTCTTTAAGGTAATCCTCTGGGTGAAGGATCCTGGGAAATTCTCTCAGGTAAAGAAAGTTTGCAACAGATGTATAATATATGTCTTGAGAGTTATTTATGAGAAATTTAAGAGGATTGTTTTGCTTTTCTATATTAAAGATTTAAGGTTTTTTTTTTTTTTAACTTTGCAAAAAAACACAAATTCTACAAAAGTTTTATAATTGTAACATTGTTAATTCTTAGAACTTTTTCGAAACAATTACCTGTAGCCAAATTATGTGGTTATGTTTTGCTCTGCTAGGATTTGAAATGTAATATGTGTGGTAAATTTACTGTTTGAAATTTATAATAGTCTTGGATATGGTTAGAGTTTTGGTAACTTTTTAAAAAATTGTTCCTTCTTCTAGTCACAAAGGCAACTGTGGGTTTATATTTGTTTTTTGAATGCTAATTTTTCTATGAAGCGTCTGAAGTTGACCAGTCTTTTCCTATGTAGAAAACTCAAAACTTGTTAACTCTGTACTTTAATAAAATTTAAAATGGAAAACTCCGTTGCTGCTGTTGTTGCTGCTGCTGTTTTCATTTTTTGGGGTTTTTTTTTTTTTTTTTGTAATTTAAAGTCCTCCTGGTAGTGTTTTCCGAAGATTGGTTGCCTTCAGATGTTAATCATTTTTCTCTCAAGCTCATAAAATCTTTTCTGATACTTGAGAATGAAAATATAAACATGAAAACTCAACTCTTGTTTCCTTCACCTCTGGAAGCTTCTGTGAACTGCTTCCTTTTTCTGATTCTTCGACTGGTGTTACACTATCTTAAATATGAGAAATAGAGTAGGTCTCTAAGGAAAGTAGTAGAAGTCTTCCAAAGATTTGGCTTTCCTAGACCTTTTGTATTTTCCTTGAAAATGTAGGTTTGAGTGGGATGGCATTGTGTCATTAGACCAATTTGGGAAGAATGGACATTATAACATTAAGTCCTCTGATCTAGGGTTATTTTTCATTCATGTTGGTTTTTAAAATTTTCTTTAGTAGCCTGGTATAGTATTTCTACTTTTATTAAAATATCTTTGTGTGAAATTTAATCTTGATTCTTCTAGTCCTTTTATTATTAAATATCCAGTTTCCTGAATGTTTAAATTATGCATAGCACATAATGTAAAATTGACATCTTAGCCATTTCAAAGAGTACGGTCAGTGGTGTTAAGGAAACTCCTGCTGTTGTGCAACCAAGCTGCAGAGCTCTGCTCATCTTGCAAAGCTGAAGCTCTGTACCCATTAGACTGCAACTTCCTACCAGCCTCCGAACACCACTATTCTACTTTCTGTCTCTGTGAGTTTATCATTTGCTTCGTTTTGACCCTTTTGCTTCTTCCCACATAGATGCTGATCCTGTTCAGGTCTTCTGGCTCACTTGTACTTTGGGGTTCACAACCCACTTTTTGTTGCAATGTTGTCCATGTGGTTTTGGTTGTGCTAATTATTCTGCTTTTATGGGGGGAATTCAGGAATATCTAAAATCTCTGCTTCTGTCATTGCCATCATTTCTTCCATTCACTCTTGAATTGAACCCATTGCACCGTGGCTTTACACACACCTTTTCCCTGAAACTGCTTTTTCAAGTCATTGATAACCTCCGCGTTGCAGAATCTGTTGTTCTCATCTTATTTGGTTTATCAGAAGCACTTGAAAGTATTAACTAAATTACCTTCTTCACATTTCACTGGTATTTATACACATCCCATGTTTTGAAAGGAATTGTCTGGTATAGTTTTCTTGTCCCTGTTCCCATTGTACTTAAGATCAGAAAAGGCAGATAACTTCTCAGTTCCCAAGCCTCTGCACTCACAGATCCACACCTAAGGAACCACCCCTGGGAGCATTGTCTACAAGTGGACATGACTCCATTCTTAACTCAGCACCACTTTCTGGATCATCCTTTCATCTTCCATAAGGCCTGATTTGCAGCTAAATAGTTTGCTCAGGCTGCTTCTAGCCCATAATGACTGGGAGTCAGTGACTTTAGTTAGAATGAAACTGTCTCAATGTAAACTGGTGCTGCTTTTATTGAGTTCTTTTAAAAACATTGTATTCTGTGTGACTCTTAATGGGATTCACTAGGTCAGATAAAAACTATCTCCATTAATCTTTTCCAGATATACCTTCTCTACTTTCAGCTGCAGGTCCGAGTGCTGTGTGAAAATACTCCTATTCCTGCAGAAGCCTTTTGTGTAGCCAGGAGGATGTGAGAATCACTCCCTTAAATCTTTCTGAGGTCTTAGCAGAGAGGGCTTTACCTTGACCCCACATTTTACTAGTGGCATCTGAGAAATGATAAGTAGCTAATAAAATAGTGCTGTTGAAAATATTTCATTGAATGTGTTCAGATGTGTTGTTAAATGAAAAATAATTTAGAGAACTGTTACAGTGCAACCCAAGTCCTGTGTGTATCTGAACTGTTAAAGAAGAAAATTATCCTGACACTCGTTAAAACAGCAAGGAAGATTTTATTCGGGACTTTTGCCATTAGAGTTTTACAGCAGGACAGAGATCAGGCTGTTAAAAACGACTGTAGGTCTAGAATGGAGTTGTTCATGCTAGGCTCCACGTCACCAAACAGACACGTAATTTTGGTTCTCTCTCCCAGAAATCCTACACCAGTTAATCAGGAATCATGAGCCAGTTCATCAGGAGTCCCCTTATGAGCAGTAGTTAGGTAATCTGCCTCACTGATGCCCGCCATCCCCGAAGGAAAATGATCTTATAATAACCAATCCATGTCTTTACCTAGTATAACTTCCTTGTGCCCCCTCCCTTCTGTCTCTTTCCGATTTCCAATTTTGTACGGCTCCTTGGAGCTCCTTTCTGTCTGCTAGATTGGATACTGCTTGATTTGAATCCATTTTTTAAAAAAACTCAAATTTTTAAATATGCCTCAGTTTACCTTTTAATAGACTGAACTCTGAATACACCAAGGACAAGTGGGGTTGTAGAGGCAAAAAGCAGAGGGAGGGGGTCAGTGGATGGACATTGTAAGAGGAGAGATCAAGGGTAGGAGGATTCTTGCTAAACTGACCTAACCAGATTCTTGCTACAGGCAGCCGGGGATTTATACATCAAAGGTGAATGATGACGAATATGAACAGATACCAAGGGTGGGAGGATTCTTGCTAAGACTGGGCTCTGCGGGCCTGGCAAGGACAGGATGGACACAGACAGTCCAGGCCTACTCAAGAAGAGAGCCCAAAAGAGCCAGACTACAGTTTGGTCAGACAGGAGAGAGACTTTGTCAGAACTTGTGCACAAGCCTGCACATCCAGAAAATGTACCCATATGCTCATCTCCTCATAGCATCACCCTTCTGGAAATTTGGGCTTGGAACTGTAGATACAGCTGTAGAGTGGCTGCTGTCTTAAACCGAGGAGGTGAGAAACTTTTTTACAGATTTATTTATTTTGAGAGAGAGAGTTGGTGGGTGAGAGGGAGAGAGAATGTCAAGCAGACTCCTCGATGATTGCAGACCTGCTTGACCTCACGACTGTAAGATCATGACTTGAGCCAAAACCAAGAGGCAGACACCTAACTGAGTCATTCAGGCGTCCCAAGGGGGTAGGAAACTTAAAAAGATGTTTTTAGTGACTCTTGTAGGTATTATGGACACTGGGAAGAAGCCAGCTTGCAGGAGAGCTACAGGATTGAAGCAGACCTGCAGAGATGCGGTTATGAAAGAGAAGGGGGAGGCAGAGAGAGAGAGAGAGACAATGGGCTTCTGCATGTCCTATGGTGTCCAGTCCCCAGCTCTAATCCATTCTGGAATTCCAGTTTAATACGATAATGGTAGTTCATGTTTCTGGAGCCCTTGATGTGTGCCTGGTGTAATCATCAGAAAGATCCCATGGCCCTCTTCTTTCTTTTTTTAAAATATGTACTATTTATTTATTATTTTTTTAAAGACTTTATTTATTCATGAAAGACAGAGAGAGAGGCAGACACAGGCAGAGGGAGAAGCAGGCTCCACGCAGGGAGCCCGATATGGGACTCAATCCCGGGACTCCAGGCTCATGCCCTGGGCTGAAGGTGGCGCTAAACCACTGAGCCACCTGGGCTGCCCCCAATCTACCTTTTCAGGTCAATTTTTTCTCTTCATATGTAGAGCTTTCTCTTGGTGAGGATTTGCATATGAGTTATCCACTGGGCCTCAGTGTCTTAAACAACTGAGTTTTTGTTCAGTTTCTCAAGGACTTTACACCACAGGCCACTGTGAATTTCTGGCTCTTCCTTTGTGGCCCTCAGAGGCTACTTTGTAGATCCATCTTCTATATATTCTAGGCAGAAGACCAGGATAGGGCTCAGGGCTCCCTGGAGAGAAGCACATTGCATAGTTTAGGGCAAGAAATATGAGGGTCTAGAATATTCTGTTACTGCCAATAAACAATACTTACAAAGACTCTGATGACAAAGTAAGTTATATCTAGTAATGAATTTTATCTAGAAATAAGTTCTGTAATCATAATAGTATGTAGTGTATTTTTCTGCTTTTTAGGGTGAAAAGGTGAATAAGGAGATTAATTTGACTTATAAGTCTAATTATTAATAATTATATAACTAACAATATATAATTAATAATTATAATTAATTATATTAATATAATTAATAATAAGTCAATTCATAAGAAGATACAGATAATTATGTTTGAAGTCACTGTTTAAATGTTTAAGTTACAATTTATTAAATTTATATGGTTAAACTTTTTAGATTTAGTGTGTTTTAAATGTTTAGAAAGAGTCCATAGAAATGTGAACCTATGTTTTTGGGATTTTGAAGGACTTGAAAAAAATGAAATATATTAGATGATAATTTGAATTTTCTAAAACTTAATTTTAAAAATTTGATAAACATTTGGGTATACTTTATATCAAATTTATAAGCCTAATCGGTCAGTTAGGCTTATACATTTATTAATCTAAACAAAATAAAATTAGATAATAAAATATGAACACAAAGCCCATCAATTTGTAAACAAAATTACATGAGTTTAAAGGCTTAGAAATTCAGTTTTAAAATACATTATTTAAATATATAAAATGTAAGTTGAAACTCAACTTACTTATTTCAGTGCCTGAAAGTTCTCTTTCAGACAAAAACTCAGATGACACTTTGAGTGTATCAGTCAGTGTAGGGCTAAGTTCCCCTGTGGTAACAAACAACTCCAAAAGTCTCTCTCAGTGATTTGCAGTGACTACAGTTCTGTTCTCATTCATATTTCATGTCAGCCATGGGCTGTCTGTAGTTCCGTTTAGTTCTGGTCGCTCTGGGAGCCAGGTTGATGCAGCAGCCTCTATTTGGGACTTTGCTGATGAAGGGTAGCAGAACATGTCACACCCAGATATGCCAGTTTGCATAAGGATTATTTTGAACTGAAGGTAATTGAGAAGAAACAAGAAAAGCTCTGCTTTCTCCCTATTTGCCTGAAAGCAGGGCATAAATACACAGCTATCGCCCATCTTCTCTGTACGAGAAAGGAGAAATGTTAATCCCTGGAGACAACTTTGGACCCTTAGCAATAGAGGAGGCACTGACTTAAATCTGTATAAAAAACCTTACTCTTGTTTTTCATGCTCTTTCTGGTTACCTGTGGGAATAGGTCTCCCCTACACACACACCCCCATCCACTTTTCTTTCTTGTATCTTTAGATGAAGATGTTATTTAAGCCTGAGATGTAACCTGTTTCTGAGAGTTACTTATTTTATCCTGGGCATCTTCCATGTATACACAAGGTATATAGAATGATGAGTAGCAGACATGTCACTTGGACATATTATTATTTGAGCTGTAGGTACTTAAAAAAAAAAAAAAAAAAAAGCAAAGCAGGGAGAAGCTTTCTCTGAACTCCCTTTGTCTGCCTAAAGACAGACCCTCCAAAGGGAACTTGGTTATTATAAATCCCCTCCCTGGGATTTTCACCAACTAGAGAGGATTGATTTTTATCACAGGAGAGACTAGAAGAGGAACTCTCCCAAACCATCATACCTCCCATCCATTCTCCTAAGGGCCCATTCAACTTTCCTAAAACTCATTTACTTTCCCCTAAGAAGCCTACATCCCACCCCGCACACATCTTTTCCTATTAAGATGGTATTTAAGCCTGAATTCTAAGCTGCCTCAGGGAGTTACTCATTTTCCCCTGTGTATCTCCCATGATACACATATTGATAAACTTTTGTTTGTTTTTCTCTTGCTAATCTATCATTAATACAGGAGTCTAAGCCAAGAACTCAGGGGTAGAGTGAAAATTCTTTTTCCTTTCCTATGACACATCAACAAACTTCTGTTTGTTCCGTTTTTCTCTTTTTAATCTCTTTGCTATAGGGACTCCAGTCTAGAACCTAGAAGGGTAGAGGGAAATTATTTTTTCTCCCCTACACTGGTCTCATGGAAGAAAGAGAGAAGATGGCATAACCACATGGTGATTCCTAAGTCTTCTGTTTGGAGGTGGTGCACATTTCTGTTACCACCACATTGCTCAAAGCAAGTCCTAAGGTCACTCTTAAGGTCAACAGGGTGGGAATATATAATCCTCTCACACTGGGGGCCACACAAGTCACACACTCAGAGCTGATGCAATGAGTGTTACTTCTCCCAAGGGTGGGGTAGCAAAGATTTAGAATAATAATACAATATATTATAATAGAGGAATAAGGAGATTTTTTAAAGTTTCTTAAAATTTCCTTTTTTTCCTATCACCTATGTTGTCAGTATGTCCTAATTTATAGAATTGATTGCCTCTGAGTGTTAGAATTATGACTTTAATATTTCTTCTTTGGAAATTTCTACAATGAACATAGCCAAATAATGTGGCCAGATTAAACATTTTAAATTAAAGTTTTTAATTAAAATTTTATTTAGTAGCTAGATTAAAATGTATGAATTTTATTTGGACAGAAAGGCAGTGGATAATTTGTTGTTTTTAATACAGAAAGGGTGGTATGTGTACAACTGTTTTAGAAAGATGTGTCACAACATTGAAGGAAAAAATGTACATTGGAGAGCTTATGTTTTAGGTACATCTCTATTCAACCTGTCAGCATAATAAGAACATGACTATGAAATGGAATGTGTTTGTTAAATAAATAAATCAGTAAATGATGAATGTTGGTTAGTTAGTGGGGAGAGCATAGTCTCATGATGGCTTACAGACATCTTGTATTACAAGATACATTCTTTTGTGGTTATCTGGCTGATGTCATGAAAATCTGACTTTTGCCACCAGGGAAGATTATATTTCTCCTTGGCAGGAAATTTCATATTTAATACAGTTTGGATCTTACTGTATAACATCACAGCAGAACTTTTGTGCTTAATTGACTCTTCATTTGCTTCTGATTTTATAGCCAGTACTGATTTTACTGATGAACTAGCTTTTTATAATCCAAATTGGATCTCTGCCTAGTTGGTCGTTTTTGTTCCAGTTTTACTTAAGAGTTGAGAAATCAAATTTTCAGTTCTCCTCCCACCCCCACCAATTCGACTCTGCATTATATTTTACTGAATTTTCACAACAATGACCTTGAAGTGTTCTCTTCCTCTTTGTCCTGTGGAGTCAAGAAAATCCAGAAGACCATGTCGACAGGTAACCCATAAGCTCCTCCTTGCTCAAGTAGTCTCTGAACTGAACCAACTTTAGACTAGGTTTGCAGGAATGATCATGACCCAGCCTTGTGAGTCTGCTGAATGAATGCTGATAGAATCAATCTCTCCTTTTTCCCCTCTATTTCAAGTAATAGCTTTTTATGTATCCTTCTCTCCCCACCCCACCTACTGTGTGGCCTTTTCTTGACCCATCCAATGACATCTCTGGAATCACTTTGCTCTTCTCCATCTCTAAGGCTGCTGTCTTAGTTCACCTTGGCCACCCCAAGAGTATTACAACTGCCCACCTCCGTCTTTCCATCTTTGGATATTCCCAATGCATTAGAAGCCATGGTGACATTTCAAGAAGGTAACTCAAGTTACCTAGGTCATCCCTGTGTAGGAAGCCCATTGCCATCATCATTGCTTATCGTTTCCAGGTCCTTTCAGATCTAATCTCTGTCCCCGATTCTAGTCTATCTCCCAGTACTCTCACCCCAATACCTCATGTCAACCTTTCTCTACTACTTTTTGGTTTCCCCAGATGCTCTTCCTTGGCGATGAAAGTTGCTGCTGCCTGGAACACTCTTCCCTTATTTCTACCAATCTCACTAATTTTCAAGATTCCTTTCAGGTATTATGTTCTTTAGGAAGCATTCCTTGACAACCTCCTCAGCCCCACCCTTGATCTGATTTGAGTTTTAAAGTAAGTATATATATATAAAAAAAAGTAAGTATAATATTTTTTACAGTATTATAATTTTCCATTTATGTGGTGGTATTGCCCTCTCCAAGAGGACAGAGATGATGATTTTTTCATCATTGTGTACCAAGTACCTAGCATAATGCTGGGAGGTGCAGTTGCTGTTTGTTAAGTGAATGGATGGGTGAATGGCTTCACAAGGAAATATGACTCTATCACGTCGGTGAGTGATCCTGAGGTAGTGGGAGACACAGAGTCTAGCACCTTATAACTGCTATCTCACCAGGCTATTAGAATTGGGGTGAACACTTTTGCCTTGTCTGCTGCTCTACATTTTCTCTAGGAATTTTGCCCTCCCCAACCCTTCCTTCCAATGGTTGTCACCTTCACAAATATGACTGCCCACAGCCACTCACCACTTGAGTTAGGGGGCTGGGAACTCTGTTGGTGAGTTATTCTAGAATGGCATTTGACCTAAGGTAGTCCAGTTTGTGTCTCTTCCCCTGGAATTTGGAAGCAGGATAGGGGAGTGGCAAGGAGGGAGAATTGTCTCTCTGCCAAAGGCCAGATAATCACCATTAAACACAGGCCATGTCCACAGTCACATTTTTTTTGTCATGTGGACTAGAGAGTAAGCCTATTTTCCGTAAGACAAGATAAAGATATCTGAGGCAAGATACAAGATAGGAAGAGAGCTCTGGTCACTTTCCCAGATTCTGGTTCTAGGATCTTCCTGTGGCCACATGCTTTCCTGTCCTTGAGGTTCCACAAAACACTTCTGTAGCCTCCTTATGTAAAATTTCCCTTTTATTATTGGAATTAGTATGAATAATTTACATCACTAAAAACACCTAATATGTTGTTACTTTATCTTAGAGCCCTAAATCTATTTGAAAAATAATTGTGGTGGAAATAGATGAAGACCATCTAGGTGAGAACAGGCAAAGGCTATCCAGAGCTTGCTACATAGCAGGGAACTCAGCTACCATCAGGTGAGGACACTGGGCTTTGAAATCATTTTGCTCAACTTTATTTTTCTTTCCTGACAGCAATGCCACATCTAAGTTTTGTATCCAGGGGCTGGTGAAGCGGGGAGTGGATTGTCTCCACTCATAAAGCTGCAACTAACATCCAGACTCTGTTCTCATCAGATTACAAGTACCATAGGGCAAGAAGCTCCTGAGTATACAACCAAGCACTAGGAACTGCACAAGTGAAAAGCTAAAAGGGTACTTGGATATCAACTATCTAGCTCCTTCTCTGCATTTAGAGAGTGTATTCTTTTTCTTTTGCTGCTATAACAAATTACCACAAATTTAGCAGCTTAAAACAACACAAATTAGTTCTGAAGGTCAGAAGTCTAAGTGGGCTTGGCTAAATTCTATGCTCAGGGTATCACAAAGTTGGGAATTGGATGTTGTCTAGACAGAGCTCTTATCTTCAGCTCTGCAAAGAATCTTCTTTCAAGTAATTGGTAGAATCCAATTCTTTGTGGCTGTAGACCTGAAGGACTGTTTCCTTACTGGCTGCCAGCCACTAGCTGCCCCCAGGCCCTTCTCACACAGCCCTCCATCTTCAAAGCAGCAAAGGCACCTGGATCCTTCTCACAGTTGAATCTCTCTGCCTTCCCCTTCTTCTTTTTTTTAATTTCTTTTTTAAAGATTTATTTTACTTTTTTTTTTTTAGAGATTTTATTTGTTTATTCATGAGAGACACAGAAGCAGAGGCATAGGCAGAGGGAGAAGCAGGCTCCCTGCTGGGAGCCCTACGCAGGACTCGATCCCAGGACCCCAGGATCATGCCCTGAGCTGAAGGCAGATGCTCAACCACTGAGCCACCCAGGTGCCCCTAAAGATTTATTTTAGAAAGCACAGGGGAAGGGAGAAGGGCAGAGGGAGAAAGTCTCAAGCAGACTCTGTGTTGAGTGAGAGCCTGGCATGGGGCTCTATCTCATGACCCTGAGATCATGACCTGAGCCGAACCCAAAAGTCGGACACTTAACTGACATCGCCATCCAGGCATCCTCTTTGTTTTTTAAAGATTTGTTTATTTTAGAGATAGACCAGGGGGAAGGGGCAAAGGGAGAGAGAGAAACTTAAGCAGACTCTGCACTGAGCAGTGAGCCTGAGGCAGAGCTTGATCTCAAGACCCTGAGATCATGACCCTGAGATCAGGACTCGAGCAGAGTCCTAACCAATTGCACCACCCAGGTGCCCCTCCCTTTCTATCTTTTAAAGGGCTTATGTGATTGAATCAGTTGCATTGAAATAATCTCATCTTGAGGTCACTTGTCTTGGCCCTTTAATTACATCTGAAGAATTCCTTCACAAAGGTACTTTGTGTTTGGTTGATTGAATAACCAGTGGACAGGAATCTCCGAGCGGCCATCTTCAGAGTTCAGGCTACCACAGAGAGATCATGCTCTATCCTCTAAAGGTATTTTGAGTAGAATAAAACTCTTGCACCAGTTCTAGGTTATGTGTAGCTATTATTTGGAGGTGCAGAAAGAAGATGAACATTTCCTGGGCACTTGGTTTCAGCTCAGGTCATGATTTCAGGGCCATGAAATCAGGCCCCATATCACTCTCTGCGCTCAGTGTGGAGCCTCTTTGAGAGTCTTTCTCTCCCTCTCCCTCTGCCCCTCCCTCTCTGTTCGTGCACTGGCTCTCTCTCTCTGTCTCATAAATAAATAAATCCTTAAAAAGAAAAATAGATTCCAAAAGTATACAGGCTTAGTCCTCATTTGCAAAAAAAAATATGTGGCAGGTTTTCTTGTTTTGTTGGCTTTCCTCTGTCAGGTAGTTCAGAGACCCAGGCTCCTTCCCTAACTCTAGCTCCCGTCTTCCCTAGGGCCTGTCATCTACATCCAGTTGGTACAAGATGGAAAAAAACATGAAGGAGGTACGTCTCTTCCTTAAGTCTTTGTCTAGCACAAGCACATAACATCACCATTTCCTTGGTGAACACAGGTCACGTGGTCATACGAGACTATCAGGGGTGTTTGGAAATATAGTCTAGCTGTGTATCAGTGAAGACGGGGGAAGGAATTGGTGAACCAATTGGTGAACCAGTCTCTGCCTCAACCTATAGCTGGCATTCTATGTAATCATTTAAATAACACTGCAACCCTGGGAGGTATATAATTTCCACTTTACAGAACTGGAAGCTGAGATGCAGAGAAGTCAAGTAATTTGCCCAAGATCCACAGCTATTATGTGAAGGCCCTCAGTTTGGATCTCAATCCTGTTTGACTCCCAACTTCTTACTCTTTCTAGTCTAACATACGGGGTCTTAGAAAGTTTGGAGACTGAGCCCATGTCTATGGATGGGTTGGTTGGATTATAATTTCATTATCATGGCTGGTTTCCTCCAAGTGAATCAGAATTACCTAAGGCACTTGTGTGAAATGGTTAATTTTTATCTCTACAAATGCTTCATGCAGCCAGTCTAGGGGGAGCGGGTAGGAACCTGTATTAGCAAGCTCCCTGGGTCATTTGGATATGTCGTAATGTTTATAAAATATGCCAATGCAGCTGGCCGTTTTGGAATGGGGGAAATGATTAGGTGAATTCCCATTTGAGGTCTGGAAAAGTGCCACCCTGGGAAATGAGGCTCATGAATTCCAAGGCTTCTCCAGAGTAGCTTCCCCTAGTCCACTCCAAGGAATGAGGTCATTAGGGAGGGATTCCAGAGGACGGTAACAGGGCCAACTGAGTACAGTTTTGCCTGCCCTAGTGGCCCTATTCTCTGCCCAGGGCTCCTCTCCTGGGCCCTCTAGCATCCTCTTTCAGATCTCTGGAGAACTTGAACCCAACTTCCCTGTCACCTGCAGAAACTCATGGACTTGGGGAGGCTTGCTGTCTTCCCTGAGCATGGGATGCTTGCAGAGTTGTGTTACAGAGACCAGTGAAGGAAACAAGCAGGGCTGGCAGCTTAGTAGGATCAACCTACCATTTAGGCAAGCTGGCGTTTAGGGAGATCTTCTTACCGGCTGGCTTATTCAATTCTCACAAACGACCTTGAGCAATTGGCATTGTTGGCTCTTTTCCAAGAACTGAGGCTCAAAGATGTAAAGTCATTTCTTCAAAGTGATCTCATTAATTAGTGGTGGTGAAGTTGGTATTTGAGTCCTGCTCAGTGCGATTCTGAAGTCCATGTTCTTAGTTACCCTGAGTAGTGGGTGGAAAGGTGGCTCCCCTCAGATATGTCCACACTCTGATCCCCAGAAACTGTGCGTGTTACCTTTGCAGATGTGATGAAGTTAGGGAACTGGAGATGAGATGATCGTGGAGTATCCACATGAATGATGAGAGTCCTAATAGGAGACACCCAGAGCAGAAAACAAACACAGAAAGGGGCAGCCCAGGTGGCTCAGTGGTTTGGTGCCGCCTTCAGCCCAGGATGTGATCCTGGAGACCCGGGATCGAGTCCCGCCTTGGGCTCCCTGAATGGAGCCTGCTTCTCCCTCCGCCTGTGTCTCTGCCTCTCTCTCTCTCTCTCTCTCTCTCTCTCTGTCTCTCATGAATAAATAAATAAAATCTTAAAAATAAAAACAACACAGAAAGAAAAGTGGTGTGCCCCCTGGGCAGAGATTAGAGTGATGCAGCTACAAGCCAAGGAACGCCGAGCAATGCCAACAGTCACCACAAGCTGGAAGAGGCAAGGGGGGGATGCCCTAGAGCATGGAGCGAGTGTGACATCTTGATTTCAGACTTCTGGCTTCCAGAACTGTGAGAGAATAATTTTTGTGTTACGAGATACCAGTTTGTGGTAATGTTTCCCAGCGGCCACAGGAAACTAATACAGCCTGTTGGCTTTAAGCAAAAACAATAGTGAGCACTCAGGGCTGAGGGAATGTCCTGTGCTGACGGATTGGAAAAAAAAAAAAAAAGCCCTGAAAATCAGAGAAAGGGATTGCTGAAACCGAGGAGTTGGGGTGCCCAGTGTAATAATGAGTCAGCATCTGCCCCTTCCTCCCGATTGTGTCACACTTACGGCATCATCGTCATCACGCTCGGCATTTCTAATGTTGGTGAGTGCTTAATACCTGCTAGGCCCCAGGCACAGTGCTATCCTGGCACACCTCAGTTAACCCTCCCCAGCCCCCCGAAATGGTTCCCAGGGAGGTACTAGTATTAGCCTAGTGTACAAATGAGGAAACTGAGTCAGTTCCCAGCACCATTTTCTCTGGGAGTTATTTTTCTGGCACGTGTGTAGTCACTGCTGTTCTGGGCTCCACGCCAGAGCCAGGGGGGCTGGAGGTGGGGGCAGACGAAGCCTGGTCTCCGTGAGCCTGTGTCCTCCAGTGTGTCCTCGAGGCCAGGGCAGGTCTGACTCTGCGAAGGGCTGCTAATGAGTGAATGGGTTGGGTGGGCTGGGACGCCAGCTGGGCTCAGGCTGCTTCAGGGCCCCTGGAGGAGTGTGGGACACCCTCCTGGAGGTAAGCCAGCAGTTTCTGAGCTTCTGCCCACAGGGGAGGACTCCTGTCACAGCCCACCTCAGCCACAGGGCATGGACATAGGCCACGCAGGTCCCAGAGAAGGAAATGGGGAACATGCACTGGAGTTCTCTGTATGGTTCGTAGTGACCTGGACTGACTCGGCCGGTCCCACCCTGTTCAGTGAGAGGAGGGACACAAGGCTAGATTTTCATTTCTATTTCTTTTCCAGAAACTATCAATGTTCTAGGACTTAAGGCCCAGGTAAAATCGTCCCCAGTGCAAGAGGCAGTGGAAAGTCTCTGGCCCTGACTATAACAGGAAAGCCTGGTTTTAGAATTTGTAAAGGAGATTGAATTTAGCTTGCTTGTCCAGGGAGGGGAGAGACAAGATGGTGTGCCAGAGGGGCCAAGGGGAAGGGGCCTGACTGTACTGCTGCAGCCGGCAGGAGGCTTTCCACTCTGTCCCACACTGCCCTTAGCCCCAGGCTTCCCCAGCATGGGTTTTCCAGATGAGACCGGACTGTTGATTTCTTTTACATTTGTGGCTAATGACGCCTTCTAGCCATGTGACCAATCAAAGATTTCCTTCCTTTCTAGAATTTTCCCCATTGGTCAGCAGAGGCGGGAGTCTCACTGAAGGTTTGTTAAAGAGCCATAGCAGAGTTCTGGGTGGCCTTGCTTGCAGAGGGTAATTGCCTTTGACCTCTGTTTATAGTTTTTGTCATACTCTTACTTAGCGTTCAGAGGTTCAAATGGAATTGAAATTAGCAAAAATGTATCCTCTTTTATGTGGTAAACAGTAAACTCAGGAAATTCTCATTTATTTCCCCAAATTTGGTTGAGCGCCTACGGTTTGTCAAATTCTAGGAATATGAAAAGAAGAGTCCTGGCCTCAGGTGGTTCAGAGTCTGGGGAAACTATGGGGGGGGGGGGGCATTGAAAATCATGCTTTCGGGCGTGGGGAGGAAAAAAAAAAGAAAAGAAAAAAATCGTGCTTTCATTGACCCGGGGCAGCCGAGCGGGGATCCGTATACAGGCTACGCTTAAACCTCCAAGAGCGGAAGGACGTTTTTCAAAATGTTAAAACAGATTGTTTTCGAGTTGCAAAATTACAGGATTATTTCCTTCCTTATACTTTTCCACATTTTCTGCCGTTGCTGAAGTGAGTTGCACGATTTCGAGAATTAGGGGGTCGAAGGTGCCATTGGGGGCGACGGGCCCAGAGGAGCTGTGCCCGCGCGGACTTCAGGGCCCTCCTTTACGGACTAACTGCGCGGCGGATGGATGGAGAGCCGGCTCAGCGCCCCCGCCCCGTGCGCCCCGCTGCGCCCCGGGAGGGCCGCGCACCCTCCTCCAGACAGCCGGGGGGGCTGCACCCCTCTGCGCCCCGGGAGGGCCACGCACCCTCCTCCAGACAGCGGTGGGGGGTGGGGGTTGGTGGTGGAGGGCCGCGCACCCTCCTCCAGACAGCTGGGGGGGGGCTGCACTCCTCTGCGCCCCCGGGAGGGCCGCGCACCCTCCCCCAGACAGGTAGGGGGCTGCACCCCTCTGTGCCCCCGGGAGGGCCGCGCACCCTCCTCCAGACAGCGGTGGGGGGTGGGGGTTGGTGGTGGAGGGTCGCGCACCCTCCTCCAGACAGCTGGGGGGGCTGCACCCCCTGTGCCTCCAGGAGGGCCGCGCACCCTCCTCCAGACAGCCAGGGGGGCTGCACCCCTCTGTGCCCCGGGAGGGCCGCGCACCCCCCTCCAGACAGCGGTGGGGGGGTGGGGGTTGGTGGTGGAGGGCTGCGCACCCTCCCCCAGACAGCCGGGGGGGCTGCACCCCTCTGCGCCCCCGGGAGGGCCGCGCACCCTCCCCCAGACAGGTGGGGGGGCTGCACCCCTCTGTGCCCCCGGGAGGGCCGCGCACCCTCCCCCAGACAGGTGGGGGGGGCTGCACCCCTCTGTGCCCCCGGGAGGGCCGTACACCCTCCCCCAGACAGCCGGGGGTGCTGCATCCCTCTGCGCTCCCGGGAGGGCCGCGCACCCTCCCCCAGACAGGTGGGGGGGCTGCACCCCTCTGCGCCCCCAGGAGGGCCGCGCACCCTGCTCCAGACGGGGCGCACCCTCCCAGCAGCCGGCTGGCCCCGGGGTCCGCAGAAAGCCCTGGAGACTCCGGGTCCCCTGCGCCCGTTGGGCTCTGGCCCACCCTGACGGCAGCGCGAGCGTCCCCAGGCCACTGCAGGGCTCGGGGCTGCGCCCTCCCCCCAGGGACCGGACTGGCCCTCCCCGCAGGGGCTGGGTGCACCCCAGGGTGCCGCTGGGGGCAGAGGTTGCAGGCCGGCCCGGTCCCGGCAAGCTTCACCGGCAACGTGGGTGCCTAGGGCTGACCCCTCCCCGCCCCTCACGCCACCCCCGGAGCCGGGAAGGGAGCAGAAGGTATTCTTTTCATTTTCCAGACGGTTCTGGGGGTTGGCGGAGGGGGGCTGGCAGTTGCCAGCCCACCGAGGCCCTGGGTCCCGGGCCGGCTGCTCGGGGCCGCATGTGCAGGCTGTGTCCGGGCACCGTCGTCCCGATGTGCGGAGCGCCGCCTGCGGGCTGCTGGACCCTGTCGTCTCAGCCGAGACACTGGGGCTACTCCGAGGTAGAGACCCGAGCCACTGTGAGATTTGAGGGGTAGCAGTGGTTTCCGACCTGCCAGGGCGCCTGGGTGGCTCAGTCGGTTAGGTGTCCAGCTCTGACCTCAGCTCAGGTCTTGGCCCCAGGGTTGTCAGTTCAGGCCCCGTGTTGGGCCTCTGGCTAGGAGTGGGATGGACCTAAGGACCCCAAAAATGTCAGAATAGATGAAAATGTGACCATCTTTTAATATTTACATTTAAAAATTAGTGTTGAGGGGATCCCAGGGTGGCTCAGCGGTTTAGCGCCTGCCTTTGGCCCAGGGCCCGATCCTGGAGTCCAGGGATGGAGTCCGGCATCGGGCTCCTGGCATGGAGCCTGCTTCTCCCTCCTCCTGTGTCTCTGCCTCTCTCTCTCCCTGTCTCTCTCTCTCTCTCTCTCTCTCATGAATAAATAAATAAATAAATCTTAAAAAAAAGATAAAAAAATAAAAATTAGTGTTGAAAGACACACAAAGTGTGAATATTGGTTTAACATCATATTAGTTTGCTAGAGCTACATCAACAAAGTACCACGGACTTGGTGGCCTAAACAACAGAAATCGTCTCCCAGATCTGGAGGCTGGAAGTGTGACTCAAGCTTCCTGCTGGTTTGGCTTCTTTTCTCCTTGGCTCGTAGATTTCTGTGTGTTCCCCATGTCATCCCACGGTCTTCTCTGTGTGTCTTTGTCCACTATAAAGACACTGATCCTGTTGGATCAGGGCTTACCCTAATAACCTCATTCTAACTTAATTACTCCCTTAAAAACCCTATCTTCAAGTACAGTTGCATTCTGAAGTCCTGGGGGTTAGGAAATTCAATACTTGAATTTTTGGAAGACACAGCTTGGCTCATTAACAAACACATTTGGAAATAACATCAAAAGTAAAACAAAGCCATTTCATGAATGTAAGGTTCAGGCTCAGTGGCTCTCCTTCCTCTACCTCTATGTCCTGGACCCAAACAGGAGGTGGGGGGTTTCCTCTGTGTGTGTGTGTGTGTGTGTGTGTGTGTGTGTGTGTGTGTTGGAGATAGGGAAAAGGGTCCTCCCTTTTAGCCTACTCTGGCTGCTTGCTGCCTTCTGAACCAGTCGTCACTAGGGTCCTCATGTGGATCTCAGCAGATCTCCTCTTTGGTGGGAAAACCTGGGGACTTGGCTTTAGCCAATGTCTATGACTGGACACTGTCCTCAGGGGCCAGGATTCTGTTGTCCCCATGTGTGGGACATGCATAGAGAAGGCCTATGCAATGTGGTATCTTTTGGCTCTGAAGATGTTCCTATAGTTCCAAATCCTAGAATTTATTCAGTAATCACAAAGTGCAAGACCCCCCAGTGCCTGCCTATCTGTGCCTGGAAACCTGCCCCTTCAAATGGGGAAATTGCAAGTCTTTCATGTCATCCTTCCTCCCTGAAGCACCCGTTATGAATTGAATCATGTCCCCTAAGAAAGATAAGTTGGAGCCCTAACCTCCAGCACATCAGAATATGACCCTATTGGAAATAGGGTGTTTAACAGAGGTCACCAAGTTAAAGCAAGGTCATTGGGCCAGGTCCTGATCCAGTATGACTGGTATTTTGGTAAAAACAGGACATTTGGACACAGATGGGCACAGAGGGACAGCGATGTGAAGAGCCACAGGGAGAAGATGGCCATCAACAAGCCAAGGAGCAGGGCCTGGACAGATCCTTCCCTCCTGCCCCTCAGAAGGATCCTTGATTTCCAAGACCAATTCTCCGGAACGTCAAGATGGTAAATATCAGGTAGCCCCGGTGGCCCAGCGGTTTAGCGCTGCCTTCAGCCTGGGGTGTGATCCTGGAGACCTGGGATCAAGTCCCACATCGGGCTCCCTGCATGGAGCCTGCTTCTCCTTCCTATATGTCCTGTGCCCATGGAAACTTCTAGTCGCAGATGCTCTTGGTATAGTTGCTCTCATGCTGGTAAAGCACTGGAGGCCTTGTCTGTTACTGCTCAGGAAGCAGGGCCAGCTATCTGGGGGCTCTCAAGACCACCCAAGTTTCTGCTTTGTCTGGCTTCCCAGCCAGGGAAGAGTAGAGATGGTTGTTCCATATTCTGAGCAAAGCCCCCAGTATCCCCTGAGTGAGATGTGGGAAGAGGAAGGCTGGTGGTTGCCAGAGTTAGGGGGTAGGCAAAATCAGTGAGGGGGGGTGTCAAAAGATACATAATTCCAGTTATAAAATAAGTCCTGGGGACATTATGTGCACCATTGTGACTATAGTTAATAATATATGTTATGTATTTGAAAGTTGCTAAGAGAGTCAATCTTAAAAATTCTCATCACAAGAAAACATTTCAAACTGGTAATATATGGTAACTGACTTAGTATGGTGATCATTTTGCAACATACACAAATATCAAATCATTATGTTGTACACTTGAAATGAATGTTACATGTCAGTTTTAAAAAGTGACAGAGAAGGTCTGTTGGCCCTCCCTGGGTGACAGAGAATCCCTGGGTCTCCCTGAGCTAAGGTGCTGAGCCATATGCTCCTGGTGCATGGCTGTACTGAGTTGTCATGGCTGCTTAATGACCCACCTGCAATCCCCTTTGGGGTCCTGAGTGTGGTGGGACATCTAGGTCTCAGCACTGGATAGAGTCCCACGTGTGGGTAAAGGGGGCTTGCTCCATGGTCAGATGAACTTGGTCCAGATCCTGGCTTTTCTCATTAGTTGGGTAGACTTGCTTTTTAATTTCTTTCCTTTTTAATTTAATTTAAAAAAAATTTTTTAATTAAAAAAATTTAAAAGTAAGCTCCATGCTCAACATGGGGCTTGAACTCATGACACTCAGATCAAGAGTCTCATGGTCTACCGACTGAGCCAGCCAGATGCCCTGATGGTACTTTCTTCTTAACCTTGCTGGGCAGTAGTTCCCTCATCTGTAAAATGGGGATGTTAATACACACACACACACACACACACACACACACACACACATATAGCTGCTTTGTTGTAAGGCCTTCATGAGGGAGCCCAGGTGAAGCAACTGGCAGGTAGGACATACATGTGAAATCTTACCTATCTATGATGATACACAAAAGGTCTGCGGTGGGGGGTGGGGAGGGTGGATTTCACATTTGATAGGATTCCAGGATCCTATTTAAGGTGTTCTATCAGTAGTTAGAGAAGAATGTTTGCCTACTAGGAGTCAGCGTGTGTCCCTGAGCAGTGTGGCATTTGTAGTTTCTGGCCGTCCATCATTCCCCCTCATTTACAACAGCACCTGCTACTTTCCTGCCGGGGACCCTACTCCTGTGCGTAGTCATCCTTGAGGCAGCACCCTTGTCCTCTAGAACCCAAAGAGGCCAGATCCTCGCCTCCCTACCCAGCTGTGGGTGGAGCACTTGCCTTTGGCTTGGCCAGTGAAACTTTCTGTCCTGGAAGCTGTCTCTGATCTTTTCTGCAGGACTCCTGTTAGGTAGACACTGAGCCTTCTAGATTGGTCATCTTTTTCTCTTCCATTTTCTACCTCTTTATTTTGTTGCCTTGCCTGGATAGGTTTCCTTTTTATCCTTCACAGTTTCTGTTGATTTTGTTATTTTAGCTATTGTAATTCTCACTTGCAAGAGCTCTTTTCTGTTTTCTGATTATTCCTTTTCTTCCCTAGATGTAGCATTCTGTTCTTGTTTCATGGATGCATATTGACCTGGTCCTTTCAGGCAGCATAATAAAACACCATAGACTGGGAAGCTTCTGAGCAACAGAATTATCCCAGCACCATTTATAGGAGAGACTGTCTTTGCTCCATTGAGTGTTCTTGGCTCCCTTGTCAAATATTAGTTGACCGTATATGCTTAGGCTTATATTTTTGGCACTAGATTTTGTCCCTTGGTCTATGTGTCTGTTTTTATGCCAATACCACATTGTTTTGACATATATAACTGTATAGTACAGCTTGAAATCAGGAAGTGTGATTCCTCCTGCTTTGTTCTTCTTTTTCAGGATTTCTTTGGCTATTTGGGGTCTTCTTTGGTTTTATGTAAATTTTAGGAGTGTTGTTTTCTGCTTCTGTAAAACAATGCCATTGGAATCTTGATAGGGATTTGGCAGAAATTTTTAACCTGGGTGTTATGGGATGGGGTGGATGGACTCCTTGAAAATATATGCAAAATTTTGTGTCCGTATGCACATTACCAAGGAGAGGGTCCTTGGCTTGCATCATAATCTCACAGGGATCTGGGCCTAAAAAGGCTAGGTTATATGGTGAAAGATTTCTGCCCCCAATGAGAAAAAGGCAATACAAGAAGACTCTGGAGTGAGTCCTTGGTTTGAAATCTCATTCTGCCACTTGGCCACTCTGTCATCTTGAGCAAGCTCTTACCTTCTCTGTGCTGTGATATGGGATGATGAATAGCAGCTATTTCATGGGATGGTTGTGATGAAGTAAGTTCACACATAAAGCACTTTTAATAGTGCCTGGTGCATAGTAAAAGTCTATTATTAAAAACTGTTAGGATCCCTGGGTGGCTCAGCGGTTTAGTGCCTGCCTTCAGCCCGGGATGTGATCCTGGAGCCCCAGGATCAAGTCCCAGATCGGGCTCCCTGCATGGAGCCTGCTTATTCCTCTGCCTGTGTCTCTGCCTCTCTCTCTCTCTCTCTCTCTCTCTGTGTTTCTCATGAATAAATTAAAAAAAAAGAAAAACTTAATAATTAGAACCCTCCAACCACAGATAGGCGATGGCATATAGTAGTGGGTTCCCTGTTATTTGAAGTATTCATGAAATAGTTCGATGACAGCTGTTGAGGAGGCTTTTGAGAGGATCTTTTGATTGGAAGGGAAGTTAAATTAGGCACTCTTAAGTTTCTGTGAATTAATTTTCCCTTTGGGCAGGTGGCAAGGGCGAGACCAGCAGGCCTCAGTAAGCCAGCGGGCCTCCAGCAGGAGTGACAGCTGGGCTTGCTAAAATGGAAATGTATTTGTGAATAAGCAGGCTGTTTGAAGAGCATATTTCTGGCACGTTCTCCCGAGGATGCAGAATAGTTTGAAAGACCAAGTGCTTCTGCACCATTATTTGCAGAGAGTGTAGGGGTGGGGAAATCCTCCTTAGTGCCCAGAAAGATAATATAGTGGAGGATTAGGAATGGAGCTTTGTGGAGCAGAGGCTGCCCGCTTCCATTGCTTGTCTGATTAACAGATGTTTTATGAGCGCTTACTCAGGTCTGTAAGCTGGGAGTCATGTGGATGCTGTGGTGTGGATGGTGGGTAGGGTTAAAAAGACGAAGAGATCCAGTACCGTTATTCCTTCATTGTTCTAGTTTTCATTTCACTTACTGGTCTTCCGGGCTATTCATGGAGGGGCAGGAAGGCCCAGCCAAGTGGCTGAGGAATATGGATCTCTTTGGGATGGTTGGTTCAGAGAGAAGTTCTCTGTATGTATATGTGTGTTTGTGCTCATGAGCACAGGGTGTCCATGCAAGCCTCCCCGACCTGGATTAAGTATAATCTGAGTGGGTGCTCGCTTCGGCAGCACATATACTAAAAAAAAAGTATAATCTGAGTGGGCTAGTGCTGAGGGACATTTACTTCTCTTTGGTTTACCCAGAAGCCGACCCTGAGATAAGGATTCGAGTACAACTTGTTTATTTGGAGGTCAGGGAACCCTAGACGGGGAGGAGAGACAGAGGCAGGGGAATTAAGAGGCAATTGCCACTTAATTCCCCTGCTTTTCTAGCCTGCTGCTTGGAGAAGGAAGAAAAAAAAAGCCTGAGTTCCAGAGAATGCTCTGAAACAACTACAGGTGCTGGCAGTTAGACATCCGTGGGTGACCAGGGGTAAGAGAGATGGACAGGCCAGCAGACACGTCTGCCACAATGCTTTTTCGGGAGGAACACTGATGTAAGCAAGGCCTAGCGTGCTTTGAGAAGTAGGTTGAATCTCTATGAGCTCTTTCTCAAGCCCGACGTAGACCAGGGCCCCTGTATAGAGTTGTTGGGGCTGCGCGCTTCCTACAGGCAGCGGGCCATGAGGCACGGGCGAGGCTGAAACACAGCCCGGGCTCTGCTCTGTAGCCCACCTGAGGCAGGCACACCCAGGAAACCGGCTTTGAACTCTGCGGGAAGATGAAGGCATGACATCAGGTAAGGGAAGGAAGGTGGGGAGAAGGGAAGTAAGGGCCTCTGAAGTCCCAGGATGTGCCTGTCTTCCACTTTGGGTCTTCGCCAAGACAGGAAGTGGGGATGGCCTCCCTGGAGACCCTTGGGCTTTTGTTACATACGCTCTATTAGCCCCTCAGGACACTCAAACATGAGTGTCCTGAAGGGAAACCACCTTTCATACCTGACCGCTAACCTGGCCCCTCTAAGGCAACTCCCAGAGTAGGAAGGAGCATGACTCTGCAAGTCCCCAAACCTAGAACCCAGTCCCAGCTCTGTTCCTAACTAGCCATGTGACCCTGGCAAACCAGAGGTGACCAGGCCTCAGTTTCTCCAACTGTAAAATGAGGACGTTGGAAAAAAAAATAGTCCCTAATGACCATTCAGATATAAAACCTGGTGATTCGGGATCCCTGGGTGGCGCAGCAGGTTTGGCGCCTGCCTTTGGCCCAGGGCGCGATCCTGGAGACCTGGGATCGAATCCCACGTCGGGGTCCTGGTGCATGGGGCCTGCTTCTCCCTCTGCCTGTGTCTCTGCCTCTCTCTCTCTCTCTCTCTGTGACTATCATAAATAAATAAAAATTAAAAAAAAAACTGTTGATCTTTAAAAAAAAAAAACAAAAAAAAACCTGGTGATTCTATCATGTTGGATACCCTGACTATAAACAGCTGCCTATCTCGAATCTTTTTAGGGGTAATTAAATTCAACTGGGAGTAACAGAAAAGCTCCAAGTTCACAGATAAAAATGTCTCTCTCATTAAAAAAAAAAAAGTCCAGGGCAGCCTGGTGGCTCAGCAGTTTAGCACCACTTTCAGCGCAGGGTGTGATCCTGGAGACCCCGGATCAAGTCCCATGTGGGGCTCCCTGCATGGAGCCTGCTTCTCCCTCTGCCTGTGTCTCTGCCTCTCTGTCTCTCAGGAATAAATAAAAATCTTAAAAATAAATAAAGTCCAGATGTCGAAATTTTACTCCATAATGTCATGTCTGTCTTGTTCTCTCCTGTGACATTTCCATTCCCAAAGTTTCTCTTCAACCCAAGATCGTTTCTGGAGCCTGTATTCAGTTTAGGAGGAGGGAAAAGAGGAGGAAACATCAGCTATCTTTATTTTATGTATGTATGTATGTATGTATTTATTTATTTAAAAGATTTTATTTATTCATTCATGTCAGAGAGAGAGAGAGAAAGGCAGAGACACAGGCAGAGGGAGAAGCAGGCTCCACGCAGGGAGCCCAACATGGGACTAGATCCCGGGACCTGAGGACCAACATCAGCTATCTTTAAAGGAAGATTCCAGAAGATACTATGGTTTTTGTTTGTTTGTTTGTTTATTTATTTATATATTTTAAAGATTTTATTTATTCATGAGAGACACAGAGAACCAGAGATACAGGCAGAGGGAGAAGCAGGCTCCATACAGGGAACCTGATGTGGGACTCGATCCTGGGACTTCAGGATCATGCCCTGAGCCTAAGGCAGACACTCAACCACTGAGCCACTCAGGCATCCCTGTTTGTTTGTTTAAATGCTCTTGACCAGAACTTAGTCATATGTCCACACTCAACTACAAGGAAATCTGGAAGCTGTAGTCTTACTCTGGGCTTGGTGTTCTAGATGAAATTGTGGGCTCTGTGATGATGAAAGAAGGGTAGGGCAGAATTGAGAGGCAGTGCCCCTGCCTTAAATTTCTCCCGGTGCAGGACTAGCCAAATAAGCCACTCATGTGCTCCTTGTTGGCTACATGTGTCCATTCTCATGGTCTACATTTGGAGCCTGCTCCCTGGCTCTACAGGCAATTAGCCATTATTAGCCTCAGGGTTTGGGTCCTTATGTCCCTTTATGTCCTAATTAGTGACGCAGAACTAGCACTTTGTTTAGTCTTTGCACTTTATAGGCTCTGAGGCCTCTTTCAGCTTGCTGGATAGAGGTGATGATGTTCCAGGGGTGCCCACGACCACACTCAGGTTCAGTGACTTGCTAGGAATCAGCATACAGCTGAGCTCACGGTAGTGATTTATTACAGCAAAGGATACAAAGCAGAATCAGCAAAGGAAAAAGGTACATGGGGCAGAGTCTTGAGGAAACCAGGTGCGAGCTTCTATGATGGCTCTCCCAGAGGATGGGTTTCACTCCCAGCACCCCCTCTCCCCTTGTCAAAGAATTGCAACAATGTGTGCAGAAGGTCTACCAGGGAAGAGCCTAGAGACTCCACACCCAGATTTTCACTGGGGCCTGGACGCGTACACACGCTCTGCCTAGCGCATACCAAAGTTCCAGACTCCCCGAAGGAGAGCAGGTGCTTCAGGGTAAACCACAGTGTACAGCTCAGGCCCAGTGCGCCGTATTTCAGTTCGGCGAATGCCAAGGGCCCTCCTGAAATTCAAGTTCTCTGATGCCAGCTGAAGGCTGACTTTGCAAGTAGGCTTTTTTACAAATCTCAAGCCTGCTTTGTTAACTCTTTCCTGCACAACTGATGAACGTTTTAGGTTTTGGAGCTAGTGACACCGAGTTTGAATCCTGCCCCTGCCATTTATAAAGTAGGTGTCCTTTGCCAAGTCCTTACCATCCTATACCCCAATTTCTTTGGTTATAGACAGAAATTCCTTCCTTCTGCCCCTTTGTAGGGTTGTCAGGATTGGAGGTGATGTGTGCAAAGTGTCTGGAATGCTAAGCCAAGCTATTCCTGTTAATTTTTTCTCCTCCGTGTCTGTTGACAATCTGATGTTTTGGCCTGATGCTTGGGGCAGAGGACAGTGTTCTGGGGGCTAAATTAAGGTGAGGGTAGGAGTATGTTGAGGTCTTGTCTTTGTCCTGGAGAAAAAGTGGGGCCCACTCCCTACCTGCTTCTACCCTGGTTTCCATCTTAAGGGACTGCCATGAACTTTGGCATCCATGGACCCCCTTGCACACCTGAGTGCTGAGTTTGAATAATTGGGGAGAGGGAGAATATTGGGGTAGGGCTACTTATTTCCTTCTCCCTCGAGTTCTGCAGGATTGCTGCGCCCCTCTATCCCAGGCCATAAGTCTTGTCCACCAACTGTTATTGCACTCCTACCTTCTCCAGGAATGATGACTGTTCTTTCCACTTGCTCTAGGAAGGCTGGTGGGGAGGGGTGAGAGCAGCTCCCCACTCTTGCTTGGTGGGTGGAGGTGGAGGGGAACATGGGAAGAGATACTGCACTCTCTCCTTCGGTTTCCTGAGACCTTCTCCAACTTTCATAAATGGTCCCTTTATTAAAATCTTCTTAATTACCCAATTTGAATGTGCCATCTGTTTCTACTGGAGCCCTGCTGGGACTAGGAGTTAGGACTCCTGGATTAGAGCCCAGGCCTTGCCATTCAGTGGCTGTGGGAGTAGGGATAGGTCATCTAACAGGTGTCCTACATGGAAACACGCTCATGTTTTCCCTTACTATAGAATTTTTAAATTTATTTCAAGGTAACTGTAATAAAAATCCAAAGCTCTGGCCACACTATCTACATTCCTGTTCAAGAATCTTAGGGCTGTCTCCTCCACACACCCTCTTCCTTCAATCCTCTTCACTCATCAAGCTCTTACTTGGTCCCTAGAGGTGACACTCAGAGACCCTCAACTTAGAATGTCCAAGGCACTTTGAGAGGCCAGTAAAGGGTACAGAGAAGGGTTAGACTCCATCCCTCTGACACCTGTATCGTTGAATGTGGTTTGCTCATATATGTATATTTTTTTAGAGAGAGAGAGAGAGCATATGTGCGTGGCATGGGGGAGGGGAGGGGATGGGCCAAGGGAGAGGGAGAGAATCCCAAGCAGGCTTGGTGCCCAGTGTGGGCACCGTCACAGGGCTCAATCTTATGACCCAAAGATCATGACCTGAGCCGAAATCAAGAGTTGGGTGTCCAACCAGCTGAGCCACCCAAGCATCCCTCATTTGCTAATACTTTGCCGAGGATTCTTATATCTATGTTTATCAGGAATATTGGCCTGTGGTTTTCTTTTTTTGTAGTGTGTCGTCTGTCTAGTTTTGGTATCAGTAGTGCTGGCCTCATAGAATGTTTTTGGAAGCTTTCCTACCTCTTCAATTTTTTGAAACAGTTTGAGGAGAATAAATATTAACTCTTCTTTAAATATTTGGTATAATTTGCCACTTAGTTAATCCATCTGGTCCTGGACTTTTGTTCATTTGGCGGTTTTTGATTACCAATTCATTTTTGTTACTAGTAATCAGTCTGTTCAGATTTTCTATTTTTTCCCGATTCAGTTTTGGAAGATTATATGTTTCTAGGAATTTATTCATTTTTTTTCTAGATTGTCCAGTTTGTTGGTGTATAATTTTTGGTAGTAATCTCTTGTAATTCTTTGTACTTTCTAAAAAGATTTATTTATTTACTTGTGAGAGAGTATGAGCAGGGGGGAGGGGCAGCAAGAGAAAGAGAGAGAGGATCCTCAAGCTGCCTGCCTGCTGAGTGTGGAGCCTGATGTGGGATTTAGTCCCAGGACTGTGAGATCATGACCTGAGCTGAAATCAAGAGTTGGCCGTTCTACTGACTGAGCCACCCAGACACCCTAAATCCCCTCTATTTTTGTGGTGCCTGTTACCTTTCATTTCTGACTTTATTTGGGTCATTTCTCTTTTTCTTGATGAGTCTGGCTGAAGATTATCAATTCTGTTTATCTTTTCAAAGAACCAGCTTTTCGTTTCATTCAGCTTACCTGCCTTTTCTTTTTTCTTTTCTCTTCTCTTCTCTTTTTTCTTTTCTTTTCTTTTCTTTTCTTTTCTTTTCTTTTCTTTCTTTCTTTCTTTCTTTCTTTCTTTCTTTCTTTCTTTCTTTCTTTCTTCTTTCTTCTTTCTTCTTTCTTCCTATTTCATTTATTTCTGCTCTGATCTTTATTATTTCCTTCATTCTACTAATTTTGTGCTTTGTTCTTTTTCTAGTTCCTTTAGATGTAAGATCAGGTTGTTTGAGATTTTTCTTGTTTCTTGAGGTAGGCCTGTATCACTATAAATCTCCCCCTCAGAACTGCTTCTACTGCATCCCAAAGACTTTGTTTTGGATTGTTGTATATTATTTTTCACTTGTCTCCATGTATATTTGGATTTCCTCTTTGATTTCCTCACTGACCCATTGGTTATTTAGTAGCATGTTGTTTAGTCTTTATGTGTTTGTGTTCTTTACAGTTTTTTTAAAAAATAATTTCTAGTTTCATACTATTGTGGTCAGAAAAGATGCATGGTATGATTTCAATCTTCTTAAAATTATTGAGACCTGTTGTGTGGCCTAACATTGTGTTTTTTCCGTTTTTTTTTTTTTTTTTTCTTGTGATTTCTGGTTTCATAGTGTTATGGTTGGAAAAGATATTTGATGTGATTTCCTTCTAAAATTAATGAGACTTGTTTTGTGGCCTAATGTGTGATCTATGCTGGGGACTGTTCCATGTGCACTGGAAAGAAACTGTGCAGTTGATTTTGGATGGAATATTCTGTACATATCTCTTAAACCCATCTGGTCTAATGTGTCATTCAAAAACACTGTTGCTGGGAGAGGGGAGGAAGAAAAAATCCCCAGTTTCCTTATTGATTTTCTGCTTGGATGATCTATCCACTGATGAAGTGGGGTGTTAAGTACTAGTATTGTACTGCTACTGGTATGGTACTACTCTCAACTTCTCCCTTCATGTCGGTTAGTATTTGCTTTATATATTCAGGTACTCAATGTTGGGTACATAGTTATTAAAATTGTTATATCCTCTTGTTGGACTGATCCCATTGTCATTATGTAATGCCCTTCTTTGCTTCTTGTTACAGCCTTTGTTTGAGGGTCTATTTTGTCTGATACAGGTATTGCTACCCTGGCTCCCCTCCTCCCATTTGTGTGGGATCACTTTTCCATACCTTCACTTTTAGTTTGCATGTGTCTTTAGTCCTGAAGTCCGTCTCTTGTAGGCAGCATATAGATGGGTCTCAGGTTTTTTTTTTTTTTTTTTTATCCATCTCATTATGTCTTTTGATTGGAGCATTTAGACTATTTACAAATTAAAGGAATTATTGATAAGTACTTATTGCCATTTTATTACTTGTTTTTTGGTTACTTTTGTAGTTCTTCTGTTCCTCTCTTTCCTTATGGTTGATGACTTTTTTTTTTTTTTTTTTTTTGAGGCTTTCTTTCTCTTTATTTTCTGTGTGTCTATTAAGGGTTTTGGTTTGTGGTTACCATGAGGTTTGTACATAACATCCTATGTATATAGCATTCTATGTATAACTTGAGTTTGAACACATTCTAAAAGAACCTCACTGTCATTCATCTACATTTTATGTATTTGTTTTAATATTTTACATCTTTTTGTTTTTTAAGTCCTCTTAACTAATTTTTAAAAGACTATTTGAGAGAGCAAGAGAGTGAGTGGGAAGGAGAGGGAGAGAGAATCTAAAGCAGACTCCACGCTGAGTGCAGAGCCCAACATGGGGCTCGATCCCATGACCCTGAGATCATGACCTGAGCTGAAACCAAGAGTCTGATGCTTAACTGACTGAGCCATCCAGGCACCCCAATTTTTAGTTAATTGTGTAAATATTATTGATTTTACTACTTTTGTCTTTTAACCTTCATACTAGTTTTATAAATGGTTGCTGTACTACCTTTATTGTATGTTTGATTTTACTCATGAAATTATTTCCTTTTTTTTTTTAAGATTTTATTTTTAAGAAAGCTCTACACCCAGTGTGGGGCTTAAACTCATAACCCTGAGATCAAGAGTTACACACTCTATTGACTGAGCCTGCCAGGTGCCCTCGAAGATTTTCCTTTTTAAATTTTTTTCTAAGTATGGCCTTTTCTGTTCCATTTAAAGAAGGCTAGATTAGTGGTGATGAACTCTTTGATTTTGTTTGGGAATATTATTTTATACCTGAATAATATTCCTGTGGAAACTATTTATGCCATCCTCAATTCTGAATGCTTTTCTTGCTAAATAGAATATTCTTGGTTGTAAGTTGTTTTTTTTCCTTTCAACATTTTGAATATATCATGTCACTCCATTTTGGCCTGTAAAATTTCTGCTGAAAAATCACCTGATAGCCTTTTGGGGTTTTCTTTATGTATGACTAGTTGCTTCTCTCTTGCTGCTTTTAGAATTCTCTCTTTCATCTTTGACATTTTCATTATTATGTATATGATGTGGACCTCCTTGGGTTCATGATGTGGGACTCTCTGTCTTTCTTGAACCTGGATGTCTGTTTCCTTCCCCAGGTTAGGGATTTTTTCAGCTATTACTTTTCAAATAAGCTTTCTGCCCCCTTTTTTTCCTCTTCTCCTTCTGGGACCCTATAGTGCAATTGTGTGTTTGCTTGATGTTATTTATCTAAGAGATCCTGTACTCTATCCTCATTTTATTTTATTTTTGTTTGTTGTTGTTTTTAAGATTTTACTTACTTACTTACTTACTTACTTACTTACTTATTTATTTATTTATTTATTTATTTATTTATTTATTTATTTATTTATTTATAGTGCATGTGAATGGCAGGAGGAGCCAAGGAAGAGGGAGAGAGAAAATCTCAAGCAGACTCCACACTGAGTGTGGGGCCCAACACGAGGCTGGATCTCACAACTCTGAGATCATGACCTGACCTGAAATCAAGAGTCAGATGCTTAACCAACTGAGCCACCTAGGTGCTTCTTGTTTATTAAGTTTTAATTGTAATTCTAGTATAGTTAGTATACAATGTTATATTAGTTTCAGGTGTACAATATAAAAATTCAACAATTCCATATATCACCAGCATTCATGATGACAAGTACTCTTCTTAGTCCCCATCACCTATTTATCCCATCCTTTTACCCACCTCACCTCTGGTAACCATCAGTTTGTTCTCTGTAGTAAAGAGTCTGTTTGTTGGTTTGTCTTTTTTTTTTCCTTTGATCATTTGTTCTGTTTCTTAAATTCCACATATGTGTGAAATCATATGGTATTTGTTTGTGATTGACTTATTTCACTTAGCATTAGACTCTAGCTCTATCCATGTCATTGCAAATGATAAGATTTCATTCTTTTTTATACCTGAATAATATTCCTGTGTGCATGCATGTGTGTATGTGTGTGCATGTGTGCACATGCATGCATGAATGTATCCCTTTGAATTACTGTTTTTGTACTTTTGGGGGCAAATACCCTGTATTCCCATTGCTCGATTATAGAGTAGTTCTATTTTTTAATTTTTGAGGAAACTCCATACTCTTTTCCACAGTGGCTGTATCAGTTTGCATTCCTGCCAATAGTGCAGGAAGGTTCCTTTTTCTCCACATCCTTGCCAATACCTGTTGTTTCTTGAGTTTTTGATTTTAGCCATTCTGACAGGTATGAGGTGATAGCTCATTGTAGTATTGATTTGCGTTTTGTGATACTGATTGAGGTTGAGCATCTTTTCATGTGTTTTTTGGCCATCTATGTGTCATCTTTGGAGAAATGTCTGTTTATGTATTCTGCTCATTTTCAGATTGGATTATTTGTGTTTTGGGTGTTGAGTTTTATAAGTTCTTTATATATTTTGGATACCAACCCTTTATCAGATATATCATTTGCAAACATCTTTTCCCCACTCAGGAGGCTGCCTTTCGGTTTTGTTGATTGTTCCCTTCACTGGACAGAAGCTTTTTATTTTAATGTAGTCCCAAAAGTTTATTTTTGCTTTTGTTTCCCTTGCCCTATGGGGCCTATCTAGAAAAATATTGCTATGGGTGATGTCAGAGAAATTACTGTCTATGCTCTTTTCTAAGATTTTTATGGTTTCAGGTCTCACAGTTAAATCTTTAATCCATTTTAAGTTTATTTTTGTGTATAGTGAAAGTGGTTTAATTTCATTCTTTTGTATGTAGCTATCCAGTTTTCCCAACACCATTTGTTGGGAAGACTGTCTTTTTCCAAATGTATATTCATTTCTTCTTTGTTGAGGATAAATTAAACATATAACTGCAGGTTTATTTCTGGATTTTTTATTCTGTTCCATTGATCTGTTTTTCTGCCTGTACCATACTACAGTTTTGTAATATAACTTGAAGCCTGGAATTGTGATACCTCCAGTTTTGTTTGTCACTTTCAAGATTGTTTTAGCTATTTGGAGTCTTTAGTTGTTTCATAGAAATTTTAGGATCAATTGTTATAGTTGTGTGAAAAATGCTATTAGCATCTATTTAAAAGATTTTATTTATTTATTTTAGAGACAGAGAAAGCACAAATGTGGGGAGGAGCAGAAGGAGAAATACAAGCAGACTCCACACTGAGCACTGACCCCTTTGGGAAGCTCAACCCAGGGCTCTATCCCATGACTCTTTTGAGACCATGACCTGAGCTGAAATCAAGAGTCAGATGCTCCAATGACTGACCCACCCAGGTGCCCCAATGTTGTTGGAATCTTGATAGGGATTGGACTAAATATGTAGATTGCTTTGGGTAGTATAGACATTTTTATCAATATTTTATATCATGAGCATGGAACATCTTTCCATTTCTGTGTCTTGTCTTCAGTTTTTTTTCATCAATGTATTATAGTTTTCAGAGTGTAAATCCTTCACCTCTTTGGTTAAGTTTATTCCTGGAAATTTTATTATTTTTGGTGCAATTATAAATGAAATTGGTTCCTTAATTTTTCTTTCTTCTAATTCATTATTAGTGTATAGAAATGCAATAGATTTCTGAACATTGATTTTGTAACTTGCAACTTTACTGAGTTCATTTATCAGTTCTAAAGTTTTTTGGTGAAGTCTTTAGGTTTTCTATAAATAGTATGTCATCTATAACTAGTAATGAAAGTTTTACTTATTCCTTAGCAATTTGGATGCCTTTTATTTCTTTATGTTGCTATTTACTATGACTAGGGCTTCTAGTACCATGCAGAATAAAAGTAGTGAGAGTAGATGTCCTTTTCATGTTCCTGATTTTAGGGGGAAAGCTCTCAGTTTCTTCCCATTGAGTATGATGTTCACTGTGGGTTTTTCAAATATGGTCTTCTTTACGTTGAGGCCTTCTTTCCTTGACTTATTTTGTTGAGGGATTTTATCACGAATGGTTGTTGTACTTTGTCAAATGCTTCTTCTGCATCTTTTGAAATGATCATATAGTTTTTAATCTTATTCTTATTCATATGATGTATCATGTTGATTGTTTTGTGAATACCGAATCACCCTGACATCCTGGGAATAAATTCTACTTGGTCGTGGTATAAAATGTATTGTTAGATTCACTTTGCTAGTATTTTGTTGAGGATTTTTGCATTTATGTTCATTGCATTCTGTAGTTTTGTTTGTTTGTTTTGGTGGTATCTTTATCTGGTTTTCTTATCAGGTTGACACTGGCCTCATAGAATGACTTTGGACATTTTCCTTACTCTCCAATTTTTGGAATAGTTTAAGATGGGTATTAACTCTTCAAATGTTTGATAAAATTCACCTTTGAAGCCATCTGGTCGTGGGCTTTTGTTTGTCGGGAGTCTTTTGATTACTGATTCAGTTTCATTATTGGTACTCAATCTGTTCAAATTTTCTATTTCTTCCTGCTTCATTTTTGGTAGGTCATATATATCTGGGAATCTATCCATTTCTTCTAGGTTGTCCAATTTATTTGTACGTAGGTTTTCATAATATTCTCTTACAATTGTTTATATTTCTGTAGTGTTGATTGTTATTTCTCTTCCTTCATTTGTGATTTTGTTTATTTGGGTTCACTCTCTCAATCTGTTTTTTGTTTGTTTTTATGACTCCAGTCAGAAATCAATCAACTTTGTTGATCTTTTCAAAGAATCGCCTGCTGGTTTCATTGATCTGTTCTATTGTTTTTAGTTTCTGTATTATTTATTTCTGCTCTAATCTTTATTATTTCCTTCCTTCTGCTGGGTTTGGGTTTGTTTTTTCTATTATTTCTAGCTCCTTTAGGTGTTAGATTAAGTTGTTTGAGACTTTTCTTCTTTAGATAGGCCTGTATTGATAGAAACTTCCCTCTCAGAAGCACTTCCGCTGTATCCCTAATATTTTGGATCATTGTATTTTCATTTTCATTTATTTCCATGTACATTATGATTTATTTGATTTCTTGGTTG